>NC_133658.1:562884566-563576441 GCF_037893015.1 Macrotis lagotis | reverse complement strand
GGACAACTGTTTCTATGTGAGGAAACCCTACTCCAGTTTTCCCTAAAGCTGTCAGTTTAAGAATCCACATCTACCTTTCTAGCATATTCATTGTTTGGGGATCTATTGGAAAAGATTACTTACATTCTGATTCTTTGGCTATTTTGTGTTTTCTTGTCCAGGTTTGAGCTAGAGAAAAGCTAGCCTTGCATGGGCAGAACACAAACCAACCTTTGAAACCACAATCCTCAACAGGAAGTTCTGAAATTTTCTTCAAGCATATGAATAAACATCATTAGGTTAAACAACACAACATCCTGGAGGGGCTTAAAATGAACATCTTTTTCCTTTTGCTCCTGGCTTTCATTCTTGGGAAGCTATACTAGACTGGTTCATCTCATTTCTAAATGTTTCCTAGCCTGTTTCCATCTTTATTGATCCAAGATATTTCCACCAATCCCAACCATGTTTATCATGACAATATTCATTCCAAGTGTCAAGATGCAAGGTGGTGGGTACTTCAGGACACACAAGATTAACCTAGGCTGAAAGTGTGAGGTGGTTGTAACCTAAGGTTTCTCTGGAGTTAGCAGAAGCTAGAGAGGAGAAGAACATATACCAAAAGCATCAGTCAAAATACTAGGTAATTTAAAAATGCAAAAAGAGATTTAGGGAATTGGAGCTCCAGGCTCACAGCTACTTCAAATCATTCAAAGTGTATGTAGCCAAGAAACATCCAGGAATTTGTGGACCTGGAAAAGTAGGTCATGTACAGAAACAAGTGGAATTGAAAGTCAGAGTAGGGTTGGTATCAGAGTTAAAACAAAAGTGGAATCCATAAATAGGTATCCAGATTGTTGTTTGCAACAATGTTGCCAGATGCCTTCAACAAGGACAAACATCAAGTCAAGGTCAGCTACCTCACTGATGAGAAATTATTTAACTTGAAAAGGTTATAAGCCAAGACTAAAATGGAGGGATAGTTGGAGCAAGATTTTTTGTTCAAAGTTACTTGTACACTTAATTCAGTCTTTGAAGCTGAAATCTTAAGTTCTTTAATTACAAAGCGAAAAATGAAACTATCTATGCCCTCAAGGAGTTCATATTCATATGTATACAAATGCAAGATAATTTGAAGGGGGAGAAAGTTGGCATATGGCTTGATTCTCTGCTCCTTCTGCTATTTTTGACCAAACAATATTTAAAAAACCCAAAGATTCTCTCCCTGCCAGTACCACACCAGTCATCAGTCATATGTGGAACCATCAGTTACAGCAAATGGAGAAGTCTTGATACTGTGGATAAGTTCACTCACCTTACTTTTCATATATATATATATATATATATATATATATATATATATATATATATATATATATATATATGTATGTATATATATATATATACATATAGATAGATAGATAGATAGATAGATAGATAGATAGATAATGAGGTTGACACATACATTGTCAGAGCTAACTTCATGTTTGGAAAGTACTGAAGAAAATATGGGAAAGAAGAGATTAGTTTGCCCATAGAATACAAAGTCTACAGTTCTGACCTCACTGGTGTATGCCTGTAAAACATGGATATTACACCAGTGCCATGAAATTGAATGCATTTGAATTGTTTTAGGAAGATTCTGAAGATCATCTGGCAAGATGAGATATTGGACAATAAGGTATTTTCTCCAACTAAACTGCCAAGCATTCAAACTGTACTGAGGAGAGCACAACTCCAATGGTCTGGCCACATTGTCCGACTGTCAAGTTTATGCTTGCCTAAAAGATTCAGAATGCCACAGATTAGGAAAAAATTGAATGGGAATATTTGAGGTAGACTCTCTAAATTTGCACAGCTCAAGTTTCTTTTGAGCTACTTCAATTCTTTGCCTATAGGGTATCTTCTTTGATGTGGGTTTACCCATCACACTAGGTGGTTCTTTGCCAGCATCCCCCATGACACACAATCCATTACAAAGTTTTTCAGAGAAACCTTGACAGTGTCCTTGTAATAAATAAACTTTAATCAGAGGGCTGTCTTTTGTCTTCACAATGAAGGATGTATCCAAATACTGCAAGGGACTGTACAGTTCAAAGAGAACTACATTTGAAGTCAGAGGATCTGAATTCAAATCCTACCTCTTATGCTTATTAGCTAAGAGATTTGACAAATCATTTAACCTCCATGGACCTCAGTTTCTTTATCTATAAAATGAGAAGAGTTTAATTAGATTGCCTCTGAATTGGCTGCAAACATTCTCTTTAACTCTTTTTGTCTGTCCAGTGCTTAGCTCAGGCAGATAGCAGATGCCTCATAAATATTTATTGAATGGATTTGAATTGAATAGAGCTATATGAAACTATACAAAAAAAAATCATAGCTGTAAACTACATCAAGTTGATCAGAGTTCCTTTGAACAACGCCTAACCTATAGTTACTCTTGGAGAAGTAGTGTCATCTAGTGGGAAAAATACTGAACAAAAACCTCATTATTGTAGTTTACATCTTGTCAGCTTAGCTGTGTCAACTTGGTCAAAATATTTCACTTCCTTAAGATAAAAGGGAAATGTCTATCTTATGATATGATAATGATATATTGTGAAAAGTGGCAGAATCAGAGAAGAATCAGGGTTTGAATCCCAAGCTCTGCTTCTTATTACCCAGGTAAACTTAGAAATGTTTACTAACTTCTCTGGGCCTCAGCTATCTTATCTGCAGAATAAGGAGGTTAGACTAAATGAACTCTAAGGTGTCTTCCAGCTCTAAATCTGACTTTTTAAGCTATGTTGATCATTTATACTGATTTTTACCCTCTTTATATTTTTTATTGATATTTTATTTTTCCAGACACATTATGAAAGTTTTTCAACATTCATATGCATATGCATATTTTTAAGTTACATAATTTCCTTCTACCCTCCCTTCAGTGGCAAACAGCCAAGTGAATTTTATACATACATATTTCTGTTAAACATGCTTACAGATTAGTCATTTTTGGTATGAGGAATTAGGAATAAGGGAAAGAAACAAATTTAAAAAAATTCTAAGTGAATGTAGTGTTCAGATTCTGGAGGGTTTTTTTGGGTTTTGTTTTGTCTTTATTCTCCTGGTGAGGATAGCATTGTCCATAGCCAGTCTCCAAGGGTTGTCCTAGCTCTCTGGAATTCTGAGAGGAGTTGCAGCCATCAAGGTTGATCAACTCACAATGCTGTTGTTAATGTGTAGAATGTTCTCTTGGTTCTGCTGTCTTCATTCAATATCAGATCCTGTAAGTCCTTCCGAGCTCCTCTAGAGTCTGACCATTTATGGTTTCATATAGAACAATAATATTTCAAAACATTCCTATACCATAAGTTGTTCAACCATTTCTTGACTGATGGACATTCCCTCAATTTCCAATTCTTTGCCACTACAAAAAAAAAGCTGCTATGAATATTTTGGAACATGTGGAATTTTTCCCATTTTTTTATGGTTTCTTCTGGATATAGGCCTAGTATTAGAATTGTTGAGTCAAAGGGTATGATCATTTTTATTACTCTTTGGGCATTGTTCCAGATTGCTTTCCAGAATGATTGGATCAGTTCACAACTCCACCAGCAAAACATTAATGTCCCAATCCCCCCACAACCTTTCCAACTTTGATCATTTTCCATTTTTGTCATCATAACCAATCTGATAGGAGTGAAGTTGTTTTAATTTGCCTTTCCTCTAAGCAATAATGATTTGGAGCATTATATGGCTTTAATTTCTTCATTTGAAAACTGTCTTTCATATCCTTTGACCATTTATGAATTAGGGAATTACTTGTAACCTTATAAATTCGATGCAACTCTCTACATATTTTAGAAATATATAGAATTATCAATAGATGGAAAATATTTTAGAAATTATCAGAACACTAAGCTGTGAAACTTGTTTCCCAACTTTGTTTTCCTTCTAATTTTGGCAGTATTGATTTCATTAGTGCACAAACTTTTAAATTCAATATTGTCAAAATCATGCATTTTACAATTTATAATGTACTCTATTTCTTGCTTGTTTATAAATTTCTCCCCTTTCCTTAGATCTGACAGAGTATTACTTGGTCTATTAATTTATCTATGGTAACACACTTTATGTCTAAATCCTATACCCATTTTGATCTTATTTTGGTGTCAGATGTGAGCAAATACTGGGGGAACATTATGATGATTTTTAAAAAATGAAACAAATCAATAAAAATATATCTTAAAATATTCATTTAACTTCTTAAAATTATTTTTCACATTGAAACTGATTAGAAAAGCATGTTAGGCTAAACAAATTGTGGTATATATATGGAACACTATTGTTCTATCAGAAATCAGGAGGGATGGGATTTCAGAGAAGATCGGGAAAAAATTGCATGAATTGATGCCAAGTGAAATGAGCAGAACCAGAAGAACATTGAACACCCTAAAAGAAACATGGGGGTGATGATCAACCTTAATAGACTTGCTCACTCCTCAGTGCAATAATCAGTGTCAATTTTAGGGTATACCATCTATATTCAGAGAAAGAATTGTGGAGTTTAAATAAAGATCAAAGATTATTATCTTCAATTTTTAAAAAAGTTGTATTATGTATTACATAATTTTGCTATCTCTAATATTTTATTTCTTCCTCAAGGATATATTTTTCTCTCAACACATTCAATTTTGATCAGTGCAAAACATGGAAACAATGTAAAGATTATCAGATTGCCTTCTTTTGGGGGGGAGGAGGGAGGGAGGGAGAAAAATTTTAAAATTCAAAACCTAACAAAAAATGATTGGCAGAAAACACCATTGTATATAATTGGAAAACAAATAAAATTTATATAATAAATTTATATATTAAATATTAAATATATTAAATAAATTTATATAATAAAAAAAAGAAAAGCCTGTTAGTTTCCTTCCTACTCTCAGATCAAAAACTAGTATCTGGATAATGTGATCATGGTATGGATAGTATTTGAAAATCAAATATTTGTTCATCTTGTGCAAGTTTAACTTTTAGCTGTAAGTAAAAATGGCCCTGAGTTGCTTGGAGGTCCAGACATATAGGTGCTGGGGCATGGTTTTGATTTATTATATACTAGACTTCCAGACCTAAAGGTAGGAGTCATCAGTTATTTAAATTTTCTGATCTGAATTAATAGAGGGAGTTTCTTCTATGGGAGTCCTTAAACTAATGCCATCACTAGGACAGATCCTTCTCATTCTCCTGACTACAATTAGTGTTCAATAAAAATTCCTTGAATCACATTGAATTGTAATTTCCCAGTGCAGAGAATTGTTACACCTTTCTACTTGACTGGCAGGGAGAATACAATTTGAAGAGAAATTCTATATCCCTAGGTGACCAATGTTCTACTTTGTGTAAAGGTAAAAGAAGAAAACCCTTTAGTGGATTTATATTTGAAAGTTTTTTGTGAATAAGAGATTAAATGATTAATATCTTATGCCTAAGGATTTTTTAATATAGTAGTAGTTCTATATTTGGCTGAGATATTGTAGTACTTTTATAAATCTGAGTGCTCCATTCTACATTTTAAAATTCCTTTCCCCCTGCCATCCCAGTCCTGGAATACTTCATACTTCTCACTCATTATTTTTTAATTTTTAATTATTTTAGTCTGGGCATTTATAATAGCTATTAGAGTTAGGATTCAGCATCGAATTTTGGCAGTAGGTGTCACTGTCTAATATAGGTTGTTGTTTAGTTGTATCTGACTCCTTGTGACCACATTTGAAATTTTCTTGACAAAGATACTGGAGTGGTTTGCTATTTCCTTCTCCAGCTTACTTTATAGATGAGAAAATGGGATTTAAGTGACTGGTCCACAGTCACACAGCTAGAAAGTGTTTGAGGTTGGATTTGAACTCAGGTCTTCCTGACTCCCATATTATTCACTCTATTGTACCATCTTAGCTGCCTATCCAATATATATCACACTCCAACCTGAAATCAAGACTTCAGATTACATGAAACAAATCAAATCCTTACTTGATCATGTTTGAATATTCCTAGTTTACTTAAACTGAGTGAATACAGCTGATATATAGTGCTTTAAGGTTTCCAAGGGCTTTATAAATATTGTCTCTTTTGCTGCTGACAACAATCCTGTGAGATAAGTTTTATAGAGAGTATTAATCCTTTTTTTCCTTTTCTTTTTTACTAATAAGAGAGAGGTGTTGTGATATTAATGGACATAGAGCTAGTAAGGGTCAGAAGCAGATTTAAAACCCAGGCCCTTCCTGATTCAGTCAAACAGCTACATACTTATTCACTTATGGTAACCCTTGTCAATACAACAGATAGATGTAGTGAGTAGTTTGGGGAAAACACATTTCTTGAGCTATCTAGAATGAAGTGTTTAAAAGAGAATGACACAAAATTGTGTGGGATGCCATCTTGATATAATCTCTCACAATGTCTTTTTCTCTTTTTTTTTAAAGCAAAAGATGGTTCCCAGAGACCACATCCTGACTTTCAAATTGAGATGTTAGTTTTTGACAAACAATGGCAGTTAGTACAGTAATTATAATAGTATTTTTATTTGTCATCTTTATTTTCCTTATTTCTCCAGATGGGGAAACTGAGGCAAGCAGTGACCAGATTACATAGCTAGTAAGTGTCTAAGGACAGATTTGAACTCAGGAAGATAATCTTCCTGAATTCAGGTCCAGTACTCTATTTACTTTGTCACCTAGCTTGCTTTGTTTCTGATTATGATCCCATTTTTCTTAGTTATAGAATTTTTAGAACTTGGGGGATCATAAATCTATGGAGCTCAAAAATATGGTACTATGAGATCATTAATTTAAGTCTGGCAGGAAGCTCTAGTCCAAGTCTCATTTTACAGATCAGGAAACTGAGGCCCAGGGTAGTTGAGCGGTCTATATAGCATTTTAAGTTTTTTCATGTGTTTTTGCAAGGCAATGGGGTTAAGTGACTTACCCAAGGTCACAGAGCTAGGTAATTATTAAGTGTCTGAGGACAGATTTGAACTCAGGTCCTCCTGACTCCAGGACCAGTGCTCTATCCACTTCGCCACCTAGCCACCCCCAGAATTTTAAGTTTTGCATCTTGTTTTATATCCTTAATCTCATTTTACCTCCACATTATCTTCATGGTTATATCAAATAAATCTTTTGAGCAAAACTGTGTTTTTATTTTGTGGAATTCTCATAGCCAATGCCTAGAAATCACTAAGAGCTCTAACCCTGTGAAGTCAATGCTATGATTATCCTCATTTTTGCAAGTGAGGAAATTGCACCTGAGAGAAATTAGATGACTTGACCAGAATCACAATGCTAGTGAATTGTCTGAGACAGAATATGAATGCTGGTCTTCCAGACTCCAAATCTTGGGTTTTTCATATGATGCTATCTAGCTGCCTGGAAGAGACTTGGTTGATCTGAAAGAAATCACAGAAATTATCTACATTAACCCGTCCAAAGGAATCATTTTATCTTGTGGAAAAACTCAGGTCTTAAAAGGTAAACTGACTTATACAAAGACATAGGTAATAAGTGGATGAACCTATCCTAGGATCCAGACCAAAGATCTTTTCTCTATAATGTTACCTTTGCAGGTCAGGGAGAATTCTGTCACCTGTTTTTTTTATTAATATGCTACTAGTAAAATGATATAGAACACTAACATTGGTTATAAATTGGTATTATTTGAAACTCTAATGAAAATTTTAAGATAATTAGTGGTACAGTGGTTAGAACTCCTGGTCTGGAGTCTGGAAATCTGAGTTCAAATCTAGTACTTACTAACTGTGTGACCCTGGGCTAACCATTTAATCTGGTTTGCCTCAGTTTCCTCATCTATAATATGAGTTAAAAGTAAATGGTACACTATTCCAGTATCTTTGCCAAGAAATGGAGTTACAAAGAACCTGATATAACTGAAAATAATTTGAACAACAAAAAAAATTTGAACAACAAAATGAAAAAATTTAGCAATGCTTTCTAAAATTGAGTCAGTCTAATTGAAGAACCTACCAGCCTTTGGGATCCATGTTCTACTAGACAGTCACCATGAGCATCCCACATAAAAGAATATAATTGCATTTGAAATGTATATTATGTAGATCATGAAGTACATGAACCAGAAGAAAATTTGTAGCTCAAAACCCAACCCATAATTTCACCAAAAAAATAATTCCTATATAATGAAAATGGAATTATTGATAATAATACTAAAAATATAAAATGAGCAAATATTTATGAAAATATGATGATGAATTAACAATAAAAATCTGCTTTAGGATCAATATAGTCTAGGTCACCTGAGAAAGAGTCAATGGGAGCTCTTAGATCCACTTTCTAAGAAGGATATAACTTGGTTAGTTGCTATCTATGTCAATACTAAGGATTTCTAGGTCTGCAGCCTTGTAAACCTTGAAGAAGGATATATGGGGACTTCTAGTGTGAGGGCTTGCCATATTCTTTTTAGGGCTACTCATCTACCTTTGGTGTTCATCTTTCACCCAACCTGTGACTTCAAGGAGCTGCAACATGTGAAGCTGTCACATCCTAATAAAACTATCTTGGGAAACAGGCTAAATCAAGTCGAGGATAACTAACAGGTGTAAAATCTTACTGGTGACTTAGGGGAATGCCTAACTCAATCATGTGAAGATTTTCCTTCACTGAAATGAATGGATGAAAACAATTTGTTCCAATGGCCATGAAAGTTGCAAAAATAGGTGTTGAAGAGTGCTTAGAGATTGAACAACTATCAAGACATCAAGGTCATCTACTATATCCTAGATCATCCCTAGTTGGCATGGTTTTTATTATGTTATTGGACTTTGATGTCTAGAAGAATGAGGTTGATGGTGTTATGTAACTCGTCCTGACTTAAATTCAATTTACATTCAAGATAAGTCCCATGATGTTGCTGGGGTTTTTTTTTCAAAAATGAAGGATGAGCAGTAATACTTAGGAGGAGAAAAGTCCTGTATTCTACTTCTTTTGCTGTTTATATCATGAAGAAACAACTTAAATAACAAAAGATGAAACATGTCCTTTTTAAAATTTCCTTCTAGGTCCCCAGCTTTTTTGCAAAATGAATGTAATTGATAAAAAAATAAATTATTAAGTGATCTGGTTCTGCCAATTCAGGTAGCTGCTTCCTTTGCTTCATTCCCCTATCAATGGACAGATTTGACTGATTTCTATATTTCTCTCAGCAGTGAAAGAAGATCTATAATTTTTCTTTGGGGAAGGAGCAAGGGTGAGGATTAAAGATGATTGAGGTGGGCCTGTCTCAATGTATGGGCTTTTGAGGTTTGAACTGGTTCCATTTGGTGAAAATCAGAGTATTATTAGTTCATTTAAATAGGATCAAACAGCTGCCTACCAGGCAGCTAAGGAATCACTTCCCTCAAACCATGCAATAAACTTTATGCTTCACCCTCATGAAATATGCTGACTTTGTTTGACACTTATGAAACAGACCATCAGGGGAGGCTAGGTGGCGTAGTGGATAAAGCACCGGCCCTGGAGTCAGGAGTACCTGGGTTCAAATCCAGTCTCAGACACTTAATAATTATCTAGCTGTGTGGCCTTGGGCAAGCCACTTAACCCCATTTGCCTTGCAAAAAAAAAAAAAACCTAAAAAAAAAAAGACCATCCAGTAGCCCAATAGTTCAGTCACTCCTCATCTTAATTTGAAACTAGGATTGAATTTAGACCATGTTTAAGATGTACTATGCTAATTGGAATCTTCCCTTCCTTCCTCCCTTCCTCCCTGAACATGCTGGTGCCACAACTCTGGACTTTACTTCTCTGTTATGGCTCCTAGCCTAGATTCTCAGATGTGATGCCAAATCAGATCTGAAATGCTTTATGAAAGCAGTCCAAAAGTATCTCCATAGGGAAAGAAACGTTTTCTGTCCCCTAAAACCTCACCCATAGATTTAAATTGAAATTTTTATAGACAAAGAAACTGAAGATTAAGTGTCTGATTTAAGAACACACAAATACTTGCAGACAGAGTCAAAATTTGAACCTAGTTTCTCTTATCCCACAGTCCAGAGCTTTCCCCCCAGCCCTCTGGGAACATATCTTCTCAAATAATAGACACCTTTGTTTTACCTTGCAGGATTCCAAACTTCTGATGCAGAGTAAACTAAGGGAAGTTAGCTGAAGGTTTTGCTTGTTTTATTTGAATTTGGATTATAGGTGTTTTGTTTAAGTACTGGAAACATTGGCATCAACATCAACTGACCATGTTTTAAGGCTATCCACAGAAAATAGATTATTTTCTTTTCTGTACTGTATGAGTAAATATAAAAATCAAATCTTTGTGTAATAGCCTAATTCAGAAAGAAAACTGTGATTACATTACCCAAGACCTTGAATCTACTTTGCAATACCTTCTGTTCACTAAGTTCAAGTCTATTAACCAATGAATAATACCCCCTTTCATTTTGCTTTCATCTACTGATATACCCATTATAGGAGCATATCATAATTTTATCATAATTATTCCACTTCTTCAATCCCATTTCTCTCCAACATCTTTTCTCTCTCTTCCCATTCAATCACTCCCTCCTACCAAGTTATAGTCTTTGTGCAAGTTAATTTTTTTTAGAAAATTACCTGGGCCATGTGACCCCAGAAAGCAATTTGAGAAAAATTCCCATTGCCTAATGTCCAGGGTTCTTTTGTTTCCAACCTAAAAGCATTTCAAGAATAAGTTGGGCCACAGGAAAAAGATGATTACTCTTAGGCATCATTTGACCCCAAAGGGCCAAAGACCTTTATGACTAGGTATAAGTTAAAGATATATTTGTTTTTAGTGACTTTCCATTCTTCTTCATTATATTCCCTTAGCAGAAGTACAGAATAAATACTTCATAAAAGTTTTTTTGATTAGTTAATTGATCAATCAATTCTCCTACCTTCTTCCTTATCCTGCCTTGACACTTGTCTCTCAGTACTTTCATGATGTCTAACTCAGTATGTTTCCCAGGTAAAAAGAGTATGGACTAGTCTAATTTTTCTATCCCCATCCACTCATTATCCAATAATACTTAGCTAGCTTTTTTTTTCCTTCTCCTACAATCTGATAAACTGATTCATCCTAAAGTTTAAGTGGTTGTTATCATACTGTAAATACCCCTGTGGACTATAAATCCCTATAGAAAGTCAGTAGCTCACATCTTAAGTACAGATTTGAGGTTCTTCATGATAAAAAAATTAAGTTGTGCTTCTGGATTGACTCATTTTGAACTATAAATCAATATAACTATAAATCAATAGCCTAGAAGAGAATCAGTGCTCAGGTCTAGAATTCTCACACTTCCTATCTCTTAATCTCCAGCTACCCCAAACACCAAATTACCTTTAGTGTGTGTCATTTCTATCATTTCCTTATCACCTCCCATGACTTACTCTTGTCATGATTTCCCCCATCCTCTTTTGTAGTTCATTCAATCATGTCTGACTCCTTGGGACCTGGAGCACTCTACTATCTGTAGAATTTTCTTGGAAAGAATACTGGAATAACTACCCATTTCCTTCTTTAGTGGATTAAGGCAAACACGATAGCAACTGACTTGCTCAAGGTCACAAAGTTAGTAAAAGTATGAGGTCAGATTTGAAATAAAGTCTTCCTGATTCTTGACTGAGTTCTAGCCACTGAACCATCTAACTGCTCCATCTTCTTCCTGCTTCATTAATATTTTTTTAAAAAGTCCTTGAGAGAAACTACTTAAATGAATGAAAGAATAAAACATTTATGTGCAAAGAACTAGATTAAATGTTGTCAATATAAATAGAAAAATAAGACAGTACCTTCTTTCAAAAGAAGCTCATGATTTACAGAGGAAGACAAAACCCAGAAAAAGATTCAGATGGAAAAATCCCATGGTCCACAGGGTATAGTTGGCAAATCATATGTTAATACCTCTTCTTTAATGTCAGTCTCATTAATTAAACAATTAGTTCTCCCCCAAGAGTTGAAACTCATGTTTCATTTAGTGTGGAATTACCCTAGAATCTTGAAGGTAATGTCAACAAAGAATACTGGATATTCACCCAAGCAAGACTTCAGTTCAGCTATTTCAAATGTGTTTTCTAACATGTTTCAGATAATCTTAAAACTGTGTGGAACCAGGGTGGCTAGGTGGCAGGAATACCTGGGTTCAAATCTGGTCTCAGACACTTAATAATTACCTAGCTGTGTGGCCTTGGACAAGCCACTTAACCCCATTTGCCTTGCAAAAAATCTAAAAAAACTGTATGGAACCTCAGAGAAACAAAAATGCCTTCAATTCATATAAAGATGGCGCCTAAAGATTTTGGACAGATGGTTAAGTGGGTATATAGATCATAGTTGTTGAAGTTATCTGGATCATTTGTTGTTGTTAAGGTCCAAGTTTTTTTGATGCCTTTTATTATCTTCTTTTCCTTATTGTTTATCCCTCAGATGTCTTTGTCTTTCTAATCTGTGTTGCTTTTGGCCTAGATCTTCTCACATACATATAGTCCAACTGAAATGCTTCTGAAGCAGAAGAACTATGGATATCAAGAAACATTGTAATAATTTAGATTGGAAACAATTTTTTGTAATCTTTTCTATATTATTAAAGTATTTCTTTCTTGGTTTTTCTGTCAGGCAAAAAAACATCCCCTATGCCCGTGTGAATTCTGAGCCACTCTGGATACCTAGTTATTTAGGTAGTATATGATGAACAGACTTTGCCACACATTCATGGGGGGGTGGGGATGGGGGAGAAAGGGGGGGGGTATATAGCTTAGTTTCTCATGCTGATAGACCAGATAGTAGCTCTTCCTATGCCTAGTTTTTTTTAGATTTGATTTATTTTGAGTTTTACAATTTTTCCCCTAATCTTACTTCCCTCCCCCCACCCATATAGAAGTCAATTTGTCAATCTTTACATTGTTTCCATGGTATACACTGATCCAAATTGAATGTGATGAGAGAGAAATCATATCCTAAAGGAAGAAAAATAAAGTATAAGAGATAGCAAGATCAGATAATGAGGTATCAGGTTTTTTTCTAAATTAATGGTAATAGTCCTTGGTCTTTGTTCAAACTCCACAATTCTTTCTCTGGATACAGATGGCACTCTCCATTGCAGACAGCCCCAAATTGTCCCTGATTGTTGCACTTATGGAATGAGCGAGTCCATCAAGGTTGAACATCACCCCCATGTTGCTGTTAGGGTGTACAGTGTTTTTCTGGTTCTACTCATCTCTCTCAGCATCAGTTCATGCAAATCCCTCCAGGCTTCCCTGAATTCCCATCCCTCCTGGTTTCTAATAGAACAATAGTGTTTCATGACATACATATACCACAGTTTGTTAAGCCATTCCCCCAACTGAAGGACATTTACTTGATTTCTAATTCTTTGCCACCACAAACAGGGCTGCTATGAATATTTTTGTACAAGTGACGTTTTTACTCTTTTTCATCATCTCCTCAAGGTATAGACCCACTAGTGGTACTGCTGTATCAAAGGGTATGCACATTTTTGTTGCCCTTTGGGAGCAGTTCCAAATTTCTCTCCAGAAAGGTTGGATGAGTTCACAGCTTCAACAACAATGTAATAATGTCCCAGATTTCCCACAACCCTTCCAACAATGATCATTATCCTTTCTGGTCGCTAGTCTGAGAGGTGTGGGGTGAAAAGTCAGAGAAGCTTCAATCTGCATTTCTCTAATAAGTAATTATTTAGAGCAATTTTTCATATGACTATGGATTGCTTTGATCTTATCTGACCATTTGTCAATTGGGGAATGGCTTTTTTTTTTTAAATTTGACTCAGTTCTCTGTATATTTTAGAAATGAGTCCTTTGTCAGAAACGTTAGTTGTAAGGATTGTTTCCCAGTTTACTACATTTCTTTTGATCTTGGATACAGTGGTTTTGTCTGTGCAAAAGCTTTTTAAATTAATGTAATCAAAATCATCTAGTTTGCTTTTAGTGATGTTCTCCATCTCTTCCTTAGTCATAAACTGCTTCCCTCTTGTTATAAATGAATGAAAAGAAAAACCTGCTAGAGAGAAAATTGTACATTTTATTCACAAACCTTGCAATAAATACCTTACAAGATATGGGTACCTCACTCCTAGGCGTGGGGCACACTTTAGTCTCAGGAGTCAGATAATTTATTGTCCTCAAAAACTCTTTCCCCTCCCTCTTGGATGTTCCTAGGCTCTCGGAGTTTGAGTTACAATCTAAAAGGTCCGCCCATTCCATGATAAGCCCGTAATATGATCCCCCCCACATATCATCCAACACATGATATGCTAAAGAACCCCAATTGTCACAGGGGGTGTGGGGGTTAATATTCAATTACCTAATTGTGATGGGGTGGCTAGGTGGTGCAGTGGATAAAGCACCAGCCCTGGAGTCAGAAGTACCTAGGTTCAAATCCAGCCTCAGACATTTAATAATTACCTAGCTGTGTGGCCTTGAGCAAGCCAATTAACCCCATTTGCCTTGCAAAAACCTAAAAAAAATCACCTATTTGTGAAAACTCAGTAGCATTAGGTCAAGATCTCTAGGTCACTCTTGACCATTGGTGTTTGGTATCCCTGGAATGGGATTAGGAAGACTCTTCCAGTCTTGTGATTAGCTGGGCCATTCCACCTTTGTAATGGATTCCCTAAGGGCTCCCCTCCACACCCTGTGAAGACCAACACCCTACATTTCTCACAACTCCCCCCTTTTGTTTTTAATAACAACTTGGTCTTCACACTTCACCGGCAATATCTTCCTCAAATTCATAATCCTCATCCCTGAAAGGACTGACTTTCCCTATCAATATCTTTACCTCTTCCTTATTAGAACTGTACACCTGTACTAATTTGCTAATAGAATCTTATACTATGAGTTATTAACTGGATCATACATGGGAGACACACACATGGCTAATAGGATTATCCTTAGGGCCAATAGTAAGATACCCAGTAACTGTTTCCACCATGAACCAGTAAATCAATTCATCCAAGAGGTACTAAATGGATTTGTCCAGGTTTGGAATGCAATATGTGCCAACTTTCTAATATCCCTAGTAATCTTCTTTACCACCTGCCCATTGTCATCTATCTTTAGGCAGCAGCCTGACAAGTTCATTTTATCACAGACTACTCCTTCCTTGGCCAACAGGTAGTTTAGTACCAATCTATGTTGAATACTCATCTCTCCTGTTTGTGTGACTTGGGTAGCCAGCAAGTCCAAGACCCTAGCTGTTTGACTGGTAATTATTTCAACTGTAGCGTAGAGTCTTATTAGCCTATTCAGGATATAAATTGGGGTTCCATAGCCCCAATTCCCATCCTGTGCCCAGGTAGTAGGCCCTTAAGTCTAAATAACTCCCTGACCAGCTCTTTGGACAACTGGATCTAGGCAGTAGTCGTATAATGTCCCTCTAGTGCTAGTTGGTCTTCCAGGAATAGTTTCCAACAAATGGATAATACTGCTCCTCCTCTTTACTTCCAAGGACCCTCTCAAATAGGCCATATAATCATCATGATAATACATACATTTCCAAAGATGCTGTACTTCCTTCCACTGCAGGTTTTTATACCAATGTCTTTAGAAAGGTCTTCCTGGACTTCCAGCCAAGATGGTGGAGAGAAGACAGGCACCTTAGAAAGTACAATTGGACAAATACAAAAGGAGAATAAATCTCTGAGATCATCAATTGGACAAATACAAAATGAGAATAATTCTCTCAGATCCTCAAATGGGCAAATGCAAAAAGAAAATAATTCTCTCAAAACCTCAATTGGTCAAATGGAAAGCTGTTTCAAAAGTAGAATTGACCAATTGGAAAAGGAGTTGCAAAAGGTTAATGAAGAAAACTCCTCCCCACAAAAAACAATGGAGTCTACAGAAACTAATGACTCCATGAGATAGCAAAAGTCAGTTAAACAAAATAAAAAAATAGAAGAAATAGAAGAAAATGTAAAATACCTCATCAACAAAACCACTGACTTTGAGAATAGATCAAGGAGGGGAAACCTGAAAATTATAGGACTTCTGAAAACACTGAAGAGAAAAAAAGCCTGGACTTAATATTACAGGATCTAGTGATGGAAAATTGCTCTGATATCATGGAATTGGAGGGCAAAGTAGTTATTGAAAGAGTGCATCGATGGGGTGGCTAGATGGCGCAGTGGAGCCCTGGAGTCAGGAATACCTGAATTCAAATCCAGTCTCAGACACTTAATAATTACCTAGCTGTGTGGCCTTGGGCAAGCCACTTAACTCCATTTGCCTTGCAAAAACCTAAAAAAAATTTTTTTTCACTTTAAAAAAAAGAGTACATCAATCCCCATCAGAAAAAGATACTAAAATGAAAACATTAAGGAATATTGTGGCCAAATTCCAGAACAATCAAATAAAAGAGAAAATCCTGCAAGCAGCCAGAGAGAAACAATTTAAATTTCAAGGATCCACAGTAAGGATCACTCAGGATCTGGCTGCATCAACATTAAGGGATCGAAGGGCCTGGAATGAGATATTTTGAAGAGCAAGGGAGCTTGGAATGGAGCCAAGAATCTACTTTCCCACAAAGCTGAGCCTCCTCTTCCAGGGAAAAAGATGGACATTTAACAAAAGGGAAGAATTCCAAAAATTTCTGATGAAAAGACCAGAGCTAAACAGAAAATTTGGACATCAAACAGGAGGTTCAAGAGATACATGAAAAGGTTAAAAAGGGGGGGGAGCAGTAAAAGGGGAAAAAAATGCTATCCAGTAAGTTGAAACTGGCTATATCCCAGCATGGGGGGAAAAGATTCTCATAAATCTTAAGAATTGTAATCCTAACAGAGAGAATATACCTAGCCAGAAATGATGGATATTCATGACCTATCCATGAGACTGCTATCTAAAGAGATGTAACTGGCTTTAACCCCACTTGGGAGAAAGACTCTAATAACTCTCAGGAATTTTGACTCTATTTGATAAAATATACTGAACTAGAAGGGACAGATACTCAGAATTTTCTATGACTTAGATAGAATGATCTAAAAAACACTACCTCCTTCAAAAGAGGGATAGGAAAGAGACTGGAGGAGGGAGGGGATTGAATGGGGTAAATCTCATTACACTAAGAGGTACAAAAAACCTATGGTAATAGAGAGGAAGAAGGGAGCAGATGAGAAACACCTGAATCTTCTTCTCATCAGACTTGGCTTAAAGTCAACCTACACATACTCAGTTAACTTATAGAACAGCTAACCTTGCAAGAAAGGTCTTCCTAGCTCCAAAATCCAGACTAAATTCCTGATTTTGTGCCATTGGATCAACCCTAAGAATAGCTAATATACCTAGTGATGTTCCTTAAACTTTCTTTCTTGCAAATGGCCATTTCAGCACTTTCCTTACAAGTCCATACTAACTCATAATCAGTTTCCCTTAACAAATGCCCTAGTTTGAACATCTTTGCAAGGGATCCAGGTACCATCATTAATCTCACATGAGTCTAAGGCCACCTATCTTGTTATTGAGTCCTGAATATATGTGTCCTGCTTCTGGACATGGTCAGACATTTGCTACTCCCCAGGCAACTATCCTGGCCAGTCACTTATAAACAATAGTCACCCTGAACTGACTCAGTCACATGCCACTGGTATCTCTCTCCTCTAGATCAGAATCCTGTGCCACCGTGCACCTCTGACCAAGGACTGAGAATCTAGGCCAGACCCAGGGGTACCCAAGGCCAATTCTCAAACTACTGTGAACTGTGGCAAGTTCAATAGCCACACCAAAAGACTGGGCATTGACTTCTGCCAGCTAGACTCTCCTCTCACCTTTACTAACACCCTGTTGTCTAAATCAGAGATAGGACTCATTCCCTATACAAACTCACATAACTATAATAATGCCACCCACCCAATAATCTCCCTTTTTCATTCTCAATGGAGAACATTTTTACCCTGCCTCCCCTCTTCCTTTCCTGTAAGGAGAAGGGCATAAGTAGGGGTATCACACTTACAGAATCAAGGGGAAGTTACAGATAAACAATGTACACATAGGTGAGAGATGGTGGAGATAACTGGTCCAGTGTCTCTTCTCTCCTCTCTTCTCTTCTCTTCTCCCTTGGAGGCATCCAATGTCCTTCAGCAGTTTCTGAATCTGTTCCAAAAAAGTCCTCTCCAGCTCTGACTCCTTGAGACCTTGTCTTCTTGTAGAGAAACTGCTTGACATCTTATTCAGATCAAACATATGTTTCCATCACAAAACAATGAGATTCTGGAACTTATTACAATCTACATTTTGCCTTGTTTCCATATTGACACACATAGTTCACTTTTAACACAAACTTCCATTGGTATTTTACTACATGAGCAAACTCACAAATTTGAGTCAATGTGATCATTCTCATTGGGAATTTGCTCCATACACATACATTCAACAGTCGTCTTTGTTCTAAAAGTACCCAGCATCTGACTTAAAGTAAAACAATTTTAACCTTTGCTCTCATTACAATAATGATTCCTTACTGGCATCCTTAAGCAAAATGAATTTTTTCCAAATATTCCCATATTTTCCTTTTCCTGGTATACTTATCTAACTCACACTCCTTTCCTTAAACTAGAACTTGAAACTGTAATTATCCTAAGAATTTCCGATTCTTCTTACCTAAATATCCCCTCTAATACAAAAACTAAGGAAACAATTCCTATCTTAGCATGTAGCTGATAGTAGGTGTCAGAGCCAGATACCTAACCCATCTCTGGCTAATTAGATCTAATTTACCTAAAACTTTCCAGGACATTAAAGGAAATTTCCTTTATGAGTATTGACTGTCAGTGTTCAGGCAGAGATCATATAGGTAAGTCAAATGTCTTAGGCCATATTTATTCTTCAAGGTGAGACATTATCCACATGTTAATTTTAGGGAAATCATGTCAAAGGGGTCCAACCTCAGCCGTACTGAGAAGCCGCCCTTTCGGCTGCCCATCCCTGTCACCTGACATCCTTGACCCATTGGCTTCCTTGGCTCCAAGAACATGACATTCACCCAGTTACATTTTTTTTTTGTTAACCATCCTGGTATCTGATATAATAGAAAATTAAAAGTCCTGTGATCTAAAATAGTTGTTTTACCTAGTTAGAACTTCCAGTGAATACAATTCACTAAATTCCAATTATAATCTTAATGGAGGGGGTGCGGCTAGGTGGTGCAGAATGAATATCCCATGTTCTTTACAGTTTTGTCTCTTAACCCAAATTCTCAGAATCCAATCTCATACATATGGCACATTTAAAACCCCAATGTAATTACAACTCAACTAACTTTCCAATAGTTATGTTTGATAAAAACTTTAGAATACTTTATACAGAGAATCCAGCACTCACATTCCAAATGCTCTATCCAAAATAAAAATACAATTGTTAGCATTATTCAACTTAACATTAAAACCAATTAGTTTTTCCCCAAAAGACATCAGTAAACATCCCTGATAACCTAGATAGTTCTCTTCTTAGTAACTCAAGACTACTTTTCTTTAACCCAAAGGTGTTACAATAGAGTTTAAAATCCCAAACCACATAACTCCTTGTGAAAGTTACAATAGTGTTAAAATAGTTTAGTCCCAAATTAATTTAACAATCTAGGTTATTTAATTCCTCCCATTCTGTACAAACTTTGTCAGAATGTTACAGCACTAATATCCCTCTTTTAAAACCCTCAGCATGCTTTCTAAAAATCTAAAAACTTTAAAAACAATGCAAATTATCACTCAGGCCACATGGCTAGTAGATATTCATTAAATGTGATTTCCTTTCAATAAAGGAGTCTCTTAACCCCTGGATCTTAGATACTTTTTCCCCCTTTCCCATCACACATCCCACCTGTGGAGGGATCTTTCCATTTAAGTCTTAAGCAATTGAGCTCTCCTGTCTCCCCCCCCCCCTCCACGGGTGGGTGGGGCACTTAGGTAGACTCAGTCTAGGGTTCAAGTCTTAACAAGATGTCGATGGGATCAAGACCACCACGTGTCCAACCCAGGGAGAAAGCATAAGGATAGGAAATCTTCCCTCCTCTAACTTCTCACTCTTTCCCTTAAAGGTTCTTTCTTCTCTTGAACTTCTTCTAAACTCTTTCCCCAAAGCACAGCTTGCCTTTTTTTTCTTTAAGACTCCCCCTCCCCTTTCTGTAACTCTGCTCAGCTAGCACAGTACCCCAGTACCACCGGGTGAGGGAGGGGGCTGATTTCCATGTGGGGGCTGCTGCACAACCACTTCCTTCTCCTTTTAGAATGATTTGTAAGCCACTTTACAAAGTTCCCAAAATTCAGGGAAAGCATGGAATCCTTCCCAGGCACTCGTAAGGATAAAAAAACTTCCCTCTTAGAACTTCTCAATCCTTCACTTCTCTTAAACTTGTCTATACTCTCCCCAAACCACAGCTTTTTCTCTTTACCAATCTCCCTACCTTCCCTTAACTCTACACACCTTCCACAGCTATCACTGGCTCAGTGATGGAGGGGCTGATTTCCACGTGGGGGCCGCTGCACACTACTTCCTTCTCCCCCACTTTCTGTAACTCCTGGCTCCAACTCCCGGCCATCTCTCTTTTAAAACTTGAGTTGTATCCTCAGACCCTAAAAGAGACATGTACACAAGACATAGAACAAATATACACACTCCAGGGAACATTCAAACTCATTTATGCAGCATTGGATCCAATCAGCTTCCTTAATTTAAAAAACATTTCTTTTTCTCCTCTCTCCAGATTTTCCTTTCCTCCTGGGCCCTGCTGTTAGCCTCCTTTCTAGGAGTGGCCAAAGGATTCCACCTTTTTTTTATCTTTTTCTAACTTGCTTAGACATAATTTAGCATTCCCAATTATCCAGCATGCTGCACATTCCATCTCTTTATTTAAAGGTACCTTATGGTTCACTGTTCATCAGACCCAAACCTTGGCCACCAAACAGACTATTTTTAGATGGGGATTTATGGCCATTCAGAATAGCAGTATCTGATGAACTTACTTTTCTCTTTACCCTGGACAGTATCCTCGATGTCCCAGCTAGCTCATTTCCTACCCAAAGGCCTCTCTTTGGGTATTGGATGGGGGGGGGGGTCTCTTACTCCCCTCCCTGAGGTGCCTTTTCCACCCCTGGCCTCCCATCTAGGACTTCCTTTCCTGGAATTATCTAGAATCATCCTGGAAAGATAAAAACCAAAGTTTCCCTACCTTTCTGAGTTGTTTCCATAATTTTCCATCACTTTCCCTGTCAATGGCAGGGTTTCAGGTCCATTCACCCAAGGGAACCCCAGAAAAGAAACGAGGATCTGGCTTGAAATCAAGCTATGAGGCCACCTTCCCCTGGTCTCTTCTGGGGCTTCCTTGAGGTGTTCTGAAGATCCCTAATGAGCCCCCAAATTGCTATAAATGAATGAACAGAAAAACCTTCTAGAGTGAGAGAAAATTGTACATTTTATTCACAAACCTTGCAATACACACCTTACAAGATACAGGTACCTCACTCCTAGGCATGAGGCACACCTTAGTCTCAGCAGTCGGGTAATTTATTATCCTCAGAAACTCTTTCCCCTCCCTCTTGGATGTTCATAGGCTCTCAGAGTTTGAGTTACAATCTAAAAGGTCTGCCCATTCCATGATATGCCCCTAATATGATATCCCCCAAACATCATCTAACACATGATATGCTAAAGAACCCCAATTGGCACAGGGGGTGTGTGGGTTAATATTCAAATACCTAATTACCCAAACAGTAGCATTAGGTCAAGATCTCTAGGTCACTCTTGACCATTGGGATTTGGTATCCCTGGAATGGGATTAGGAAGACTCAGTTTTGTGATTAGCTAGGCCATTTCCCCCTTTGTAATGGATTCCCTAAGGTTCCCCTCCACACCCTGTGAAGACCAACACCCTACATTTCTCACATCTTTCCATAGATCTGACAGGTAACTAGTCCTTGATCTTCTAATTTGCTTATAGTATTGTTTTTTATGTCTAAATTCTGTATCCATTTGGATCTTATCTTGGTAGATGATGTGAGGTGTTGGTCTAATCTAAGTTTCTTCCATACTAACTTCCAATTTTCCCAGTAGTTTTTATTGAAGAGAGAGTTTTTTCCTCAATAACTGGACCCTTTGGGTTTATCAAACAGCAGATGATTATAATTATTTCCTGCTATTGCACCTAGTCTGTTCCACTGATCCACCACTCTATTTCTTAGCCAATACCAGACAGTTTTGATGACTGATGTTTTATAATATAATTTTAGATCAGGTAGGGCTAAGCCACCTTCTTCTGCACTTTTTTCACTAAGTCCCTGTAAATTCTTGACTTTTTATTTCTCCATAAGAATTTACTTACAACTTTTTCTAACTCATTAAAGTAATTTTTGGAATTTTGGTTGGTAGGGCACTAAACAGGTAGTTTAGTTTTGGTAGAATTGTCATTTTTATTATATTAGCCCTACCCATCCATGAGCAGTTGATATTTGCCCAGTTATTTAAATCTGATTTAATTTGTGTGAGAAGTGTTTTATAATTGTTTTCAAAAAGTTTCTGAGTCTGTCTTGGCAAATAGACTGCCAGGTATTTTATATTGTCTGTGGTTACTTTGAATTGGATTTCTCTTTCTAGCTCTTCCTGCTTTATATCTTGCTAGACATATATAGAAAAGTTGAGGATTTATGAGGGTTTATTTTATATCCTGCAACTTTGCTAAAATTGCTAATTGTTTCCAGTAGTTTTTTTGGATGATTTCTTGGGATTCTCTAGGTATACCATCATGTCATCTGACCTATACCTAGTTTTGACCACTCCCAAAAAGCTTCCCCTTCCACCAATCTAGAGAGGCATTTAAGGAGAACCTGGAGAGTGTCTCTCTCTCATACCTTTCCTACAAGACATGATCCAGTAGCAGGTTGCCTAGTTTAACTGCTGCACATTTTTTTCTCCACATGACTCTGTTCTTTTAAAGAATTCTTAACCCTCTATAAGGTACTTAACTGACTAGCTTTCTCTATCATTTATTTATTATTTGTTTGCTGTAATTTTTCTAACAAAATTTTTTTTCTACACTTGCAGTCCAGGGTCAGATAGTTTGTGAGTTCTTCACCAATTCAAACCCAGAAAACCTGACATCATCTTCTACCACCTTTTTCTTTCTGTAGTGCCATCTCTCTCTTAAGTATATTTGGAACTGTGCTATTTTGAATCCAAGTGTGGTAATTCCACTACCCTTAATGGGGTGGGGGAGATTACATATCTTTTTCTTTATTCTTTTGTTTGTTCCATTTTTATCCTTGAATGCACTTTGAAAGATTTGAAAAATCATTTTCTTTTTTTTTTTATTTAAGGCAATGGGGTTAAGAGTGATTTGCCCAAGGTCATACAGCTAGACAATTATTATTAAGTATCTGAGGTTAGATTTGAACTCAGGTCCTCCTGATTCCAGGGTAGGTACTCTATCCACTGTGCCACCTAGCAGCCTCCTGAAAAATCATTTTCAATGAAAAATTTTTACAATGATTTGAAAAATAGAATATTTTGCTTAAAGTTTCTTTAAAATGATTTTATCCTCTACTACTTCTTTCTGCTCAATGGAATGATGCAACTCAAAAATCATATATCAACCTTCTTTGTATGATTTTACAGAAAAGTTTATATTACAATATGGTGTTACTTTTAGCAACCACCTCAATTCATTTAGGAAGAAAGTCAGATATTTGCTGCCCAAAGCACTTTGTGGGCGCTTTCATTATCAATTAATCTGCATTGATTAAATTTTAGGAAAAAATGAGTATATTCAATATCAGTGTTTAATTGCTATTATCCAGATCCTTTTAAAAGATTTTCAATTACTTGATTAAATAGTTAGGACTTTAATTGGAGTTACTTTAATTGCACACCATGTTCTCTTTTTTTCATCCTTCTTGTTCCTTCCTTCCTTCCTTGTTTCTTCCTTTCTTCCTTTCTTTCTTTCTTTCTTTCTTTCTTTCTTTCTTTCTTTCTTTCTTTCTTTCTTTCTTTCTAATTCAGTTCTTAACTCTGATAAAGCAAAGATTTGAATGCACACAGACAGATAACACAGGATTAATTCCCACATCAATAGCAAGTCTTTTCCTGTCAAGATATAATCTAATGTTTTATAATCTGGTATTTACCTTGTTCATAATACTTTATTTATTTTACTAATGAGTCTGCATAATATAACAGGAAGTTCAAATAACAATCACTTGAATATTCTAGTGGATTGGGGATCTTCTAGATGCTTATACTTCTTTTTGTTTTGGTTTTTTTTGTGTGGTTTTTTAGGTTTTTGCAAGGCAATGGGGTTAAATGTCTTGCCCAAGGCCACACAGCTAGGTAATTATTAAGTGTCTGAGGCTGGATTTGAACTTAGGTACTCCTGACTCCAGACTGTGCCACCTAGCTGCTCCTAGATGCATATACTTCTAACAGTGAAGTTTGCAATTCATCCATAATTTGCTTTTGGATGTGATCTTGTTTCTGTATTTCTTTAAATCTCCATTTTCCTTATATTGCCAGTGCATCTTTCCATTGCTGTTTGAATGATCTCTGTAGGGATATTGTGTTCCATAATTTAAAGCTCTGTAACATCAGTATAATTTGCAAATGAATCTATGATCTCATCAGTGTGCATGTTCCCTTCCACGTAATGTAGAACAAGCATGTCCAACATGCAGCTTGTGAGTCACATGAATCCTGCAACTTTCCCAAATTCAATTCAAGCCAAATGAAAATATAATTTGGAAATATTTAACAAAGTAAATATTCAATAAAACATAGATAATGTTAATATGCTATTTTCTGACTCAACATGCAGCCCACAGGGGTTCTTATGTAGGTTAGAGGCACCCATTTCTGAGTTTGACAGTACTGATGTAGAATACTATCTATCCAGGATGTGCCATTCTTGTTTAACATTCTCCCCTAAATTCTTCACCTTATTTTGGGGAAACTGCTTTGCTTTTGTAGCATAATAGAAGTTTTCCTGCATTTGTCCAGATCATCCAACATGAAGGTACCCTCCCAGGAGAAGACTTCCTATGTTCCCCTACCACATGGATGGCAGTAGTTTCTTTTGATTGACTATATAACTAGAACACCTTTAAAAACTACCTACATTGATCATTCTCTTTCCCAGCCTCTAAAGAGGGTAATTATCATGGAGGCATGAATGGAGTGAAAGAAAAGAAGTTGCATTCCCATTCTCCTTCCTTTTATCCTGTGATCCTGAGAAACAAACTTGGGATTTGGGTTCAGTTTGCTTTGTTTTCTTTCATTTGTCCTTCTCAGTTGCACGTGGCTGAATCCTCACTGGACCTGGAATCTCAAGTCATGGCAGGATTTCAGATTAGATGATTAGATGTGCAGTCAGTCAGCCCAGCAGGAAGCCCTGAGAGGCCCTGGTGGGCATTGACATTCAAGGTGGAGCGTGTTGGAGGGGGGGACTTGCTGGAATTGTGTTTCTGTTATTCTTCCTTTTTACATTGTTAGCATAGTGGTAGAACTCATAGCCTACTTAGTGATTATTTTTCTTTCTAGCCATCAGAGGAATCCATCTTCTTTGTTAAACTTATATTTCCTTGATTCTTCTTTCTTGTTCTTTATAGTTGCTTATTCAGTCTATACTATGGCCTGTTAAGACCTACCTTACACCAACACAATGCTCCTTGAGTGATTTTTAGTTTTAATTCTTCAAAGACTAGTGTTTCTGAAACTTATGGAAGAATATCAACACCATTAGCATAGTGCTATCAAAATGACAGAAACTTGTTTCAGGGTCATTCAAGGAACTCTGCATTTCTTAACAGACAATTCCTACTCTCTTCTCCTTGGGAAGACTTTGATTAGCCTGGTCTTTTACCAAATTTCCTCTAAACTTGTTATAAGCTACATTAATTTTCTATGTTTATGAAATGATACTGTTCCTCTTCCATTGTCATTTTCCATGAGATTTTATATATCTATTTATTTTTTAAATTGGTGTTGACCCTGACTGGCATATCTCTCCATTTGGCAAGTAAGTTTAACATTTGCTTTTGGGAGCTTGTGGACACTTTCACACCTTAATGAGCCACTGGATTAAAGTTTTGTGCCATCTAGAAGATTCCACAAAGTATTAAAAAGAAGGACTTTTAGGCAGTGCCATGTGGAATTACTGAAAACACTGTTATTTCACATTTATTTCACATCTAGTCTCATCTCCTGACCTTAAGTTAGTAAGTCATTTAACCTCCCTCATTTTCAGTCTTCTCATTTGTTGGATTTGATGATCTCTGAGGTCTTTTCTGGTTCTATCTTTATGATGTTCTGATTGTCCATATTCAGCACTTTTCTAAGATATACATTACTGGTGGGATTATAGTCAAGGAATTTTATATAAAATTTTTCTTCTGTTGCACAATTCCTTAACAGGTATAAATTGTTAATACTATTGAGATAAAATGAGATTTTATATATATATGTATATATATATGTATGTATATCTATAATATTTATGATCTCTCTCACTATATATATATATATATATATATATATATATTAATACCAATAAATTCATAGTTATTTGGTTGATTAATTGTATCTTCATGACTCTTATTGTAGTTTTCTTGGAATGAATTGCCATTTCCTTCTCTAGTTCATTTAGAGATAAGGAAACAGAGGCAAACAGGGTCAAGTGATTTGTCCAGAGTCACACAGCTAATAAGTGCCTGAGGCTGCATTTGAACTCAAGTCTAACAGTCTGCTATTGTGCCACCTAGCTGCTTGCCCCTTCCATTTTGTGTGTGTGTGTGCATGTGTGTGTGCATGTGAGTACACAGATATGTGTGTGTGTGTATCTTCTTGACTTAATGGTAGTGGTTTCAGTCTAGTGATAAAATTCTGGAAAAGATATATTTTATTTTGCAAGCATTTCCCTATCCTTCAGGGTCAACCCATGCAGCAAAGTTCTTGGCCATGCCTGTGGCATGCCATTTTCTTTTTTGGCATGCCATTTTCAATCAAACTTCAACCTCCTCCTGAAACTGAAAATCCTATCCCCAAGACACTGGATTCTACTTGGTGAACTTTCACCTTATTTTACCCAGCTCCAACTTATCATTCAATTTCCTGGCCATGGCAATGGCCTGGGGGCCATGCCAACACAGATAAAGCAACTTCCCTTCTCCCCATCTTTTCCCACTCTAGCTTCAAGAACAGAAATCATCAATAACTATCCTTCCTGGGAAAGATATGCCAACCAATTACCCTATGAGCTTAATCACCATTTTTTCTTATTTAAAATTCCTCTCTGTCTATAACTCTGCTACAATTTCTACCATTAGAATTTAGCTTCTTCAAGGTGAATTTTGCCTTGTGTTAGTATTCCTAGCACTTTGTACAGTGGTTGACATGTAGTAATTAATAAGTACTTATTCATTCATTCATTCATTCATTTGCATGTGTGAAGGATAGGACCTTTCACCAAATTAATAAAATAAGAATTTTCTTCCCTCATTCAGTCTCTATTATGAAGGTTACCAAGTCTTTTGGGCTGTCCATGCCACCATTGGTTCTACCCCATTCCTAACAATGCAAGTCCATGGGAGTCAAATGATAAGTTTGACCAAGGCTTGACTATCACCTTCCTTATTTTGACTCATTAACTTCAACTAAATTGCATCTAAAATTGCATTAATGTTTTGGGTTGCTAAGTCACGTTATTGATTCTCAGTCACAAGCACTCAAATCTAACATGGAATAGAACTCCAGAACCCCAGAACCTCATCAAATAGGACTGAGTACTTTTGCTTATGGATAAGGAGAAGAGAATTAGCCTTGAAGGAAAAGGAGTTATAAAATCCAGACATGAAGAAATGGGGGATGACATGAAAAAACAATAAAACAAAAACAACCAATCCAGGTCACATCAAAAGAATTCCTTGGCTTCTAATCCAGGGTAGAATGCTCAACATCCAAGAGGCTATCACAAAAGTCAGACATAAGTGAGTTCAAATACATAAAAATTTTTCTCAGTCTGTTGACATCAAGTCATATAAAGAATCACAAAATCTTAGCATTGGAAGTAAAACACTGTCTAAATATCCTCAACCACTGGCCATACAATTTTTGCTTGAAGATATTCAGTCATGAAGTTTTTATTATTTTATTTATTTATTATACTATTAGTTATTATTTTATATTAATTATACTATTATTATACTATTAGTTATATTATTATATTATACTATTATATTATACTATTAGTTATATTATACTATTAGTTGTTAGAAAATTCTTTTTAATATTCATGTCCTGAAAGAAATGATGAATATAAAAATATATGGGAAGACTTGATAAGAGCTAAGGAAATAAGCAGAATCAGAAAATCAATATGTATCACAGCTATAACAATAATGCAGAAAGAACAACAATGAAATGATTAAAACTGAATTTAATACAATTAAATGACCTACCTGGATCTAGAGAAATATATGTATATATTTCTCTGCATCAATTAATACACACACACACACACACACACACACACACACACACACAGAGAGAGAGAGAGAGAGAGAGAGAGAGAGAGAGAGAGAGAGAGAGAGATACTACCTCTCTGAGCACATACTATGAATGTGGAACATTGTATATAGTGTTGTACTTGTTACATACAATGTGAAACATTTTTAAAATGTTGGTTGATTTTTCTCCAGACCCAGTCCCCCCTTTTCTTTGTTATAGAAAATGACTCTTTGAGAGTTTCTTTGTTATAGAAAATAACTCTTTGAGAGAGGGGAGGGGAAAATAATAACATCAACAACAACAATAATAGCTTTTATGTTGTGCTTCATGGCTTGCAAAGCACTTTGCAAACAAATCTTCATAACAACCCTGAGGGGTGTCACTCCCTTCAGCTTTCACCCAGCCAATTACTTAGCCAAAAAAGCATTTACTAAGTTTACTATAGCTAGGTTATGCTAAGTGCTGGGGGGAAAAATGCAAAAAATCAGCTCCATGTCTTCAAGAGCAACCATTCAGATGGGAAAGATACAATATGGAATTAACTAGGTAAATAATAAGATAGGTGTAGACTAAGAATAGATATAAATAATATGAAATGGGAGGCATTAGTACTTGGGAGTGGAGAGGAAGTAGTAAGGCCAGAAAAGACTTCCTGCAAAAGATCGGTTTTGTGGGGTAGCTAGGTGGGGCAGTGGATAGAGCACTGGTCCTGGAGTCAGGTAGAACCTGAGCTCAAATGTGACCTCAGACACTTAATAATTACTTAGCTGTGTGACCTTGGGCAAGCCACTTAACTACATTGCTTTAAAAATAAATTTTAAAAAACTAAAAAAAATCAAATATGACCTCAGACTTGCAAAAACCAAAAAAAAAAAGATGAGTTTTGAGCAAAGTCTTGAAGCAAGCTGGGAAAATTAAGAGGTGAAGTTGAGGGAGCAAAGCATTCTAGACATAGAGAACATCTTGAAAATTGAGAAAATCAAATTGATACTGCTCTATAATTGCTTTCATTTTGCATCACTACCAAAATTTTCTGTAACTACCTAAGTCATGTTTCATCTCTAGGTCAAGAAGTTCCATTTTCCTTCTATTCCCCATTCTATTTTTGTGACAAGGAAATCTCTGATACTATTTTTAATCCTATGGGATTAAGTGATTTGTCCAAGGTCACTAAGTAATAAATAAATGTCTGAGGCCAGATTTGAACTTAGGTCCTCCTGTTCGAGGGCCGGAGCACTATCTACTGTACCATTACTGCCCCAAAATCTGTTATACCTGAAGAAAGTAAGTGGATAACAGAGAATCTGGTTGGTATCTCTGCAATCCTGAAAGTCCTTCAAGAAATTCTGGTCTATTATTGCTATGACATTAACCGGCCAGGCAGGTGAACATCACTAATAAGCTTTCTATAATGACAAGATGTAAGGAGGGATTGTTGCTAGTCCTGTATTCCCAATTACCATTCAGTCATATTGTCCTCCAGGCCTGTGATGTTTCAGACATTGACCCAATCATATTATTTTTTCCCATCTATGATGCTGTCTTCTGCACCAGCCTTACTTACTATCACAACATTTTTGTAAAGCAGACAGGGCCTTTTGGGTCTGAAAGCAACTGAGAACAAATCCTTCCCTCTTTCGCACTCTTTGCCTTGCCAATGCCTACAAGGGGTTTCAGATTCTTCTCTTATAAAAGAAAAAGAACCTATTTCCGGTCAGCCTTGCAAGATTCAACCATCACCTGCAAGATTAAAAATACACTTCTTTTTTTAATTTTCTTTTTTGCAAGGCAATGGGGTTAAGTGACTTACTCAAGGTCACACAGTTAACTAATTATTAAGTGTCTGAAGTCGAATTTGAACTCAGGTCCTCCTGACTGCAGGGCTGATGCTCTATCTACTGTGCCACCTAGCTGCCCCTGTTCTTCATTTTCAGAGAAGACTGTGACATCAGGATGATGATGCCATGATAAGCACATGAATTGGGTTTGAGTGAAAGGGATACTGGGCTAAGTCACCAGTCTCACTTTCTTCTGGAGTCATCTGAGTCCAGTGGCCAGAGATGGATCAGGATGACTGGAAGTGGCCCAAGATGGAAATGACTTGACCAGGATCACACAGCTATTAAGTAGCAAGTATCTGAGGTCAAATTTGGTTTTGGATGCTCATTCTTTTGTCTATAAAAATGACTTGTGTTCATTTGGATCTTTTGGATCTGTCTGATCTCATTTAGATCTTTTCACTTGCTGAGGAACTAAATATCTCCTTTTATTGATAACTGGTAGTCTTTCCAAAACAATTGAATGTGCTTAGAACTTTCATGCCTTGGTTTACCTTAATTTTAATTGCAGAATACTAATATAAAGATATGGAGAAGGGAGGTGGAATGCTGAGTTCTTGTACCTGCAATTAGATCACTGTAGCTGAATCAGGAATACAAGATGTGAAATAAGAGGTAAGAAGACTAGAAATGTAGCAAGAGGGCAGAATACTAAGGGTCCTTGACTCAGAGGCTTGTATTTTAAGAGTCTTTCTTAAGCCAAAGGATTTATTCTAATAGAGGGAATTACAGGCATTAGTATAGGATGACAGAAATGATGCATGTAGGATTTTTTATGCTCATCTTAAGGTAGCTGACTTGTCTGCCCTATGTTTTATAGGGTCAGTGTTCATTTTGAGAGAGGGAGAGAGAGAGAGAGAGAGAGACAGAGAGAGAGAGAGACAGAGACAGAGACAGAGATAGAGAGACAGAGAGAGAAAGAAGACCAGGATAAGATTTTAAAAGGAGAAAAAGTGAAGGAAAGTAGAAACAAAGCAGAGAATAGGAAAGAGATAGTTTATAAATTGCTTACCAAAAGGGTCAAAGTATGAATGTATGAAAAAAATCAAAAATCACATAAAAGAGACAGAAAAGCCACCAATTCAGTGTAAACAACAAAAGATTTATGCATAAGATATGAAAACAGCCAAGAAGGTCCTCTCTCCCCCCCCCACCAGCCTTAGTGAAATTGTGTGAGACTAATGCTAACTCCACAATTATAGGTCTTAAAAATTGCCCTGAATGAGGGGTCATATACTGAAAGAACCTTTTATAACATCAGGGGAACTGCTGTCAAGACAGAAAGGAAACTGCCTTCTGTGGGTAAGAACCCGCCTGACCCATGTTCATATCACAACATTTTTGCAAAGCAAATGGGGCCTTTTGGGTCTGAAAGCAACTGAGAACAAATCCTTCCCTCTTTTGCACTCTTTGCCTTGCCAATGCCAACAAGGGGTTTCAGATTCTTCTCCTATAAAAGAAAAAGAATCTATTTCAGGTCAGCCCTGCAAGATTCAACCATCACCTGCAAGATTAAAAACACACTTGCATATGATACTTCCTCCTCCAGATGGTGGAGAACTGATGACTTTGAAACCTAAGGCCAGGAATGTTCACTTTCATACCTAAAAATGGGCCTGGTGGTGAGACAAGGTCAAGGCACAGTCATCCTGAGTGGTTTTCTAGAGGAGCAAACTTCTGAGTCTATGATTAAGTAATGCTGGTCTGACCTGCCTGAACTTTCTAAATCTTTCTTCTTATTTGTTGTTTCCTTTCTCTAAGTTATTCATCTAAAGCTTAGATCCAGTATGTTTAATCTGTAATAAATTTTCACATATTCTGAGAAAAAGAAAGTATTTATTTTCACAAAAACTGGGTAACTTTAGCTGGTCTCACAAATATAGAGCTACTGGAGAAAAGATTGTCTTAACTAAGATTCTTGTCTTGATCTAGAATGGAAGAAAAACCTGTAAATCTTAAGTAAAAGACAAAGCTCTTTAGAGGGGTAGGAGGGAAGAAAGGGTGGATAGGGAGTGATTTATCAATCAATTAATGTCTGGCTAATGAATGTCTCTGCTAAGATTCATGTGCCAGTCACTGGGTGAACAGAATTCTATTAGATTCTGGAGGTACTCGTGTTTGCAGTTCCTAATCTGAGACTGATTAAGTAAACATCATTCAGACTGATGGAATAAAGATTAACACCATGCCCAGCCCTGTGCTCACCTTCTTTAGCTCAATCTCCTTTCCATTTTTCTGGCTTCTTTTGAGTCTCCCCAGTCTTATCCCAAGTTCTGGCTTCCTCAGCCCAGTCTAGTTTCTAATATTGCCTTGGCTTTCAGTATTGGTTCTGCTTTGGGAACTTCTTCCTGCTCACTTCACCTATGCCCCTTACTTACGTCACCACCCTGGGGAACTTTAAGTAGTCAGCTCCACTTTAGGCTCATCTGTGATTGAAGTCAAGGACCAGAGATTTAGAGCTGGAAGTGAACTTTGAGGACATCAGGTCCAAGTCTAGGGTAGAGAAAGTCCAGTGATCTGTTCAGGGTCTACGGCAGAATTTGAACTTGAGCTTTCCTGACTAATCCCAGGTAAAGGAGCACAGATTTATAGCTGGAAGGTACTTTAGGTCATCCTGACCAAGCTACTCATTTTGCAGATGAGTAAAGTGAAACTCAGAGAAATTAAATGAATTGCACACAAGGTCACACAGCTAGTGTAGGAGAAAGATGACTGAATACTGCTTGTCCTTCATTTTCAAAGAAGAACATGACATCAGGGAGGTGATGCAATGACAAGCACATGAACTGGATTTGAGTGAGGGGAGCTGTGCTAAATCACCAGACTCACTCTCCTCCAGAGCCATCTGGGTCCAGTGGCCAGATATGAATTAGGATGACTGGAGATGGTCCTGGATGTAAGGCAATCAGGGTTGCCCAAGGACTTCCGGCCAAGATGGCGGAGAGAAGACAGGTACAGTTCTAAAGTCTCCTGATCTCTTCACCATCTATGACATGAAACAAACCTCTTAAAAGAATTCCGAACCAGGAAACCCAGAAAGAAAAGCCAGGAGAGGAAAATCTACCTCAGGATTTGTCTCCCGCAGCAGCCTTGGCTGAATACCGGCAGGTGAGTCTGGGCTCCCAGGGAAGATCAGCCCAGGATCAGCCAGATTGGCAGCTGAATTGGAACCAGGAGTCTGAGGGCCCGAGAGCCAGACCTGCTGGAGCAACAGTGGGGCTGGACAAAGGGGGCTTGGGTCCATGGGGAAGCAGAGGCGCTGGTGTTGGTGCTGTCCCCCTGGAGCTTGGGGAAGGGGCTGCGGGGAGAGGTCTGGTGCAGGAGAGCTGCGGACACCATCCCTGGGCTCCTGGGTCTGAGAAACTCTGAGTCCACGCCTCCATTGCACAGAGGCCTCCTCCCAAACAAATGCAAACTAATTCTGCCTCAGGCCCAGGTGTGTGAGCAGAAGAACCAGCCCAGCTGAGGAATGACCTCAGGCCAGGGTAAAGCCCACCATTGATTGAAGGCAAAAGAATTCAATAGCTCCAACTCCTCCCTTTGGGCAAAGGGAGAAGGCCTTTCAACCAAGGTCACAGACACTCCAGAGAGGGCAACCAGCACCTTCTACTGGCCAGCCAGAGAAACTGCACTCAGTAAAGCCTTTAGCGAACCCAAGCCCAGGTGAACCAGCCCACCCCCCCAACTCAAGGTGTTAGCATAATGAAGAAGGGTCAGTGGAAAGGTGGATCCATAGAAAAATTCCTGGAAGGGAAAGAGCCCAACTCAGAGAGACCTGGAACCTCTGAGGAGAATACAATCTGGTCTCCAGAACAGAAAGACTTCCTTGAAGAAATAAGGAAGGAGCTTAAAAATTTGGGAGAGACAATAATACCTTGAAACAAGGAAAAAAACCTTAGAAAGTACAATTGGACAAGCACAAAAGGAGAATAAATCTCTCAGATCCTCAAATGAGCAAATGCAAAAAGAAACTAATTCTCTCAAAACCTCAATTGGTCAAATGGAAAGCTCTTTCAAAAGCAGAATTGACTAAATGGAAAAGGAGTTGCAAGAGGTTAATGAAGAAAACTCCTCCCCCCCCAAAAAAAAAACAGAGTCTACAGAAACTAATGACTCCATGAGACAGCAAGAGTCAGTTAAACAAAATCAAAAAATAGAAAAAATAGAAGCAAATGTGAAATACCTCATCAACAAAACTACTGACCTCGAGAATAGATCGAGGAGGGGCAACCTGAAAATTATAGGACTTCCTGAAAACATTGAAGAGAAAAAAAGCATGGACTTAATATTACAGGATCTAGTGATGGAAAACTGCCCTGATATCATCGAATCAGAGGGCAAAGTAGTTATTGAAAGAGTACATCAATCCCCACCAGAAAAAGATCCTAAAATGAAAACACCAAGGAATGTTGTGGCCAAACTGCAGAACTATCAGATAAAAGAGAAAATCCTGCAAGCAGCCAGAAAGAAGCAATTTAAATATCAAGGAGCCACAGTAAGGATCACGCAGGACCTGGCTGCACCAACTTTAAGGGATAGAAGGGCCTGGAATGAGATATTTCGAAGAGCACGGGAGCTTGGAATGCAGCCAAGAATCTACTTTCCTGCAAAGCTGAACCTTCTCTTATAGGGAAAAAGATGGACATTTAATGAAATGGAAGAGGTCCAAAAATTTCTGATGAAAAGATCAGAGCTAAAAACAAAATTTGGATATCAAACAGGAGGTTCAAGAGACACAGGAAAAGGTAAAAAAAAAAAAGGGTGTGGTAAAAGGAAAAAAATGCAATCCAGTAAGTTGAAACTGGCTATATTCCAGCATGGGGGGTGGGGGGAAGAGACTCTCATAAATCCGGAGAAATGTAACTCTAACAGAGAGAATACACCTAGCCAGAAATGATGGACATCCATGACCTATCTATGAGACGGCTATCTAATGGGATGTAACTGGCTTTAACCCCACTTGGGAGAAAGACTCTAATAACTCTCAGAAATTTTGACTATCCAATAGAATATACTGAACTAGAAGGGACAGACACTCAGAATTTTCTATGACCTAGATAGAATGATCTAAAAAAATACACTACCTCCCTAAAAAGGGGGACAGGAAAGAGACGGGAGGAGAGAGGGGATTGAATGGGACAAATCTTATTACACTGAGGTGCAAAAAACCTATGGTAATAGAGGGGAAGAAGGGAGCAGAGGAGAAACACCTGAATCTTCTTCTCATAAGACTTGGCTTAAAGTCAACCTACACATACTCAGTTAACTTACAAAACATCTAACCTTTCAAGTATTAAAAGGGGGAAAGGGGAGGGGGGATGGAGAAAGGGAAGGGGAGTGGGGGAAAGAAGGGGAAATAACAAAAGGAAGGGAAGGGAAAAGGGAAAAAGGGAAAGGGGAAAGAAAGGGGAGGGTGTGATATAGGACAAACATACTGAAGGGGGTGGTATTCAAAAACAAAATACTGGGGAATATGGATAAAAGGGGGGAAAGGGGGAAAAATACAAACAGAGGGAAGATAGCACAGAGGGCAATAAAGAATTAGTAATCATAACCTTGAATGTGAATGGGATGAACTCTCCCATAAAACGTAAGCAAATAGCAGAGTGGATTAAAAACCAGAATCCTACAATATGCTGCTTACAAGAAACTCATTTGAAGCAGAGAGATACATATAGAGTTAAGGTAAAAGGTTGGAGCAAAATATGTTTTGCTTCAGCTGAAGTAAAAAAAGCAGGGGTAGCAATCCTTATCTCAGACAAAGCAGCAGCAAAAATAGATAGCGTTAAAAGAGATAAGGAAGGAAACTTTATCCTCCTAAAAGGTACCATAGACAATAAAGTCATTTCAATATTGAATATATATGCACCCAGTGGGACAGCACCCAAATTCTTAGAGGAGAAACTGAAAGAACTACAGGAAGACATAGGCAGCAAGACTCTACTAGTGGGAGAACTCAACCTCCCGCTATCAGATCTAGATAAATTGAATCATAAAATAAACAAGAAAGAAGTTAAGGAGGTAAATAGATTGTTAGAAAAATTAGATATAGTAGACTTATGGAGGAAACTGAATGGGGATAGAAAGGAATATACCTTTTTCTCTGCAGTACATAGAACTTATATAAAAATTGACCATGTATTAGGACATAAAAACCTAATGATCAACTGCAGAAACGCAGAAATAGTGAATACATCTTTCTTAGATCACAATGCAATAAAAGTCATATGCAATACTGGGCCAAGGAGATATAGACCCAGAACAAATTGGAAACTGAATAACCTCATTTTAAAAAATGAGTGGACTAAAAAACAAATTATAGAAAGAATTAACCATTTTATCCTAGATAATGATAATAATGAAACAATATACCACAACCTATGGGATTCATTCAAAGCGACTCTCAGGGGATATATTATAGCTCTAAATGTTTACATGAATAAATTGGAGAAAGTGGAAATCAATGAACTATACATGAAACTAAAAAAAATTAGAGAAAGAACAAATCAAAAATCCCCAATTAAATACCAAATTAGAAATTCTAAAAATTAAAGAAATTAATAAAATCAAAAGCAAAAAAAACTACTGAATTAATGAATAAAACCAAAAGTTGGTATTATGAAAAAACCCAATAAAATTGATAAAGCTCTGGTCAATTTGATTAAAAAAAAGAAAAAAGAAAACCAAATTTCTAGTATCATAAATGAAAAAGGTGAACTCACTACCAATGAGGAGGGAATTAAAGTAATAATTTGAAATTATTTTGCCCAACTCTATGCCAATAAATTTGATAATCTAAGTGAAATGGATGAATATTTACAAAAATATAAGTTGCCCAGGTTAAATGAAGAAGAGATTAAATACCTAAACAACCCTATCTCAGAAAAAGAAATTCAACAAGCCATTATTGAACTCCCTAAAAAAAAATCTCCAGGGCCTGATGGATTCACAAGTGAATTCTACCAAACATTTAAGGAACAATTGGTTCCAATCCTATATAAACTCTTTGGAAAAATAGGGAAAGATGGAACTCTGCCTAACTCTTTCTATGAAACCAATATGGTACTGTTACCTAAACCAGGAATAGTTAAAACAGAGAAAGAAAATTATAGACCTATTTCCCTGATGAATATAGATGCAAAAATCCTAAATAAAGTCCTAGCAAAATGACTACAACAAGTCATCACTAGGATAATACATTATGATCAAGTAGGATTTATTCCAGGAATACAGGGTTAGTTCAATATTAGGAAAACTGCTAGTATACTCAATTATATCAATAACAAACCTATCAGAAATCATATGCTCATATCCATAGATGCTGAAAAAGCTTTTGACAAAATACAGCATCCATTCCTATTAAAAACACTAGAGAGTGTAAGAATAAATGGACTGTTCCTTAAAATAATGAGCAGTATCTATCTGAAACCATCAACAAGCATTGTATTCAATGGGGAGAAGCTAGAGGCATTCCCAATAAGATCAGGGGTCAAACAAGGGTGCCCATTATCACCACTACTATTCAATATTGTATTAGAAATGTTAGCATCAGCAATTAGAGAAGAAAAAGAAATTGAAGGAATTAGAATTGGGAAGGAAGAGACAAAACTCTCACTCTTCGCAGATGACATGATGGTCTACCTAGAGAATCCCAAGAAATCATCTAAAAAACTATTGGAAACAATTAGCAATTTTAGCAAAGTTGCAGGTTATAAAATAAACCCCCATAAATCCTCAAATTTTCTATATATGTCTAGCAAGAAGCAGCAGGAAGAGCTAGAAAGAGAAATCCCATTCAAAGTAACCTCAGACATTGTAAAATACTTGGGAGTCTATTTGCCAGAATCTTTTTGAAAACAATTATAAAACACTTCTCACACAAATTAAATCAGATTTAAATAACTGGGCAAATATCAACTGCTCATGGATAGGGAGAGCTAATATAATAAAAATGACAATTCTACCAAAACTAAACTATCTGTTTAGTGCCCTACCAATCAAAATTCCAAAAAATTACTTTAATGAGCTAGAAAAAATTGTAAGTAAATTCATATGGAGAAATAAAAAGTCAAGAATTGCCAGGACCTTAATGAAAAAAAAAATGCAAACGAAGGTGGCTTAGCACTACCCGATCTAAAATTATATTATAAAGCAGCAGTCATCAAAACTGTTTGGTATTGGCTAAGAAATAGAGTGGTGGACCAGTGGAATAGACTAGGTATAAAAGCAAGAGATGACTATAGTAATCTGCTGTTTGATAAACCCAAAGAGTCAGGCCACCAGGATAAAAACTCCCTCTTTGATAAAAACTGCTGGGATAATTGGAAGTTAGTATGGAAGAAACTTAGATTAGACCAATACCTCACACCCTTTACCAAGATAAGATCCCAATGGTTACAGGACTTAGACATAAAAAACAATACTATAAGCAAATTAGAAGATCAAGGACTAGTCTACCTGTCAGATCTATGGAAAGGGAAACAGTTTATGACTAAGGAAGAGTTGGAGAACATCACTAAAAACCAATTAGATGATTTCGATTACATTAAATTAAAAGGCTTTTGCACAGATGAAACCAATGTAATCAAGATCAAAAGAAAAGTAGTACATTGGGAAACAATCTTTACAATTAATGATTCTGACAAAGGACTCATTTCTAAAACATACAGAGAACTGAGTCATATTTTTAAAACAAAAAGCCATTCCCCAATTGACAAATGGTCAAAGGATATGCAAAGGCAATTTATAGATGTGGAGATCAAAGTAATCCATAGCCATATGAAAAAAAATGCTCTAAATCATTAATTATTAGAGAAATGCAAATTAAAGCTTTGTTGAGGTACCACCTCACACCTCTCAGATTGGCCAGTATGACCAGGAAGGATAATGATCATTGTTGGAAGGGATGTGGGAAATCTGGGACACTATTACACTGTTGGTGGAGCTGTGAACTCATCCAACCCTTCTGGAGAGCTATTTGGAACTATGCCCAAAGGGCAACAAAAATGTGCATACCCTTTGACCCAGCAATACCACTACTGGGTCTATACCCTGAAGAGATGAGGAAAAGGGGTAAAAACATTACTTGTACAAAAATATTTATAGCAGCCCTGTTTGTGGTGGCAAAGAATTGGAAATCCAGTAAATGTCCTTCAATTGGGGAATGGCTTAGCAAACTGTGCTATATGTATATCATGGAACACTATTGTTCTATTAGAAACCAGGAGGGATGGGAATTCAGGGAAACCTGGAGGGATTTGCATGAACTGATGCTGAGTGAGATGAGCAGAACCAGAAAAACACTGTACACCCTAACAGCAACATGGGAGTGATGTTCAACCTTGAAGGACTTGCTCATTCCATCAGTGCAACAATTGGGAACAAGTTTGGGCTGTCTGCAAAGGAGAGTGCCAGCTGTATCCAGATAAGGAGCTGTGGAGTTTGAACAAAGTACAAGGACTATTCCCTTTAATTTGGAAAAAAAAACAGATATCTTATTGTCTGATCTGGTTACCTCAGAATTCTGTTCTCTTTAAGGATATGATTTCTCTCTCATCACACCCAATTTGGAGCAAGGTACAACATGGAAACAAAGTAAAGACTGACAGAGTGCAATCTGTGGGGTGGGGTCAGGGGAGGGAAGCAAGATTGGGAGAAAATTGTAAAACTCAAATAATACTTTTAATAAAAAAAAATGATCTTAGTCATACTTTAACACAAAAAGTAAATCCTTAGTGACTCTAGTTCAGATCTTAGTATACAATACTTAACCACTTCTAAATTAAGCTGAATTGAGGTTCTAATCCTTCTTATTTTCACAAGAAAATATTGTTCATATCTGAGTTCAGTTTTTCAGAAAGAAGAAAATGCAAACCACCTGTGTATAATAAATAAATCTGTGTACATTAGCAAGAAGGAGTTTTGAATATGAATAAACATGGAAAAAGGAGAAGCTGCACCAACAGAATAAAGTTAGCTTAGTGTCCTGTGGTTCCCCCCCCAAAAAAAAGAGACTTGCCCAAGGTCACACAGTCAGTAAGAGTTAGGTGCCTGAGGTCAGATTTGAAATCCTGTCCTCTTGACTCCAAGGCCAGTACTTTATCCACTGTGCCACCTAGCTGTCCTTGACTGAATAAGGAGTTTGGAGTTTGAATCCCAGCTTGAACAATTATTAACTGTAATCCTGGGTGAGTATGTTTCCATAGCCTCAGCTTCCCCATCTTTCAAATGGGAAAGACCTATTCCACAGGCTGTTATAGCAAACACAATCCTGAAAGTCTTAAAGCACTATAGAAATGTGAACTATTGTCATAAAGATAGGTAAGAGGAAGAGATAATGAAACTGTCCTATGTTGCTACACATGCAGCTTTATACATCAGTGGTTTTCAATGATTATTTAATCAAATTATTTGTATGGAATCCTCAAATTAAGATGAGACAACTGTGAAGTCTTTGCAGTCCATTTATACACCTTCCCCATCCTTGTAGCTACTATCTAGTTCATTCATCATCATCATCATCATCATCATCATCATCATCATCACAATAGTAATAGCTAACATTTAAATAACACTTACTATCTCTAGGCACTTTGCAAATATTATCCCAATTGTACCTCACAACAACCTTGGGAGATAGGTGCTATTATTATTTCCATTTCACAGATAGCATAACTGGGGTAAAAAAAAGTTTAATTGACTTTTTCAATCACTTCAATACCTGACTTCTTTCTTTCTACCCCATGTTCAATTATTATTTTCATGGATGTCCCTTTAATAATTTGAACTCAGGATTTCTCAACATTTTCATTTTTTTGCAACCACAATCTCAACCACTCATACCACATACTACTTTACAGAGCTGCCTTACACCTCACTATTTCTCAGAATTGTACCATTTTCAGATGACAGTTTCCTATTATTCAACTCTTCCACCCATCTCATAATGATCTCTAGTTCCTTGATACGTTCCTGTTCTCCTAGTTCCTCCACTCCAAGCTCCATCCTTAGATCTATGGTTTGCTATTTTAATGCAAAAAGAACAGTTCTAGCCTTTAAAAAGTTCACATCCTAGGGCAGCTAGGTGGCACAGTGGATAGAGCCTGGGTTCTAGAGTCAGGAGGACCTGAGTTCAAAACTGATCTCAGACACTTAAGAATTGCCTAGCTGTGTGATCTTGGGCAAGTCACTTAACCCCATTGCCTTGCCAAAAAAAAGTTCACATCCTAAAAGAGGAGACATCATATAAAAATTGTACATAGAAATATATATATATATATGTATATATACATATATATATATATATGTATATATATATATATATATATATATATATATGGAAGATATTCTCAGAGGGAAGGCATGGAGAGAATGGAGACTAAGAAGGGAAAGACAAAAGACAAGGGATCCAAACAGAAGGTGATTTTGATCCCATTTCCTCCCATGTTCTCCTAGACCTTGTTCCATCAGTTCATATGTAGCCTTCTGAGTGCCTGGGGTCTGTGTTTGGTGCTAGTCAGGAGTAGCCCCATGTTTCTACATGTTTCTAGCCCCAAGATATACATCTTGAAGATACAAGGCCAGCTGTAATAGAGATCAAAGCCAAGCAACTTCAGTATTCTCAGATTAAAGTGGCTAATGTAATCCTCGACCATCATACCATAGAAACATTCCTTTGTAATGTAGAGTGTATTTGGAATCTATAAGTTCTAAAAGGTTTTCAGAGTCTCAGACTGATTCTCTCTCACTTGGCTGTAATTTCTACAATCAGCTGAGGAGGGAAAAATAATCTCCAGTTTGAAGAGTTTGGACTCTCCTCCCCCAGCTCTATCTTGGTCTCTAATCCTTGCATTCAGACCCAAAGCACAAGCAAATAAACATGGTTTATTTTCAGCATAATTAACAGACACACTAATATTTAAAACAGGTAACTTCATGTTGTGTTAATATTTTGATAATCATATATATTTTATTTTATGAATTTAAAAATACATTTCTGAAAAAGAGCAAATATTATTCTGACCAGAATGCCTATAGGTTCAACAAAAAAGAGTCAAAAACCTCTGATTTAAGAGGGAAAAAACTGAAGCATACGATCCATTGCCAAAGAAAGAATTGACAACATGCTGTCAAAGACTGAAGCATGCTATTTTTCACTTTCTTTCATTCTTTTCCTTTTACTCAAGTTTTCTTCTACAAATTGACTAATGTGTAAATGTTTTACATGATTGCATATGTATAACCTATATCTTATTACTTACCTTCTTGGGAAGGGGGAGGGGAGAGAGGCAAGGATAGAAATTGAAACTCAAAACTTAAAAACCATAAGTTGAAAAAATTTCATTTTAACATGTAATTGGGGGAAGTTTTTTAAAAGTATTTTTTAAAAAGAAAACATCTCCCAACTGATGCTTCTAAGGTAACTGCAATTGGAGGTATGATGTGGAAAATGGGTAAGCATGTATTAGGAGCACAAGGAAAGGATGACATCACAAAATTGTATAACAGGAAGATAGAGGGACTGGTCACATGACAAGAACAAAGGATGACTGGTAGATATCTTGATTTCTTCCCTGGCACCCTCATGCTGTTGTTAAGAAAGAGGAAGGCTTCTTGCATATTAACTATCCCCATGAAGTGAACTTTTAAAAAGACATTTACAAAAGTTGCATGGATGAGTTTTAATCTATATCACTGGCAGAAAAGTCCAAAGTGATGAGATAGGATATGTCAAATCTCCTCACTATATCATAAAATACCATGACTTAATCTTTTTATCCATTCCAAAGCTTAACAGAGTGCCCTATATTCTATAGGTATGTACTTAATGACTGCTTATCAGATAAATGAATGAAAAATGTAGGACCTGATAAGATAGGACTCAGTGAGTTGCAAGTTACAGTTTCAACAAATTATATGATCCAATCAATAGAAGAGGGTGGTGTTTAGATCAATCACAAAATGAAATGGTCATTAAGAACTGCAATGATCAAAAGCTGATTAATTAAGGTGTTATCATTTTATTATGAATATTCAATAGAGACACATTTTGCACAGATACAACACAGATTTGCAAAATAAATTAGCTCAGGTTTGGGGGCATCATTTGGCCTTAGATGCTTAGATCTATAAACATAGCATTCTTGTTTTCCTCATCTAGGTTGGATCTCTAATGTTAATACTCAGTCCTGTATTTCCTGGCAGCTGTGTATACCTAGTTAAAACATAATTTGTGTGCACAAATAATCTCCATACAAACCCTTAAACATTTATAAGATCCCAATTAAGTCTGGTTTTAATTGTCCTGGGTAATTACTGACCAAGATAAGCTTATTACAGTTAGAGAAAAGAATTACAACTATATTATTAGTTCATTATTACTGCACTGTAATAGTTTTCTATTACAGTTATTGGTGCATAAATAACTAAACTCTTATTCCATGATGGGAAATTGTGCAGGAATGTTCTTATAACTAGAAAGTTACTTATATGGTGTGATTTACGTTGGAAAAGTGCAGGGAATGGGACTCCAGTCAACATAGTCTCTTCCATTCAAATTCAGATCTTGAAATTCTACTCATCCTTGGGATTAAATATTGCCCTCTCCCTGCTTCAAATGTGAATGTGTCTCTAAGGTCAAGTTTGGATAAGGCATTGGTTCAGCATCAACAGTAGCTCACATTTTTTGTATGCTTATAAAGTCTACAATGAACTTTCTTCACAACCCTATGCAAAAGAGAAGTATTATAAGCATTATGTACTCCAGATTACAAGTAGAAAACTGAGGTATAGAGAGATGAAGATTAAGAGACCTGCCCATAGTCACACAGTTCAGTGTCTGAGGTAGGATTAAAATCCCAGCTTTTTTACTTCAAAACCAGTACTTTGTCAATTATAACACACTGCCTAAGAAAAATTATAACCTTAGGGAATTATGTTGCAGAGCAACCTTTGAGTTGTCACTGTAATACGTTCAGTTTGATTTGTTATAAGATAAATATCTTCAGTTAGATTTTCCAAGTACTTTTCCAAGTACTTAGCACTGAGTTAAATGTTGAGGAAGCAAAGAAAGTAAAAACACAATTGTAGTCTTCAAGTTGCTTATATTTTAATGGGAGAGACAAAATGCAAGTAAGTATATCCAAACAAGTTATATACAGGGTAAACTGAAAGCAGTCTCAGAGAGAAGCCCGAATAGGGCTTCTTAAGGGGGTAAAAGAAGGTAGTATTTTTGCTGAATGTTGAAGGAAGTCAGGGAAACCAGGAGGTAGAGATATTGAGGGAGATTATTCTAGGTTTAGGATATAGCCCACAAAAAGAAAATGGAGTTGGGAGATGTCTTGGTGAGAGAAACAGCCTTGGAGAATGAAATTTTTGTGGAATTTTTAATAGGTGAGTTTAAAAAAAATAATCTGGGCTTTCCAAAGGCCATGACAGGAAAAGGTAAAGTCTGTCTCATAGTTTTTTTTAGCTTTTACCAAGCTTGGAAAAGCTTCAAATCCAGGCTTGAGAATACAGTGGAAACAACCTTCCTAAATTAAGGGGTCTCATAGGAACATAGATATAGAATTAGAAGGCACTCTGGAAGTTAATTAACTTAACAGGGATGTTATATGACTTACCCTACACATGTAAGAAAAGGCAAAACAGCATTTCATCTGACTCCAAATCTAGCTGTCTTTATACTAAATATTTCAACTGCCTCTGATATGGTCTCAGAATTATGCATATTTCAGCTCCATAATTCCTTCAAGATAGTTTACTAAGTTGTGATTGGGATTTATGTATGAAATAGCCATACCAATTAATTTAGGGTTTTTGAAATATCAAAAATATATTTCAAAGATGATCCTCATTCATCCTTTTTAGTTCTATGATAGTCAGTCGCTCACTTTGTCTTCTCTGCCTTTAGGAAAAAAGTGTTATAATTTTTTGTCTTTTTATTCAATTTTATTATGCCATTCCTCTTGAAAAAATTTGGCTAACTGTAGCCTATTTCTTGTAAACATTAATTTCACCTGGCTAAAACTTTACTCATGTAATGATAGTGTTAAGGGAAGACTTGATTGGCCCAAGAAAAGAGACAAAAAAAGGGAATACAGCATCTGTAAGATCTCCAAAAGATTTGTGGAAATATTTCCTTGATGCCAAATCTTTGAATTTCTTTGTGACATGTAAATTCCCCCATTGTGACTTCTTTAAAATGTAGCCTTGTGGTTTTGTAAGCAAAAAATTTTGCAAAATCAGTGTTTTGATCTGTAATAGTCTATATACTAATTTGTTCTAATTAATCTGTTCACTTTTAATTGAAGGAAGCATGAGATAATGGATCTGTTTGACTAAGTCTGTGTGACTTTTATGACCTAGAAGCCAGAGTGATCACTACATTATATTTTTTATTAATTTGGTTAAATATTTATCAATTGCATGTAAAAAATTAACATTTACTTTTAAAAAGTTTTTGTTTCAAATTCTCCCCACCCCTTGTTATCATTTATATCATGTAAAGTCATTTCCATATTAGCCATATTGCAAAAGAAAACAAGCAAAAAAAGAAAAAAGAAAGTTAAAAAAGTATGCTTCAATCTTCCTTCAGAGTTCATCAGTTTTCTCTCTGAGGGTGAACAGCATTTTTTTATCATGAACCTTTTAGAATTGTCTTGAGACACTGACTTGATCAGAGTAGCTAAGTCTTTCATAGTTGATCATGCTCTTCCTATGTACAATATTCTGATTCTGCTCACTTCATTTTGAATAAGTACATATAATTCTGCCCAGGTTTTTCTGAAATCATTCTGCTTGTCATTTCTTTTAGCACAATACTGTTCCATCACAATCATATACCTCAATGAGTTCAGTAATTCCCCAAAATTTATGGGCACCCTTCAACTTTCAGTTCTTTGACATCACAAAAATATTTACTGTATATATATATATGTGTGTGTATGTGTGTGTGTGTGTGTGTGTATTATAAATGGATCCTTTCCCCTTTTCTTTGCTCTCTTTGAGGTACAGATTAATTTTCAGGTACAGCATCTGCAATTCAGAAATCAGCAAATGCTAAAATTTAGGACTTGAGTTGCTTAGACTTATGAAAATGATGGAGAAAATGTTATTAATGCAGATTAAACTTAAAAGAGTTCTGTGTTCACTTTTTTCTTCTGAAATTCACTCATTAAACATTTAACAGTACATTATTTATTCTGATTATTACTTAGCTTTTGGTTTCTGAGAATCTTTTCTAATCAAAACTGTAAGAGAAACTCTTTCCTCTAATAGAAGTTAGCAACCAAAAGCTAATTACCTACATGATTAATATAATTTATAAAAAAACATGCTTGGAACCCTTTGATCCAGCAATACTGGATCTGTATCCTGAAGAGAGATCATGAAAAGGGCAGCTTTGTTTGTAGAGGTAAGGAATTGGAAACTGAGGGGATGCCCGTAAATTGGGGAATGCCCGAACAAATTGTGTTTATATATGTATGATGGAACACTATTGTTCTATAAGAAATCATAAGGGAAAGGATTTCACAGAAGCTTGGAAAGACTTGCATGAATTGATCTGAGTGAGATGAGTAGAACCAGAAGAATATTATACACACTAAACATGGGATGATGATCAATCATGATAGACTTATTCTATCAGTGCAATAATCAGGGACAATTTTAGGGGATCTGTATTGTATTCAGAGAAGGAACTGTGGAGCTTAAATGAAGATCAAAGTTTATCATCTTCAATTTTTAAAAGTTGTCTTTTGTAATATGTAATTTTGCTCTCTCTAAATTTTTCTTTCTTCCTTTTGGATCTGATTTCCCTCACAACAAGTTCAATTTTGATTTATTCTTATCATGGATGAAAATGTAAAACTTACATCACATTGCCTTTTGTTGGAGGGGAGAGGCGAGGGAAGGGAGGGAGGGGGAAAAATTGTAAAACTCAAAACCTCAGGAAAAAAATGATTGGTAGAAACTACCATTGTATGGAATTGGAAAAAAAATAAAATAGATAATTAAAAATAACGTGTTTGAAAGCTTTCCTTACTAGTATGTCACTAGCCAGATTTGGCACTCTGGGAATTAAATGCAAGGAAAGTTGTAATTAATAAATTACTCCATATTAGATGGTAAGAGAAGTCCCTTACCTTACCAATTACAAGGTAAACTTTCTCACTACTGACAAAGGAAGAAAAACAGATTTCATAAAAGCTATTGAGTTTTTCCTGCTAGACTGGTGCCCTTGCAGAATGAATTTATTCAGTTTAGTCTGAAGACCAAAGTTTTAAACAAAGTGCTATCTGATTTGAAGCTCAGGAATAAAGAAGATTTCTCACCCTGAGAAGAAAGACTACTATAATTTTTAAGCCCATATTGTTTGTTTGGCAGACTCTTTGAGACTTATCCCAATAACCTGAATCACTGCATTACCCTAAGAAAAGAATGTCATCAAAATATGGCTGTCTCATTTCCATCTGAGGCATCTGTATGCAGGAGTGCACTAGTGAATATTTAACTTCTCCCCCCTAAAATGATATAGTGAACATATTTTTAAGCTTAATTCACATTAATTTTTTTTATCACTTTCTTAAGACCAATCAAAATAGATTAATAAATCAAGTCCTGATTTGTATCATTTGCTAATTTTTGAGGAATAAACAGTTACATTGAACATTTAATAATAGGCTTACAGAAGGGGATTCAATCTGGCATCAACACACCTTTGCCTCCTGCTCTGTTAAGGGGAGAAGGGCATGTCAGTAATATTAAAGATTTATTTTGAATCTGGGAATTGTCTGCTTCCCTTTCACTCTAAAAGAGTCTGGTCTAGACTTGGAGTCAGACTACATGCAGGTGGCAAAATGATTTCCCCCCCCCAAAAAAAATCTGGCAAGTTTCTTTCCAAGGCAATCTTCTTAAATCCAAGAGATTTTCCTCTTTTGTAGGGTTGCCCTAGAAATACACATGGTTCTGCTCAGTGTGCTAGTCTTCTCTACCTCTTGCTTCTGGCTGATGATTGCTTAACCTTAAACCACCCACATCATTTTCAATGAAAATGGAGGAATGAGTACATTAAGAAAGCATGACTAGTTCCACCAGTTTTGATTTTTTCCCTTTCAGTCTAGACTCCTATTCTAGCTAGCTATTTCTTTGACTAAGGGCTGGAATGCTACTGTCTAGAACTAGTATAAAAATAGTTCTGGACTCCATATATATATATTATATATATATATATATATATATATATAATATATATATATGCAGTTCACATGTAAACTGGTGCTTCTAAAGTGTTTAAAATTGTTAACTAAGTTTAAATACTCAGCCCACCATTTTGTTTATGGTATACAGTTTTCCTTTCCACATTGCAGGGGTTAGAAACATCTACTACTCTTCACCCACCAATCTGGAAGTTTCACATAAAATATTTTTGGCCCTCCTGTTTATAATAGAAAAGAAATCTGAATTTTTTCCTTTTTTCTTTCACAAGATGTTTACAGTGACTTGTGGTAAAATTTTGAGTTGATATTATATAATAATATACATATGTGTATGTATTTCTAAGTTTCTAAATATTTTCTGTGTTGTGTGCTGGCCTTCATATGTTGTCTGCGATTTCCACAAATCTCCACTTAATTTCTTATGCCACTGGAGAATCATCATGTGGGAGAGAGATCCTATATATTTGCTTATCAAAACTTTTCTTCTTGTGGAATTAAAAGAAAACTTCAGCCTAGATTATCTGCTTAATTTATTACAAATTCTGAATAAAGAGGTTCTTGATTCTTTGAGAATTTATTAGTCACAAGACACAAAAAAAGGATGAACAGATGGATAATTGAATGAATGGAATAACATGAATCCATGTGAGATAAAACACACACTCAACTTAGAGCTATCCTTGGAAAAAAAAAGAATATAGAATGGTGCAATTTATCAATTTGCCAGGCACAGCTCCAGCAACAGCTTTGAGTGGTCACAGCACTGTCACATGAGTAAAATAGACTATCAATATATAGATACCAAATTATTTATTGTAGAGGAGAAGCATCCACTATGTACTAGGCACTGTGCTAAGTATTTTACAAATATCATCTCATTCAATCCTCACAACAAACCCTATTATGCTAATATGGTGCTATTATAATCCTTATTTTACAGTTGAGGAAACTAAGGAGGCAGGTCAAGTGACTTGCCAAAGGTACACAGTTAGTGTCTGAGGTCAGATTTTTTAACTTTCTGATTCCAGACCCCTGAGCCATCTAAGCTGACTGATTTAAAAACATATATGTGTGTGTGTGTTTATGTATATAAGTTATATATACACATATATGTATGTATATAAATATAATGTAGAAATAATATTTATATAATATATAACATATACATATATGTTTATGTAATATATAAATAAATATTATATATATATATATATATATAAAACTTGTGACTAAGGGCCCCACTAAACATTCTTGAAGTCACATGAACCAGGTCTGATTTTGGAAGTTGATTCATTGCAATTATTTTCTCACTTAGACTTATTGTTCCTACCCAAAGTGCTCTAAGAAGATTTCTATATATACAGCACTTTGCTTGGCTTGAAATTCCCACTATTAGAGAGGCTGAGGCTGGTGGATCTCTTAAACTTTGGAGGTCTGAGCTAAAGCCAATTGGATGCCAATAGGATGAGACTCTAGGAGCTAAGGACAACCAGGCTGGTTGAGGAGTGAGTCAGCACAGAATAGGAAAATTGAGCAAGTTAAAGCTTCTATGCTGATTGGTGGAGTCCAAATATCATGAATGGTTGCTCTATTTCCAGCCTGTGCAAAATAGATCATTCCCAGTGTCAATTGCATATTGCAAATAATTGCATAAATTAATGAAAGAATATGAGTATACCTTAGTCTAGGTTTTCTCCCAAATATATTATAGGGTACTTAATTTCTGCATTATAGGCACCAAGGTATAGGGCAGTCTTTATTTCACCTGAAAGAAAATGCATGAAATATAAAGGACTCACAAGAGTCTGAGAACAGATATAGAAACAACTTAAAGCATTCACCTCTTTAGGCTCTCCTTTGTAAAGTGAATCTGACTGAATAAAAGAAACAAAAATATTTATTGAACTCTTACTGCCTGCCAAGTCCTGTGGTAAGTACTGGGGATATAAACACAAAAAAGCAAAGATAATCTTTGCCATCAAAAAGATGATAGAAAAGGGAGAATAGTAGCCAGGAAGGAGCATTGATCTGAAATGTTATACAAATGGTAAGTGGTATTATATGGGATAATATTGACACAACCTCTCCAGGGACAATGGCAAAGTTATTTTGATCATGATATAGTGTTTTAGAGCTGGAGAGGGTGGTAAGAAAGGGGCAGGGTGGGAAAGCAGCTGATGAAGAGAAGGTCAAAGATGGATGATTGGATGTGAAGAAAAGCACAACTGGGGCTTTTCCTGAAATAGGAGTGCACCAGTCAGGTGAGAAGACCCCAGGGCAGAAGTTTCTCCAAGGCAAAAATGCAGTGGATTGAGAAGAGGGAAAAAAAAAACTAGACCATCTGGAGTAAAATATACTTTGTGGGCTGACAAATAAATAATCCTCTATCAACTATCTGAACAATTCAGCAATAGTGGGGACCTAGTGGAAAAGTCCTAATCCCCTGACTTCAGTCTCCAAGTTTCTAGATTCAAGGTTTGTGTTTCTTAGAGAAGTCAACAATCCCCCCCTATTTCCAAATAGGATTTGGAACAGAAACACAATGAACTATCCTCGTGGACCAAAGTGAACTTCCATTTTTGTTTGTGCCATGTGATTCTGCTGTAAATAACCACTAACTAGCCCTGGGGCTGAGGAGAGGGAGAAGAGGAAAATCCCATTTCTCCCACCAAAACTCAGGATGAGTAGTCAAAAAGAAAGAAATCGAGCACTTGTCAGCTCAAGTTATATAGACCATATAGGAAGGAGATTCTTTTAACAAGAATCTGTCCCTTAACTTTGGACTACCACCAGTTATTGAAAACCAGTCAAAGGAGGTTCCTTGTCTTCTCAGCAAAGAGTTGGTGATATAAATTTCTTCCATGAGAAGATGCCCCTCCAATGCTTCCAAACAAATTTCATTTTGATGGGTGAATGAGTGGAATTGAATGAATGAATTTGAATATAATCAGATTTAATAAAAAAACCTCCCTTATTAACCATACCCCTTACACATATATTCTGTAAAATGTATAAAGCACTTTATTATCATAACCTGGGTATGCTCTTATCTCTCTACACTTTCTTGAAAAAGCATGAAATTCTGTATCCAACATCATCTCTGAAGAGCTTTAAACTCAATAAGTTATTGGCTTGATGTGCAATCTATTTTTTAATTAAAAAATTTTAAATTAATAAGGTATTTTAAAAATTCTCAGGAGAAAACAGAAAATGCAAAAGGGGATTCAAATAGAGAAGTTTTGTTACTACCTTATTAAATTTTATATTTATATACTTCTTATAAAACTATATCTAACATGTTCATAGTTTGCTGTAGAAAATTATTTGGGGGGGGCAGCTAGATAGTGCAGTGGATAGAGCACCGGCCCTGGAGTCAGGAGTACCTGAGTTCAAATCTGACTTCAGACATTTAATAATAATTACCTAGCTGTGTGGCCTTGGGCAAGCCACTTAACCCCATTTACCTTGCAAAAACCTAAAAAAAAATATTTTTTTTGTTCTTTGAATACTGAAATGTGTTTGTTGCTGATTAGAATAACAATAAAAATGAACATTTTTTTTAAATTATGTAGCAAAATCTTAATGCTGTACCAGTTCAAATGATGGAATGAATTTTGGTGAAAGATTAAAGAAAGCATTTCCCTATTTTATAAAAATAGGGAATTTTTATAAAGGTAATTTACATGAATTCTAGTTGGATCATGCTAAAAGTTGCATAATTATTGTTTCTATGTGAATAATAACAGAAATCTAGGAATCTATTTTCACCTTCTTTTCTCATCTCCAGATGTCTGTTTTTACCTATCAACAGGATATCTCAACTTGGATATCATGCTGACATCTGAAATAGAACATGCCCAAAATAGAATTAATCATCTTTTTCCCCCAATCTAACATTTTTGCCTGAGTTGTCTACCTATGCCGAAGTCACCACCATTTTCCAAGTCACCCTAGTTGAATCCTATGTGAACTTTACTCCTCTCTTTTACATACCTGCACATTTGAACCATTGCCAGTACCTGCATATTCTAAACCAAAATCCTTTGGCATATCTATCTCTTTTCTATTCCCACTACCACCACCCTATATAAGGTCTTTTATATCTGAGACTGTATAAATACTTCTTAATTTGATTCTGCACCTTCCCTCCCAATTCTTACCCCTCCTATACACAGTGGCACCAAAATAATCTTCAAAAAGCACAATTCCTACTTATTTCCTTATCCTGTTCAAAAATCTTAATGATTTTTAGTGAGCTATCGGGTAGAGGCTAAGGTACACAATCCTCAAGGCCCTTGGTGATATTTCTGTTTCCACCTTATCTGCTCAAAAACCACCTGAACTGATTGTCAGTCCCATAATATGTCCTGCTTCCATTTGTTTGCATGCCTTTGCTGATACCTTTTTTTCTTTACTACTTCTGCCAATAACAATACTACCTGTCCTTCAAGACACAGCTCAGACATCATGTTCTCCATGAAGTTTTCCCTGATTCTCCTCAGGTGGAAAATTTATTTCTTGCATCCTACCCTGTGAATCCCTGATTGTTGCAAAGAAAGCATGCTATAAACTGTGCAGTCTTGCTAGCAGAATTGCTAGTATTCCTTCAAATGACAAGTATTGAACACTTACTTAATATGAGGTACCATGTTATATACAATAGGGAATACAAAAAATAAATTAGTCAAGTAAAAATCCCAGTCCTCACAGACCTTATTATCTAGCTGGAGAGATAACACTTGAATCCTAATATAAGTGTAAATTTTGAATCATGATAAATGCTTGTCAAATGTTTGATATAAGAAATTTTCATTTCACAAAACACTGCCTGATTTTTGCCCAGTCTGTTAGACATAACCCTCACTCAATAAATCTTACAATATTCTAGGACCCACTTTCTGCTTGCAAGCACAGCTCACAGTGTTATAGAAAAGAATTTCATTAAAATAAACAGATAATATGTGGATTACTGTGTTATTCCTCCCCACCTTTTTTTTTCTCTTTTTCCCTGTATAGTCTCCTCCAATTCCTAGACTTCAGTAAATGTGCTCTCTTAGAGACAGTTTGCATTTTCTCACTCTTACTGGTACAGAGAGGAGAGGGAAAGATCTCAGTACCTGCCACATGTGGGTGAAAAGCTAATATCAATAACTTGTATTTATGATTTCATGGCAGAAATAGTAAGAAAATAGTGCTGCTGAACAATCAAGTGAGGCAAAAGGTTAGAAGTCTGAAATAGTAAGGGCTAGGCTGTAAAGGTCTTTAAATGGCAAAGAAAGTATTTGATATTTGTCCTTGAGGTAATTGGGAGCCATCAGTTTATTGAGGAATGAAGGGAGTGACATGGTCAGACCTGTACTTAAAGTATAATCATGTTTCAAATCATTCCTGCAGGATATTATATGTTTTTTATTAATAAAGCAGGTTATTAAAGAGAGTAAGTCAATGCTTTCTGATAATGAGACTTTAATCACTTCATTTCCATGGAGAACAATGACATGAATATTCAAAGGAGCACATATATCCTGGCATTAAAGGCAGCATGCTAGGTAGCTTTCCAGTACTCAGAATGTGGGTGCCAAATCTCTCTTTATAAGTGAGTTTTATGGAATACCAGATGTTCTCCAGTGTCTGACTAAGCTTAAGTATGTAACCAGTCATGGACCCATGGGCAGCCCACCAATTATTCTTCATGGGAAAGTTTTCCATCTTCGAGATCACCTGCTGGGCTAGCTAATGACTGTTGATCATTTTAGCTAGTTTGGAAAATGAAAGCAAGGAAGGGGTAATGGAAAGAAATGGTGAGCTGAGTTCACAAGGAGTTGTAAAAGATGAAATCTCTTCTGGTGGCCGTTAATCTTTCCCTTTCATGTTTCCAAAGGGCTTTTGAAATTTTGGAAACTCTGTGTTGTTTTTTTTTTTTTCACTTGAAACCACCAGGTGATTCAATCTTGTAAAATTTCTGACACTTTGTTTTTTAACATTAGCTATTTTTTTAATATTATTCACTTTTATATTTCAAGTAGTTTGTAAGAGTGTGTGTGTGTGTGTGTGTGTGTGTGTGTGTGAGCGTGCATATGTGTTATGATTATGCTCTGTTTTTTTCCAACAAAGATTGACCAGAGACAGTGTCAGGAAAAGCGGTGTTGGTCACCCATAAATGAGATCAAGAGTCAAATAGACTTGGAACCACAGCCTGCCACTCTTCCCTTCTCTGGAGGATTGCCATTAAGTGATGCTGCCTCCTCACCACTCTAATCCCATCATACAGATGAGAGTCAGAGAGTTCTTGGGGATTGTGTATTATTTATGGATAGATGTCTGCCATAAGAAGTTCCTTCATCCTTCCCACCCTCATTCTTACTCAGGAAAATGGCAGGAACCAAAAATCACCTAACATTTTCAGACCCCATTGGGATACTCAGATCTGCTTTCCAAGATTGTCTACTTTGGCCATATTTGTTGTTTGCTGTTTGTTGTTACAAGTCCTAAAAAGGAGACCAGAAGAAAGAAAGAATCCATCTTTTTTTTTAGTTATTTTTTCCAACTAACAAACTCCCTTCCTCATCTATCCTAATTGAACAATTTTTTTAGAGAAGAAAAACAAATATATGATCAAGTTAAGTGAATTCCCGTATTCCTTACTAACTAAAATGTATGCCTCGTTCAGTGTCTATTATGAGAGTTCATCTGTCCATTAGTAGAGAATTTAATCAATTAGGCAAATATCCAATTTGGATGACTCAGTGGTAAACCACAACTTAAATTTCTTTTTCTTTTTCCTAAAAGCAATGTTTGTAATCCAAATGCTAAAGACTCGTCATGAGTTTCCATTTCATTTCTCCATAACACAAGGAAGGGAGGGGAGATGAGGAGAAGGAAGGAGAGAAGAAAAGACAGAGGTTTTTGAGTTCATTTCACAAATGAGGAAACTGAACCCCAGAGAAACAGAGATTTCTAAACTAACTGCTTCTAAGGTGTGACCTCTCAGATGTCAAGGGTGTGTATGTCCCATGGCTATGTATGTTTAATCTGAAATTACAAAGTTTCTTCTGTCATTTCTCCACAACCTCCCCCATCCCACTCCAAAACCTGGACAGGTTAAACAACACTGCCTCCCTCCAAATCCTCCCCCCCCCCAAAGAAAACTCAAACCTTTTTATCCATGGCCAAGTAATTCTAAAGAGCATTACTGGGTTTTCATAACACTTTAGAAAATAACCTTGCACTCCCAGGCTCATAGACAACATCAAAAGCAATTTGAGAATATTAAGTGCATCTGGAGAGAATGGTTGTAAATAAATCTCTCAGTCTTCCACTTTATCAGTGTCACCAGAGCACTGAATAAAATTTAAGGAAATGTGCACAGTAACATTGATTTGAGATAGGACATAATAAATTTCAGTTGGCTGAGACATATTTCCTTCTTGATATAGATCATTCATTATATATATATATATGTGCATATGTATGCATATATATATATATATATATATATATATATACATGTTACAATAAATTTCCAAGCAAAGTTGTGAAATCATCCAGGTTTTCTTTTGCTATTCTTACTTCCCATCTTCCTTTGCTATGTTTTTTTCTCATATTCCAAAATCACTATCATCACCAGGTGTCCCTTGTCCTCATGCTATTGATATGATGCTGAAAACCCTGCACTGAAGGATTCAATCCATACCCTCTTTCATGAATTAATGCTCCAAACTAGAAACTTTTTTTACTCAATTTAATTTAATAAACATTAATTATACATCTATCATGTACAAGGAATTCTAAGTAATTGAAACATCAAAAAAAGGAAAGTGCCTATCCACAAGAAGCTTTCATTCTATTGTAAGGAGAAATGCTTTGTACACACATACACAAAAATACCATATTTGGGTTGAGCTTTTGTTTTTAGGAAGAGGATAATTTAAATACTGGGAGGATTAGGAAAAGTCTTGTAAATTGGAGCTTAGAGAGAACTAGGGATTCCAAGAAGCAAAGGGAAAGAGGGGAAACCATTTCATGCATGGAGGACAGTTGTTGAAAATACCCTGAGTCAAGAGATGGGATGGCAGAGGTGATTGGAAGCCTTTAGAGTTTGTTGAGTGAAGAGGTGACATGGTCATACCTGTTTTTTATATCAGTTTGACAACTAAGTGAAGAAAGTTTGGCACAGAGAAAGACTTGTGGCAGGCAGACCAATCAGCAAGTTTGCAAGAGTCCAGACTTAAAATGAAGAGGACCTACACTAGGGTAGTAACCATGTCAGAAAAGAAAAGGAGTCTATGTCAGAGATGTTACCAAGGTTTTTTTGGACATTTTTTGATAGACAGTTGGAGATGCTACACTAGAGGTCAGGAGAGAGAGGAAAGAAGGCACGAAAGAAAGGAAAGAGTTGAGAATGGAAGGAAGGAAGGAGATGAGAAAGAAAAAAGGAAATAAGGAAGATGGGAAGAAAGGAGGGAAAGAAAGAAGAGGGAAGAAAGAAAGGGGGGAAGGAAGGAGAGAAGAAAAGATGAGAGGAAGGGAAGAAGGTGAAAAGAAAGAAGAAAAGAGGGGAAATGGGGAAGAGAAGGAGGAAGAAGGAAAGAAGAAATGAAGGCAGAGATGAAATAGGAAGAGGAAGGAAGGGAAGAGGAAATGAAGAAAGAAAAGAGGAAGGACAGAGAAAGGAAGGGGAGAAGGAAGGCAGGCAGGAAGAATGAGTAAAAGGAGGGGGGGGAAGGGCTTTAATACAAGAAAAAAATCACTGACTTTGGGATCAGAGGACCTGGGTTTGAATTCTACTTCTGAAGCTTTTTATCTGTCTGATATTGGACCATTTATTTAATCTCCCTGAGCCTCTGTTTCCTCATTTGTTAAATGGATGGGGGGGGGGGGAGGTGTCAAGACTAGAAGTCTTATGATGTCCAACCCAGCTCTATGTTCTATAAAAACTCCAGTGAAGAAGATATGTATGAGAAGGCAGGGCAATGATGGTGAACTAGGAATAAGACTATTCCATCCCTGGTGGCTTTCCCTGTGTTGTCTCTGTGTTCTCCTATACTAGCTTCATCTCTGCTCAAGTCTTATGTGCTCTGCCACACTTCAAGATTCCAGAGGTAACAGAGAATACTGAAAGTCTGGGGTGACCATGACTTTATGTTAGCAAGATAAAATGTCAGTGAAAACTCTGCTTTCAGTCAACTGTTCTGAGTCCTTTCCAGTTTTTTAGGAAAATGTGTCTGAGTTCACAGAACCCAACTTTTCTCATTCTTAAAATTCTTCCATTCCTTTCTGAACTAGGTGATTTCTAATATCCTTTCTATATCTAAATCTATAAACCTATGAATGTGATAACCAGAAGTTATGGGACTCAAAGTGATTGCCTATTCTGCATTGGATAAACATGTCCTATTCATTGGTTCTTTTATCCTGGGAGACAAAAAGATGAAAAGGATGCAAATAGGCAATGAGTAATGTACTGCTACTTTAATGTATATGGAATGAGGAAATAGAAATTAGGGTTAGTTCTCTGAACAAAGTTAGAGTCAGCAAGATTGACCTCAGAAAGTAATGCAGAACATTGTCCTAGGAATATTTACAGAAATATTTACAAGGAGACACACTCTCAAGTGATTTTGTTATTATGTGTCCTGTGTTTTTGAAGAAGACCAGTGACATTGAAGGGTGATGTCTTGACTCACATCTGAATTGTATTTAAGTGGGACAGAGTGGCACAAAGTTCTCAGTTTCATTCTCTTCTTTAGAGTCATTGAGGTTCAGGGGCAAGATAAAAATCAAGATGACCAGTGATGACCCAGAATGAAGTGGATGATTTTGGCAGTGAATGCCTGACCAAACTCTAAGAGCTCCATAGTATCTGCTTCAGTCATCTTCATGGCTCTTGGAACAAATTATTCTCATCCATCCATTCTACTAGGTAATCACTCTCAAAAGACAGAGTAGAGGTGGTGGATTTTTCCAGTGATATATGTGTGTGTGTGTGTGTGTGTGTGTGTATAATATCATGTTCTCATCTGTGCCTCATTTGAGTTGTCAGAAGGCAACAATGGTATGAACTCATTCAAAACATCTGATTAAAAATTATTTCTAATTAGATTTAGAATTCATTATTTTATCTTTAACAGTAGATTTATTTTCCTAATTACTATTATTATTATTATTATTATTATTATTATTATTATTATTTGAGGGACTATGTCTCTCTTATCTCATCCAGCCTGGAAGGGCAGGGCCATTCACTTCCCTGTGCCCATTGCTGATAGACACAGAAATTCTGTGTGGTCATGGGCAAGTCACTTAATCTTGTTTACTTCATTTGTAAAATGAGTAGGAGAAAGAAATGGTAAACTAATCCATTATGTTTGCCAAGAAAATCTTATTGAACATCAACAGTTATCAATGCAGAAAGATCCTATGTATTGAAGGAAATCAATTTATAATTTTGTTTAAAACCTGTTCTGACTTGTTCCAAAGGGGAAAGAACTTTAAGAAAGAAGGTAAGGTCTCTGGCAACTTGAGAACCTTTGTAGATAGTGATTGTCACAGAATATTCTTCAAAGCAAGCAAAGAAGCAATGATAAATAAGGATCTTGAGTGAATTGGACTGACTAATTTTTTCCTGAAAATAAAGGCAGTTATGAGAGTAATTAGGAATCCCACAGGCTTAGAAGTGGAGATCAACTAATCCAACCCCTTCATTCCTCAGATAAGAAAACTGAGAGAAATTAAGGAATTCACTTTAGGTCACATGGCTAGTTAGTGGTCAGCCTAGGACTGGAACCTAGATGTTCTAAATCTCAGATTGGTGTTCTGCCCAAAGTGGCACAGAAGAGAAAGGAAATAGATGGAAAGTTGCCACACTAAACAATGCCATGGAGTTTAATTAAGAACATTAAAGAGGTAAATTGAAACTCTCAGATAAAGCTAAGCAGCTAATTAAAGGCTTGCTTGCAGGAGACCTTGAACTCAAAACTAAACTAAGTCCTAAAGCACAGCCAGTTTTCTGGTATTAACTGGCAATGTGAAGAGTTGGGGTGAGTTTTGCTACTTAGGCCTAAGAGTTGAGAAATGGAATTCAGTTAAACAATGATATTAACAATTAAAAGCAGTGATAAAACCCATTCCCCAGTGTCTGATTTTTTTTAAGTGTTGCTCTCAATTGGATATCACATTCTTTTGATCACAGCGTCATAGATTTAGAAATAGAAGGCACCATGTTGTTGTTGTTTAGTTGTTTTCAGTCAAGTGTGGATCTTCCTGACATTAATTACTATTGTCTTAGCAAAGATTTGCCACTGTCTTCTCTAGGCAAACAGGGTTAAGTGACTCCAACTCCTCCATTTTGAAGATAAGAACACAAAGGCCAAGGTAGATAACATGACTTGGTAAAGGTAACAAGTAGTAAGAAGCGCAATTAGAATTTGAACCCAAGTACTTTGATTACAAATATGGCACTCATAGGATCACAGGTTTATCTAAAGCAGAAAAGACTTCAGTAACCATCTAATCCAGCCTCCTTATTTTACATTTGAGGAAATTGAGACCCAGAGAAAGGTTAAGTGACTTGTCAAAAGAGACAGAGTAATGTCAAAGTTAGAATTTGAACCTAGGTCTCCTGATGCTAAAGTTAATGTTTTATTTACTGCAGTAAACTTTATCTTTAAAAAATCTTTTTTCACCTACATGCAACAGTTTTTACCAATCATTTTTTTTGCAAGGTTTTGAGGTTTACATTTTTCTTCCTCTCTCCCTTCCCTCCCCACCCTCCTGACAGAAAGCACATTTATAACCATGCTAAACATAGATCCATATTGGTCATGATGTGTGTGTGAGAGAGAAGAATCAGATCCAAATGGAAGAAAGGGAGAGGGGAAAAAATGATATAATACATAGGACAACTTTTAAAAATTGAAGATAATAAGCTTTGGTGTTCTGTAGTCAGTTTTATTAACTGCTTACTATGTGTCATATTTCATGCTAAAAAGAGAATACTTCTGTTTTAAAATAATTACTGGATCATATATTTTATACAATCCCACAGTACAGATATAAGACTTTTCTGAGGAAAGCTTATTTTTTAATCCAACATAATAATCCTTCAAGACACCTCATTCACCCAATGGGAACTAACCCCATTTTATCTACATTATCCAAAAGAAAACCCCATCCCATTCATTACATCAGCCCAAGCATCCTATTATAACATGCAGCTTTATTAGTAATGTTATTTTTATTTTTGTAAAAGTAGAAACTAAAATGCTACAAAGATTTGATGATGATATGCCATAAGCCAAAGGCAGAATTTAAAATGTGCATTTTCTTCACATGCTCTGCTCACCTCTTCCTAAAACAGCTTGAGAGAGAAATCTGACAATCTTTGATGAGAATGAAATGAGTATTTCTCTCTCTCATATTAATAATTAGCTATTGAGTTAGAATGAGGATTTTTTCAAAGTCTGTAGATTATTGAGACCATGAAGGACATTCATGTAAATGAGATTGAATTAAGTTTCTCTTCAGTCTTGTTCAGGCTCACCAACCTAACAAAGAATTTAATCTAAATTGGGAAAGGTCATTGAGCTCTACACAGATTTGGATAGGGATAAATTCTTTGATTAGATTGCCTAAAGTTTGGTAATTTAGAAGCAAATGACATAATCAAAGTCACATTCCCCAGTCCTTCATTAGAAGAGGTCCATGTCTCATTGTAATTATTCATTCTCTCTCAATAATTGTTAACCAGTTCAGAGTTGATTCTCACCCTCAAAATACCCACTCTTCCAAGGAAAAATAAAAGCCCACATTCATGATGGGTTTTTTGACATTCAAGAGTGTCTCTGACCCTTTGTTAATAAATGCTATCATCATTAATAAAATAATTCATTACCCAGAAATTATATACCTCAAACTTTTTAAAAGTCATAGATGCATTCCAGATCAACTAAGCCCTGTGAAAGAAAAAGGGTGACTAGGGGCGGCTAGGTGGCTTAGTGAATAAAGCACCTGGCCTTGGAGTCAGGAGTACCTGGGTGCAAATCCGGGTTCTCAGACACTTAATAATTACCTAGCTGTGTGGCCTTGGGCAAGCCACTAAACCCCATTTGCCTTGCAAAAAACCTTAAAAAAAAAAGAAAGTAAAAAAAAGAAAAAGGGTGACCATTAGTACTGTGGTTTGGGGGAAAACACTTCCCCAGATGAACCTACAAGACTAAAGAAACTGAACTTTGCAATTATGTCACTCAGGATCCTCAGGGGTTTCTTTGTTTCCTTCCTTACTGGCAATATCAAGATGACTCAAAATGATTCTATCTAGAAAGAGGCCTCCACTTTTTTAGGGTTGACTAATTACAGAGAAATGCATTTTCCCAGAGGAAGATACCTTCCTAGTCTTTATCAGTTCTTTTGATTCTGAGGTTTTCATATTGTAATCCTGTTTCCTTTCTGCCAGTAAACTAATTTGTACTCTAAGTAAAGTTGGAGCTGCTATAAAACAAAACAGTCTTCTTTAGGATGCTCTATAAATAATTTTCAATCTGTCCATCCATTTTTGGCCCCCCAGTATTGCAGACCTCAGGGTGAGTGGGATTCTTCTTGAACTCTCTGGGAACCCAGACTGGGAATTCCACTATACCCCAAAACAAATGAGATATTAGCCTACGCTGCTTGTAAATGTCTGAAGTGCATTAAAAAATGAAGCTCAGGACCTAAGGTCTGTAGACAGTCAAGAAAAGCACTCTTAGAAAGCCTAAAGAGTTTGCAAAAGCCAGGAAATCTGACACTGCTATGACTGGGAACTTCATTGAGCCTTCAAAAGTGAGGGAATGTTTTACAGGCCTAATGGTAAATACAGACAGTGATGGGGATGTTGGTGGAAATCCAGGAGAAGTCCCCAAAACCCACAAAAAAAAACAAAAAGCAAACCACCCAACCCCCAAATCCCCAAAACAACAACCCAATAATGAAGGGGGTGGGGGAAGGTTCCTTCAAAAGCCTCACAAATCCATTCTGTTCCTTAGTATTGTATAAATTTATTCTCCAAAGCAATCCAACAAAAGTCATTGTTTTACCACATGTAGAACTGGCTGAAAATAGAAACGTATCTGCCCATATTAGTTATATAGCTCACTGGAGCTAGAGTTTCTCTTAATTGAAAAGGAAATATACATTTATGTAATACCTACTGTGGACCAAACACATTGTTAAGTGCTTTATAAACATTATCTCATTTGCTCGGCACAACAACCCTGCAAAGTAGATGCTTACTATCCCCATTTTATAGTTCAGGAAACTGAAGAAGAGTGACTTGCTCAGAATCACACAGCTAGTATCTGAGGCTGAATTCAAACTGTGGTCTTCCTCATTTCAGACCCTTTGCTTTATCCAATGAGTTACCTAGCTTCCTCCAGCTGTTACTCTGAGATTAAATCTTGCCTATGATCCCCCTCAATTTTAAATTTACCTCTGCATAGCAATTTAGGAGGAATTCAGAGAATGGAAGCTGAGGCAGACTTCCCATGATTCCCATTCTACCCGTAGTACAAAGTTATGATGTAATGGAAAGTTCATTGGAGTTTTCTTGACAAAGACACTGGTATGGTTTGCCATTTCCTTCTCCACTTCATTTTATAGATGAGAAAAATGAGGTAAACAGGTTTAAGTGATTTGACTACTAACCAGATATTTTTGTTCACTCCTGTTCCTATGGAATTAAACCCATGAAGGCTCAGGTCTAGTGAACCAGCTAATTCTCTGAGTCTAATGCTCAGTTTACCAGATTCATAAAAGGCAAGGAAGAGATGGAGAACATCATTAAAAACAAATTAGATAATTTAGATAATTAGATAATTTTTGATTACATTAATTAAAAAGCTTTTGCACAAAAAAAATCCACTGTAACCAAGATCAAAAGATATGTAGTAGATTGGAAAAAAATTTTACAATTAGTGTTTCTGACAAAGGACTCATTTCTAAAATATATAGAGAACTGAGTCAAATTAATAAAAAAAAACAAGCCATCCCCCTAGTGACAAATGGTCAAAGCATATGCAAAGACAATTTGCAGATGAGGAAATCAAAGCCATCTGTAGTCATATGAAAAACTGCTCTCTGATTAAAGAAATGCAAATTAAAGCATCTCTGAGGTACCACCTCACACTTCTCAGATTAACCAATATGACCAGAAAGGACAATGATCAATGTTGGAAGGGATGTGGGAAATTTGGGACACTAATACATTGTTGGTGGTTCAACCTTTCTGGAGAGCAATTTGGAATTATGCCCAAAGGGTAATAAAAATATGCATACCCTTTGATCCAGCAATACCTCTATTGGGTCTATACCCTGAAGAGATCATGCCAATGGGTAAAAATATCACTTGTACAAAAATATGCATAGCAACTTTGTGGTGACAAAATAATTGGAAATTGGGGCAATGTCCTTCAATTGGGGAATGGCTGAATAAATTGTGGTGTATGTACATTATGGAACACTATGATTCTTTTACAAACCAAGAGGGATGGGATTTCAGAGAAGCCTGGAAAGATTCGCAAGAATGGATGCTGAGTGAGATGAGAAGAATCAGTAGAACATTATATACCCTAACAGCAATATGGGGCTAATGATTAATGGACTTACTCATTCCATCAGTGCAATGGTCAGAGACAATTTTGGGGTATCTGTGATGGAGAATACCATCTGTATCCAGAGAAAGAACTATGGAATTTAAACAAAGACTATAGATTATCACCTTCAATTTTTTAAGAAAAAGGTTGTCTTATGTGTTACATAATTTTGTTATCTCTGATATATATTTTTTCCTCAAAGATATGTTTTTTCTCTCAACACATTCAATTTTCTTTTTTAGATTTTTCAAAGGCAATGGGGTTAAGTGGCTTGCCCAAGGCCACACGGCTAGGTAATTATGAAGTGTCTGAAGTCAGATTTGAACCCAGGTACTCCTGACTCCAAGGCCAGTGCTCTATCCACTGAGCCACCTAGCTGCCCCCAACACATTCAATTTTGATCAATGCATAGCATGGAAACAATGTAAAGATTATCAGATTTCCTTCTGTGGGGGTGAGGGGAAAGAGGAAGGAGGGTGGGGGGAAATGCAAAATTCAAAATCTTACCTAAAAATGATAGTTAGAAACTATTATTGTATATAATTGGAAAACAAATAAAATATTTGTATAATTACAAAAAGAAAAAGAAGAATTTTCTCAAAATATCAAGAATTATGATATCAAGGTGTAATGTATGAAGTCATAGAAACAATTTCTGTATAGTTAGTAATCAATTTTATTAATTATGACATCAAATAATGAGGTCATTGGATCTCTCCAGATCTGAAAACAACTTAGAGGTCTCTGAGAGTTTAAATACCTTGGAAAAATGGATATTTCCAACAGGCGGGAATCAATTATGATTGAATAACAATCATTGAGGAGATGGACAGTCTTCAGTTCCTTTAGTTGTGAATGTGACTTCATCATGAATCTCTAGCACTCTGGACAAAAATAATCCATCTCTACACAAACCACTCTGGCTAGTTTTACCCTTCAAAAACTAGTTCACCCTAAATTCTAATGGAAGGTTCCAAGGTTTAAGAACAAGATCTCCCTTAGACTGGAGACTGTCTGTAAGACTTTTTAGTTGAATGGGTCCCAACTAAGACAAAACAATCATGGATTTGGGCAATCTCATGACTGGCAAAACAACCTATAAAGGCTGATTTTTTAAATGAGGGAATAGGAACTAAATTTAATAATTGTTTATTAATATAAGAGAAATAATCTTAATTTAATAATTCATTACTAGTATGACAAATAATTTCTCAGTGATATATAGTGTCAACTATCATTCCCCACAGCTAAGCAAGCCATCTCATCTTCTTCCAAAGATCAGGGCTCTTCTTTACCATCTTCCCTGTCTCTTTGTCCCACCCAGTCCTATACTGATCTCTCCTCACTCCATCTGTCAACCCCTCTCAAGTTATAGAATAAACATCATCTTGAGTTTCAGAGGTTTATTTAAAACAAAATAAAAAAAAACCCAAAAACTTGTGTGTCCCCCACAGAGAAGTGGGAGATCATCTCAGGTATGCACAAAGGGGTAACAAAATTTGGGGTGTGTTCTGGAGTTTTGGTAATTTTTCTGATTACTGCTAAGCAAATATAACTTTTAGACCAGACTTCTCATGTTCTTCCTCCACAATCCCCACATCTCCAGATCTTCTCAACATATATCTATCTCAAGACTTCCCATGTCAGAGGGCAGGTAGATTCCAGGACAGTGACGAGATAAAACACTTGGTGTTTGCAACCCAAAGCTGAAGCAGGCATGATACCATTTTGCCTTTAACTTGCCTCTTATTGTCCTTTACTGCATTCCTCCTTAACTTTTACCTTGTTTCTGCACACCTTCTTCTGCCTAACAGGTAATCAGATTGTACAGATATTGAAGCCATGGTCATAAAAACATGCCCCTTACAATCCAGATGAATTTTCAGGTCTAGTGAGATCGTCCTAGGTTACAGACAAAAATCACTGAATATAGTTAAGGATAAGTTTTAGTGCCTTAAAAAAATTCTTGTTCAATTGTGTCTTACTCTTCATGACAGACAAAAATAACCACATTCCCCCAATAATCTATAAAGCAGAAAAGCAACTTGTGCATTTAAGGAAACCACTTAATAGTAATTATTCCTTAAATCATTCAAGAAACTGGTATGTCATTGGGAAAAGAGGAATTTTTAATGACTTTCTCCTTGAAGGGAATCTGAGCTGAGAGAACCTCCCAAAGCTAGAGAGAATAAGATTAGTCAATACTGGAAAACCCTGAAGAAAAGAGCAATACAATTATGAGATGTAGTAAGCCAGAGAATGAGCTATTTCAGTTGGTTTTGTTATAAGACTTGGGTCAGGAATGTGATTGAGTCTATGTAGATTTTTTCCCTGGGTCAACTGAGGCAGACAATAAGATAATTCTAAAAGGTCTGATTTGCCATAATAAACCAATAGAATCCAGGAGTCACCACTCTTAGCCTGTAACATGAACTCCTACATTGCCTTTCTTTGATGGACTTTCTAACAAGACATTATTCCTGGGATTCTCTAGGATTAGGAATAACAAGAAAACAATGCATTTCATATTATGATTATATTTATACTTGCATGTTCAGACCAAATCAGAAAGACTGAAAAACCACAGGAAAATATAAGACTAAAAGAAGTTGAACTGATTTTGTTTTGAGGGTCAGGTCAGGGCTGACATTTCTCTGAAAACCATTTCCTTTGAATCATCTTTAATTATAATATACAGTACACATCTTCCTAGGCAAAATTGCAAATTCAGCAAAGTACACTACTTTTTTCGATTCATATTGGTCAATACTTAGTACCCTGCATAAAATTTGGGGCTATCAAGTCTTTCACTCAAGAAGCTGGTGGGGGGGGAGAGAGAGAGAGAGAGAGAGAGAGAGAGAGAGAGAGAGAGAGAGAGAGAGAGAGAGAGAGAGAGAGAGCGCAAATATACCAGCAGTAAAACAAGGGTTAGTTTAATAGGTGTGTAAAGGAAAGGTCTGAGTAAAATGCTATGGAAGGAAAAGGGCACATTGAAGGAAAAGGTTTCATGAAGGTGTCATGAGAGCTGTACTTGGAAGGATGGAAGAGATAAGTGTGTTGATTGAACAGAGATAGTTCATAGACCTAGATCTAGAAAGGAATTTGTTGCTGTTTGGTTGTTTTCAGTTATGTCCTGACCATGTCATTCTTGTCAGAGAGACTAGAGTGTTTTGCCATTTCCTTTTCCAAATCATTTTGCAGATGAGGAAGCAGATAAACAGGATTAAGTGACTTTTTCAAGGTCACACAGCTAGTGTCTGAGGCTGGATCTCAACTTGGAAAGAAGTCTTCCTGACTTCAGGGCTAGTGTCCTATCCACTGCATTACCTAGCTGTCCCAACTCCAATGTCAATGCCCTATCTGTGGTGCCACATAGCTTCCCTAGGAACAGGAATGCTCCACAAAGCCCTTCTTCCACCTTAATCTACAGTGGCAATCATGGTTGGCAAATGTCATAGCATAATGTATCCCTTCAACTTTGTGTAAAGCTTTGCCCTTCCTATAAAATGTCTCTCCCACTCTCTTCCTGTTGCCATTTCCTGTCAGAGAAAAGAATTCAAATCAACACCACATTCTGCTGTTGACACTACTTGTTTGACCTTGGGCAAATCATTTTACTTAGACCTTAGCTTCCTCATTTATAAAATGGGAAGCCTGAACCAGATGGCTTGTGGAGTCCCTTCCAGATCCAGAATTGTGATCCTGTTGGTTTTTTTTAATATTACTCTAAGCCCTATCAGATCCCAAAATCAGTAAAAACAGTGTCCTTTTCTAAAGAAGGATAAGGTTTTAAGATTCTATTTCTTGTTCTTGAACAGAAAGCTAACTCCTTAGACTAGTCAACCTGACTCAAATTTGGACTCTCTTTGCTGAGACCACTAGTCTCACTGAATATAGTTAAGAATAAGTTTTAGTGCCTTAAAAAAGTTCTTATTCAATTATATCTGACTCTTCATGACCCCATTTGGGATTTTTCTTGGCAAAGAAACTGGAATGGTTTGCTATTTCCTTCTCCAGCTCATTTTACAAGGCTAAATGTCTTACCAGATTCACACAGCTAGTAAGTATCTGAGGCTGGATTTGAATTCAAGCCTCCTGACTCCAGGACCAGTGCTCCATCTACTGTGCCACTTATTCTTGCCTTAAGAACAAATTTTTGTCAATTTAATATAATTAATATTTTAGTGAGAATAAATTTATTACCTTCATATGATAGGTTGTCAACTTAGCATAACTGATTCCATTTTGTTTTGAGTCTCCATCTTGTGAACCAGTTGTTATGGCTAATCAAGTTTGATTTTGTGCATTGAGAAGAGTCAGTCTAAATTCTGAGTCACACTCGTTAGCATAAAAATTAGTAAACTAACTAATAGTAAATACAGTGACATATGAGTTTATATAGAGCATACTGCATTGAAATCAATCTGGAGAATGACAAGTTCCGTATGGCTCAACTATCTTTGGGTGGTCAGTTGATCACTCCAGAGAGTTAAGTAGGTAAGCTCCTAATGGGGCCTTAAAACAATATACAATTTTCCTTAATTTTCAAGATGATATGAAATAAATTATTTTCAAAATATTCTAAACTGTCAGCCAGTTATTACTGAAGTCATTTCAGTCATAGCTGACTCTTTGTGATCCAATAAGGCAGTTGATACACATTTTGTTGTCTGTGCAATGGCAAGAATGACAACAACAATATCAATGACACTTAACAAAGCACCTACTATGTGCCAGGTGCTTTACAAATATCATCTCATTTTATTTTTGTAATAACTTTGTGAATGTGTGTTATTATTATTGACATTTTATAGTTGAGGGGACTAATTTTTTTTATATTTTTGTTGTTGGATAATCAGGGTTAAGTGACTTGCCCAGGATCACATAGCTAAGTTCCAAGTCTCTGAGGCTAGATTTGAACTCCTTCTAACTCCAAGGTCAGTGTCTATCCATTGTCTCACCTAGCTGCTCTCATTTTACAATTGAGGAAACTGTAGTAGACAGAGATTAAATGATTTACCCAAGGTCACTAAGAGATGACTGAGCCCAAATTTTAAATCACAATTTGGAGACTATAACTCATTTTCATGGGGAACAGTCCAATTGGAATGTTTACTCATCAAGCATTCTAAATATAACTAAAACTCCTTGAGACATATGAGGAATTATGAAGGCAATGAATTAGCTTGTACAGTGTATTTGCCAGAATTAAAAAGAGTCTCAGAAATATTATGAGCCAGCCTCAAATTTGCAGAAAAGGAAATGAGGATCAGAGGTAAAGAGACATTCTCAAAGACTCATCTAGTTCATCTGGTTCCCAATTCATGCTTCCCACTTTGGCAGAAGTGCAATGCTAATTGAAAGTCTCTCAATTTTCTGGGAAACAGTGGCTCTCTCCTGAAGCTCAATTTTCCCTAAACAAAGTTGTTACTTCCTATGTCATCTGCCACCTAGTCAGATGCCCAAGCTCCCTTTTGATGTGTTGTTTCTATATTTTTCTCTGGGATGCCCCAGACATCTTTTGCTTTCCCATTCCCATTCATTAATTCTTCAAAATTAACCTTAATGGTTAATGTCTAAATACCAACTTCAGTCAATCTGTGTATCAGTCAATAAACATTTATTAGGGGGTGGCTAGGTGGCACAGTGGATAAAGCACCGGCCCTGGAGTCAGGAGTACCTGGGTTCAAATCCGGTCTCAGACACTTAATAATTACCTAGCTGTGTGGCTTTGGGCAAGCCACTTAACCCTATTTGCCTTGCAAAAACCTAAAAAAATATATAAAATAAAAAAACCCATTAAGTGTCTATTTCAACTAAGTATAAAAATTAAGGACAAGTTCTCCACATTCTCTCCCTTTGGAATTTTGGGGAGATGAAGATATTAGAAATTCTCTCTACTGCAATAAAGGTCATAGAATACTAGGGCTTAGAATGGAAAATATTTGCTTGTTCAGAGGATCTTAATTTTCTGGTATGTCTTGGATTCCCTTCTTTGGAAGTCTGGTGAAGTCAATGAATGAAACTTTAATTCTCGTTAAGGATCACTGGGTGTGCTGACATTCTGGAGGGAGAAGATTCACATTTGTGGAAGTCTTAGAATAATGATAAGGCACAAAGATCATGGATTTAGGAGAAATCCTTCCTGGCATGTCCTTATGGACATACTTACCAGTCCTATCCTAAGTTGAGGACTATTTCCATCCTTGATGGAGAAATAGCTTTTCAGATCCCACTTTCTAATAGTGAAGTTGTATTTTAAAAAAACTCTTTCAAAGATTTATTTTTTGGAAGGGTTTGATTCTCTAGTCAGATTCCCTACACATGCCTGTGTAATCAACAAATTTAGAGAAGTATTAATAAATAATTCTATTTTGCTCTTTCTTGAGACCAAATCCCAGAGTTAACATTTGCTCTTTATTAGGGTGAACTGAAGGTTAACCCACGTTTAATTTGATTATTATTTTTAAGGTCAAATTCATGGAGGATCTCAACCCTTCTCAGAATAGTGTTTTTAAGTGCATAAAATAACTATACACATTTATTTGTTTATTTCAAAATCTGTGGAATCCACAGTTAAGAACCCTAATTTTGCAGGTGATGAAAATCAGACCGAGAAAGATGTAACAGCTTGCTCAATGTCAAACAGAATTGTGCAAGTATAGGTGTCAGTGAGTGTAAGTGACATTAAGAATATTTATTCCAGATTCCCTAATTTCAGATCCTATCTAAATTTTCCCTATAAGCCTTTCTTAGATCCTCCTATATAATTAATAAACAGCTTATTTCTTGAATCTGCATTTCAAATGATAAGGGTCTCAGGTTGTTGCTATTAAAATGACCCCAGGTCCCTGGAAAAAGGAACAAAACATATGTTTGGGTAGTAGAAGGTACAGGAATACTGCAAGAAACTCCTGGGTTGGGTTTTTTTTTAATTTGTTTGTTTTTGTGGGGCAATGGAGTTAAATGACTTGCCCAAGGTTTCATAGTGAGTAAGTATCTATTTGAGATGAGATTTGAATTCAGTTCCACCTTGACTCCAAGGGTCTGTCTCTATTCACAGCACCACCAGCTGCCCCTGCAAGTGACTTTTTGGAAACTACACTGCCTATATTTATACTGGTGACATTTTCCCCATTAAATATAATTATATTAAATAAATGCATTTTTAGTATGTAAAAGTCAATCTTAGCTCAAAACAGGTGAAAAAGTTTTGATCCTAGACTCTAGTGTGGGTCCTCAGGCTATTGTTTTCTGACCCCTTCTGAGAAGGATCATAAAATCATAGATTTAGAGATATAAGAAAGTTTACAGTTTTTCTAATCCTATCCCCTTGCCCCAATAACTGGATGAGAAAAGTGAGGCCCAAAGTTAGGCTATGTCACTTGCCCAAATTCATACAATTCCCTGATTACAGAAGTGGGATTCAAATGGGAATTCTTTGACTACAAATACAATCTACTTTCCACTAGACCATTTCACTTCTTAAATACCATTAACATTTGGTGCCTTCTCTTTCTGGGTGCTATCTCTACAGTTAGCCGTAATCCCATTTAGGGCTACACAAACCAGAAGGATACAGAGTGGTACCACACTAGAGCCTGGGACAGGGGCATGCTTTTCTTTCTTCCTCACCCGCCCCCCCAGAAGAAAATTCTACACCTCTGCCTGTGGCTTATGAGGTTTAAGACACTGGAAATCAAGTTCACCCAAATGTATTCAGAAATATTAAACATGTTTTGAAAATGGAGAAGGTGAACCATGATTAAAAAGTTTCCAAAGTATAAAAAGCCTGGAGAGTAATAGGGAAGAGGCAGGAGGAAGCAAAAATCCTAACCATTTGGATCAGTCTTAATCGACTTGCTCATTTCATCAGTGCAGCAATCAAGGACAATATTAGGGTATCTGCGATGGAGAATACAATCTCTATCCAAAGAAAGAACTGTACAGTTTAAACAAAGACCAAAGCCTATGACTTTTAATTTTTTAAAAAAAGTTATCTTATTATGTAATTTTGCTATCTCTTATATTTTATGTTTTCCTTAAAGATATGATTTACCTCTCAGCACATTCAATTTTGATCAATATATAACATGGAAACAATATAAAGACTATAAGACTGCCTTCTATGGGGGGAGAGGGAAGCAAGATTGGGGAAAAAATTGTAAAATTCAAAAACCAAAAAAATTTTTTTAAATCCCTAACCATCTGTAGGAATTTGTCTGATGCAGCCTAAATTATTAACACAAGGGAAGAGTTACTTTATTGGCTTTTCAATTTAGAACTGACCTGTGAGAGATGGTTCTTGTTATAATCTTTCCTTTTTTAGTAAGTTTGTCAAAAGGAGACCTCATACTAGTCTCTCATGATTAGTTCCTTCCAGTGAAATGATTATTGTGCTAATGTGGTTTGGGCTGGAAGAAAGTTATGTGAAATTCATCCTAGAATAGACACAGTGTCAATTTAACTGAAGCTCTTAATTTGGATTTGAAAGGTTTCAGTCAACCTGAAATACAAACATATCCTACAGTTTTTCTTTTCTTTCTTTTTTTTTAATCCCATTCAAGAGCAGCACTGTTCTGATCTTTGCCTAGCAAAGAGAGATGAGGTAGTTCTGTGTTTCCAGGCAATGTAGTCTTTCCAAAATTAGGATCTGAGAATATCTAAGGACACGGACCAAGACAGTTAAAAGTCAATGGAGGAAAATGAAAGGATTACAAGGTATTAAATTAGGAGGTAAAATAAAAGATCAGAGGTTGATCAATTCATTTATAATTGTGTTGGATTAAATCAGTATATTTTTAAACTGTAAAACCTCTGGGAGAGGGGACCAAAAAGATTGATGATCACCTGGGTCCTTAAAAAAATGTTTGGTAAATAGGCTGATCCTGTGGCAGCACTGCCACCCACTGTCACTCATGTAGATCCTCTTTAATCCAGTCTCAGTAAATGTGTCTGACCTCAGATGGTCCCTATCCATGAACTGTATCTAGAAAAAAGAATTATATAAGGAGATAACTAATGGAATTTTTTAAAATATATAATTTTGTTGCTTTCCCTCCCAAATGGTCACACAAATTATTTGTCCTGACCCATGGTAGAGCCTTCCAATATCTTATTAGTATGCTCAGACACAACCACACATATTGTACATTAACTAAGATATTGTGATGTCATTTTGGTCCTGTTTGAGCATGAAGAACAAACAATTACATTGATTTACACACATTTATTTTGAGATATTGAAAATTCCATTGAATATCTAAATTATATAAATCTCATAATTAAAAGGAATGATTAGTATTTAAATTAAATACTTTCTCAAAAAAATGCAATACTTCCTTTCTGCCCTTAAATGTCCATTTGTGTTTTTTTTAACTCATTTTGAAATATGACAAATTTATCAATTTGGAATCAAATCATTTCCTTTTTCTTAGAAGGGAAGGACTTTCCACCAGTCAATCTCATTTGAGGGATCTGGGTTCCCTTTGGGTATTTTACCCCTTTCCAGATTTTTTTAAAATAATTTACCATGTAATTAGTCAAAGGACCATTCTTTCTCTCACTCTCTCACTTTACATAAATTCTCAGCTAAATTCAAACTAGGGTCCTTATTGTATTATGGTAATACAGTGAGAGGTCTTGACTTATAATCAGAAAGATCTGGATTTGGCTTTCACTTCAGATACTTGCTGGTCATGTCACCTTGGACAAATGTTTTAAACTGTTAGTCTCTTAAAAGGTTTGACACCAGAAGCCTGGCATGGGGAAAGCTCCCTAATTCCAACTCTGCCCCTTTAAGCATCAGAAGCTGCTGGCACTCTGACTGGGATTAAAAAGGATTCCCACTGAAGAAAGACTGTGTAGGTTCTTGGATCCCTTTGAGTTCTTCTCCCTAAATATATGTCTGACTTTTCCAGACTTGGCTCTCTTTGACTTTTTTGTGTTTATCTCGGCCTGTATTCTAGGTTGCTTGGTCTGACTCAGTCTGGACTGCCTAATGTTCACTGCTATTTATTGACCTCCTTTGACCTGATGACTAAAGGACCCTCTGATTTTCCTTATTTGACCCAAGCTTAGTGCTTCTGATCATTCTTTCCTAGCTCCTGCCTCTAAACTTCACAGTTCCTCCCCACCCTCCTTCTCACCCTACCCCAAGGTTCCTACAGGAGCCAAGCCTAAATTTTGCCTAGGATCCCTAAAATTTCATATTTATATAGCACTTTAAGGTTTGAGGCCCTTTCTTTGCAGCAGCTGGATTATGTTAAAGGATAATTCCAATTTTACACTTGAGGAAATTGAGTCTCAGCAGAATTATATGATTTGTCCAAGATCAAATACCTAATAAGTGTCTGTGCTGGGATGTGAACCTAGATTTCCTGATATGGAAAAAAAAAGACAGAACCCTCAATTTGAAGTCATAGTGTCCAAGTTTGAATGCCACCTCTGCCAATTAACTCTCTGTACAACTTTTGGGGGTCTCATTTTCCTTATCTATAAAATTACAGGGTCAGGCTAAGAGATTTTGAATATTCCTCCTTGAACTAAACCCCACGATTCCAAAAGTGAAGGGTTCAGTTTACAATATCATGCTTTTGTCAAATGGCACAATGGGTCCCACACTGATCTGGACTCAAGAAAACCTAAGTTCAAATATCTCCTCAATTTACTGACTGTGATCCTAATCAAATTATTTCATCCCTCTTAATTTCCTCATCACTAAATAATAATAATCATTAAATAAATTCATTTAAATCAATTAAATTGAAAAATAAATTATTATTAAAATAACAAAATAAAAGTACTTACCTTACAAGTAAGGAGGATCAAATATTTGTAAAAATATTTAATAATATATTTATACAAATAATATATGAAACTGCTTTGCAAGCCTTGAAGAGCTATATAAGTGATTATCATTATAAGTTTAGCATTGTATACATATACTGATGGAATGTGACAGTAGAGAGAATATGCAAGTTCTCATTCTATCTATCCTATCTCCACCCATCTTTTCACCCACCCCTTCCTCTATTCTGTTCTACCTAAAAATAATTTCCACAATGGTTTTTACTATTCCGGGTCATCAGGCCCAGAAAGATAGTTTCTTTTTGGGTTATTTGTACATTGATGTTAATATTGTAGTCAAAGGGTTTTCCACTCTTTTTTTCAGACTTTTTTCCTGGTATGGAAAGGATGCTAACATCTTTATGCAAATACAATCAATTACTTTAGAAATTTTCGGACCATGGTTTTCAGTTTTTTGAAAGGAAAAAGTTTGATTGGTCAAAGTCTCACACACCTATGCAAAACCTTTCCAGTACTGTTATTTGACATTTGTTCCAGACTAGGACTAGTAAAGCTAAATCTTAGTTTAGATTTGAGAATGGAATGAATTAAGACTCTGATTAGTACAATTCAGTTAAACAAAAACGTTTGATTTAATCATAGGGAAGGAAATGTGTTTCATAAGGATATTTAAAGAGAGGCAACCCACAGTTCCTCTGCCTCTGAGGAACTGCCTGAGGTAATCCCCTGGTCAAACAAGAGGAATGGGCTGCAACTCTAAAAGGCTTATTAGAATTGGGTGATCAGGAAGAAACTTCAGTGGCTTGATTCTCTCATTTCCTGAGCCAATTAAGTCTCAAAAACTGATTTCAACATCTTTTAAGGGAAAGAATTAGCCTAGACCACATGTTAGACAATTCTGAGAAATATTCTTCCTTCTTTAATTTTCTTTCTCCTCTATCAGTTACCCTGTGAGAAAACTGACTCATAATTACCAACTCCTGCAAACAGGAGTTTGCAAGCCTTGAAGAGCTATAGAAGTGATTATCATTATAAGTTTAGCATTGTATACATATATTGTATATATACTCACTACATTGTCTCACTGGTGCTGTTATTTCTCAACCTATACACCTCTTTAGGGGCATGATGGTAAATCCTCTCACACAGATTAAGAAAGGAACAAATAGTAAGAAAAAATGCTATGGTATATTTAACAAACAAGCAAAAGCATTACCATGTAAATGCATAAATATGTGTATCCATATACTTTCTAATACAAACAGCTCATTCTTATTTGAAATCTACAGGACTTGAAATCCACAGAACTTTCACTTTTTTTTTCTGCCTTCCCCCTTTGTCTCTTTCTCTCTTTGTCTCTCTTTTTCTCTTATTTTCTGTCTCTCCTCTCTCACTCTCCTCTCTCTTCCTGTCTCTGTTTCTTTATCTCCCCCTCTCAATCTTGCCTCCTTTCTTCTTTCTCTCATACACTCAAATACAATTTATTTATTTGTGTGTTTATTTAGGATTAGAATTCACTGACTTAATCTGATTTAACAGTCATTCATCTGAACAATGATTTACCCTGGCCCTCAATATAAAAACCCATCTTTTTTTTACTTCCTACTCAACAAGTAAATGTTACATCTTTTCACTGCCACATCTCCTTGGCTCTCCAATTAGTTGTTAGGCCTTTTGTTTCTTCTAACATGATGAGGCTCTCTGTATTGTTCTCTAAATGATGGCAGACAGGAGGAAGTCATGTAGAAAAGAATTCCTTTTTGGCCATTACTCTAGTAAATATGTTCCTTCTTTGGACAGCAGATTGCCAAGAACTTGCCATGAAAAAGAAATAACTGTCTTGCTTTGTCGCTAAAACTCAAATACTGAAAACCAGATTTTTTTATATTCTTTCTATTAAAACAGAAAGAAAATCGGGATACTGTGCTAAGCACTTTCCAAATATCTTATCTGATCTTTACAACAACCCTGGGAGCTAGGTCCTATTATTATTCCCATTTTACAGTAGATGAACCAAAGGCATATAAGGGTTAAATGACTTGCCTAGGGTCACACAGCTGGTAAAGTGCCTTAGACCCCCAAAAGAAGAAATGACTGAGATTCACACCTCAAAATGACCTCTTCTACTTTAGCCTTCAGGTGAGGTACACATTTGAGGAAACCACAAGAATTGTTAAATATATAAAACACAGTCAGCTTGCATGGGGAAAGAGAAGCTGAAAGCTGCTCCTGTCCATCCTACAGCATCTTATTTTACAGAGAAATATGAGCCAATAGTGGAAGATAATCCCAGACCAGTTGCAGTTCATTAATAGTATGTTCCTTTGACCACATTTTCTCTGGAGAACCATTCCTTCAAGCTCCAGTCCACAAGTACTAATGAATACCAGTCCTGCCCCCCCCCCCATGCTCTTGGGTCCATTGCATTGCTAATCCTCTACTCCCACTTCTCTCTAGAAACACATCCATGGAGCAAGTAATTTCACTGCCTGCCTTTTTTTCTCTTGCAAATCTATTTCATGTTCCTTGAAAATAGAAAAAAGTTCGTCAGCTACGTGAGGAGGAAGTTCCCTGCTCAATACAATCTAAGACTGCTTGTTCCAGTTCTGTAATGGGTCTTTGAATGATTCTACTCTGAAATCCCAGTTCGTAGTGCATTAGTTTCTATACTTCAGTTCACAACCACAAATCTAGATTTAAAAAAAAAAAGCAAATCTAATCAAATTCGGAATTTAGAATCATGTAAGGTTAGAGGAAGAAAGTATATATTATGCGTATACTTGTGTATATATGTGTGTGTGTGTGTGTGTATATATATATATGTGTGTGCGTGTGTGTGTGTGTGTGTGTGTGTGTGTGTGTGTGTGTGTGTGTATGTGGCGTGGTGGATAGAGCACTGGTCTTGGAGTCAGGAGGATGGGAGTTGGAATTCAGGCTCAGACACTTGACTCCTACTAGCTGAATGTCTACTCTGAATGTCTTGCATCCAGGTCCTTTCTGGTTGGGTTGTCCTGATCCATATCTGGCCACTGGATCTAGATGGCTCTGGAGAAGAAAGTAAGGCTTGTGACTTAACACAGGAACCCCTCACTCAAATTCGATTCATGTGTTTGTCATAGCATCACCTCCCTGATGTCATGGTCTTCATTCAAGTGAAAGACAATTATTTATTATTATTATTATTATTATTATTATTATTATTGTTATTATTATGTACATATGCATAAGAACATCATTTTAGTCTATATACCTTTCATTGCTAAAGACTGAGATCCAGAGAAATTGTCACCTGTCTATGCTCACATAACTAGTCATTTGTAGAGCAAGGACTACAAGTCAAAGATCTCAATACCCAAGTCCAACATTCTTTATACTCTAACATACTGTCTCTGAGTCATGGTTTTCAACTTTTCACAGTTCCATTTTTGTTCCTCCATTGAGTTCTATTATATTCCATTTCGATGAAAAGGATACTGATAAACCAGAAAGTATTTGGAGAATGGCAAGTACAGTTTTGAGGAATGTCAAATTTATGTTGCATGTGAATTGAAGGAAATGGGAAGGTTTTAGATTAGAAAAAATATTTAATAAATATTTAAACATGTTCACTATCTTCAAATATTTGATGGACTGTTATATGGAAGAATAAAAGGACTTATTCTCAAAGGGTCAATGGGTGAAATTTCAAGCGATAAAAAATCATGTAGAAAAAACTTATTAAGTACCTATTGCTAGACACTAGAAATACAAAGATAACAGTAAAATAGTTCTTGATCCCACAAATTTACAGTTTACCTGGGAGAGATAATTTGTGCATAGACAAGTATACATAAAGTAGTACAAGCTCATTTTGAGGGGAAGTCACATTTAGACTTGAGCTAGGGGAAAAAACCTCTTAATAATTAAAAATGTTCAAAAGTAGAGTGGGTTGTGGTTTACTCGGCACCTCAGATCTTTAGGCAAAAGATGGATGACCATTTGTTGGATAACTCTTAGAGAAGATTCTTGTTTAGGTATGGATTGGATTGGATGAACTTTGAGGTCCTTTTCAAACTTTGAGATTCTGGAATTATGATTCAAAATATGAATCTAATTTATTAATTGTTTAGGCCTATCACTAGTGATTTGGATTGGACATGATTCAGGTCAGTCATTGGCAAATTTATGTTTGATTTTTGGAATGAAAAGAGATATTCTTGAATGGGTCATTCAAAGGTTAATGATTTACTTAACTCCCATCCGAGATAGATATTCAGTGAGAAGATGAGAATCCTTACTTGATTCAGTTGAGAGAAACTCCCTTACTTTTGAGTTGCCCTTTGTAGTATACCAACCAAACAGTAGAAGTCACTTGGAATTCCTTGTACTCAGGCCACAAAGAATTAATACCAAGAGCCTGTACTTTTAATCCTCTGCATCAATTTTTGAGAATAGTTTCCATACCTTTTAAGGAAAACCTAGATTAACTTTCATGATATCAGGATTCATACAGCACTCCCTATCTTCTCCCTTCAACCTACTGTTTATCCTGGATCATCCAGTGCTCTCTAGCTTTACCAAAGAATCTTGGAAGGGCACAAGGGCAAGGTTTACAGACTTCTGAGTCTGCCTCCCTTTGTTTCAGTGAGAAGATGAAAACTGGGTTGGCCATATGCATGAGATAAAGCAGTCATGAATGGGACATGATTTGAGGGAGACATTTGGGTTTTAAAATGTCTTTTTCATTGGCTTCCTGTCAGGAAACAGCATGCTAAAGTGGAAGGAACACTGAATTTGTAGTGAGATCATATGGAATCAAAGCTAATGCCTGCTCCTCTTATTCAACCTTGGGCAATTCTTTAACATCTGTGGGCCACAGCTTTCTTAGTTGAAAAATTATGCCACTGGACCAGAGGATCTCACATTCCTTCTGGATTTAAGTCCCATGGCTTATGAATTCTTTTCTACTGAAAAAAAAGAAGCTTGAGAGAGCAGAAAGCTCCTTGAATTTATAGAGAGAAAACTTGGGTTTGAATCCAGGCACTGGTACTTCCTAGCTCTGTGGCCTTGGACAAATAAACTGGACTTGTCTGAAGACCCTCAGTTTCCTTATCTGTCAATTAGAGATGGGTGACCCTTCTAAGCCTACCTTTATTACACAGCTTCACATCTTTATTCAGGTGCCCTTGGTGCTATGCTCCCCATATATATGAATGTCCATATGATTCTCATGAAGGTTCACTCTTCCCACTTCTTGTGTGAGTGTCTTTGGGAATATTCTATTATGTCCTACTAATACTGCTTATTATTTAATAAACATGCCTTTCTTATAAACTGTGTGTGTCATTTGGTTAACTATTGGTTTTTTATTTCTTAGTGTTTTCCTTGGTTTCTGACTTTTTTTCCATTCATGATAAAACATCATTGGATAAATTTAAAATAAAATATTTTTGTTAAAAAATAAAACTAATTTGTGGGGATTTACAAATACTCTAGTGTCTATTTTGGGGCCTGGAGAGAAATTTATAGGTTAAAAATCAGTATTTTTCCACTGCAGAAGTATTCACAAGAGCTGAGCTTCAGAAAGTGTTATAAAAAGTTCCATATCATGTCAGCCTGAAGTGTCTGGAAAGCAATGACTCCTTTCCCAAACCCCCCATGAGATTTCAAAGGTTTCTTTATATCTACAACAGAATGATTGGAATGTGTTTTGGAGACCAGAGACAACTCATGGGTGTGGTGCTCCAGAACAAAATCTCTGACCTTGAGGTCACTGGTTTCAATCCTACACATATTACCCCTGACTAATAGCAGCTACTGGCAACATAGATATATTTGGTGGGCAGAAATCTTTTATGGCTGAAGGGATAGTAGTTAGTGAAGTGATGAATAAGAGTCAGTAACAGAATCTTTTTGTGAAAATTGACCCCATAGTACAATTAAAGATTGCACAAAGATTCCACAGCAAGTCATTTCATGTTGTGTCAATGAATCAGTTTCCCGAACAGTTTATGAAAGCAAATAAAATTCTACATCTGCCAGAAAATTTCAAATCATTAGTTAATTAGATATAATTTTATATTTCCCACTATTTTTGAAATTTATTTTTCCAATTATATGTAAAGATTATTTTCAACATTCATTTTTGAAGTTTCCTCCCTCTCATCTTTCCCTTCTCCCACCCTAAGGTAGCTAAATAATAGCTAATAGTCTGATTTCATTTATATATCTCAAATGTATAGCCAATGAAAGAGACATTTTAAAACCCAAATGTCTCCCTCAAATCATGTCCCATTCATGACTGCTTTATCTCATGCATATGGCCAACCCAGTTTTCATCTTCTCACTGAAACAAAGGGAGGCAGACTCAGAAGTCTGTAAACCTTGCCCTTGTGCCTTTCCAAGATTCTTTGGTAAAATGCTAGAGAGCACTGGATCCCCCCATCATTCTTAAAAAGCCTTCTTAGGATCTTACCATCCCCTCAAGTTATAATCCTATACCTCTCCTTATTTTCTTAGACAAACTCCTAGAAATAGTTATCTATATACTCATTGTCTCTTCTCTTCTCATTCCTCCACATCTGCAATTTGACTTCAAACCTTATCTTTCAACTGAAATTGCACTTTTCAAAGTTAACAGCATGGGAAAAACCTGAATTCAAATTTCATCTCAAACACTTGCTATGTGTTTGGCTATGTGACCTTGTTCATGTCATTTAACTTCTCTGTGGCTTAGTTTCTCCTCTGTAAAATGAGAAGGTTGGACTTAATAATCTCTAAGGTCCCTTCCAGTGCTAAATCTATGCTCCTAGGATGTCTTAATAGCCAAATGTAATTGTCTTTTCTCTATCTTCATCCTCAACCTACATTTGACACAGTGAATCTTTCTTTTTCTCTGGATTTTTGAGACATTATTTTCTCTTGAATCTTATTCTATGTGGCTGATCCCTTGCTGACTATCAGCAATAGCATAGTCCCTAACTGGACAGCTAGGTGACAGACACAGTGGGTAAAGTGCTGGACCAAAATAAAAAGACTCATCCTTGTATATTCCAATCTGGCCTTGGATACTTACTTGCTGTGTGACCCTAGGCAAGTTGCTTAACCCTATGTACCTCAGTTTCCTTAACTGCAAAATGAGCTGGAGAAGAAAATGGCAAACCACTTCAGTATATTTGTTAAAAAAAAAAACCCTAATGAGGTAACAAAGAGTCTGAAATGACTGAAAAAACAATTGTCAAAAACAATCTAGTCAAAATGGCTTTCTGTCTCTTCCTCAATATACCATTCCATCTCCAGGATGCTTAGCCTGAAGAAGGGAATATTACTGGTGAACTCAAGCTTTGGAAGGGCTGCCATTTAGGATAATCATTATATTTGCTCTGCTTGACCCCAGAGGGCAAAACCATAACTAATGGATGGGAACTGCAAAGAGGCAAATTTGTGCTTGATTAAAAGAAACATTTTCTATCAATTGTAGCTGTCCCAAAGTGGGATTAGGGCAACTTCTGTAGGTAGTCGGTTCCCACTATCAACTAACAGGAAAAAGCATAACCCAGACTGGCTGGGGTTGTTAAAAAAAAGAGGATTTTTTTCAATTGTGGGCTGTCTGGATGGCTTTTATGGTACCTTCTATCTCTAAGATGCTATGATTATATTGAAGAAAACAGTAATCAAGATGAATTTGAAATTGCTAAACAATCTCCTGGCTAACTGAACAAATCTAGAAGGGAGGATCAATCATTTTTCCTTCAAAGTAAAATGAATTTTCTATGAGCTTAACAAAATGTCTCATGAATTCTTGGAAAAGAACAGATAATTGGATTTAAAATCTTACCTGTGGGAGCTGTTTCTTCTAGCAGATACAAATATTTCAATGGTTTTGCTATAGTCGTAATCATTTCTTCATGACCCATTAGGGTCATGACCCTGATGATTAAAACAAAGTGATTTGCAAAACTCTTTCTTTTTCCATAGAGTACTAATGATCAAGAAAAGGGATTGGCCCATCAAGTTGGCCCATCAAGACCTCTTCTTTTCCCTGAGCCTCAATGGCATCCTTCTCTGAAGTAGAGTCTATGAAGATGTTGCAGTTAAGTGGTGCAGTGGATAGAGCACCAGCCCTAGTGTCAGGAGGACCTGACTTTCAGTAGGAAGTTTCAGGGTACATATTAAACTTTAAATCTTTTCAACTTTCTTGAATCTTTTGATTTTCAAGTACTCATAGTCCAAATCATTTGAGGGTTCAGATTTCCAGGAAGTTAAGCTGGGACAATCTTATATTTGGTAATGAAAAAAATGATGATAAAAGGCAGCTTATTATAAATGTACAAACATCTAATGGTGCTGTATCTTCATGCACTTTGCTCTTCATTCTCAAAATAAGACCATGACAACAGGGAGGTGATACCATGACAAGCACATGAATCAGATATAAGTGGGAAGGTGCTGTGCTAAGTTATAAGCCTCACTTTCTCCTCAGAATCATCTGGGTCTAGTGGCCAGATATGATTCAGGATGACTGGAGATGACTCTGGATGTAAGGCAGTGTTAAGTGATTTGGTCAAGATCTGCACCATCTTCATAGACCCTACTTCATAGAAGGACGGAGATGAGGCCCAGGGAAAAGAGGTCTTCCATGATGCTACAACTGGAAGCCCTGACACAGGAGTGACAAACATAAATGCTTGTTGATTGACTGGTTTTTGATTGATTGATTCACCCTCTTTGCTCTCTCCACCTGTTTTATGTATTCTGACTTTAGAACTTGAGACTTCAAAAATTTATACAAACCTATACTGATTGCTTACCATCTCAGAAAGGAGGGTGGGGAGGAAGAGAGAAATGGATAGAATTTATAATTTAAATCTTTAGAAAAATGTTAAAAATTGTTTTGACATAATTGGAGAAAAGAAGAGGCAATAAGTATAGATAGCTATTTCTAGGAGTTTGTCTGAGAAAATAAGGAGAGGTATAGTATTATAGCTTGAGGGGATGGTAATCCTAAAAAGGTTTTTTTTAAGAACGATGGGGGGGGATTACATATGTTATACAAATTGCCTGATGCAACACTTTTGTTCTCTGATTGGCAGTAGGACTGAAGAAAGGGAAGAAATGTGCAGGGAAAATGGGAAGAAGGCATTTGGATCACATAGACTGAAAAAGGTGACTTCCATCTACCTTCCCTTGTTCCCTAGGCAAGGGTTGGAGGCTGAAGGCCAAGTCTATTAAGACTACAGAGCAATTGTAGAGGAGGCCATACCTCCTGGGCCAGCTGGGAACCCATCTGCTATAGAGAGGACTTCTGAATCTTCTGAAAGAAAGATGGGATGAGATGTTCTTTTATACAAACAAATAAAACAACAATAGGAAAGCAAACATAAATCTCATTTTAACATTTATGACTATGGAGATTTGGATGAGACACTAAATAAAGAGAATGCCAAAAGTAAATTCTCTATGAGTTCCTATAGAGTGCCCTGGATAACCAAAATAACAAGTAGAGTCTGGGTTTCTCTCTCTCATCATCATGCTGAGCTTCAGAATATGAGACACCATCTTGGTATGTCACAGAGTGATATTAATATTGCTTACACTTGAAGTTGGCTAGTTCTAAAAGAAAAACTTGGGACTAGCTCTCCTACTCCCAATGAGGAGAACTAGTTAAGTAGGAACAAGATGAGTAGATGAAGATTTTGTCCTATTACCTCATATGAAATCCATCATATTAAATAAACACATCTGGCATACATTTACCAAAACAGAGAAAAATGACACTAAGACATCCAAATAAGTTTTTAAAAATTAAAAGCCAAGGAATTGAAATTCTGCTCACCAAGCAAGCAACCAGGCTCTAGGACTGGCTAACCATCCAGGACACAGAAATTATATAACAGGGTGATAGGGGCAGCCAGAGGTCAATTCCTTTCCTCTCCCATTTGTTAGGAAATATAATAGGAAGCCACATGAGGAGACAGAAAACATGAGATACAATCCTCAGAAAATTTTCCCTTGTCCCTAGGAACCATTTTAGCTCTGGTCAGGCCTTTGAGGATATAAATCTAGACAGGGAGCAAGCATAGATCCAGAAAGGAATCTGGTGGAATTGATTTGATACTGGAGCTGACTATGAAATTATTGTTTACCTAAATGGTTTAGCTTCAGGTGAAGCCACCTTTCCAACTTTACATCTATGTATAACTGAACTTTCAATTCACTTGGAATTGCTTTGATTCAACATTAGGAGAAGGAGTCTTCTGGAATAGGATGACTGGGGACCAAGAAAGACCTGTACTCTTCCTAGGAAGATTACTATATTCCTGGGTAGGTGGAAGCATTTATAGAGTAAGAATAAATGCTATTACATCAACCAATTAAAGTTTGCAAGCCTTAATATAAGACTGTATTTTTTTCTAAGATCCTACATCTGAAATTCATTTATCTATCTGCCTTAAGATGAATGGCAGTAACTAGGCTGTGGTTATGTGGTGCAAACAACTATTCTTTGATTAATTGAGAGTATATATTAGGATATCATTTCAGTCAACTATACCTTTTGACTGAAAGACAAATAAAGATAAATTCAGAAAAACATTAACTAATTGTGGTATGGCTTAGTGAAAAGAGCATTAGATTTGAAGTTAGGGGGCAGCTAGGTGGTGCAGTGGATAGAGCACCGGCCTTGGAGTCAGGAGTACCTGAGTTCAAATCCAGCCTCAGACACTTAATAATTACCTAGCTGGGGCCTTGGGCAAGCCACTTAACCCCATTGCTTTGCAAAAAAAAAAAAAAAAAAAAAAAGATTTGAAGTTAGGAGGCTGAGAATTAAATTCTAGTTTTGACATAAATTATATAATAAGGGCCAAGCCACTTAACCTCTGTAAAACTTAGTTTCCTCATCTGTAAAATAGGGAAATAATACTTATTCTACCTACATTACAGGATTATTATGGGTGTGAAAGAGAAAGAAAAGTTGCAATATAAACCTTAAAGTACTATATAAATGTGATTTACTAAAGCAAATCTTAAACCACCATCTAAATTTGATCTTATGGGATTATAGAATTAGAGCTATAAGGAGACTTAAGGGTCCTCAGCAAGTTTCTTAATATGAGACACAGCATGCCATCAAAAGTCTCACTCTTAAATGTGAATGACAGGGGTATTTAATATGTATGGAATCCACTAAGAGGATGTAAATCCAATTGTATGTTGGCCTCATTTAGCATAACTGGAATCTTTCCATTACATGTCATATGCCACCCTTATACGAAGAATTAAACCATAAATTCCTGACAAAGTATGGAAAAGAATCTGCTAAATAATGCAATGTCCTTCATATTTTGAAGTTAGATAGGTACTTATTATATAAGATCACATTTGAAGTTCCATACACATTGTGAGATGATTGCAACAGGTGGTATTATTCTCACTTATAGATGAGGAAAAAACCAAAATTAGAGAAATTAAACAGCATTTGAAGGCAGATCTTAAAAATCCAAACCATACTCCTCATTGAAAGGCAACATCCCTTTTAGTATTTGGAACATGGGTATTTTTTCCTATTAAAAGTAACTTTCTAGTTTAATAAATATTGAGAATGTTAGAATGGTGATCAGGAAGACAAGTTCAAATCTGGCCTCAGACTCTTATTATCAGTGTCAAACTGACCTCCTTGCTGTTTCCAAGACACTTCATCTACCACAGCTAAGCATCATCACTGACTGTCTCATTTTCCTACAAAGCTCTCTCACCTCACCTCTGCCTCCCAGCTTTCTTGGCTTTCTTCAAGAGTCAACTATAGCTTCTATAAGGTGTTTTATATATAGATATTACACTGTATAGTCATTCTAATATATTAGTTCTTTTCCCAAGCCTATCCCTATTTTATCCTGCATGTAGCTTTTTTTTTTTTGGTACATAATTGCTTGCATGTCATCATTCCATTAGACTGAAAGGATCCTTGAGGGCAGAAGCTAGTTTTTGTCTTACTTGTGTCCCTAGTACTTAACACAGTTACTAGCACATAGTAGGCATTTTAGCAGATACTAGTGGACTACTATGGATAATGTGGATAAAAATAGCAAACTGCTTCCAGAGTTGTGTAATCATTGTTCAGTGTTTTGTAAACCTCAGAGTACTATTTAAATGCTAGTTATTATTATTATAAATTCATAAATAATAGTAAAGAAAAACAGAAGAAGCAAATGGTCTATGGCCTCTTCCTCTCCCCCACAAAGTGTTTTGCCCTTTAAAACATCACATATATATATATATATATATAGTTCATTTTTCAATTTCAGAGAACCATTTTCATTGATTCCCCTCTTAAACAGAGAGTTAAGACAAATGAACAGACTGTCATTATTTGGATAATGTACAAATTGCTTTTTCCTAGAACTTCTTCCAAAGGACTCTTCAACTACTTGATTCTAATATTTGGGGGTATTGTAATGGGGTGGGATGGGATATTATTTTTCCTTCTGTGTGTGTGTGTGTGATTTTGTAAGTTGTCTGGTTCTTTGAATTCTGAAATGAAAAGGTAGCTCTGGTAATACTCTGAGGGGGCAGTTATTACAGATAATGAGGGAAATATTGAGAACTAGTTGGCCAGTGATCAAAGGAGGGATGAAAAGGCAAATTTACAAATCAAGATTCTTATATGAAGGAGATTCTACTGCAAATGTTTGGTGAGACTGAGTCATGGAAGTTTCCCAGGTGTTTCACCACTTGTATTTTTTGCTGCCATTGATTTAAGATTGAGGCAAACTCCAAGGTGGCTTCTTCTTGGTTCCATGTTTCCCATCATTTTTTGTTGCTTCTCCTGGTTAGAATCTCTTCAGTGCATCTCTTTTCTTCATTCATATAGTTGCCATTCTGCCATGGATTCTCATCTCCTGACACCTGGATGATTATAGTAACCTTCTCATCATACTCTGCCAGAAATTTCTCATTCCAATCAAGCCACATCAATTTCTCCCCCCCCCCCCAACTCCTATCCTACAACCCACACTCCTACTTTATACACCTCAGGGGCCATCTCTTACCTTTAGCAACTATATAAAACATTCTGTTTGACAATTAGACTATTTCACACACCTATGTAAAAGGTACCTTCCTAGCTTTCCATTCTTCCTACACTATAATCTACACCATGTACTTTATGATTCAACTATGGTGGTCTACATTTTATTCCTCACATATACCACTCCATTTCCTGACTCCTGCCCTCAATCCTATAATGAATCTCCTTCTCTTCTAGTTTCTAGCTACCTTGTCCCCTTCAAGACTCAGATCAAATTTCATATATTGCAAGAATCCTTCCTCTAGCCTTCTATCTGATAGAAAGTTCTCTTTACACTTTATATATCTTGTATGGAAATTGTGATTTACATGTTATTCTCCCTATTAGAATTTGAGCTTCTTGGGAAAAGAAAGTCTAAGTGTGTGGCTCTCCTTCTATGCCCATTGCTTTCTATTCCCAGTTTTTTGGTATTTGATTGATAAATGCTTGTTAAAAAAAACCTCAGGGTATAAAAATGACTTTCCATGGTATTTTAAAGTCAAAGGGCACAAAAAGGAGAAAGAGAATCTGAGTTGGAATATCAGTTCTTCTAGATTATCTGAATAAGTTTGGATATGAGAGGCAGTATGGTGTAGTAGACAAAGTTTAGGTTTTGAAATCATAAAAACCCATATTCAAATTCTACTTCTAATTGAGTAGCCACATCATTGAATTCCTTCTGACCTTAGGCAATTCCAAGTTATAAATTATAAAAGGAATTGTACTTTACCTTAATGAAGGAAGTTCTCAAACTATCATTAATTAGAATCACAGGTTTTGATGTCACTGAATTTCTGAGTCACAGAGATGTAAAATGTAAATATAAAATGTACAATCTTATGACTTTATGTAGAGAGGCAATTTCAGTATTGTCTTATTACTTATTTTGACTTGGTCTATTACTAATGTGCTGGACCCTGCATGTGCAGGCTCATGAGAGATGACTGTTGAATTCAGAACTTGATTTACAGTTTTGGTGATTTCCAGACATAAGAAAGAGATGGAGAAAAAATTAATAATGCAGATTAAGCTTTAAAAGGGTTTTGTATCCCTTTTCTTTGAGAGATGGTTGTTAAACACTTACCAGTACATCATTGCTGATCCATAGTAATCTAGTTAAAATGGGCCATTAGTTTATAAAATTCATCCCTGTGTTGGCAGGCCTTTTCCTATAGCACCATCTGTCTCTAGTCTGTGTTTTATCCTAATCCTCTTCAGTTTGTGTATTCCTTCCAACTTTAATGAAATAATCTCAATTTCTTCTAACTTCTTGACTTCTTTTCCAGGTCACAAGGTTATAGGATGCCATCTGTAAATTCCTCATTAAACTGGCATTCCCAAAACCAACCTTTGCCTTTCTTTGAAGGAAGAGGGATAAGACTTGTCCTGCTTGATACTGAGGGGGTTAGGGCAGAACTAGGAGTAATGTGCTGGGAGGGGCAAAGAGACAAATTTAGGTTTGAAGAAAGAAAAAGCTTTTGGCCAAATGGAATTCTCCAAAAGTAGAATGGATTACCTTAAGTCAAGAGATAGCCTGGTCTTTCTCCCTAAAAATTCGTAAACAGAACTAGATGACTACTTGTTGGGACTGTTTTAGAGGGGTTTCTCACTCCGGTATGGTTTGGATTAAATGACCTCTTGCATTTCTTCCAATTGAGTGGCACAGTGGATAAAGCACCAGGTCTAGAATCAGGAAGACCTGAGTTCAAATCCTACCTCAGATACTCACTAGCTCTGTGAGCCTGGATAAGTCACTTAACCTCTGTCTGCTTCAGTTTACTCATCTGTAAATTGGGGATAATAGTATCTTGAAAGGTTGTTGACCAAATGAGATAATAATTGTGAAGTGTACAGAAGAAGTAAGGATTATAAAACAGTGACTGGTGAAAATGAAGGAAGAGGGCATTCCTTTACAAATGCACCATAAAAAATGTCCTTGGGGCTTAAATTGAGGACTTCCCATTTACCAGGGAGGCTCTAGCTGTCTCCCTGGCATGACTCCCTTTCAGTTTAAACATTCTTTGCTTGTAATGAGAAAGACCACTAGTCTCTCCTGAGGTGAAATATTACTGAGTGACAACATATTGGGAAAGTATGAAAATGAAGTTCTGAATGATTCAGTCACTGTCTATTTGAAAACTTCATGCACCCTTACCATCTTTGCCTACTTGAGGCTATTTGCCACACTTTGGTATATGTAACTAGGTTGCCATCTAGTGATTAGGGCTCATAGATGGGGATGAAGTCTGAGATCTTCTTAATTCAGTGTCCCTTAAGTCTCCATTGCTCTTCCTTTGGGTCTCCCAGCACTGAAGTTTTCCCAGAACACAGAAGCTGTTCTTAGACATTTCAGAAATATGTGTACAGTCCACAGGATCAAACTTGATAAACCTAGTGCTTTTAGTTGAGAAATAGGGATTTCTCCAAGGTGGGGAGAGGGGAGCTATGATGAGGAAGAAAATTCATCTTAGGACAAGTGAATGGATCCAGAGAGAAAGTGAGCTAGTCAGAAGAGTCACACAGAATCACCCATTAAATTCTTTGGGAAAGCACAAATATACGTTGTGGTTTAACAACCCTAACTTTTTTGGTTTTTGGTTTTGCAAGGCAATGGGGTTGAGTGACTTGCCCAGGGTCACACAGCTAGGTAATTATTAACTGAGACCACATTTGAATTCAGGTCATCCAGGACTGGTACTCTATCCACTGTGCCACCTAGCTAGCTGCCCCAATAATTCTCACTTTCAATGAACCAGTGGAGGAAAGAAGAGGAAGGAGAGGATGAATGAGGTACAGAAAGAAAAATAAAGAGCAGAAAAAATAGGAAAGAGGAAGAAAGAGTAGAAGGCGGGGAAAAAAAGAAGGTATCAGGATTCAGTACAATAAAGAAAAAATATGTAGGCAAAGAACAGCATATATAATCAAAAGTTAAAACAAATCAAAATCCATTTCTTCCCAACCTAACATAAGACATGTGGTCAATTAATTTCTCATTAATTCTCCTGTTTTGAAAGATCATCTTTATATCCCCAAAACCTAGAAAGTACTTTCTGCATAGTAGATATTTAAATGTTACTGAATGAACAAATGTAATTAGAGGATAGCTGTCTGATTCTCCATGACCCTTCACTGAGTGACACTTGAATTAATTCCTTCATCAGTACAGGAACTCATGCTTTCTCTTTTACACAAGTTTTCAGTTTCATGACATGACTCTCAGCAGGCCTTAACCTTCCTAGAAACCCGTTGTTTTTAACTGTCCCTTGGGAAACTCATACTCTCATTTCCACAGGACTGATCCACAGCAATAACTTGGAGTAGTAGCAGAAAGAGCATTGCATTTGGACCCAGGAACATTGTGCTAAAAATCTTGATTCTGTTAGTACCTTTGTGATCTTGGACAAGTCAGTTAACTTATGTATTTATCATCTAAAAAAAATCAGGGAAGCGGGTGAATAATTTCCAAGGTACCTTTCAGTTTAAAAATTGGGATTTTTGAACATCAGGGTCCATTATGGGGGGGGGGGCAAAAATGAACAAGAGCGTGGAGGGATGTTGATACAACCAATGACAATAACCATGTAAATGACCTACAAAGAGATAGTCAACAGTGTCAAGTAACATTTATTGAGCATGCAGCCAGACTGCTTGGCAAAATTCAGCCTTAATTACCTGAAACACTAAATCTCTATCCCTAAATCCCAACAGAAGCTCTAAGAAGACAAGTAAAGATGACGAGGGACTTCCCCTTTGGGAACTGTCAGCTCTAGTCTGAAGCCATTTAAACCATTCTTCCTCTACCCAGATCCCTCCCAAGCCCTGGAGAGCAAAATTCAGTGTCCACCCCACCCCCCTGCCCCACCACATGTTGAATGGAAGTTAATTCTGTCTCTTCCCTGGGCTCTGACGTAAAGCAGTACTTACCAAAGGCTCAAGGGACTGGCCTCCATTGTCTGCATCTCTCACCCTTTACCGGCTTCCTTTTCATGCCAAGGAGAAACAGGGAACCAAAATGTGGTAACATGATCCCCAATTAGCATAAAATAAAAACACTTCAGTCAAGTTTTCCGTGGTCCTTTCCAATCTTAAGTGAAAAGTGAGAAATGGGACACAAAGATAAAAATATACTCATAGAACTAAAAATAAGGATATAGCACATACATATACATGCATTTATCACAACCTCAGAATTTTCTCCAAAAAAAAAAAAGTCAGCTGAAGGGAGGAATTCAAGCTATCCTTTCCCCCACCAAGAACACAAGCAGAAGAGACTACCTCGTTCATCTGTGGTGCTGAAAGGGTTAAGTCCTCAGCCATCCTTCTCCAAAGTGATTTATGATGATAAGTAGCGTTTCAAAATTCTCTCCCACTCCCAAAGAAGTCCCCCCCCCCCCCCCCCCCCCGCTTCCCTTTGGAGTCCTCCCTTAACGTGTTGAAGTGGGAAGGAGGCGGTGTTTTGCTGATCTGTTAAATTCTTAGTCAAGTTTCTGAGATTTCCAGTGGCTGCTGTTGTTTGACTTTGGTTTGGAGCAGAGCTGAGGTTATCCTGACATTTCTGGGACTGGATCCAGCCAAAGGGAAGAAGGGGAAAAGGGAAAAGGAGAAGGAGAAGAGGAAAGAAAGGTGGGGAGGAATAGCCGGAGACATGAGGAACTGAAGGAGTAGGAGAAGGAGAAGAAAATCCACCTTCTTTTCCCTATCACGTTGCTGTGTTTTCCCTCAGTCTGGAAAACGTATTGATCCTCGTACTTTGGCTCGCGGGAAACAAAGGGACGTAGCCAGACTGGGGGGGAAGCAAGATAAGAAGGAACCAGGAACTTTGAAGAGAGACGCGAAGACATTCCCCAAACATCTGGGACTTCGCTCTTGTGGGATGTGATGTGGGCTGGAGTTTGTTTGTGTGTGACCAAGCCAGAACTTCAGGTAAATGGAGATGCAAGGATTTAAAAGGATGGTTCCCTTCACTTAATTCGACTTGTCAAGACGGTGAGAGAGAGGGAGAGAGAGAGAGAGGGAGAGAGAGAGAGAGAGAGAGAGAGAGAGAGAGAGAGAGAGAGAGAGAGAGAGAGAGAGAGAGAGAGAGAGAGAGACTTGCTCATCCGCTGAAAGGGAAAAAGAGCTGAGAGGAGACTGATTTCTTCTAGGGAACTGTCCTTCGGTTAAGCTTCAGGGCTCCCCCCCCTCCCCGCCAAACCCTCTGCATTCCATCTCTATGAGCTAGAATGTAAGTGTGTAGTCTTTTTCACCCCTTAAAAATGTCTTTGTTGCTTCTTCGGATAAATGAAACGTGCTTGTTGGCACACTTCATGTGCTCAGCTAGCCCTCCAGAGAGCCAGCTGAAAAGTCGGTGCAAACATGACTTAGGAGTTGAATTAGATTTTTGGTTTGTTTGTTTGTTTGTGGGTTTTTTTTTTGCTTACTGTAAATGTTTCTGGAAGGTTCCTTGTCCTTCCCAAGTTACTGAACTAAAAAGATTTAAAAACAAAAAATGCCCCATTACCTTATCCCTTCCCCTCTTACTGCTCCCCACCCCCACTTAAAGGATAAAATGTATAGATCTGCCTGCAATTAAATCACTTTCTTGTTTCTTTTCTTTTTCTGTTTTATGTTCCCACCATTCCCACTCCCCGTGGCTTCTCAGAGTGGATGACACAATGAACTGGATGATGGAATGGGGTTTCACCATGCTGCTGGCAATGGGGCTAGTGTGCCCATCAGAACCCCACCCTCAAACAGTGGACAGAGGGAGCCACAGAGCTGGGAAAGTGCTTCCAGCTTCCCAGATTAATGGCAGAGCACTTCGATTCCTGAGGCACACAGGGAGGACCCAGGGAAGTGTGAGAGCCATACCGGCTAATCCTGCTCATCCTATCCTAGATAGAAGGAGAGCGGTGCCAGTGTTGAGACTAACCCGGCCAACTCCCCTCCCCAAGCAGACAAGAGTGGGCGGCAGCCAAATGAAGCAGGAACAGAGACCAGTAGCCAAGAGCTTCCCAAGGGAGATGGTCAAAGATGAGGGATCCTCTGCTCGGGCAAAAATGTTGCGGTTCCCATCAGGGTCCAGCTCTCCCAACATCTTGGCCAGCTTTGCAGGGAAAAACAGGGTATGGGTCATCTCTGCCCCTCATGCCTCTGAGGGCTACTACCGACTCATGATGAGTCTCCTAAAGGATGATGTATACTGTGAGCTAGCAGAAAGACACATCCAACAGATTGTGCTATTCCATGAGGCCGGGGAAGAAGGTGGCAAGGTGAGAAGAATCACCAATGAGGGCCAAATCATGGAGCAGTCCCTTGACCCCACTCTCATCCCCAAACTGATGAGTTTCTTGAAACTGGAGAAGGGAAAGTTTGGCATGGTGCTACTGAAGAAAACACTGCAGGTGGAGGAACGCTACCCATATCCTGTTAGGCTAGAAGCCATGTATGAGATCATTGATCAGGGCCCCATTCGAAAGATAGAGAAGATCCGGCAGAAGGGCTTTGTTCAGAAGTGCAAGGCAGCTGGTGTGGAGGGACAGGTGGTTGAGGAAGGCAATAATGGTGGTGGTGGAGGGAGCAGACCAAAGGTGGGCAATGAAAAGAAGAAAGAAGACACAAGGAGGGTACAAATCCAACCAACAAGGGAGAGTCGAGTAAAAACAATAAAGAAACTGGTCACCACAACAGTAGCTCCTCCTACAATCACAAGGGTCACCATGCTTCCTCCATCTCTTTCAAGGACAGCAGCCTGGACTACTCCTCGTGTGGTGACAGTGGCAAACCGGCCCACTACCACCACTACTACCTATCCAACCACTCAGAGAACATGGACTACCAGAGCTCACACCACTTCATCTTCCCACAGGCAGCCTTTGGCAACTGAGGTGACAACTCCCAGAGGTGCCTGGGAATCAGAAGATACCTACTCCACCTCAAGGAAGGAACAGCACAAGGAAAGGCAACAGACTACTAGGAGACCAAGCAAGACCACTGGCTATGAGAGTCACACAACAGCAACTACCGCTACCCCAGACCACTATACAAGGGCCAACATAAACCGTTTCCGTGACAATCGTACAGATAGGAAGGAGTATGGCCCTCGGGATCCAAATGTTATGCCAGGCCAGCAAAAACCTGGGAAGACAAAGCCACCTAAAAAAAAGGCACAGGAAAAGATTCTAAGCAATGAGTATGAGGACAAATATGACCCTAGCAGGCCTACTGCTCCTCAGCTAGAAGAGGAGCTGGAAGTAGGGAACACTCCCCCTAAGAAAGGGAAGGAGACAAAGAAGCATGACCGACCTGACAAGTCTGAAAAGAAGAAGAAGGTGAAGAATGAGAAACCAGATAAGCTATTGAAGAATGAGAAGCAGACCAAAAAAGAAAAGCTTGAAAAAAAGAATAAACAGGAGAAAGAACGAAATAAAAAGAAGAAGGGAAGCAAAACAGAGAATGATGGGTATTTGAAGCCCACTTCCAAGCTTTTCACACAGAGTTCCAAGAAATCAATGACTGATCTACTGGGATTTTTTGAAGGGAAAAGGCGGCTCATTGTAAGTAAAATAAACCTACTATTTTGGAGTGGGGGGGCATATTTTGATTTGCTGCTTTTCTGAAACAGAAATGGGAGGTAATGGATAGATGGAAGGGTAGTTGAAAGGGTGAATGGATGGGTGGAAGGGTGACTGAATGAAATAAAGGAGGGAAAAAATGAAGGAGGGAATGAAGAAAGAAATGAAAAAGCATTCATTAAGCACTAAGCTTGTGTCAAACACTATGTATTTAAACATAAAGAAAAGACAGTCCCTGCCCTCAAGGAGTTTACTTTCTATTAAGGGGGAAACTACACTCTAGGGAAACATATTTTGAATTAGGAAGTTATAGAGGGAGTGGAGCCATGAAGAGGTTACTTATTTTGTTAAGACTTATAGTAGGAAGTTTTGAGAGTGTAGTAAATTATAGCAAGAAAATCTAAGTATTCAAAATATTTTGGGGTTTTTTTGTTTTTGCCAAAACATAGTTGCTCCTACAGCCCTATATGAGCCCAGAAGAAGAGTCCAAAAATCCAAAGTCTTCTCTTTGTCAGTAGCCTGAAAATTCTCCCTTCTGTCCTTGATAACCTTTTATTAAAAACTTATTTTTTTCCTGAGGCCATGGGGGTAAGTGACTTGCTCAGGGTCACAAAGATAGTAAGTGTACAAGATTGGATTTGAACTCAGGTCCTCTGACTTCAAGAATCTCTATCTACTGTGCCACTTCAATGCCCCCAGCTTTGTTTTTTTCATATGTATACCTCCCTCTTTATCACACTGAAGGAGCAGGAGAAGAGGAAATAGGGCATTATAAAGTGAGGGGAGAATAAATCCCAAGTAAGCTGTGCTGATCAATAAATCAGCTGTTGCAGGAAAACCAGTTTCTTTATGATTAAGCAAGTGTAGTTAGAGCTGTCCTTGTGGGAATGATAGGAATAAGAAAGAGGAAAATTTTTTAAGAATCCGTTTAAAATTAATATAAAGACCAGTTTTGAAGGGGGAAAGGAATTATAAAAGAGAAGGGCATTTTTTGGTGGATTAAGTGATGAAACTGAATGAATGAGCCTTAGTCCTTTTTTAGCATCAGATGGCAAAACTACCATCTATTCTTCCCCATGACTAGTGACCTGATTCATTGGCCAGCTATGGAAGGAGGGCAATGGAGGCTAAGAACAGTGTGAGATGCAAGATTTATAATGGGATTATGAGGAATTACTGAGTTTAAGGATTTTGATTAATTATGGGTTTTACTATTGAGACTAAAAAAGAGGTTTAGTGTCTATGGATTCTGATCTCTTGAGTCCATTTTCACCTATAAAGTCTATCACTGCTCCAAAAATAGTATCTGTGTTGGTAAAGAGAAAGTGGTGTTGGTGGTAGGGTGAAGATACAGACTTAGAGAAATATTCACTAAGAACCTTAGTTCCTCTTCCAAATCCCTGGGTGACTTTGAGCATTTCATTTTCCTGGACTGTAAGCATTCTTTAGGCCCACATGGGATCATTCTTTCACAACAACAAAAGAATATGGTAAAAACTAGTTAGAACTGAAATGTGTTTTGGAGAATTCCTAGCTCCATACAAAACATGTGGTTAATTCTTAAAAAATAATGTGAAAATGGTACTTCCTCATTGTTCCTTCTTCCCCTTTTCATTGCCTCCTTATCTCCACGTCAAGGTTCAGTCTCACAAAAATCTAGGTCCTTTCTATTTAGAAAAATAAGTAATGCAAATAAATACATAACTTAATCAAGTCACTTCTCTAGGCCTCACTTCAGTTGTCTATAAAATGACTAGATAACTAGGGTTAGATTCTATTATTATGTCTAAGTTCCCTTGTAGCTCTAGTATTCTAGCATATTAAGGTCATAGGATTTGGAGATGGAAACAACCTTAGAGAACATTCAATCCAATCTCATAACTTTACAAATGAGGAAATCAAGGTTCAGGGTAGTTAAATTACTGTCTCAAGGCACCTAGTTTGTAAGTGCATAGTTACCCTTTAAATTCAGGTCCCTGAATCCAAATGCAATTTTGCTTCACAATAACCTTGTCTGTTCGCTACACAATACTGACAATATATTGCCCTTCAATAATAACAAATATTCTCCCAAATTTGAATTCTCTTCTCAGGAACAGTTGAGTTTTATAGACTTTTAGACTTGGAGGGAAGGAATCCTGAATGGGCTTATTCAGGCCCAAAAAGAAGTCAAGTCATGAAACTAGGTCAATCTTCATGAATTTCTCTAATTATGGGAATTTCATGTGCTCTCTACATTTCCCTAAAATGACACTACTCTTCTTTACCCATGACTGTTCCTACCTAAGGAGTAATTAGGATACTGATTGACACCTCTTTCTCACAAGTTCATTTCTCTAGTCCCTTGGTAGTCATTATGCAAACTCTCTAGATCTCTCACTCTGAGTTGGATTAGTACCAATGACCTGAAGTTAGAGGTTCTGTCTCCCATTAGTCTTTGGCTGTTTTACTAAGTTCAAATAGTGATTTGGAGCTTTAAACAAAGCAGATATCATGGGGGTATTCATCTTAGGTGGGACAGTTCCCAGAATTTTCTTCCATATTTCAGCTGTTTCCCAGGGCTCATGTCAGAATCTTGGAACCTAACCCAGCACTTTGGAAAGTTTAGGTGGAATATGTCTCTTTTTTTTTGTCTTAAAATGAGTTCAGTTGTGAATATATATATATATATATATATATATATATATATATGTATATATATTATTTATATATGTGCAACACATATATGTATTATATATACATATTTTATATATATAACATGAAATAAATATGTACATGCAATGTTTGTTGGTTCATTTTAGTTTTGAGTAACAAGGAATTAATTATAGACTAAGGAACAACCATCACTAGAAGACAGGAAATCAGTGCCACTAAACCAACTTTTAGGAATTATAGGGTACATTTTCCATAATGAAGATTATTTGGGGGAAGATTAATCTGGAAATCTTCCACCTTTGGTCCCCCAAATCTGACTCACTTTTTGTATTGACTTACCCCAAAAGGTAACTGAACATTTATTTGGGGATCTCTGAGACAACTCTTTTAGGAAGTGGGCATAGAGAAGCAGCAATCGCCTTCTCTCCCACTCCTGGGAACTAACCTTGTGGCATCATGAGGGTTTGTTTGTTTGACCCTGCTTTGTGGAAGTCATCCAATCCTGGCTGGTTTAGCTTCACCTTTTGGCCAGGTTATAGTGAGAGAATGTGTCAGGGCTGTAATTGTGTACCCTCCTGGCAGATGCCCTTGCAAATGCTAGTGAGTTAAAATACAAAGGAGGTTTTAACCGCCCTCCCCTAGACATCACTCTTTTCTTCTCTCCCTCCCTCCTTTTCTTCCTAACTCAGGGATCTGAAAGTTTGGACCATGCCCTTTCTGCTTTTAATATCATCACCAGCAATAAATCTTTAGCTATTGAAACTCAGTTGACAGTTTTTGTTGATGTCACATGGGGCAAAGCAGAATCCAACTTGGCTTGCTGGTGGCTGAATGAGCTCACCAGGATTAGCAAGGGTATAAAGTTTGTTATTAGAAATAAAATAGGAACAAGATATATTACATTTTTCCCACTAGTGCACCCTTTCGGATCATGATTTCACTTAAAATTTATTTTTTGTAAAACTAGTGGGACAGTTAGTTGGCTCAGTGGTAGAATCCTGTCTGGCCTCAGGAAAACCTGAATTCAAATCTAGCCTCAAATACTTAATAGCTTTACAACCCTGAGCAAATCATTTAACCTTGTTTGCCTCAGTTTCCTCATTTATAACAGAATTTACCCTCCAGGGTTGTTGTGAGGATCAAATGAGATAGTAAACACTATAGAAAATATTGGTTATTATTATTATTATTATTATTATTATGGACAGAAGTAAAAATGAGGTGAGAAAAGATGACTATCATTTTGCCTTGAACAGTGTTTGTTGTTCAGTTATGTCTGACTCTTCATGATTCATTTTGGGGTTTTCCCAGCTAAGATACTGGAGTGAATCACCATTTTCTTCTTCAAATCATTTTACAGATGAGGAAACTGAAGCAATAGGATTAAATGACTTGCCTAGAGTCACACAGTTAGGAAGTGTCTGAGGTTGAATTTGAACTTAGGTCTTCATGACTCCACAGCTGGCATTCTTTCCATTGTGCCACCAAGCTGTTCCTTAATATCATAGAGGCACTTTTGAATGTTGATTGAATTAAAAAAAAGTGGAGGCATAATAAAGATCAAAAATTGGTAGGAACTAAAGGAAATAACCTTACAGGTACAGAGGAGAATAGAGATTTGATTATGGGTAAATGATTTCAGGCATGCTGTTTAGCTTCTCTGGGTCATACAGAGTTAGGTTTCTTTTCAAACTTAGATAATATTTATTTTATAACCTCCCAAGGAATATAATGATTTAGTTACTATTCACAAAGGTATAGCAAGAAAATAATGAAGAAATTCAAGTGTGGTAGCTTAAATTTTCTTCCTAGTGGCCTTAACTAATTTAAACTGAAATCTTAGAAATGAAATAAAGTCTATGGTCCAAAGCAAGTGTACAGTATTTGCAGCTGAGTAGATCTAATACCAAATCTGGTATGCCTCTCATAATTTGAGTACTTTACATTCATGTATTTTCATTCTTTTGAGGAACAAAACAATTTCATAATCATAAGCCCTGAATTTGGAGCAGGAGGTTTCAACTGCAATTCAAATCCAGGATCCACTTTTAACCACCTATGTGACCAGGTCACTACTACTTTGTGTGCCTCAGTTGTCTCTTCTATGGAATGAGTGAGGTGAGGATAATGAACTAGTTGAGTTCTGATGGCCTTCCCAGTTCAAAATCTATAATTCTGTGAATAGTTCATTAAAACTTTATAAGAAATGTAGCAGCTATTGTTTTCAGTATGCAGATGAGCAAACTAAGGCATAGAAGCTTTACAAGACAAGTCATTCAAGAGCCTGAGATATTCTGATTCTCAAACCAATGTTCAAACTTGCATACAACAAGTCAATATAGAATATCATTTTTTGCATGGTAGAGTCTTGAGGACTCTCATGGGGGGACTCTAGCAGAATCAAATTGAACATGTTCATGACAGCTGATTGTTAAATTTTCAGTGTGAGAATTTACACCTCAGAAATTATATATGTGTGTGTGTGTATTTATGTGTGTATATAAATTAGGGTTTGATTTATTGTTTTGTTACTTGTTTAGACTTAAGAAAGTAGTGGAGAAAAATGTCAATGATGCAAATTAAAATTAAAAGTCTCACATAGAGTTTGCCTTTCCCCAAGAACTGGTTGTTAAATATTTACTTAGCAAAACCCCGACTGTATTTCTTAATTTTTTTACTTGTCTCTGTTACATGAATCATAGAGTAATAATAAATAAAAGATCTTAAAGATTGATCAGTACAACAATAAACATTTATTTAGTACTTTCTGTGTGTAGAAGATGATGTGAAGCAATGGGCAAATATTCATTTCTTTTTTTACCTGCTTTATTTACTGAGAAACCCTCCAGGTCTTGCCCTCCCAGTTTAAATATTTTTAAATTTTTGATCTAAAATGATCATTCTTGGCCTCTTTACTCTCTCTCTCTCTCTCTCTCTCTCTCTCTCTCTCTCTCTCTCTCTCTCTCAGCTATAATCACTGAATGAATTGTTACCTCAATCAGATTGTGAACTGGGAAAGATCTTAGCTTTGAAAGGCCAAGTTCTCCCTCTGCAGACTCATTTCCAGTTGTCCTGATCCATTTCTGATCACTGGACCTGACTCTGAAGGAGAGAGTGAGACTGGTGACCTGGCACAACTCTCTAGCTCAGTTCACTTGCATATCATGGCATTACCTTCCCTATGTCATGGTCTACTTCAAGAATGAAGGACAAGCAACAATAGACAAAAAAAAAATGCAATAGTACTTGCTCTTAAGGAGAGTAACATGTTAACATAATCCAATTGTTATTATATAAATAAAGAATAGGAGGAGCAAAGAAATCAAAAGAATTTTCCAGGGTCCTACAAACAGTGGAGAAACAAGCATTAGTTAGGACTTAGAGCCCTGGATTCTCAGTCTAATTCAGAAAAGAAAATGGAACAAAATGAATTTACCTGCTTCTTGAGGTTGTAGTCAGTACTATCCCCAAACTGAAATATAGACAAGGTGGGGAACCCCACTACATCTAAAAATCGGGGAATTTGAGTTCAAATCCAACCATTGATATTTGCTCTCTGTTTCTTAGTCACTATCTTCCTGGATCTCAGTTTCCTCAGAGATTGAACAAGATGGCCTCTGAGTTTTCTTCTAAAGTTATCTGATCCAAACTAAAAATTTAAAAATTTAAATAAACTTTGCAGGCCCTGAATTATACAAATAAATTACTCAAAATATGACAAAATCTTTACTTCCAATCATGATCTTAAAGCATGGCTTTTGCCTGAACTTCCCAGATGTTTATCTCCAAATCTCAATTTAGCTCTGTCTATAGAGACATGAACAGGTCTATTTGACTTCCCAGATCAACAGTTTATTTGCCAAGCAATTGTTGAATCAATTCAATACTAACTGACAGAATTAGACAGACAACCTATTAAATTGATTGGTGTTTGATCGTGGTGATAACAAACTAACCCTCAAACCTTTTTGAAATCATAATGTTACATGGATATATCCACAGTCCACATAGAATCATCTAGATTTTTCAAACAAGGTAAAGTTTTGTACTAAACTCATTCTCTTTTACCCAAAGATCAACCCATTGGCCAGTTTCCTGGTGTTGGTTTTCAGGGATCCAATTACAAAGTAAAGTTATGCAAATTGTTTCTATTCAATCAATCCTTTGGAGTCATATAAATAACATAAATGTAATTGAGATACAAGGGCCAATAATGTCAATTTGACCTCAATGATCAGAGCACTTGTGCAGTAATCTGATTATCTGCTCCCTTTGGGAAATCAGTTTAGTGTAGAAGTAGTTTAAAAGCTTTGACCTAATAGATTACTTCTCCATTAAAAAAAAAATTACACTGTGATAATCCAGAATGATTTCAAGACTGAATATAGTATAAAAGAACCTGTAATTTAGATAGAATCTTCATGTTTAGATATAGCCTGACTCTTCCCTTTCTAATCTATTTGCTTTCCTTATGCAAATAAACTTCATAATCCAGTAAGCCTGGACTGAATCAATGTTCCATCTGGAAAGGAAACATGGAAAAAGAACAGCTATACTCTATTAAAGCTACAATACAAGTCCCACTTTACACCCACCAAGTTGGATATGTGCCCAGGGTAATTGCTAGACAACTGTGTTTACTGAGACTAGCACCCCTCCTTCCTTAGAGACCACTGGGATGTTCTTCTAAAGAAAGAGGGAACTGGAAACCTTTGCTGAATACGTTTCAAAAACTGTTTCAGTTGTTGCCAGATAGAAAATGAATGTAATGTAGATGTTGATACACAGAAAAAAGAAGTCGCCAAAAATTTGAAATGGATACATTGTCTTCTTTACCCATTGAATCAAACATAAGGAACACAGTTCATAGACTAATGGTAGAGATTTAGATTTGTAATCTAGGGCTCCCCTACTCACTTCCTTATAGCAAAGTCTACCCATCTAGGCTTAGTCAGTTATGATTGTCAGAGGCATGAACTTTCATAATGGGTAAGAGGAAAAGGTGCCTTTTAACTTTTTTTCCTGGATACCTTAAGATTAGGATAGAGAACTGTCATTAAATCATAACATAAATTTAGAACTGGGAGTAGCTAGGTGGCACAGTGGATAGAGCCCCAGCCCTGGAGTCAGGAGTTCAAATCTGACCTCAGACACTTAATAATTGCCTAGCTATGTGACCTTGGGCAAGTCACTTAACCCCATTGCTTTAAATAAATAAAATTTTTAAAAATAAATAAATTTGGAACTGGAAGGTGACCTTAAAGTTCATTTAATTCAACCCCTAATTTTAATTTTTTTTTAGGTTTTTTGCAAGGCAATGGGATTAAGTGGCTTGCCCAAGGCCACACAGCTAGGTAATAAGTGTCTGAGGTCAGGTTTGAACTCAGGTCCTCCCGACTACAGGGCTGGTGCTCTATCCACTGAAGCACCTAGCCGCCCCCAACCCCTAATTTTAGAGATAAGGGAACTGAGATCCAGAGAGCTTCAATGACTTTCCTGAGGTCCATCTAGGAGAGTCCCTAATATGGGATAAGTCCCTGTCTTTTGGGGATTGGTTCCTATCCAATAAAAGAGACTGCAGTCTCTTTGGGCTAAGCTCCTATATAACATAGATAGATACAGAGTCTGCCTATGATAGACTCCTGACTAGACTAGTCATTCTCTGCCTAGGATTTGACCTTTGTAATTTTAGAATTAGGTATCATGCAGTATACCTAGGAGAACATATATGACAGACTCATGCTTTTATGTGATTGTTCTAAAGCTCTATTTCTGCTTATCACACACCTCTTCATTTCCCCAGAATTTACCTTAGTGTTTTGCACAAAAAGATGTCCAATAAATATTTATTGTTGCACATATTTTTGATGATGATGATTTTGTGCTTTAGTCATTTTTCAATTGTGTCTGACTCTGTCAGCCCGTGGTGTTTTCTTAGCGAAGATACTGGAATAGTTTGCCATTTCCTGCTCTATCTCATTTCTTAATGATAATCATCATATATATATATATATATATATATATATATATATATATATAATACATGTATATAATTATATGAGGAAACTGGGGCATGTTAAGGGAGTTGCCCAGGGTCATATGGCTAGTGTTTGAAGCCAAATTTGAACTCTGATTCTCCTGACTCCATGACTGGCACTCTATCCACTGTGCCACCTAACTTCCCTGTGTGATAATGATGCTATAACATGACTAAATTGCTTATTTCTTCCCCTTGGACTCAAAATTTTTTAACCATGTAATCTTTAAGACTTGGATGGGACTGTTGAAGTATTTTGATTCCTTCCTAGCCCACACCCTGGTAAGTCACCCTTCAGGTTTACAAGGGGACAAGGAAGAACCTTATGCTTAAATGAGAGAAAGATAAGAAACTTTCTTCTTGTCCTTATAGAGCTTCAGCTCTACCCCCTTGGCAGAAAAAAAGAATTAAATTCAGTATGAACAGGATAAAAAAATAATAATTATGAAAGTGAACAGGATATTATCCTTATAAATCAATTTATATGTGTTTATTGAGCATTTACAATGTTCTGAGAATAGTCCCAGGTGGTATAATGAGTATAATAAAAGAGTGTAATGCTGACCTTGAGGTTTTGTTTTCTTAAAAAATGAATGCATTCTAACAGCCATGCACAATAGCACATGTTCACATACCTCAGAACTAAAGAATATGGTATGCTTTCCTCTTGAGGAACTTATAGTATAACTGAGGAAACAGGAAATGCACATAAAAAACCCAATAATTCAAGGTAATATGTACCAGTTGACAAATTCATGGATCAGATGGGAAATCAAAATTGTGAGAGAATGATTTGAGTTAGAGTGAACAGGGAAGGCTTCATGGAAGACAAGAGGACTTGACCTGGACCTCTGTGGTGGATGAGTTGGATTTAGATAGGTGGGATAGGGAGGACAGTTATTCTAGAAGTCTGAGAAGGAAGAACATATGAGTAAAAGTTGAGGTAAAAATGCCCTTTGTATGTTTCTTCTGGTTAGATTCCTGTGACTGAAGCACAGTGCTTATAGAAGGGAATAAAATAAAGACATTAGAGATTAGGATTACATTGTGGGAGATCTTGACTTCAGGGTAAATGAAATAGCTCCTGAGAGGAGGTGGCATCACATCAGCTCCTATAGATTTAATTAATTATATCTCTACACTGCCCTTCAAATATCTCAAAATGAATGTCTACTAGATATCTTAAACCAATTGTGTCCAAAACAGAATTCATTTTCTTTCCTGCTAAACCTTTCCCTTTAACTCCTCCCCACCAAAATCATCTTTATAACTATATAAAACCAACCTTCCAGTCTTTGAGTTTTACAACATAAGATTTTTCAGGATTCTCCCTGGATCTAACCTGTTACCAGTACCTGTCAATTTTATCTCTACATCTACTCTGGAATATACCCTCTTCTCTCCTCAGTCACTGCCTGACACTACGTGATGAAGACTCTCATCACTTCAGACTGGATAATAGCTTGCTGATGGATTTGCCTGACCCAATTCTCCTCTCCCCAACTTCTACCCTTAATACCACCTCTCCAGTCACTAAAATGAATTTCCAAAAATGTAGGACCAAGCATGTCACCCCTGTATTCAGTAAATTATAATAGTTCCCTATTACCTCCAGGATCAAATACAAAATGCCTTATTTGACAGTCAATACCTAGCCTTCATAATTCAATGCTTTTATAACCTAACTCCCAGCAACTTTTCCAGTCTTCTTGCACCTTGCATTCCACAATGTACTTTTGGATCCCAGTGACACTGTCCTTCTGGTTGTTCCACAAACAAGACACTTCATCTCTTGACCTTGGACATTTTCTCTGGATGTCCCTCATCAATGCAATCCTCTACTTCCTCAAATCTACCTACTGACTTCCCTGACTTCCTTTAAGTCTTAAGTAAAATCCCATCTTTTACAGGAAGCCCCCCTCCAATTTCTAGTGCCCTCCCTCTCTTAATTATTTTCTATTTATCCTGTAAAAAAAAAACTTGCTTTTTATGTATATATTGTTTTTCCCATTATATGAGTTTTTTAAGGAAAAGAATTGTCTTTTACCTTTTTGTATCACTAACATTTAGCACAGTGTAAACTCTTAATAAAATAAATTGATTAATTGAGATAAACCAGTGAGTGCAGGGGTTGTGCTATTGGTACCTAAAATTCAAAGACCTGAAGCTCATTGTTAAATTTTCAGGAAGAACATTTGTATCTTGGAAATCAGTCAAAAAAATTAGCTACAATTCAGGGCTTGATTTTTTGTCTTGTTGATTGTCTAGTTTAAGAAAGTGCTAACAAAAATGTTAATAATGATGATAGCTAACATTGACATTGTGCTTACTGTTACAGGCACTATGTTAGGCATTTTACAATTATTGTTTCATTTGACCTAATAATATTGCAGATTAACTTAATATATATACTTTGCATATAGTTTTCTCTTCCCACTTTCTTCTTTGCCTTCATCTTCCTACTGTGTGTGTGATTCCTATCTCAAACTTGTTCATAATAGTATTGAAAGCTAGAAGAAATCTCAGAAATAATTTAATACAGCCTTTCCATTTTACAGATGAAGAAATTGAGATCAGGAAAATTATTGCTTTCCCAAGGTTCATTTCATGAATCTGTATGAATCCATAGAAAAGTGACAGGTGTAAGTAATGTAAGGAGAAGTTATCCAAAGTTGATCGATGAGTTCAGTTATGATCCGAAAAGTATCATTGTTTTCTACCTCAGGAATGCTAATTCCTTGAGGGCAGGGACAACTTTTGCCTTTTTTGTGTATTTCCAGTACACTTATTAACAGATGCTCATGGATTGATTAACTGCCTTATTAGACCCTGAAGAATCTGGTCCAATGTGCTTTGGTCAGAAAAGGAAACTTGCTGCATACCACCCAAAAAAAAGTTTAAAGGGGAAAAAAAAAAAGAAGCTATTTTATTAACAAAACCCAGACATATCTATACCAAATTTGTTCACCCAAGGACTTCAACATATCAAATTGAAACACCTCATTACAGATTAAAGGGTTTGTAGAAGTTCAGAGAAGAGCACTTAAATGTGAGTAGGAAGAAGCATTTACATCTGATATTCATGCAAGTTGATTTCTAGAGGTTCCCTAGAGGAAAGCAATTCCTTCAAGGTCCTATAACTAAGAAGGGGAGAAAGGAGGTGATAAGAGGAAGAATGGTCATGAGACTAAGAGACTGACTTATTCTTTCTCCTACTGTAAGGCAAACACATCATTACTCTTCTTCCTTTTTTTTTCCCTTCTTCCCCTCCTCCTGGCAGAAGGGTTGGTGGGGTCTTGGGTGGGAGCCCAGTCTGGAAGAGATATAAGTGAACTTTAAGAGGGGATTCTAGTATTCAGAGTCAGAATACTTGGCTGAATAGACTTGGGCATAAGTTTGCATGACTTTTTTTTTAATGTTTGCACAAGAGAAAATGTGTGGGCTACAAATTTTCTTTAAAACTGTTTGTAGTGCTGCTTTATAAAAACTATGAATAGAGTCAATGGAAATTTACTTCTGTGTAAGGCCCAAAGTATTTGTTCAGTAAAACTATCTGATCAGGCAAAATGAAGCATTATTAATGTCATCTGGTAAATTTTTGACCAGTTTAATGGTCAATGGGAAATACAAAAATTAGAATGACCTTATATAGATCTGAATTATTCTGTTTCAGTAACGGGACAGCTTTGGTTTACACTCACCCAGTGGTATGCTGTTAAATGTTTAACAACTAGCTCTCCAGTAAAAATAAAATTATACTTAAAGTATTTTTAAGTCTAATCTGCACTATTAACATTTTCTACATAACTTTCTCAACAATAAACAATTTTTTAACAATAAAACAAACCCAGGTTTGTAGTGTTTGCCAGTTTCCAAGGTATAATTACCTGCATTGGAAAATTTAACAATCATGTCTCAGGAGCCAGTTTGAAATGTCTCTGGCATGCATCTGTACCTCCCCCTTGCTTCAGATTTCCTCAGCAATGTCTGCCTTAATACTATAACTAGATTAACACTTCTTTTTCTATACACCTCTAGCTCATCACTACTCCTAAGGCTGAGAACAACATGTATGTGCAGCAGCGAGATGAATACCTGGAAAGTTTCTGCAAAATGGCAACCAGAAAGATCACTGTGATCACTATCTTTGGCCCTGCCAACAACAGCACTATGAAAATTGACCACTTCCAGCTAGGTAACTTAAAAAATTATATTATATTTTTTTCATATTCTAAAAGATGTTTTGGCCAAACCTAAGGGAAAGAGAATAGGAGAAATAGGAGAAATGTAACATCACTATTGCTTCTTCGGTGTGATACTATGACTTTATTTCTTTTTCTCTCCCTCTCCCTTTGCCATGACATTTTCCATGTTTAGGCCATAAAATTAAATTTATGGCATTTTTTTAATGCTAGTTCAGAATTCAGGGAAATGATGAGAATAAGAAAAGGAACTCAAAGTCTAGAGAGGAGGCAGGGATGGAATGAAGGGAATAGAAGAAGAAAAGTATTTCCAGAATTCTAATCCTTTCATGTGGGTCCAGTTCCTCCTAGAACTAAGCCATTTGATGGGTGTGTGCACGACATAGATATGTTTTGTAGACTGAACATAGCAGGTGGTTTACTCACTCACTCATAGACTCAGGGACCTGCCAGATTACTTGGATCTCCTCAGTTTCTGGCAAGACTGGGTAGGGAATTAACTAGAGTTGAGAGAAAGTTGTTTGGGCTAAAGGAAAAAGCAACTGAAAAGTGAAAGAGGACTGAGCCTGATGCTATTGAAAAAGAGAAAGCCTTGAGTGAATTTGGTTCTTTGAAGTTTTTTTTTATATTAATAATACATGTGAGATCGACAAATAGTAATGTTTAGTATTGTTTTGGAAGTAGACTCATGGCCTTATGATATTTTTCAGATATGGTCCCAACATTATACTCAAAGTATTTTTAAAACTATAGGTCTAGGGGTGGCGAGGTGGTACAGTGGATAGAGCACTGGCCCTGGAGTCAGGAGTAACTGAGTTCAAATCCAACCTCAGATGCTTAATAATTACCTAGCTGTATGGCCTTGGGCAAGCCACTTAACCCCATTGCCTTGCAAAAACTAAACACACACACACACACACACACACACACACACACACACAAAATTATAGGTCAAAAGCACTTAAAGAAAAACTGTTGACAAAATACCTTCATTTTTATCATTTACCTCCTATTACTATAATATGAATTTCTTCTCCTCCTCCATACTCCCCCAGACTTGTGGTACTGAGAAATAGGCACCTTGCCCACAGTCACATAAGCAGAATACATCAAAGTCTGAACTTGAACCCAGATCTTTATATGGTCTGTGCCATAATACTCCTTGGACAAAAGAATAATACTTTACAAATCAACATTTTTTTTTATATTATTGGCCTAATCAAAAACATTGCTAATGCTAGATATACAGAAACATAGATTGTCCAAGAAGATGGGACATTTATCTTTGAGGTAATCTGTATATTCCTCTTCCCCTTTTTGGGAGGTAGAAAAACATAACAGGAACTAGCCACCCCTGGGATCTGACTGACCTCTTTGACCTTTTCTGTGGATATGGTTCAACCTTGGTCAGGAATTACATGCTCTGGGGTTGAATTAAATTATAGCTTTGAAAGTACTTGGAAATCTTTTTTAAAAAGTATATTTGAAATGGGGGCTATTTTTAATTTTCAAAGTTCTTTGTTACTGGTGAGATTTATTACCTCAGCTTTTAGAAAATTAGGTATTGTCCAAATTAAGATAAAGAGGAAATATTAAAAAAAATGAAAACAAAACCTCTTGCTTCCTAAATTTTAGGCTGATGTTTAGATAGTGAGTTACATTAAAATCTGATTAGATAAGAAGTATGCTCTAGTGTAAAGAATTATGCCAAGTGATGATATAAGTTGTCTAAGCCCAGGGAATTCAGTGTCAAATTAAGTCATTCACAATCACATTTATAAAGTATTTTTTAAGTCTATCACCCAAAGATAGCTTTTAGAGAGTCATTCTCTCTTCTCATCTCAATATCTATCTATTCCCAAATATTATAAATATCTTGAGCTGCCTGGGAAACATAATTTTATTTTATTTTTTGACATCTGGATCTAATGTGAATTGTATAGATGCCTGTGTTTTATTTCTAATACAAAGGGAGCAAGGCAACATAATTTGACTGTTTGCTTCCCTTGGATGACAGAAGAAGCCTGCTTTTTGGAGGACCTTTTTCCTTTTCCTTTTTGAAGTCCTAGATGCCTTTCTTTCTCCTTGTCTCATCAGATTTGAAAGGAAAACCTACCACGTACTCACTACTAAGCCAGAGCTGACAGAACAGCCATGGGAAAATAAGAAACAGCTTGCACCATCATCCAAAATCTCAGACAAAACTTTGGCCCTGACCAAAACTCAGTTGGAAATTGATCAGATGGCTTTAATTTTCTATTTAAAATTTTTTCAGTCACTTTTGGTCCTTCCAAATTTTAAGTGGACCCAGAAGTAAAGGTCCTTAAACAATCTCAGTGCCATCTGTGCTCATGAGGAGCCACCCCCTAGTAAATGTATTCAAGAAACTGCTGAAAGCTAGGTAATATGTGGCTAAGGAATTAGACTCTGGAGTATGTATCTTACTTAAAGTATATGGGAACAGACTCACAGAAACATCCATACACACATACATAGAGACAGAGAGAAAAGAGATAGACAGAGATGGAGAGACAGGGAGAGACCTAAAGGGACACACATAGGGTCAGAGACAGAGAGGAGAGAGAGATGGGAAAGAGATTGAGAGATAGAAAGATGGAAACAGAGAGAAAAAGAAAGGAAAAGCCAGACAGAGACAGACAAACACAAAGAGTATATATAGAGGAGAGAGAGAGAGAGAGAGAGAGAGAGAGAGAGAGAGAGAGAGAGAGAGAGTTATTTTGCTTGAGCAAGTTCCAACCCATCAGATGCATATCAGCTAGGGTGGTACAACAGGGAAGCCTGGAAACTATTCCTTTGAGGCATGAGGCCCTGGGGTTAAAAGAGTCCAATCTTAGAAAGAATTTCTCCACTGCCAATGGTATTTAAAAGATGCTAATCTTGGAGGAGAATGTGTGAGTATGTGTGTTAGGACAATAGAATTAAAGGGAAAATCTCCTCAAGGGGAAGGTGGCTGGCTGCAAATTCTGTTTGTTCAGGAGAAGGAAAAGATAGCCCTGTTCCTTTATGGCAATATAAAGGCAATTTTTCCTTGAGTTTAGGAATGAAAAGTGTGTGATAATAACATTTGACAGGTCAGTTTCTGACAAAAGAAATAATGGACCTTTTAAGGAAAGGAGGCCTTTGGCAGATCATAAGAGGGAGATAGGGAGGGTTTCTGTAGAAGGTAGAAAGGGGTAGAGGATGTGATTTAGGTATAGGACTAAATGACTGTGTGAAGAGGAATGGTAAAGTTACCTAAACCAGGTGTGGGTAAAAAAAAATGCCACAGGAAATGCTTTTTCTTATAAATAGCAAAGGGAAGGATGATACTCTCTTTTTTGTTCATTTTTTGCAAGGCAATGGTGTTAAGTGATTTGTCCAAGGTCACACAAGTAATTATTAAGTGTCTGAGCTCGAATTAAGTGTCTGAGTCAGGTCCTCCTGACTCCAGAGCAGGTTCTCTGTCCACTGTGCCACCTAGCCCCCCCCCCCCCCCACTGCATTACTTTTACAGGTAACCTGGGGAACTACCCTCTTCTTTGCCTCAGTATTTTCTGTCCTGGAGGACTTCTTGTCAAAGTTCTATAAAGTTGAATCTATTAAGAGACCTGAGATAGATAAGAATATATAGATCCTACATACTAATTATTCCTTATTATTGTTGAATCATTTTTAGTTCTGATTCTTCTTTTTTCTTTTCATTTTTAAATTTTATTTAAGTTAATGGGATTAAGTGAGTTGCCCAAGGTCACACTGCTAGGCAATTATTAAGTGCCTGAGGCCGGATTTGAACTCTATTCACTGCACCACCCAGCTACTCCCTGTCTGATTCTTTCTGATCCCATTTGAGTTGGGTTTTTTAAAAAACATAGATGCTGGAGTGGTTTGCATTTCAGGGTCAAGTGACTTGTCCAGAATCACACAACTAGTGTCTCAGAAAAGATTTGAACTCATGAAGAAGAGTCTTCCTGATTCCAAGGTTAGTGCACTATCTGCTGCATCACTTAGCTGCCCTTCTTAGTTGGCAGTGAATTGTAGGGGTTGCTTCTTGTCCCTGCCATTTCAAAGTGGCTCACATCAAGAGAATTTACTAGCCAGATGCTGTTTTCTGGAGTTTAACCATTGTGCTCCTCTCTATTATTCAGTTTCTGATTTTAATAATTTTCATTCTGAGAGATTAGAAGACCATAGATTTAGAGCAGGAAGGGATGTTTGCAACAATTATTATTTTTTTAATAAAATTTTATACTACTTGTAGATAGTATCATTGTGAGAGCTGTCTCTGTGTCAATAGGCAGTGCAATTTTTAGTAGTTAGGTGGTATAATGGATGGTATACTGGCCCTGGAGTCAGGAGAACCTGAGTTCAAATTTGACCTCAATTATGTAACTAGCTTTGTGACCCAGTATAAGTCACTTAGCCATAATAAAATGAATTGGAGAAGGAATAGACAAATCACTCCAGTATCCTTGCCAAGAAAACTCAAATGGGGTCCCAAAGAGTTGGACATGACTAATTGATTAAATGACAAAAACAATTTGTACAGATGCCCCTTACTTCTTTGTCTATATTGTTCCCAATGACCATCAACCCCTTCTTTTGTCCTCTGTTCCATGTATTGACACAGCCATAATACTCTAATATAGTAAGAAAATTGTTCTTTTATAAAGAAAACAGATGAAAACTAAGTTACCCAGGTGGGAACAGAACCAGTTAGCTGATGATAACAGTATAAATCAATTTCATTTCATTCAGTAAACATTCATTCACATGATGTGTGTTGTGCTCTCCTACATGCAAAGATAAAGAAAGGAGAGGGGGTGTAGTCTCTGCCTTCAAAGAATTTAGAACCTAGTAAATATTTTTCTGTTAAAATTCTTCAAGGGAAGTCAATCAAGGAAAGATGGAAATTTCTCAGGAACAAGAGCTTTCTAAAAGTGACATATACAACAAACATTTTATATATCAATTTATACATTATAATGCATATATATAGAATATATGCATGTGCATTTGCATACATGCATAAACATATGCATATAAATATATATGTGTATATATATATATATATATATATATATATAAACACACCTTTGAGTGATAATGGGTGCTTCCTCACAAGGGTTTTCAAGCAACTTGGATAACCATTTGTTTCTTATTCACTTAACCCCTTTATCCATGCTTCCCTTAGAAAGTGGTAGTTCTACCTCCGCCCCCAATCCATCCTCACCACTAAGGAGGGATTGTGAACAGATTTCAGCAGGCCCATGTACTTAGATGAGAAAATTCAATCTTTATTTCATTATTTTTGTTGTAATATTTTTGTGTTTTAATTTAGAACACTGTAAGAAGGGATCCATAGTCTTCAACAGATTTCTAAAGGGGAACAATGACAAGAAAAAAGTTCAAAATGATTGCCTTCCAGGATGGGACCTGTGGCAAAAAAACATAATTTTCACTCCTATGTCCAAGCTTTCTCAGAATATAAATGAATTTTCTCCATCTCAGACTCTGGAATAGACCACAGAAAGTCTAAAACACCACAAAATAGGCTAATATTATGGTCAATGTCAGGAAAGGAAACTGGAAAAAAATGTATATATATATATATATATATATATATATATATATATATATATATATATATATACATATATATATATATGTATGTATTACATTTCCAAACTTATAGATGTGTTTTTTGATAAAGCAGATCTCTCACCTGGCATTTTTAAAATAAAATCAGAAAAGAGTGGTTAGGTGGTGCAGTGGATAGAGCACCAGCCCTGGAGTCAGGAGGACCTGAGTTCAAATCTGACCTCAGACACTTAATTATTACCCAGCTATGTGACCTTGGGCAACTCACTTAACTCTGGGCAAGTCACTTAGCCCCATTGCCTTGCAAAAACCTACAAATAAAAAAAAAACAAAAAAAAATAAAATAAAATCAGACAGGACCAACTTCTTTGGCAGGAGCTGGTAGCTGGAGGCAAGAGCTGTCCAATGATAGACACAAGAATAATCAAACACTGAACATGGTTGAGTTCTTGGCTTATCTAATACATTTGTAGTGCTATCCAGTAATCCAGCTTTAGTCTGGTATTGATCAATATTTCCATTGTTTTTCTTTGGCAGTTTTTGCTCCTTGATCATGAATTTTCATTTTGGCACATGACTCTCTCCAAAATCTGGGAGAGAAGAATTTTCCATATCTTTGCCAAGTTTTTGACTGGATGGAAAGACCAGATCATGAAACTGAGCTTCTTGTCTCTCATGTAATTGTCCCGATTTACAATGATATAGGTAAACAGGTAGGGCTTTAAAAAGTTGATTCTGGGACATCATTAAACTTGGAAGGAGTGGTGTTATATGGTGCCAGTTCCTAACTCTGGCTTTTATACAAAATTTGACTATCCAATTGGCCAAGATGTCATGAACTTGGGAACTTAGAATAGCCTTCTCACTAAGCAGAACTCAAAGGAAGATTTGTTAAATTTTACCATCAACATACAATATAACTGCAAAACATTTTTATTTAGTGCTTTACAGTTGATAGTTTTTCATTTATTCCTCAGAACACTAAAAGGTAGGCAATGTTGTACCATTTCTCCCCAATTTTTTAAAAATTTTAGTTACAGTTTTGAGTTCCAAATTCTATACCCATTCCCTGAGATACTGAGCAGTTATATATATAGGTTATACATGAGCAATTATGTAAAATATTTCCATATAAGTCATTTTGGGTGCCCAAGGTCACACAGCTAGTAAGTGTATAAGACTGGATTTGAACTCAAGTCCTCCTGACTACAGATCATATAGACTATCCTCTATATCACCTAGCTGCCTCCCATGGTAAGGCAAAACAAGGTCAGAACCCTCCTGCCTTCAACTCTACTATACTGTGTACTATTCCATACTGTTAAGCATAAGATTGCAATTATTATTTTCTGACCTACATTCTTTATAATTGATTTGTATTATGGGATAATAAATAATAGTAGTGGATATGATGGTAAATGTTTAAGAACAGAAAAATGTACACATGAAATATTAAAATTTTCCACTATTACTTCTTTAAGCTTAGATAATAAAAAAATAAATAAATCAAGCCCTGATACATAGCATTTGCTGATTTCTAAGGTGTAAATGCTTGAAAATTTGAAAAAAAATTGAAAAATGCATTAAAAATTTCACAATTGGCTTTTATGAACTGGTATTGGCTGGTTTCAGCACATCCCTACTTAGATCACAACTCTTACTCTTTGTGCAGGATCTCATAAGATGCATACAATAACATAGGGAGGGCAGATACTTTTCTAACTCATTTTCTAGTTGAGGAAAATTGCTCAGGTTCACATAGCTAGTAAATGTCTGAAGTCAAATTTGAACTCAGGTCTTTGTGACTCCAGGAGCAATTCTCTTTCTACTGGATCATCTGTCTGTCTCTGGACAACAAATACTTTTATAAATGTAAGATATTAACTGTTGTTTTACTCTGTTTTGTGAAATGAAGTGTGAGTTTACAATGGACATGTTTGCTTGTTTGTTTGTTTTTAATGTTATTTTATTTTATTTTTTCCAATTACAAGCAAAGATAGTTATCAGTATTCATCTTTTTTGTAAACTTTTAAGTTCCACATTTTTCAGCCACCCTCCCTTTCCTCCCCCCCACCCCATGAGATTGAGTAATCTAATATAGGTTGTACATGTATAATCATGCTTAACATATTTTCATATTAGTTATGTTAAGGATATGTTTATTATGTGTTAAATTTCCATGATAGTGTTTGTGAGTGTCCTTTTTTCTTTTTCTTCCTGTTAACAACAAAATAACATTAATAATAAAACCCCAATTCATTTATTGACATGTGATTTACAAAATGTTTTCCTCACAGCAGTCTAGTAAGATAAAGAGGTATAAATATTATCAAAGTAAATAAATACTAATATTTTGTCAAATAGACATAACTCATCAGGAGACCACAGCAATAATTCTGCCTTTCCCATCTCATTTATTATTGTCTCCATGATCCTTTATGGAGATTTCTTAGAAAAGATACTGGGGTGGTTAGTAGATTGAGGTAAACAGAGGTTAAGTGACTTGTCTAAGGTCACATGATTAGTAGTGACTTGAATTCAGTTCTTGATTCCAGGCCCAGCTCTCTATCTCTCTGAACCACCTAAGTGCTTCTATCCCATACTCATTCATATTTTATTTCCTTTAAGATAATGAGAAACCCATGAAGGTGCTAGATGATGAAGATTTAGTAGATCAACATCTCATCAGTGAACTGAGGAAGGAGTATGGAATGACCTACAATGATTTCTTCATGGTGCTGACTGATGTTGACATGAGAGTCAAGGTAGGGACTTAATGATTCAGGGTGACATTCCCTAGTATAATGATTCTGGTTTTTTCCCCTACAAATGTTTTTCCTTTGACTGAAATGTATATATATACATATATATATATGTATGTATATATATATGTATATATATATATATATATAAAATTCTCCACTATATGTCATATAGCTGCTGTTTCTATTTTAATCTTTACCTGATCTGATTCTTCCTACTGTTTTGACTTTCAGAAGTCAAAAAATTCTGGCCACTCTCATTTGTATCAGAGGTATGGGGGACTAGATTACCTTTTTAGATAACCAATGGTTGAAAATACAAACTTGCTTATGAAACATTGTGGAAGAGAAAAAGAAGGAAGATGAGGAAGAAAAATAATTATGAGGAGCATCACTTGATAAAATCTTGAAACAGTGATTTGATTTCATTTGATACATTTCTCTGTTACTAGCCATATGATCCTAGGCAAGTCATTTAACTCTGTTCACCTCAGTTTCCTCATCTGTAAAATGAGCTCAAGAAATGTATCATCAACACCATGGAAACTGGAGTCACTAATGGAGTCAATTCTTTGCTCTAGATAGGGTGGCACGCTCTACAGCTGGTGCCTTATTGGTATGCACAGGCAGTAAGGGCTGAAAAAAGTAAAGGAGACAGCAGGAAAGTTATAAGCTTCCAGAAGATAATTAGGCTGTCTAACTTTGGACCAACTTCAGGCAGTTTGGGTTGTTCATAGATCAAGAATCAGACTCAGGTAGATTAGTGAGAATGCCAGAAAGTTCCAGGCTTTATTTAGTTTATTTTATTTATTGAAGAAAAATTTCCTTGATGTTGGCAAGAATTAATTCTTCCCCATTTAAACTGCCTGCCATTCTCCACATTTAGTAGTTCTGCATTAGTCATAAGTCAAGGCATTGTTGGGACAAGATGACATAGGTTACTATCATAATAATAGTTGCTTCTTCTCATTAGCTTTTAAGATTCTGACCTTGGAAGAACTAGTTCATTCATTTTTATTTGTATATGACTGCACACATTCAGTAAAGATCTATTAGTCTTAGATCCCTTCTAACTCCAATATCTTTTGATTCTATAAATTGCTAAAAGCCACTGTATGTGCACAGCACCATACTATCTTTTGATCACTTTCTAGATCAGTATTTCTCAACCCCAAACTTCTCTATATTTCAACTAGGTGAAATACTTGAATTCACTCACGTGGCTCTTAGTGACTTAGTAAATAGGGACTAGGAACCCAAGAAGATTAGATATTCAGGAGGAAATGAATGACGTCCCATCTGAATCCCCAGACAATATTGTGGCACATTTCTTCCTATTAAATACATGCATAGACAATTCTCAGAAATATTTTGTAGGGATGAGGGAATAAGCATATAGTTTGATAGTTGTTCATGTTTTTTCAGTTGCATTTTGAGATAAAAGTGCTATGGTGATATTTTCCAATGGGGGGAAAACTTCATTTGAGATATTTTTAATGTTATTTTTGCCTCTGACAGTTTCTTCTGTTAAGTACTTGGTCAGGATCATTATCTCTCCTGGATTCAATTTTCTAAAATGTTGCTGCTCTTAGATAAGCATAGCATATCAAGTATTAAGGTACAGAGTCCAAGTGGCATGATTTCATTATTATTATTAACAAAATAAATCACTCTCCAAATACCAGAATATTAGCTCCATGTCATGTCTATTTGTTGCCTTCTCGATTAGCTGGGTTTTACACCAGGCTCTTGGTAGGCTCCTTTTCTCAACTGTTTTTCATCATTTCATAATCTTCTGTCCTCCTCTTCCATAGTATTTTATAAATGAGTTTTCACTCTAATTGCTGTTGTTCAGTCATTTTCAGTTGTGTACTACTCTTTGATTTTTTGGGTTGGGGTGGGGGCAAAGATACTGGAATGATGTGCCAATTCCTTCTTGAGCTCATTTTACAGATGAGGAAACTGAGGTGAACAGTGTTAAATGACTTGCCTAGGATCGTACAGCTAGTAAGAGACTGAGGTCAGATTTAACTCAAGAGAGATGCGTTTTCCTCACGGCAGGCCTGGAATTCTATCCACTGTGCCACTTGGATGCCCATTTCACTCTAGAGTCAGTGTCATATTTTGGTTAAAATTTATTTTTGTTCATTTAACAAAGAATTTAAATATTTGCTGGATACTGCTTCCTGGGCTATTTTGGTAAAAGTTAATAAAGTTTGATAAAAGTTCTTTAGGAAATGGTGATAGTATTATCATTTTTTATCCATTTTCTCTTTTTTCAATCGGTTTATTCATAAAAAAATCAATAAGGAACTCCTTAAGCATACATAATACCCTTTTTTCACTTTTATTTTTTTCCAATCTGGTGTTTATTTTGATCTCTGCCATGACCAACTGATGACCTGAGAATCCACAGACAGATGATTCCAGTTTGTCAGTTAGGTCTATAATTGATTTGTCCATGACTGCTAAATATATCTGGTTTCATGTTTCCTTACATTATTAGCTTTCTGTCATGCCTATTCTTCTGACTTTCTTCTTGAAGAATGTATTCTGAATCATACCTAATCTTTAAGTCTTTGGCCTATTTCTTTCATTGATCCTGAGTCATATTTTCCAGCAGATTTAACTTTTCCTGAGTTACAAGAACAGTTTCTTTGTCCCTCTTCTTCCAGGTCCTATTTCTTTCCCTTCCTCATTGGCCTTCCACTAGGCTACCCTAGGTAGACTCAATTGAGTAATTTCATTCACTTTCTTGCCTCAAATATGACTTTCCTCACTTCTTTTTCTTTGTAAAGAGCATGAGAACCAGCCCAGCATCAAAGGCAAGGGAAGTGAAACTGGGGATATATTCATAGTGAAGCACTTTTGAGGGTAGATGAGTGACTTCACAGTCCTTGAAAATCTAAGTCATGGTGTTTCATATATTCAGGACCTCAAAAAGGGAGAAAGCACTACTGTGTGGGGGAAATAAAACCGATGAGGTCCAATATTTAACTTTCCAAGATTGTGCTCAGAGTTGTACCACCTGGGCAGAACAGGGATTGTGGCTCCACTCTCCTATTGGAGAAAAGCTGCCCTAATAAATAGTTGTATGTTTGGGTCTCTAATTGTCATTTTGTTTTTCTTTCTTAAACAGCAATACTATGAGGTTCCCATAGCAATGAAATCTGTTTTTGATTTGATTGACACTTTCCAGTCTCGAATCAAAGATATGGAAAGACAGAAGAAGGAGGGCATTGTCTGCAAGGAGGACAAGAAGCAGTCACTGGAGAACTTCCTATCTAGGTACATGTCCTTTTGGTCCTCAGGAGTGACTAAGTTTGATTTGACTTTAAATCACCTTATATGGTTACACTAAAGTATTGAAATTAAAACAACAAACAGATGATTATTATTTTGCAAGGTCTTTATCCTTTCCAAGAGAGCAATGTTATTTCTCAGAGTTATGTAGCAAAACTACGACAATGTTGCTAATTGGAAAAGGCAGTGTTAATAAGGATTATTGAATTGAATTTGTAGCTATGCTGCTGACTTTGTGATCTTGACTCAGTGATTTTAGTCCTTCCTGTTGCTTCTTGGCACAGAGCACATATGACTTGAACATGAGCTCAGAATAGTTGAGCTGGAAGGTAATTCAGATATCATCTAGTCTAACCTCCACATTTAAAGAAAACTGAGGCTTAAAGATGAAAAGTAACTTGTCTAAGGATATACCACTAGTAAAGGATAGAACTGGATCTTAAATCCTGGTCTTCCAAATCTCAGTTCAACATATTTTCTACTATATCATGCCATGTCTACTTGGATACCCAAGTCAAGAAAATATAAATTTGGGAAAATGTGAGATGTTTGCAAAATATATAGGGTATCTCAAATATCTGGATGTAGTTTTAAACTTATTCTATTATTTTCTGCATCCTACTTTCCTGAAGTTTTACTTTCAGAGGTTTTTATGTGCATGCATAAAAACATGCATCCCATTTATTCATTCCTTTTAGCTAGAGTCCTTGGTTTGATGATGTCTTTGTGCTTTGTTCTTGAAGAGGACATGCATGTGAATTGGATATGAATCAGGGTGTGCTGTGCTACGCCACCAGCCTCACTTTCTCTTTCCGAGCCATCTGAATTCAGTGGCCAAATATGGATCATTACGACTGGAGATATGACCCTGGATGTCAGACAATCAGGGTTAAGTGACTTGCCCAAGGTCAAAACATCAATAAGTCTGCAGTATTTGAACTCCGATCCTGCTGACTTCAACATAACTGTGTCATCTAACTGCTTCAGTCTAGCAGGAGAGAAACTCCTTGATAGCATTGAAAATAGTGGGAAGGATATAATGAAGTTGAATATTGAACTTCTTTCTTTCCTTTCTGGTAAATAGAAAATCAGTACAGTCACAGTTATTTCCTCATTTCTTCAGGCTGCTGAGAGACCAAGATTCATTTTCTTTTTTCTTTTTAATCTTGTCTTATTTTTCAAGACATCAAATAGAAAAAGTAACATTTTTCTCTTTCTCTGGTCACCAGTGAGACCTTAAGGTAAATGGCAACTTGGAAGTCATACCAGTTTTCAGTCTAATGCCATCTTCTTCATGGGAATGCATGTATCTTTAGAGTCATTCAGTTTTCTTTTTGCTTTTGTTTTTTTTTTGCAAGGCAATGGGGCTAAGTGGCTTGCCCAAGGCCACACAGCTAGGTAATTATTAAGTGTCTGAGGCCCAGATTTGAACTCAGGTACTCCTGACTCCAGAGCCAGTGCTCTAATCCACTGTACCACCTAGCTGCCCTGAGTCATTCAGTTTTAAAAGTATATTCTCAATTTACAAAAATCTATTGGATAGATTTATATGTTAACATTGAACAAGATATTTCTTGAAGCAGTTAGATGACACAGTGGTGTTGAAGTCAGGAGGATCGGAGTTCAAATACTGCAGATTTACTGATGTTTTGACCTTGGGCAAGTCACTTAACCCTGATTGTCTGACATCCAGGGTCATATCTCCAGTCGTAATGATCCATATTTGGCCACTGGATTCAGATGACTCGGAAAGAGAAAGTGAGGCTGGTGGTGTAGCACAGCACACCCTGACTCATATCCAATTCACATGCATGTCTTCTTCAAGAACAAAGAACAAAAAACATCATCAAACCAAGGACTCTAGCTAAAAGGAATGAATAAATGGGATTCATGTTTTCATGCATGCACATAAAAACCTCTGAAAGTAAAACTTCAGGAAAGTAGGATGCAGAAAATAATAGAATAAATCTGGTTTCTTCCTCAAATGGAACTTATCCCCCAAATTTGCTGAGATATTGGTGAGATTATATATTCTTTGAGATTAGCAGACACTGGAGCTAGTTTAGTCTAGTTCCTATATATTTTGTGCCCATAATTATCTCTCCTTGAGAATGAAACCACAAAGAATGGTATCAAACATCTACCGATTTGGAAATGCCAATAAGATATGTAAATACAGGTACAAATTGGAGCTTTTCATTTACAGAGCAGCCACACTGAGAGGGAAACCACTCAATCCAAAATAAGACAGTGGAGTGAGATTCACAATCCGGAGCACCAGCCCCATGGAGGGAACTAGGCAGCTCTTGGTGTACCCACTGTGGAGAAAGAAGTATTGCTTAACAAAGAAATAACCTGCTGTTCATTATGTCTGAGACAGTGGGTCTTGAATTACATACCACAGAAGTTCAAACTTCATTCAATGGCATAGTTAGGAAAATATACAAAAATATATATCACCCAAAATAACTCCATGAGGGCAAGACTTCACAGTTCTGTGTGAGGTCTGGGAGCCTGGATGGGTCTGGGTCTGGGTTAGATGGGTCAGTGCCAGCCTGGCATAACTCCTAGAATAGCAGAAGAATGTAGAGAATGGAGGGGTGTGGCCCTGACAATAGTCACCAGGAATCCCTGACAGTCCTGGTATTCCACCCTCTTACCCTGCTCTCCCTCCACCTGATCATACACTTTCCTGCCCCCCCCATTCTAAACTTGTTTTTTTGTTTTCTTTTCCTCTTAAGAATAACAAGAAAGACAAATCACTCTAATTTAATGGCCATGGTTCTCATTAGAGGCTTACTAGGGGGTCTTCCATTTTAATTAATATTTCATCCAGCTATTGTGTTTTTTGCAGTTATTCAAACCTTTGCAACACTTCTCCTCACACCCTTATCCCCACCAACCCTTGAGGCCATTTTTTTCTGGGTTGCATATTCTTCCTTTTGGTCTCAAGACAGTGGAACTTAATGACAGAGAAGGAAATAAGTATGAAAGCTACTGTCCTTTAAAAAAAACACTTAGATCAAACTTTCCCCATTATAGTTTTTCCATTCCATTAGTTACAAGGCAAAGCATATTTTTCCCAATAAATATATCCCAAGCATCCTCAAAATGTACCTTGATTTTACTTCTCCTTTGAATACATTATTATCATTTAAAGTCTAAATAAATGTCCTTTTGACTTGGGAGACTGTAATGGGCAGAGTACAAACTGTATTCAGTGGATATGATCCCAGCTTCCAAGTCAGCATCTATCATCTTCTGGTTTATGGAAACTCACTCATCTGTGATGGCAGTAAGAAACAATGAAGAGATGGGGGCAGCTAGGTGTTAGTGAACTGGTCCTGGAGTCAGGAGGATTTGAGTTCCAATAAGGCCTCAGGCACTTCTTAGCTCTGTGATCCTGGGCGGATTACCTTGATTACCTGGAAGAAAGAAAGAAAAGAAAGAAGGAAGAAAGAAGTGAAGAGATGAATGCAAGACAAATTGTAAAGGATGTGGAGAAGAGCATTTAGTAATTGATTGGAAATCAATGGTAAATAAGAGGGAAGAGTCAAAGATAATAAACATTTTTTTCTTTTCTTAATAATTGGAAGATGGGATGCCACAGAAAGAAAGCAAGATTAGGAAGAAAAGACACAATGCAGCTTTGGACATGTTGGATTGAAGGTAATAATAGTATGACATGGTAGAGATACCATGGAAGCAGTGAGAGGCACAAGCATGGAACTTAGAAGAGATGAAGAGATATCAATTTGGCAGTCTATATATAAGTGGTGATTGAGCCCAGGAAAGTAAATGAGACCCTCAAGGGAGAGAAAGTAGGCAGTGAAGAAAAAGTCAAGGAGAGACCCTTGGTGGAAAACTACATTAAGAGTTTGGAGAAAATGTAAGGAAATAGCAAGAGAGAGAAAAAGAGCATTTGGAGATAGAAGTCAATGAGGAGAATATGGTGACCAGGAAGAAAGTATCGAATAGGAGTAGACAACAGTGTCAAAAGTTGAAGACAAATCAAGAAATATGAGAAGTGAATCAAAATCATTGTTGGTTGGGAGGTCCATGGTGATCTTTAAGAAACTAGTGTTGTTGGTAAAGTTTGGGCTGGAGCAGTATGGAGGCATTAGATATAAAAAACTTTTTCAAGAAGTTTATCAATGAAGGAAAAGAGATAGAAGAATAATTGGATGGGTTAGAACAGTTCAGGAAAAACTTATTATTGAGTGAGAAAATCTGGGCATATTTTAACAGATGAAAAGCAAGTTAATGGTGAAGGAGAGACTGAAGATGCATTAAAGAAAGTGGATGACTGCAGAAGCATTTTCCTGGAGAAGACAGGAAACAATGAGATAAAAGATGCAGGTAGATTTATTAGCCTTAGCGAAGAGATAATCAACATGCATTTATTAAGCACCTCTCAACCATTCAATAAAAACTTATTAAACATCTACTGTGGGCCAGGTACTGTGTTAAGCACTGAAGAAACAATGAGACAAATAGTCCATGCTTTCAAGGAGCTCACAATTTTGTGGGGAAAACAACAAACTTCATATAAACAAGAGATATGCAGAATAAATTAAAGATAATGAACTGAAGGGACATTAAGGAGGATTGGGAAAGAATTCTCATACAGATATTTCTTCCTTTACTCAGGGGAAACAGGAGAGCATTTGATGTTGCTGGAAGTTTGGGGGAACAGAACAGATAGTTTTCTCAGTGAAGCAGGAGTAAATGTAGAAAAAAAGAGTAGAGTTGGGAGTGAGAGGAGAAAAGAAAAGGTTTGGAACACTCATTATGGAAAATTTCAAGATGATGATAAAAGTTATCAGACAACTCAGAACATAGATTTAGAGCTGGAACATCATTGAATTAAATTTCCTTATTTTATAGAAGAGAGCTCTGAGTCCAAGAGAAGATAAAGGTCTTGTTCATATATCTAGTAAATAGTCTGAGGGAGGATTTGGACAAAGGTCATCTTGACTCAAAGTCTTGTTACTCTAATGACATCACATAACCCAGCACTATGGTCTAGTTGAGTTTATGTCTGATAAAATCATAATGGAATAAATAAACTCAATTTTGTCACTTTCTTTAGTAAAGCATGAGTCCTGAATCAATTTTAAAGGAATCAGATGGAGGGGGTTTCCAGGTATGAAAATACACAAGTTTACAATGGTGATTGATTGAGATGTAGGGAATTCTAGGCTTGTAAGTTACTGAAGTACTAAAATATTAATGCATACAGAGGCAAATGAAGTTCAGGTGGAATAGATGATCAACCTAACACAACTGGGATGGGCAAAGAAACCAGAGGATAAAGAGTAGGCTTGATATGAGCAAAAGACTGGGAGAAGGATGAAAGGTTATGGTTATCATCTAGTCAAATATTAAGTGGAAGTGGTAATATGTGGTTGAAACTACTTTAACAAGATCAACAGAGAGGAGGAATTGTATGGTCTTGTTGTTAAACAGGCTGTTGATATAAATATTGAAATTCCTACAAGTTAGGCTTTCTTAACCTTTAGTGTATCACACTCCCTTAGTTCTATAGTTCAGCTCTTAGAATCTTCTCAGAATAATGTTTTTAAATGCACAAAGTAAAATACATAGATTTATCAAAGACATCAATTATATTGAAATTCAATTTTCAATTTTTAAAAGATGTCCATGGATACCAGTTTAAGAACCTTTGCATATAGATATTGACAAATGAAGACAGTGAAGAGGGGATTAAAAATTGTTGAGAAAGCAAACAGAAGAGCAAATTGAACTTTAGTAGATAATGGAAGCAAGGTTGAGGTAAAGAGAGGTATAAAATAAGTGGACAGACTTCAAAAAGGAAAAGATTCTGAGAGATGGCAGTAGAAGAAGCCAATAGGAACAATATGTTGTCTTATCCTTCTAGTCCTGTGAATCATAGGAACAATAGGAGTGGTTTCCTTTGGAGAAAATTTTCAGAGATATGCATGTCCTTGAGTGAGAGCTGAGTTTCAGTTAAAATGGAGATGTTAATAAAATATTGCTTGAAAAGTTCAAGAATGGAATGAGTTTGTTGAGAAGAGTACTGGTAGTTTCAAAAAGGTACATTGAATCTAGGCTAGGAAGTGGGATTGAGAAGTCTAGGAAGAAGTAATGAATCTTTGTGAAAAGGTAGAATGGATATGGCACTTATAATGTAAAGAATGAAACTGGATGACTAGGTCTGGGGAGCCTATCAGAAAGGACATTGATAAGGCACCCTCTTTTGTCAAAGTTTAAATAGAATTTATCTAGCCTAGAATTTGAAATAGGATTGGAAAAAAATCATTGTTTCAGATTCTATGAAATCTCAGTTCCAAATGGTTTTCTGTGCAATAGTGATAGGTATCTTTTTTTAGTTTGTTTGTTTTTTTTTTTTTGGCAAGGCAATGGGGTTAAGTGGCTTGCTCAAGGCCACACAGCTAGGTAATTATTAAATGTCTGAAGTCAGATTTGAAATCAGGTACCCCTGACTCCAGGGCTGATGCTCTATCCACTGAACCACCTAGGGGCCCTTGAGAGGTATCTTTTGAAGGGGGAAGGCAGCCAGTTCTGGCTGCTGCAAAATGTAATACTTATTTGCTTACTTTTCAGATTCCGTTGGAGGCGGCGTTTACTTGTGATTTCTGCTCCTAATGATGAAGACTGGGCATATTCACAGCAGCTCTCTGCTCTCAGTGGACAAGCTTGCAATTTTGGTAAGAAGTCGGACCATTGCTACTACTGCAGACTCTTCTCCTAAAACAATAAAAATAGAATGCTTTAAAGCTTACAAAATCCTTTTTTAACATATTGTCTCATTTGAACCTAACTGAAACCTTGAGGAGTAGGTGCTGTGCAATATAATATTATACATATACATATACATACACACACATATACATATGTGAATATTTCTTTATCACAGCTGAAGAAACTGAAGCTCAGAGAGGTTTATTTACTTGCCCATAGTTGGTCCAACTTTTAAGTGTCAGAGATATAATTTGAACCCATCTTCCTGATCCTAAGTCCAACATCCACCATGCCAAGTGAAGGCATAGACAATCCCCTTGATCCAAATAATAAATTCCCGAGAACTATTTAATTTTTAGCTGTGACATACACACAAATGTTTATCTTATGGATTAAAATCATTTCCATAAGGAAAATGAGAAGGAGGAGGAGGAGGAGGAGGAGGAGGAGGAGGAGGAGAATAAGAAGAACAAGAAAAACAAGAACAAGAACAAGAAGAAGAAAAGGAGGAGGAGGAGAAGGGGAAGGAGGAGAAGAAGAAAGAAGAAGAGGAAGAAGAAGAAGAAAAGAGAGAGAGAGAGAAAGAAAGAAAGAAAGAAAGAAAGAAAGAAAGAAAGAAAGAAAGAAAGAAAGAAAGAGAAAGAGAAAGGAAGGAAGGAAGGAAGGAAGGAAGGAAGGAAGTAAGGAAGGAAGGAGGGAGATGATGAAAGGCTAACCTGGCTTATATTTATTTTATTGATTTCACAGACCTGTATATGAAAATGTGATTCACAAGATAAATATGTCTGGCATTTGGGTGGGAAGTAACCTTGCCTACCAAAAGGACCCCTCCCCATCATCCCCCAAGCTACAGAACTGACATATTATTAGTTAACTCCAAATTATTACCTGACTTGAGACTTTGTCAAAATCTTCATGACATCTCAGTACTGATCCAGGACAAGCCCTTGTCCTTTCTGTTTTCTATCTATCATACTTTTTCATCATCTTTATCTTTAAAGGGATCCCAACAAGTTTACTAAGGCATGACCCCCACTTTACTGAAATTCAGTTGGATATATGAAATTAAGCTATGCTTTTCCCAAGGCTTTCACTTTGGAATTCTTAAAACAATTTCCTAAACCCCAAGGTCATACTTGTGATGCTGGTTTTTTGGTGGATTCTTAGAATGGGCTTTCTATCAAAGGAAACAAGTTAGGTCTCTGACCTCCCAGTCCTTCCTCTGGAAGTTATTGAGGAAAAGCTACCAAGGGAAGCCATTGCAACTTCTGGCTCAACTTCCTTCCAAGTACCCATAAGCCCCAAGAATCTCTGACATTTTAATGAACTGCTTCGTGTCTTGTTTCATCATTCCAGAGAATGCAAAGCATGGTTTAAGACCAAGTTTTTCTATTTCAATCCACAAAAAATAGTTTAACCTTCCTCAAACACTGATATAAATTCAAAGAGCCACAAGATATGGCTTTTAGTATTTTTCCCATTTTAGCATTTAAAAAATCCTGAAGCCTGATGTATAAATTAATTGTTCACCTCATTTTCTTTTTAATTATATGTGTTAGCTCCAGAAAGATATCTTAAATGCTTAGTTGCAATGTAGATGGTTCCTATTTGAAGTAGATTGTTATAAATTAACTATGACTTTCATTTTTCTTCCAGGTCTGCGTCACATAACCATTTTGAAATTGTTAGGCCTTGGTGAAGACATTGGTGGAGTTTTGGAATTATTCCCAATCAATGGTAATATATTTTTAAGTAACTGACTATTAATAAAATTAGTGTGACTATGTATTCATATACACATAAAGTATATTTTTGAGACTAAAACAGTGCTGGAAAATTAATATCATCCATTCAAAATACCACTAGGAAAATTAGTTAACAGTATCTATTTCCTCCATTAATTAATTTGGTTTCACTAGGTCTAATGTTGAGTATTCTTTGCTCTCACACTCACATTTGCTGATGAAAAATGTCTCTTGGCTATAAAGGCATCAGTTGAAAGAATGACTCTGATTGCCAAGAAATGAGTTGCTACTCTGATGGGAAACAAGTTCAGGAACATGGACAATATAGTCTTTGTTAATGACCAGATTAAAAGAAATGAATTTGACTGGAGTTAAAATTAATAGTTTGATTCTACCTTTTCTAAGATTCCTATGAAAGAGACATAATGTGTACCAAAGTTCATTACTAATGGTATTATAAAACAGTATGCAAGATAAACTACTAGAAGCAAGAAGCAAATTTCTCTTAAGAACTTGGGCCAAGATGATAACTACACTAAAGCATTTGGGGGCATTGTTTTCTTTGAGGACACATAATCCCAGTTGTAACTCATGCCTTCCTCTCTCCCTGCCATTTTGTTACATTTTTATATGATCTATAACTAATTCTGATGTGTCTTATGGCAAAATTCCTACCTTACAACCTTGGCTTATGCCAAAAGGAAGGAGAATTGGGTCCCCTACTTGATCCTGCCATATTGTTTTTTCCTGAACTACAAAAACCACAATTCATTGATGATTTCTATTTCAATCCAATTCTAGGAAGCTCTGTGGTTGAACGAGAAGATTTGCCTGCCCATTTGGTGAAAGATATACGGAACTATTTTCAAGTTAGTCCTGAGTACTTCTCCATGCTTCTAGTTGGTAAAGATGGAAATGTCAAGTCCTGGTATCCTTCTCCAATGTGGTCCATGGTGATCGTATATGACTTAATTGATTCTATGCAACTCAGGAGACAAGAAATGGCCATTCAGCAGTCACTGGGCATGAGGTGCCCTGAAGATGAGTATGCTGGCTATGGTTATCATAGCTATCACCAAGGATACCAGGATGGCTACCAGGATGATTATCGTCATCATGAGGGTTACCACCATGGATACCCTTACTGAGAAGAGCTATGTAACCTTTGCCTCCCTTCATTTCCCAAGCAATAACCCCTGCAGCTGTTAAAGCCACATATAGCCAGCTATGTAAAGAAATTACTTCAAACAGCTTAAACTACTCTGCGTTTTTCTTACAGTGTTCATCCAAGACTAAATAAATAGCAGACTTTTGCCTTCCCCAAAGTACATAAGTCTTTAAAAGTGAAATAGTTCTGAAATAGTAACTCCAGAGCTTTAAAGTAACAAAGACTTCTTTTTTTGTCTTTTTTTTTAAGCTGGAGAGCATCTGTTACTCAGTAATTGTACTAAAATCCAAGATGATTTGCTTTTATTTCCTTCAAAGATGGACATTTTGTGGTAGAGAGAAGACTGTAAAATAAGCATTCTGATGCTTTTTTATTTTTTCAAAAGTATTTATTGGAAAATGAGAATTCTGTATAATGTTGGAGAAGATGAGTAAAAGATCATAGCTCAGATTTTTTTAAGAAAGGTGAATGAATGGGATTGCAGTTTGATTCCAAACACATTTTTAAATGTCTGTTAAAAAAGAAACTTTGCTTAAATTAGTCAAGCTTCATATTTTGAGATTGATTCATAAAATATGACAATGAAAGAGGGATTATAGCAATTTGATAAAAAATCTTTAATCAAAGAGAATGGTGATGCTTTGTGAGCTTGGCCACAAAATGGCTCTGGTGGACACTGACTCCCTTGTGAGGTTGGGCTTATTTCCTTGGAGTCTCCATTCCATGGTTCAGTACTCATGACCACTGTTTCTTAGGCCTCCCTGTTTCCTGTTGTCCATTCAGAGGTGTATCAGAGGGCTTTGGGATGCACAAAACTTGGACAGGGAAGAGAAAGGAGACAAAGAATTCCAAAATTTGTCTCCCAAACTTAATAAAGGGCATACTGCCATTTATCTAGCCAAGGTGGAACAGCTTTAGCTATGGGAAGACTAGACCCTTCATGTCATAGTCAACATCCATATTTATTTACTTCATTGGACACACTATTAATATAGTATGCTATTTTAGAAGAATAGAGACACATAATCTCCACGATTGCCTTCATTTCTCTTGTGTGGCAAATGTGAACTATTTATATCATGGTGAAATAAAAATGTGGGAGGAAAGTGAAATCATTTCTCAGAAGGTAGGTTTTCTTTTTTTTCTCTCATCCACTTTACAATGGAATGAAATATGCATTCATCATTCATTCATTCATTTATTCATTCATTCAACAGATGTCCATTGAATATCCACTGTGGACCTCATTAGGCTATTTGAACAAACTTACCCAGTTCTATTGACTATTCAGGTCTGCTCCTATAATTGCTAACAACCAATACCAGAAGAGTTATTATTAGCTAATAATAGTGAATAGATTAAAAACAAATTGTGCATTTGTTGTTAGCACTCTCATGACTGCTGTGTGGAGGACCTCAAGCAAATCCATCAACTCTCTGTATTACTGCAAACAAAAGTTCAAATGGAGACCCTAGATCTAAAAAAAAAAAAGAGAACTTGAAAAATTATCAACTTTGGATCTCTTCCTGAGTACTGTCACCCTCTCTTTCAAAAGAAGCAACTAAGACCTTAAAATATTTCATTCTACTCAACAAATATATATTGAGCACTTCTTCTATATAAATATACTAGTTCTGAATATAGAAAGAATATAGGAAAGTTTAAAAGTATTATAGAATAAAGATATAGAAAAAATGAAATAGTCCCTATACCTCACAAAATTTAGGAAGTTTAATATAATATTTACATGGTTAAATGCAATTCAAAAGTCCAGAACAAAAGAGGCAAGTGCCAGATAAGATAAACTATTCTTTTAAAAATTTGAGGAGGAAGAGGGATTAAGAACTGAGAGAACTGGGGAAGGATTCATGAAGGAAGTGGCATCTGAGTTTATAAGCAATCTAAAAGGGAGAGGAGAAAGGAATACATTCTAAAATGATGGAACAATTAGTGTGGATGCACAGATGTTAGAAATGGAACATAAAACTTAGGAAATAGCAATATAGTTTGGTTATAAACAGAGGGAGTAAAGAAGAATTTACAAAATTACATTGGGAAGGAAGGTCAGATATATATATATGTAATAAGTCGATGTTTTTGAGAAGGGGTTGATGTGCAGTAGGAAGATTATTTTGACAGCTGTGGGAAGATTAGAGAGGGTAGAAACACAAGAAAGGAAAATGAATATCACAGCATTTGAGTTGTAAGGGACCCTTGGAATGATTTAATTCAATTCTTATATAAATTGTCTCTCAAAATAGAATCAACATCTGGTTATCCAAGCGAATAGAAGGATTTTACAATACTCCAGGTGAGAGGCAACGAAATTCCGAAGGAAAGTAGTGGGAATATGACTGACAAAGTGAAAATGTCAGAGAAATGGAATCAACAAAAATTGTCAACTCATTATTTGTGAGATGTGGGGGAGGAGAAGAACCTGGTGGGGTGGGTTGTGATTGACCAGAAGGAAGAGAACCAGAGAGCAATATATTACAGAAGCCAAGGATGAAGAGCTTCTGAGACAAAGGGGGCATTAGTCAACAGGATTTTAAGCCAAAGAAGATCAGAGTATAGAGGGTGAGGGTTGAACCATTTGAGGATCACAGCTAATCTCTGAGCAAGTAGTTTCACTAGAATAGTGGTATTGAAAGCCAGATTGCAAAGAGTTGAGTAATGGGTGGGTAATAAGATAGTGCAGCCAGTGAATGATTTAAGAAATTCTTTTTAAGAATTTTGACAATAAAAAGGAGGAGAGGTCTTGGACAACATCTTGGGGAGCTGGTAGTATCAAGTAAAGTATCTTTTTTTTTTTTAGCTAGTGTAGCTATGAGGTAAGAAATCATTGGAAGGAAGTAACTACATATTAGAGAAGGGAGTGGAAAATGATAGAGGAGATGGGATAAATACTACTAGCACAACACAACATTTTTCTGAGACTGGACAAAGGAAAGAATGAGTGAAGCTATAGAAAGGTTTGGAGTAGGGAGCTCTAAATGAATGGTCTCAATTTTCTCAGGAAAGCAAGATTATTGCTGAACAATACTGTTTGCAGTATTATTGAAGGTACTCTGGGAAGGGATGAAAAATAAGGAGAGAAATGGAGGGTAGGAGTTCTCTGAAGGCTGGAATAAAATGATATTTGTAGAATACAAAACAAAAGGAAATAGTAGATATCACTTAAATTTGAGGATGGGCATTGACATGAATAGTTGGAATTAATTAACAAACTGCTCTCCAATAACAAAAGTATGCAAGATACACTTTAATCATATAAGTTTAATCTGCATTTTAACACTTTGTCTATCATTATCAAGTCAAGACAACATGCAAAACAATAAATCAAGCTCCAATTTGTAGTGTTTGCTCATTTCTGAGATATAAATGCTCACACTGAAAATTTGACAATCTCTGAACTGGTATGAGTTAGCTACAGCACACTTTTGGTTGTAGTATAGGGAGGGGTTGAAGTAGTGACCAGATCAAAAGGTCAATGACAGAATCAGAACCAAAAGGATAATGTAGTTGTAGTAAAGGCTATGGATAAGGATAATAAGGTATAGAAAAGTTGGAGGTAATAGAAACCATAAAGAATAGGTTTAGGAAGGGGAAAACCATTTATTAAGTATTTACTAGGTGCCAGCCACTTGCTAAACAATTTTTGTTCAACATAAGGATATTTTTTTTGAGTTTTAATGATTTATTTTCACATACTAGAGCAATTGTTATGAAAGTAAAGATAAACCCCCCCCCCTCCCCTCAAAATGATAGAGAAACCTCAAGAGAAATGAAGTGAGAGAAGAAAAAGTATACTTCAGTCTATGTTCAGATACCATCGGCCCTTTCTCTGGGATGGGTTGCATTCTTTATTATAAGTCCATCAGAGAAGCTGCTTCAATATTTTTTTCCCACAGTTGCTATTAACTGCATTTCCCTCCATTCTATTCCTCCACACTCCCATTTATTCTATTCTCTCTCCCCCTCCTTTCACCTTGTTCTTCCTCATAAGTATATTTGACTTGTATCTGAGTACCTTCTCCCACAATTTTCCCTCTCTTCTATCACCTACACCCCCCTTCCCCCAACCCCCTTCTCCTATCCCTTTCCTCTCCTTTTTCCTCTAGGGTAAGATTTATTTCTATAACCTAATGTGTATATTATTTCTCTCTGGGCCATTTCTGCTGAGAATGAAGGCTCACTCATTCCTTACCTTCTCTTATACTCCATTGCAAATGCTTTTTTTTGATTCTTTTACATGAAATGTCTTAGCCCATTCTGCCTCTGCTTTTCCTTTCTCCAAGTACATTCCTTTTCACCCAATGACTTCATCTTTATACTACATTATACCATTATATTCAGTTCCCTTCTGCGCCTTGTCTATATATGCTCCTCTTGTAAATGAGGTTCATATGAGTTATCAGCATCTTCTTCCCATGCAGTAATAAATACATAGTTCAACATCATTAAATCCCTCATAATTTGCCCTTCCTGTCCACCCTCTCTATGCTTCACGCAAGTCCTATACTTTCTAACCTATACTTTCTAAACCAGGAAAGTTTGAAATTCCCCTATTTCATTGAATGTCCATCTTTTCCCCTGGAAGAGGATGTTCACTTTTGTTGGGTCGTTGAGTTTTGGTTGTATTCTAAACACTTTTGCCTTCTGGAATATTATATTTTAAGCCCCATGAGCCCTTAATGTAGCTTAATACTGAATTTTGTATCATCCAGACTTTAGTACCACAGTAGTTGAATTGTTTCTTTCTGACTGCTTGTAGTATTTTCTCTTTGACTTGGGAGGTATTTTGTGGGGGGGGGGGGGGGAGTGGGGATCTCTTTCAGGAGGTGACTGGTGGATTTCTTCAATTTCTATTTTACCCTCTGCTTCTAGGATCTCAGGGCAATATTTTGAATTACTTATTGAAAAAATGAAGTCTAGGCTCTTTTCCCAGACTTTCAGGCAACCCAATAAGTTACAAATAATCTCTTCTGGATCTGTTTGACAGGTCAGTTGTTTTTCCAATGAGATATTTCCCTTTTTCTTCTAGTTTTTCATGCTTTTGGTTTGGTTTTGTTGTTTCTTGATTTCTCACAAAATCATCAGCTTCTTTTAACTCCATTCTACATTTGAAGGAGTTATTTTCTTCAGAGAGCTTTTGTATCTACTTTTCAAACTGTCCAATTCTGTTTTTTAAGTCATTCTCCTCATTGGCCTTTTGGAATGGTTTTTTTCCCTTTTGACTTAAACTGGTTTTTCATATGTTATTTTCTTCAGCATTTTTTGTATTTCCTTGACCAAGCTGCTGATTGGTTTTCATGATTTTCCTGCATTTCTCTCATATTTCTCTTCCAATTTTTCCTCTACCTCCCTTACTTGCTTTTCAAAGTCTTTTTTGAATTCTTCCGTGAACTGAAATTTATTCCTATTTTTCGTGGAGGCTTTGGACTATGTCATCTTCTGAGTGTATATTTTGATTCTCCATGGGACCAAAGTAATTTTCTATGATCAGATTCTTTTTTTTCTGTTGTTTGCTCATTTCCTCAGCCTATAATCTGTTTTACCATACTTCCAAGTTTGGGGGGGGGGGTTGGCACACTCCCCCAAGACTTTGCTTCCTCCAAGATGAGAGGCTTTGACTGCTCTCCTGACCTGCACTCTGATCTGTGGATGACCACAGGCCCTCTCCTCTGCCCTGGAACTGTGAAGAGGATCATTGCTCTGCTCTGGTAGTATGGGGTGTCCAGATAGCCACCTGGATCTAAGTATGGGCACAATAAGAGAGACCTTCCCAGGGATAAAAAGAAAGAACTCTTACCATCTGTGGACTGAGCACTCTGGAACCAGCTACTGGATGATTCTGCAAGTTCCTGGGCTGGGGCTGCCCTGAGGCTAGCACTGGCCTGGGCTTGGAGTTCACTCTGTGGCAGCAGAGTTCTCCCACCTACCCTCCAAGCTGTGTCCGAAATCCCTGAAGCCAAGAGGTCTGGAAATCACTCTGTTGCCATGGACCCAGATGTTCCTAGGGACCCAGGGACCCAGGAACCCAGCTGGCTACTCTTGGAAGGTTGGAGCTGGTATGCTCTGGCCAGTGCAGTTGTGACCCAGGCTAAGCTGTGGCTCTTTCCAACCCTGGTCTCAGTGGAATAGATCTTTCCTGTGCATCTACCAAGTTTTCTTGGGCTAGAAAATTGTTTCACTGTCTTTCTGAATTTGGTTAGAGTCATAATTTTATGGCATTTGGAATTTTGGGGGAAGAGTTTCTGGGAAATCCTGCCTCCACTCCAGCACCTTGGCTCCACCCCTGTGCTAAGCAATTTTTTAAAAAAAATGAATATTCTATTTGTTTATTTTACCAACTGAATGCAATGGTACTTTTGAGCAATTCTTTTTTTTTGGCAAGTTTTTGAGTTTTACATTTTTCTCCCTCCCTCTATCCTCTTTCCCCCTTTCCCCTGATAGAAAGAAATATCTAAGCACTTTTTAATATTATTTCATTTGATCCTCATAACAACTCTATGAGGTAGATGCTGCTAATTTTCCCACTTTATAGTTGGGGAAACTGAGGTTATGTGACTTGCCAAGATCACACAACTACTCAGTATCTGAGGCTGGATTTAAACTCAGGTCTTCCTGAAGTCAAGAGTCCAACATTTTATTCATTACACCACCTAGCAGGCACCCAGATTTGGGAGGTGTGAGGTTAAGAAATTAAAGGACATGAGATTGTTTTTAGAGAGGAGAACTTCAGGGTCCCAGATCATGGAGCTAGCAAAATTATGGGTATAAGACTGAAGAAGAGTATAAGTCATATGTCAAGTATATAAGGCTGGAAGATTTGTTGAAATGGAAATAAAGGTGATTCCTATAGAGAATGATTTCTCTAGCTCTGAGCATTTATGGGGTTATTTCATTCTACCAACTCTTCCTAGCACTCTCCCCAGGCAGAGGTGAAGGTGAGTGATCTATATGGAGCTGGGTCCACTTCTTGATATTATTTTATTGGAAAGATACATATTTCTCTTTGGTAGAAGATTTGAGACCCCTCAAATTTAATGGAGATTTTGTAACCAATTCACCATTCTCCATGTTTCTCCACTTTTGGACATCTCAGAAATGAAAATATAGTATCTTGGAAAAGTATGAGCCTGAATGTTGTTTTAAGAAACAATAAACAAGAAATTTAGCAAACTTGTGGGAAGTCTGGGAAAATCCTAGCTTTCCTGACCCTAGCAAAATACTTTTCTTCATCCTTTTACCTCACTCTAACCCCATCTACCAATCACTTTGCCCTATATGTCGGAATGTTGGGCTCTGGAGGTTTCAGGTGGCCATTTGAATTTGATCTGTGTTGCCAGTTCCCATGTGGAACTGTCTGATGTCACCTGAGAACCCAAGTCTCATGCAGACCCCAGAACCTTTAGGTACATTCGGATCCAAACATTCAACAAAACTCATCGCTAAGTTGGTGTCGTCTGTTCTTTATCACTTTTGTCTAAATCAGAGAAAGAGATTTGATAGGAATAATGGATTCAGACTGACACAGAGGAGTGGGAAAACTCTTGGAGGCTAATTTAAGTAAGGCTGTACCCTTCCATCTCTGAAAGCCCCCAGAAGATTCTTACTAGATAGAGTAAAGTTACTATGGGAAGTGCAGGTGGGTAAGGAAACCAGGAGGGTTGGAAGTGATTTGGGCTTCTCGGAATATTTTTTCAAATGTCTTTCTAGGATTGTCCATGTGAGATAATTCTGTGATATCCGAGATGATCAGAGCTTTGCAAAACTAAGCAAAAAGAAAAGATTTATAGCCTTAGTTCCTTCCTCAAGGGTGGCTGATGAATGGTTCCTCATCCTCTAAGATGGGGCATAATCATTTATAGTGGGGATTCTTAACCAATTTTTGCATCAAAGATAATGTTTTTAAGTGCATAGAACATACTGGGTGAAAGGAAACCAATTATGTTAAAAATATAATGCTCAAAATATTAAAAACAAACAAATTCATGGACTCCAGGTTAAAGACCCCAGAAGTCTATAGCATACTAGCCAAAAGTAATATGGAGGATTTTGAAGGACTTAGGGTGGCTCTAGGAATATGATGACATAGTGTTATACTGTGGGACAGGATACTTGGTTTCAAACCCTGATTTTGTAGTTAACTGGCTATATATTATTTAATTACCAAACTTCTTTCATTTACCTTACCTCACTTGTACAATAAGAGATTTTTGAAGTAGGTTTCCTTCTAGTTCTTAAGATCTGTGGTTCTAGTCAAGCAAGTTAAGCTTGTCTTTGGCTTCCCAGTACCCTCTCCCCCCTCCCAGAGTCCCTATCATTTACCTAGGGTCCCATTTACCTTGACAGTACACTATTGTGGAAAGGGAAGATATAGCTTCCCATTCTGTCTCTCATACTTATCCATAAGGTGACCTCAGGAAATTAATTAATTGAAGTTCCTAGTATCTCATCTATAGAGATAGTAACAATTATATTATTTCATAAAACTGTGTATATTACATACAATAATCTATGTAAAATGTTTTATGAACTTTAGAAAACATATAAAAACAAGTAGCTTTCATTGTCATTTTGGAAAGGGTTAATAAGTAAATCAAATTTCCATAAAGTCTTCTCATTATTAAATTTTATTTTCATGTTTTTCATTCTTTCTAAGCCTTCTTTTACTTGAATGTAGTAGAAATTTATTAGATAAATGCTCTATGAAAAGGATGATACAAAACTCAATAAGACATGGTCTGTTTACTCTTAAGGAGTTTACAAATGTAACAAAGGAAATTAGGTACATGTAGCCATCAACAAAACAGACAGTGGTCAGGACCCACCTGCATCTAAGAGCTTTCTAGGGATTGATTGGGATAACTTTATGGAGGAAGTGAGATACTAGCTAGTGGAGCAATGGGTAGGATTTCAGTAGAAATAGGGACATTATCAAGGATGGCATATAGAAGCAGAGAAGCACACAAGTAAGATTGGAATAAACACTGCCAACTTTATTGTCTCCTTGGGTGAAAACTGGAGTGGTATCAAAGTTGAGCTGGGAGGATGATATGTGGGAAAGAATGGCAATAAGCCCAACTGTGGGGAAGCAGGAATGATCAGAAGGCCCAGGGAAGTAGTAGTGGTAGAATTAACTAATAGTTATATGGTGCTTTAAGGCTTGCAATGTACCCTACAAATATCTCATTTGATCCTTTCAACAGCCCTGTGAGGTAGGTGTCCTTTTTATCACCATTTTACAGAGGAGGAAGGCAAACAGAAATTAAGGAACTTGACCAGAATCACACCTCCAAAGATGTGTCTAAATCAGGATTTTAATCCAGGTCTTTCCAGCTCCAGATACTGCTCTCTGTACTAGCTGTTCAGGTGGCAGAGAACTTAGAGCAATTGTGTGAGTTATCCAGGGAATCTATCCAGTTGTTAAGAAAAAGTCCTCAGGGCACAAGGTAACCCAAAGGATGATTTAGGATTGACTCTCAAGCATTTCAGGACATGGTGCTCTCTTAGTCTTATCTGATGCAAAAACCGTCACATAGATCCTATTTTTCACCTATTCTCCTTCAGTATGGGAGCCAGCTCATTTGTTACATGGCATCATAGAAGAGCACTGGCCTTGGTCAGAAGACCTGGGTTCAAATCTCATGCTCTGTTTTTAGTAATATGAGTAGCTACGGAGGGACAAATTTATTAATATCCCTAGGTCTCAATTACACCTTCAATGCCTGTCATTGTGAACACCAAATGAAGTTCCGAGGACCCTTTCTGGTGTCTTCTTTGTCTGGTTCTTATTTTTTCCTCAATAGTTTCCTGGCTGACCGATATGGCTTCAACCTCCAATGACATAGGAGTTCTATTTCTGTCTGAAGAAAGGAATGGAGGAAGACAGAAGAGAAAGAAGAGAATGTGGTCAGTGATTGAGTCAACTGACACAAAGCTTGTTCTGAAAAGGAGAAAAGTTGCTGACTACCGTCCTGAAGACTTAGAGGCATTCTTCAGGCTCTTGGGTAAGAGACACAATATCAGGAACTCCTAGTTCATATTTGTCCAATTACATTTCCAGTGTTCAAAGTCAAATCTGCTAAAATGAGCATAATATCCAACAATACCCAAAAACCTAAACCTCAGGAAAGTCAAATTCAATTTAATCCAGCATTGAGCAATAATCACTTAATCAATTTGGAGTTGAAGAGAGGAGGGGCTCCATTTTCTACCTAGAACTCTTGACTGGTTGCAACATTCTAATCAATTTCTTAAAGTTAAAGGAGATTTCCAGAAAAGGGGGGCTCTCCAGAAGGTAGAATTAGGATTGATGACCTAAAGACATAGGCAGATTTCAACTCTAAAACAAAACTTTTACCAATTAGAAGTGTCTCCAAATGGAAAGTGTTGCCCCATCAGTCCCTGGTGGTCTTCAGGTAGAGTCTGGAGATTCATTTGTTCATTCACATATTAGGGATTCATTTATCAGGTAGGATTTGGGTTAAATGACTCTGAGATTGTTTTTCATCTCTTGAGTTTATGATTCTGGGATTCTAGTTATTGAGTGAGGGTCATGGCATGCTAAATATCACATCCTCAAGAGAGGTCTATGGGGACAACAGATTAGTCTGTAAATCCTGCTTCTATAGGAAAAGTCTAGCTTCCAGGTTTCCTGGCATTTGTATCTGTACTCAGGGCTTTCCTCTGGGTTGGAGTGTTCATGATTTTCTTGCCTTTCTCCTCTACAGAAGATCCAGTTATTAAGAAATTCTTGGAGTCTGATATCCATTATAAAGTGGCTGATAAGGTATCTGCAGCACCCCTGGATACCTCTTTGAAGGATGATTTATTTTCACTCTGTGAGTCTGGACCTTGACTTGCAAGTCTGCCCCAACACTGTAAAGGAGATGAGTTCTAAATGCTGAGTGTTTGCAGGGGAAAATTGAGACATTGTGTTTTTAAGCCCAAGAAGGGTCTTAAGCTTTGGCTGATAGTTCTATCACCTCTAGGCCTGTGCATTCAGGGGCCTTTTGGAGGTATGGTCAGTAGGTTCCTCAGGAACAGTGGTCCCTGTCCTGTGGTTCTCTTATATCTCAGTGACACGCCTAAAATCAAAGAGACTCTTTCTCTATTCCTTCAAGGCTCAGTTTCTGGAATGAATTAGCAGAAGGGTCCCATCAATTTTGCAAGGATTTAGCCTTTATGTTAGTAAAAATAAGATAATGTAATCCTCAAAGCACTATAGAAATACAATGCATTAATGATATTGATGATAAAGTAGCTTTGCCCAAGTCATAGTTGAGCTCCTTTCCATTAAAATAATGACATTAGGATCAGGGCTAGCCATAGAGAAAATTTCAAGCAAAGATGATCACAGCTTTTCTATATACATACATACATACATACATACATATATATATATATATATATATATATTTATATATATGATATAAAAATAGCATTTAAATAAAGCTTATAAATGTTTTATTTATATAAAGAAAATGCTATATAAATAATATTTTATGGTTTGCAAATTCTTTGCAAATATCTCATTTTTTTCATAATAACTCTAGGAAGAGGATGCTATATTACCTTCATTTTATAATTAATGGAGGCAGGTAGAGGTTAAATGACTTGCCCAAGGTCATATAGTTAGTGTCTGAGGCCAGATATTTCTCATTCAAACCCATTACTAGTGCCATCTTGCTCCCTCATGCCCTCTACCCATCTAAATAAGCATTGAAAGTGACCTGGTGACTTATTGCCTTATAAAGTGTGGTGGGGGCCTATTCCACCCCTTCCCTTCCAACAATTATAGCAAACTCCTCTTCAGTGTTCACCCTAGGCTCTTTCACCTCGTTCCCTTAGGCCTCCTCTCTCTCTCCCCACCACTCTTCCAGTTCTAATTCTTTTCTCCATGCCAAGTTGCCCTAGAATTTGCTGTTTTTAACCTTCTCAATGTCTTAGCAATTGGGCTGAGCTTTAAAAGGTGGGTATGGTTTCTAGTATCAAAGATAAAAAGGGCATTCTGGGAGTAAGGAACACCTTTGCCAAAAGCACAGAGATAGGAAAATGTTGGATGTTGTTTAGGGAATAGCTAGTGGACAAGCTTGGCTGTCTTTTAAAGTTATATATGAAAGAGAGTAATATGAGGTAAGACTGGAAAGTGTAATAGCCAGGCTATGGGGGCCTTTTCAAGGACCCTCTGGAGACAATGGCTTTTTTTGTCTAACCAATTAAGGACTCCTGAGGAGGGTAGATTATGCTGGGGTGGGGTGGGGAAGCCTTTTTTGGCATGGAGAGATCCTCAAATCACATAGACAACTGTTTAACCTCTTGCCAACATAAATACTAGTTTGTCTTGAGAAAATCACAATCTTTCTGCACCTTAGTTTCCTTCTCTATAGTATGAGGAGTTACAGTTATTCTGAGGGGCTTCTAAAGTCATTTTCAGTTCTATGATTCTATATTTTCCTGAGTTTGCCTCATTGACCATGCCCTTCTCTTTTGTCAGTACCTCCTCTCCATAGTTGTGGAATACTTTGGCCGAGTAAGACTTCCTGCACACACCTATAACCGGATCCATTTTTTTGTGGCACTGTGAGTATTTCTCAAGGGTCAGAATCCTCATCCCATCCACCTATCTAAATAAACAGAGGAAGTCATAGGGTCTACCAGCCAGTTGGATCACTACTTTAAGTGTGATGGGGGTCAAATACTATGCCTACCGTTGCAACAATTCCCTGAGATGACCTTGGCAATAGAGATTGATTTATCTGCATTATGGATATATAGAAGTGGAATAGAAAGCATCAAAAACTGAGTCCAGCCTTGGAGTCCTAGTTTAGAGCATATAGCTGGAGGAAGAAAAATTAGGATTCCAGGGCTTTTGTGCATATCATCAGAAATCTTGAATGGGTTGCTCATGCCTCACCTTTCCTACTTTGGAGAACACTGGTCCTTAAGTATGAGTGTTACTACATTATTCAAATTTGACTATACCTGATGACTCACAGGTATAGCCAAATTTGAATTCTAGACCATAGTTTCTTGACCTTTGTATGTCATGGACCCCTTTGTCAATGAAGCAAAGACTATAGCTCTCATCTCCAAACAATGTTTTTAAATGCATAAAATAAAATACATAGTTTTGGGAAGGAAACCAATTATATGGAAATACAATCATTAAAATATTATAAAGTTCAAGTTCATGAATCTCCTGAAATCTCTGTGGAGTCCAATTTAAGAATCCCTGTTCTAGACTCTTTCTCTTGCTTCTTCTAACAGAATTTCTAAGGCTGCTGATTTGAAATAGAATGAAATCAGATTAGTCTGATGAGATTTGTTTGGAGTAAAGTATTAGTTTATAATCTAAGTAAATTACTAGTTTCTAACCCTTGTATTACTTGGGTTATTTTGGGTGTTTGCTTCCCAGTTCTCCAGAGCCACATTTTACTGGTTCTGAGAGGTCTGTCATTACTGGGCATCTGCTTAATGTTTCCTCTTCCCTTGTGGCAGATTCATTGCCAATCAAATTGAGGAGGATGACATGAAATCAAAATTCAGTATGATGCCTGCCCTTTTTGGAAAGAAACTGTGGCGTATTCTCTACTCTGATTTCCGGCGGGTACAGAGAAAATTCATTGTTGCAATGAACTGGAGAGTTCTCGTCAGTCGCCAGATCTGTGATGAAGTGAGTACTGGTGGTGGGTGGGCTTTATTGGGGGCTCTAACATTGATACAGGGGATGATTGGAACTCAAAAAGAGAGACTGCTCATATTCTAGTCCTCATCTTCTAAAAGTTTCATTAAAACAGTCAAACTTAAAATAAGTAAGACCTACCATGTACTGCAAAAAGAAGACAAAAACAAGAGAAGAAACATTTGATCAGAGATGAAGAGCCAGAAAGGACCTCAGAATTCATAGAGTTCAACTCCCTTATTTTACAGAGATACAGTGACTTATCCAAAGTCACATAGATTGTGAGTGGCAAGCACAGGACTTGAACCCAGGCACTCTAATTCCAAATCTAGTGCTCTTCTCTTAAGCCATGTAGTAATTTACATTTTGTGGCACTTCACAATTCTGAAGCTAGGACTTTACTCACCCTGTTATATGTGCGTATGCATATGTATGTGCCTATGCATATAGGCATATATACATATATGTATAGATAATATATACATTTATATATATATATATAATTTATATATAAATATTTAATAAATATATATCTGTGTATCTACTCACCCTTACACATAGATTTTTATAATAACCAAGTAGTTGGTCTTCCAGACACAAGTCTCTTGAATGGTCATCTTCTGTTCAACTGTCAAGGTAATCTTTCTAAAGCACTGGTCTGACTATGACATTCCATCTTCCCATCCCCCGATTAACTCCGGTGGCTGCCTATCATTTTCAGGATCAGATATGAAGTTCTCTGGCATTCAGAGTCCTTTATAACCTAAGCCCTTCCTTCATTTCCAGCCTTCCTGTACATTATCCCTAAATATATTTTTCCATCCAGTGACATTGGTCTCTTTGCCATTCCTCACATAAGGCACACAGTTTCAGGTATTTTTTTTGGCCTCCTTCTTCATCTCTGCCTGTGAGCTTCTCTGGCTCCCTTCGAGTCCCAGATAAAACCCAACCTTCTACAGACAGCCTTTCCTGCTCCCTCTTCATTCCATTGAGGGTAGTTAGGTGGTGTAGTAAATAGAGAGCACTGGTTTTGGATTCAGGAGGACAGAAGTTTGAATCTGACTTCAGACACTTGACTATTATTAGCAGTGTGACCTTGGCCAAATCACTTAACCCTGATTGCCTCACATCCAGGACCACCTCCAGTTGTCCTGATTCCTATCTGGGCACTGGACCCAGGTGACTGGAGGAGAAAGTGAGACTGGTGACTTAGCACAGCAACCCCTCACTCAAATCCACTTCATGTACTTGTCATGGCATCACCTCCCTATGTTGTGGTCTTAGAAAATGAAGGATAAAAATAAAAACATTATCAATTCTACTGCCGTTCCTCTACTATTGTCAAATTATCCCATATGTAGCATATTTGTACATAGATGTTTATAGGTTGTCTTTCCTGAGCTCCTCAAGAGCAGTGATGGATTTTTACTTTTCTTTGACTTCCCAATACTTCCAACAGTGCTTGGTTGACAAACCCCTTAAGGACTAAGTTGGTCACGCTATTTTTTTTTTAGGTTTTTTGCAAGGCAATGGGGTTAAGTGGCTTGCCCAAGGCCACACAGCTAGGTAAGTATTAAGTGTTTGAGGCCAGATTTGAACTCAGGTACTCCTGACTCCAGGGCTGATGTCTACTGATGATCTACTGCTACCTAGCCACCCCCACACTATTCTTTTCTTAAAGATGAGAAGACTGCAATTGGGAGAGGACAAGTGGTTTGTTCAAAGTGGTAGAACCGGTACCTAAACTGAGATCTTCTGACTCAGAATCTCATGAGAACCTTTCTAAATGCATGTACAGTTTCTGTGTGGCATTTAGCTTTAATATGAAAGACTGCTCTACCCTTTCAAGTTTTTTTGTCTGATGACTCATCATACAATTAAGCTGCTTGCTAAAGTACATGGAGATATATTGAGATCTGTTTAATAGAGGGATTACACACAATGGTGAAAATATGAATCTTTTAAGTGGTGGACTAGTAGAATGGAAAAAGTCAGGATTTGGATTCTACTGTTTACTATCTTCTGTCTCTACTACTTCTGTAACCTTAGCAATTGCTTATCTTTTCAGGGTTTGCTCCTTTGGAAATAAAAGTGACCATTATTTTTGAAAATCCCTTCCCCTTTTAAAATCCTAAGAAGATTCTATGTTTGGGATTCTTCTTTAAGGGTAAACACAGACTTCTAGGTGAAGAATAAAGGTCAGAATCAGGGAGACAGCATCAATGTAGAACATGGAGTCAGGAGAAGTCTTGATCTAACTCTTATCTCTAACACTAGCATTGAAAAGTCACTTCTGTTTTGCTTATCTGTAAAATGGGAATAATCACATCTGTCATCATTATTTCTCAAGGTTCTAAGGGTCCAATGCAATAATGCATGTAAAAACATTTCGTAAACCCTGGAGGGATGTATAATATTATTTGTGCCCAAAAAGTGAGTGACAGAACTTTTCTTTTCATTTGACCAGGAAAGTGGAAGAGAGATTTAAAGGAGATATTTCAGGAGGGTTAATAAATATTTATATGGCATTTTAAGGTTGATAGAGAATTTTTCTGTCAATAACCTTTCAGAAAGTTCTCCATTTCACAGACCTAAATATGAAGCATAGAAAGGTAGGAGTTGTGGAGCTAAAAAATATTAATGCCAAGGTTGAACTTAAGTCTTTTCACTTCAAGACTTGTGCTCTCTTCCAGCATACCTGGGGAGTAGATGGAGGCTTGAGTGCAGATATGAGTGTATGAAGAAAGAATGGATAACAGATAAGTATTGGGGAGGTTCAAGGGCTGAAAAAGATTGGATCAATTGATTGAAACAACTTGAAAATTAGGGTAAAGAAAGGGTCTTGATTTATTCTCAAAGAATAGGGTGATTAGGAACAAATATGGATAAAAAAATTTGAGGGATCATAGATGTAAAGCTGACACTTAAGATGTCCTTGAGTTCAGTCCCTTAATTTTACAAATGAAGAAAAACAAGGCCCAAAGAAATTGAATAACTTACCTAGGATCACTTTGAGAAAATTTGAGATGGGGATTTGAAATCAGATCTTCCTAACTCTCTAGTAATGTAATAATGACATTGAAGATTTACAGAAAGTAATGTATAGAATACAACATGACCAAGATCTAATCAAAGAATTTTTTAATATGGTTAATGACAAACATTGGATTTAATGAATGTTGTAAAGGAAACACACAAGATTAAAGGGGAAATGTTAACAAAACTTTTTACCATTTTATCTAAATTGCTTTTAGATCCAAGCCCAGGTCCCTACACACTGGGTCTGGGACAGGGACCGAGATTTCCTCACGTGAACTCCTAAAGGAGGTTGGGATGGAGAGAATAGAATAAGAACATTCTAACAAAGCCAAGGTGAGTACCCTTTCCTAATAGCCACTCCCTTTCTCAGGTACACCAAAGTCAGAGTAACTTTATAATCTTCATTTGCCTGCCTCCTGCAATATTTCAATTTTAGTACATTGTCCTATTTCATATGGATATAGGGGTTCTGAGGTATATTTTTTTCTAGATTTATCCATTAGAGAAATGACCTTACCAGTGATGATGACATGGCTCAGGAAATGTGCCCACTTGGGATCCAAGTGGGTGCCATTTGTCTAATAGTCACAAGCAATTTATGTATATGCTACAGATAGCCAGTTAGGAATACATTGAAGATCAATTGTGCTAACACTACCAAAAGCAACTTCTTCATGATTTCTCAGTAAGCTATGCTCTGAGTTGTATATTTAATTGGATACCAAGACTGAATAAGGTATGTGGCACCCTCCTTTTGGAAAGAATTGGATTATGATTTTTTTCAGAATCATGAGAATGGATCAAAATTGCAAGGGGAAATTATGTGACTAAACTATCTAGGTGGAACAACCTAAAGAGAAATCTGGAATTTAGTGTAAGGGCTTAGCACTCTTAAAAAGAATCATAATCATTCAAGAGGAACATTTTCTGGTCCAATCCATAGTACTTAAAAATGGGAAGTTATATGAAAATGGGTTGTTCATAGGGAAGTGGCTAACACTTCTGAATAAGAAGATAAGGACTTGGTTCATCAGCAGAGGGCTGTTGTAGATGACTTTCCTAGAAGGGAGATTGCAGCTTCACATTGACTTTGGGATAAAATGCAAAAACCTCATTTTGACTTTTAAAGTCTTCTATGATTTAGGTCCAATCTACTTTTCTAGACATTTCAAATTATTCCCCTTCACATACCTTTATATTTTAGACAAAATGGGTTATTACCTGAACTTGACATTATAATTTCAGTTTCTATGCTTTCATACAAGTTGCTCTCTAAGTATAGAATGCAGTCTGCCTTCACTTCTCACAATGATCTTTTGTCAATGTTCAGCTAGGTCATCATCTTAGTAAAGCCTTCCAGATCCTTCAATCGTTAGCTTAGGCAAGGATGGCCAAAAAAAAAAAAAGACAGCAAACTTTTCATTTCATTTGGATATTTATAATACCATTTGTGGGCCATACAAAATTATCAACTTAAAAAGTAGCCTACTTTAGCCAAATATTTAATTAATTAACCCCTCAAAATTTCCTAGTTTTATTGAATTTCAAGTCCCACCTGCAATTGTCTTGGTTGTGCCAGACCAAATGATTTTGTGGGCCTTATACTAGGATCAGGAGTGGTCTGGGCTACCTGTGATTGTGTTTTTCCCAATTCTCAATGTATAGGAGAACATGTACCTATGTGTATAGGGAGAGGTGTGTGTGTGTGTGTGTGTGTGTGTGTCCCTTGTCCCTGAGTATTATGTTAAATGATTTTGCTTTACTATTTTAAAATTTTAGCCAGATAAAAGAAGACACAAAATGGGGACTTGTGAGTTTGGATATTGACCCAAAGTAGTTTTAATGGAAGGCAAGAAAAAATGGCAGATTCTTCAAAGTCAGGACTGAATCCCACAAGAAGACTCTTGCCTGAGTCAAAGTTATAAGGACATGAAAGTTTATTACATATTATTATAGTTTAAAAGTAATAAGTACCTGAGTTCAAATCTGGCCTCAGACACTGGGCAATCCACTTAACCTTATTTGCCTTGCAAAAAAAACTCAAAAAAACCCCCAAAAGTAATAAGTAAAGAAGTTAAGAAATTAAGTAATAATAATAATGGCTAGATCTCTTAAGAATAACTAGCAAAGGGGCGGTTAGGTGGCACAGTGGATAAAGCACCGGCCCTGGAGTCAGGAGGACCTAGGTTCAGATCTGGACTCTGACACTTAATAATTACCTAGCTGTGTAGCCTTGGACAAGCCACTTAACCCCATTGCCTTGCAAAAACCTATAAAAAAAAAAGAACTAGCAAAAAGAGAGAGAACAGAGAGAGAGAGGGGAGGGAGGGAGGGAGAGAGGGAGAGGGAGAGGGAGAGGGAGAGGGAGAGGGAGAGGGAGAGGGAGAGGGAGAGGGAGAGGGAGAGGGAGAGGGAGAGGGAGAGGGAGAGGGAGAGGGAGAGGGGAGAGGGAGAGGAGAGGGAGGGAGACAGAGAGAGAGAGAAAAGAGAAAGAAAGAGAGAGAAAGATAGAGAAAGGGAGAGAGAGAGAGAGAGAGAGAGAGAGAGAGAGAGGATGAATTAGGGAGAGTAAATAGTTTGTAACTGAAAGTAGCAAGTTAATTGAGAGTTAGGATAGATGCAAAGGCATTACAACTAGGTTGATAACAACAGTACCCAAGCGGGATAAAGCCAGGGCTAAAATAAAGGGGAAGGGCAAGGGAGGAGGTGGGACTATGCTTGGGAGGAATTAAGTAGGCAACACATGGGCCTACAAGTCCTGAGAGGTCAGCTCAGGGTTTTCAAGTGGTATCAGTAAAGTAGACTATAGTATGTGAGTCTGGGTAGTTTTTAAGTAATTTTGACAGTCCTTAACAATGGATGGGAGTATGGGCATAGGTGGATTTTGATGCTTGGACAATGGGATGGAGATCAGTGTTAACTTATAGCCAACTCAGAATAAGATAAAGTAGTTGGAGATGAGGGGTGTAGTTCAAAGTAAATAGGAGATAATTTAGGATGTGTAGATGGTAGTGGGGAGGGGCAGTAACTCAAAAGATTTAATCTTTTCAGGCTAGGGCAGGGATTTTGTTTTGTTGCTAGGGGGCTTGTCTTGTGCCCAAGGTCAGAGACCTAAGGAGTCCCTGCCATGGTGTAAGGTACTTCACTAAGGTTCAGTGACCTCATCAGTTTGAATCTGGGTGTAGTTTTCAGGGGACCAAGTTTGTGGGAGGAGGGAACTTCCTCAAAACCTTATATTTGTTTATCTGCATGCAAGTTGTTTCTCTAACACAATGTAACTCTCCAAAGGTTAGAGCCTATATTGTTGTAGTCCAAGTGCCTTACACATTTTAGCAATGAAAATCAATGTTGAATATGTACTGAATTAAGTTTAGTAATCTTGGGGCAAATAGAGCTATGTGTGCAGGTTTGTTTTTTTTTTTTAGTTTTTGCAAGGCAAATGGGGTTAAGTGGCTTGCCCAAGGCCACACAGCTAGGTAATTAATAAGTATCTGAGGCTGAATTTGAACTCAAGTACTCCTGACTCCGGTGCTCTATCCACTGCGCCACCTAGCCGCCTCTGCGGATGATCTTGGTGGAGAAATCATCAAATATATCAAATATTCAACACCATGCTAGGCACTCGGGGAGATAGACTTAAACAAGGCATAGCTTCTTTTCCTAGGGAATTATAATAGGAGAAATAAAATACAACATATATGGAAATACAACTTTCTAAGATTCTAAATTGCAGAACAGTTGTTGATCTGCATTGTGGAAGGGAGTTCCCTCTCTGAGAATTTTCTTTAAAGAAATCACAGGTCCATTCTTTCAAAAAAAAATACAGTAAAGGCAAGAACACTAAGAAATGTAAATTATTATATGAGGTCAGAGGGGCAAGGTTACTAAGGTTGCACCTAGGAGTTTGTGTTATATTCTCCTGTGTAGAGTGTTTAAGGTTTTTTGACTTTTGATTAACACACTTTTTTTTCTTTCTGGAATGAGGAACTGGAACCTGGCAAGGAAAACCTATTTCAAGAGAAGAGAAAGTTTGTGGATTCCTGACCTGAGCATGGTGGGGAAAAACCAAAATAACAAAAAACATGGTCCAATAGTAGAAAAGAGAGAGAAAACTGGTAAGTGATGAATACTATGAGACCTGAAAGCAGGACTTGGGGGAGGAAAGAAAACTAGTTTCATAGTTTTCCAAGATTTGTCCTGATCTTAATTTAGGATGAGGAAACATGAACATGGAAGTCCTGAACATTCTTGATCTTGTATTTATCTGCATAGATATATTACCTACTAGAAAGTAAGCTCTTTGCAGGCACTACATTACATACATAGTAGGTATATGTGTTTTTTAAACTGACTTGAAGTCTATCTACACACATATATATATATATATTTTATATAATACAAATATATATATTATAGATAACACACACACACACACACACACACACACACACACACACACACACAATCAGATGGTTTCTAGGGAAAAGAAATTGGTAACTTTGGCAGAGAGGCCAGACTTCCCCTGGCTACATGATCTGGGTCAGTGCCAAGGATATCTGAACCAAGGATTTTTATTTTTGAGTAGTTTGTCATATCTAATTCTCTGTGATCCCTCAGCAAAGATATTGGAGTGGTTTGCCATTTCTTTTTTCAGCTCATTTTACAGATGAGCAAACTAAGACAGAGTGAAGTGATTTGTTCAGGGTCACAGACTAGTAAGTGACTGAGGTCAAATTTGAACTCAGGTCCTCCTGACTCCAGGCTGGCACTCTATCCTATGCCACCTAGCTGTCCAAACTAGGGATACTCTGGTGAAACCAGACTGACAGTCTAGTAGGATCATTAGTGATGGCTATATCCCTGACTTAGCTCAAGGTGTTAAACACGTTCTGGAAAGAGAAACTACCGGGTCAGAAACTCAGCTTGAATCAATAGAATCTTTACTATTATACCTGACATATCCTGGGGTCTGAATCTGGTTCCTTCAAAGTTTGTTTTTTTTTTATAGTGTCTGAGGTCGGATTTGAATTCAGGTACTACTGACTCCAGGGCTGGTGCTCTATCCACTGTGCCACCTAGCTGCTCCTTAGATGAACTTTAATACAATAACTTCATAGTGACACTTCATGTCCTCCTTCTTGAACCATGATGCAATTATACTAGAAATAGCCTGATTTATACTTGAATTCTAGCACTAGCTCTATCTTCCTATTTTATGAGATTGGGCAAATTACCTTTTTTTAATCTGTAAAATAGAAAAAATTCTACCTACCTTATCTATTGTATAGTACTAGTATTTAATTATTATTTAAATAATAATAATAAAGTAACCATTACTATTGAAATAAGTAAATCACTATATATGAAAACAATCCTAAAAAGTATGAAAGAACTGCAAAATATTATAAAATGTTTTATTAAGTCTTCCATGTTAAAATAATTAGTCCATATCTGTATGACACCAATATTTGTTTTCAAAGTGCTCTACTTGAGGAACTCCCATCCAGGCATCAGAGCTGCATTCACACTGTTCTAACTTTGAATCAATCTTCAACACTCAGGAAAATTATGATATAGGATGCAGAAACACCCACCATTCACAAACTTTGTTTAATAAGCCACAAAATATCAATAAAAATATTATTCATTGGAATCTAATTGTATTAAAAAATAATGAACTTAAGATTTTTTTTTTTAATGCAGAGAAAAGCTCCAGCTTCTTCCAATGAATAAACAAACTATTGGGTACAAGTGGTAACTATGGTCATTTGGAAATTCCTCTTTTATTTAAATTGCTGTTCACTTAAAAAGTTTACAAAACAATCACTAAAAACTTATTGCTCATGAATCCTGTAGGATTCAAATTTGGACATTTGGTTTTAGAAAAAAGAAATTAATTCTTTGGCAAAAGAAAAAACATACAAATCCCAGTCTGCTGAAATTTGGATCCTTTAAAGCAAAAAATTGATTAAGGGTCCTAATGTCCCTTAAGAGAAAAATAAGGATATCATTGACCCTCCAAATGTAAAGGAATTACTTAGTTAATATTGTATCAATATAGAGAGAAAAATAAAGATCTGTTTTTCCTCAGGGGCAGGAGAGTTATGAGGTTCATTTTTTTGTCAAGGCATCTACACACTGTGAATCCTAGCTTCTCTGAATCTTAGGAAATTCTGAAACTATAAACTAGTTATAGTTTATAGTTATGATTTATATTTGTGGAAGGAGTTGCCACACTGATGAAATTACAGGGCCTTGATGGACCAACATGGTTTTTCCTATAACTTTAGAGAACTAGCAGAAGAGCACACTACATATTTTTGGCACTTTGAGTATACCCTGTAAATATTTGACACTGAATTATAAAGCAAGAGGCTAGTGCTACTATGTCCCAATAACATAGTTATTCTTTGAGCCTCTGGTCTTGGAGTGGTATTCTGTACCAAAGAAAAAGCAAAAAAGTTCAAAGAAAAAAGAAAAACATTCGAAATTAACAGTTGATTCTTGAGAACTGCCATTGGTTTTGGGCCCAACTAGAAGGCATCATCTTCTGATTCATTGTCATTGTCATTGCTTGTTTTTGTCAGAAGTTGCAATTCTTCTCCATCCTAAAGGAAATACACAGAAATCAATAATACATTAAAATAATGAATTATAATTAAAGTTATTGTAAGTATTATATAGTATTGTAAAGTATAGTATTGTATAGTATTGTAAAGTATAATTAAAGCTATTGAAGAGGAAGGGAATGATAGGTTTTTGTTTTGCTAGGTTCTTACTGTCAGATCAAAAAAGCATAATTGAAGCTTACAAAACCAACTACCAAATATCTTATAAAACTCATTTTATTATAGAGATATTTTAGTAAAATGTACTACATATTTACAGCAATAATAAAACCATATTGATGTTTTAGTGTGGTCATAGAAAAAATGTAAACAGTACCCTCTGCTGGTCATTACCAGTAATGGTTATAGATAAAAACAAGAACAACAAAAAACCAACGGAATTCTTCCCTCCTATCCTTCTCCTCTCCCTCTGCCCCCCCAGCCTGCTCCCCCATAGGAGTTCTCGTTCTCAAAGTTCCTGAAAAAGTGTTGGTCATATCTTTTAGATAAGAACAACAATAAATACTTGCTTTTCAAATAAAAGGTAGAAAAAAAGATTAGCTTATTTTACTAGGAGAGAAAATTGATTATAAAAATAGTACTTCCAAACTTTTCCTGCTAAGCATTAGCTACAGAAGCACAATACTGAAGGAATTACTCTACACATGGAGCTTCCAGAGCTATGAAAATATTTTCCAAAGGAAGAGTAAAGTGCTAATTATTTGAAACATTTTAAAATATGCATGTATAGATGAGGAAATAGTTCATTTGTGACTAAAGAAAGGAAGGAATATATTTTATTCATTCAACAAACATTTATTATACAACTACTGTGTTTAATGTACTGGGGGGAGAGCTAGGTCAAATACAAGTATAAAGAGTTGTTGCCCCCCCCAAGCATTTATGCATCTTTGTTTAAATAACAATTAACTCTCACTTTTACCCCATTAAGATGAACAAAAGACTCCTGTCTATCACAATTAACTGTTATTCAAAGTAAACATTCTATTTTGTCTAGAAAAGCTTAGCCTCCTTGCAGAAACACTAATAAAAACAATCTTAAATTGTTATATGATGTATGACAGAATTGTAATGCCATATTACAGACATGTGAAATCTGGTCTCAGACACTTAACTAGCTATGTAACCCTGGGCAAATCACTTAATCTGTTTGCCTTGGTTTCATCATCTTCAAAATGATGATAAAAGGATCTACCTTGCAAGGTTGCTGTGAAAATCAAATGAGATAATAGTTGCAACTTAGCACATGGCTGGTACATAGTAAGCATTATATTAGCTATTACTATTCATGAATCAAGGAGATCAATTTAGTTTATGTATTTTCATGCTTAAATTTTCCTTGACTAGACCATAAAGCTAGGCTTTTGGGTCACATTTTTTGTATATCCTATTTAGCATCTGGAATTTTACCCAGAGTAAATATGCAACAAATATCTGCTTATTTAGAAGATATTTTCAGAGATTCAAGAAATGAACTGTCTAATTTTTTCATTTTAACAACCACTCCTAGAATTCTATGGAGGGGACAGAAAGTAGTATTTTGAGAACTCACCCCACTTGACCGTTCCCAGAGATTTCCACTTAGATCTTTGGTCCTCTCTTGTATAGGAGCATATTCTAAACTTCTAGATTTATTGGAGTTATAAATAAATATAGAAAGAAGGACTGTTGGAGCTTCCAAAAAGAACTCCAAAGATGGTTTGAAATCAAAGACCAGGACAGATATTGTTGTGATTATCACTGTTGTGACTTGAGACATTAGAACATGGAACATATTATCCAGGAATTTCAAAATAAAGGCTACTGAGAGACCCTGGAAAGCAGTGACAAAAATAAGTGCTACTGAAAATGCATTGTGGCCATAAAAAATCCCACAATTCTCCATCTGGCCATGGTTACTGGTCTGAAGGCTTAGGGTCAGTCCATTGAAAAATACTCCAAAGGCATAGAGTTTGCTATTTTGTATGAAGATATTTTCAGTTGCTTGGTCGCCTTCCTTCAATATTTTTTCATTATAGATATTGGCCATTGAAGAAATAAAACACTGAACGATCACAAGCACATGACCCAGGCCCAGGCGGATATGACTAAAAGTCCTGGTTGTAGTATTCCACTTGGCTTCAGGAAGTACCCACTGCCTTGTGCAATTGTCTTTTCCATGGCACTCATTAAGCTGCCTTGTGAGGAGGAAGCAAGAGTTGGACGAACTGAGAAATGAATCGTGATGAAATCCATGTTTTGCCAAGTGTGTATTTTCAGTCCCTGTAGTCAAGGCTACAATTGACAGAAAGAGAATGAGCAGAGAAGCCCACTGTATCCAGGTGAGATGTCGCCTATTTACACAGAAAAAATAAGACCACATTTATTCGTTGAATTTTACCCTGTAGCTTTCATGCTTATTATTAAAACCAATTCTTTAGTATTTGATTAATATATCCCAAACTATTCTCAAATAATCCCCTACTGCCCAAGTTCAAAGGAAATTGATTGTTGTTTCTGGGTCTTAAAGTTAGGTTTTTAGTTAACATTTATAGGACATTCTTCCTTTCAGGTCACTGAGTCACCTCACACTGAAACTCATTTTGGAACCCCTTCTTCTAACTTCCATGTCTAATTATCATGTTTTAAAGATTCAGACTGGCTTATAGTCTAATGTTTTGCTGGTCATATTCTTGATACACAATGATAGGGTTTCTATAAGCTGTACATACAGATAATAGCATCATAATATTAGGAAAGCATCAGATTCATAACAGATTAATGAGAGAATAAATGTATCTTCAAGAATCAAGGACTGTTGAAAAAGAAATATCATGGCATGGATAGATTTATACAACTAAATGTCATATTAAATTCCTTACCATAGGTATTTTAACACATGGTGCTAGGAAAGGAATATGTTGGGGATTATTGATTATACTAATGACCAAAAGGCCACCAGGCAAAAGATAGGACATATTTCTCTCAAGTGGACTGACCCAAAATGAAAAAAGAAGTTTTGAGTATCCTACCTGTATTTCTATGTCTAAAGTATTATCATAAAATGGCTTTTACTTGTCAAATTGCGATGTAAAACATTCATTTCATTAAGTGTGGTTTTCAATATGGCTTAGGGGACTTCATTTCCCTTTGCTACATACTAGAGAAAAACACATCCAATTTTATAATGGAAAATGATAAGAAAATACTACTGAGACCACAAATATTTGCTTGACAAAGTTATTTTAAAGAATATATTTATTCATAAAACTGGGTGTAATTGGCAAATATTTCATAATATATTACTGAAAAGCTCCATAAACTATCTGGTAGTTAAGAATTTCAGTTTCAAAATTCATAAATAAATAAATACATATAAAGACTCAGAAATTACTTAAAAAGCCAGCACTGTGATAATTTAGATGAGATGAACTTCAATGCAGATTCCTCCCACACCTTCCCCCCTTAAGGATCATTAAAGAAAATTTCTTATGGGCAAAGGATAAATCTTCAAGAATTCCTTGGATTTGGAGAGTTGCTGAAGCTATCATATTGTTTATCATTCCTTGAATAAATAAAAGCCAGGGAATTTTATATCAAAACTGATTATTCAGAGTCTCATACAGATGTGACTGAAATGGAAAAAAAAAACCATGTTAAAAATAAAAAGGACTAGCACTTAATATATTGTCATTTGATTAACATGTCAATAAATTCAAATGAGAATTAAGTAGGATTAAAGACCAGAAGAACAATAAACTCCAAAAGGAGGCTGTGTGATATGTTAGGAAAAAAAGACTAGATTGGGACTCAAAAGCCATCAAAAAGTCTCATCTCTTCAATTTGCTAGTTCTCTGAGTTTGGGCAAGCCATTTAACTCTCCATAAAAGTGAAAAATAATACCTCTTCCTTATAAGTTTGTTGTAATCCTCAAAAGAGATAATGAATATGAAACATTTGACAAAGTAAAAACAATAGATAAATTTGTTGTTCATTATCTTAATTTAGGATACTTTAGTTATTGTTCTTTGAAACAGTGCCAGTTAAGAAAGTTTATGATAATGATGCTTGTCCTTCATTCTCAAAGAAGAGCATGATATCAGGGAGGTGATGCTATAATAAACAAATGAATTGGATTTGAGTGAGGGGGTGCTGTGCTAAGTGTCCAGTCTCACTTTCTCCTCCAGAGCCATCTGGGTCCAATGGCCAGATATAAATCAAGACAACTCAAGATAACTCTTGGATTTTGAGGCAATCAGGTCACACAACTATTAAGTGTCTGAGGCTGGAATTGAACTACGGTCTTCCTGACTTCAAGGCCAATACTCTGTTCACTATGCCATCTAGAAGTTTATAATACCTAATGACATTAATATTATTATTATTATTATTATTATTTTTGCTTTTTGCAAGGCAATGGGGTTAAGTGACTTGCCCAAGGTCACATAGCCAGGTAATTATTATGTGTCTGAGGTCACATTTGAACTCAGGTCCTCCTGACTCCAGGATTGGTGCTCTATCCACTGTGCCATATAGCTGCCCAAATCCTATTATTATTATTATTATTAAAAATGATATATAGATAGGTAATTTCTGTTTGCTAATTTTCTAACTAGCATAGAATGAGATAATTTATTCCACAGGGATCGGAAAGATAGAGCCACTGTGTAAAGTTTAGGCCTATGATTATGATTATGATTATGATTATTATTACTCTATAGACTCTATAGACTATTTGTAACATATCAAATTTCCTGTCTCTAAAGATATTTTTAAAATAAGAAAAGCTAGTTTTCAAAAGAAATTACTATATCACATAAGCATTTTGTAGTCCCCTATCTCTCCCAAATTAAAAACATATCAGGAAACTCATGGCTTTCCATGTTTGCACAGCAAGCTTTAGAAAGATAAATGAAAAGGCAATTATTAAGCTTCTATGTGTTAAGTTCTGTGCTAATAAAGGTGTAGGGATACAAATAGAGAACTCAAGACAATAACCTTAAGGAGCTCACATTCAAATTGGGGGAATGGGAGGATGAGGAAGAAAAATGGATGGAGCTGAGAAGCCTTAAGGATACAAGGATTTGCAGAAAGCCAGACCCTCAAAAATAAAATACTAACAATCCTTGGCACATTTATCTTTCTTTAGAAGGGCTCAAACTACTTAATGCACCTTATCAAGGGAATTTGGTCAAATTTTCACTAGTGCTGTGATTTGAGTTTCCTTGCATTTCAGATGGATTAAATAACTTGCCCGAAACAACAAAGACAACTAGGAATAAAATCCAAATTGGACTTTGAGATTATGATGTTCGAGGTATATCATCTGAAACAGGGTGAGGCAGTTTTAGAGTATGATATATACTTCACAGAAAGTTACTTACTTTAGCACTATCCTGAATAGAAGAGCTGTTGTTATAATGCTAAAATTTGAGAAGAGTACAGCCATGGCCTAGAAAAAAAGCAGAAGATAGGGTTACAATGGAAACAAAGGAATGACCTCAGAAATCTCTCAACTTGGTGTTCACTTGACAAAAAAAGCTTTCTGGTCAAAATATTGAGGTTATTAGGGCAGCTCTTTCACTAGAGAATTAAGTTACGTTGTTATTGCTGGGTAAATTTATGTAGATATAATCAAATATTAGGCAGACCTTGAAAATTCAAGCTCAACTGTAGGGACTGCTCATGTAAACAATCTGCATGTGCAGATTCAGAGATAGACATTAATTCTAATGGTTTAGTTTTGGAAGCTAGGTAAAATAGCAATTTCCATTAAATTTCATATTGACAATGCATATCTCAAATTCTCTGAATGTTTGCAATTTCTCAGTGATTTCTATAGGCATAGGACAGTTATTATTTTGCCCCCAAACAGGTAAGGAACAAATTATTTCCTTCTAGAACAGTCAGAGGCAGATGGCTATAACACTAAATGAGTATTGGGCCTGAAGTCAGGAAGTCTCATTCAAATGAGTTCAAATCCAGTATCAGACACTTCCTAGCTGTGTGACCCTGGGCAGGTCACTTCACCCTGCTTGCCTCAGTTCATCTGTAAAATGAGCTGGGGAAGGAATTGGCAAACCATTCCAGTGCCTTTGCCAAGAAAACCCCAAATGAAGTAAGAAGAGTCAGACATGACTGAAAAAACTGAACAACAACCAGGCTAGTTAAAAAGTTAATAAACTGAAAGGAATTGAACTAAATTTTCAGACTTTAATTCATTATGTTCTCAGTGCTTCTTCAAAATTGAGAGCTGATTTATTGATTTTTGAGGAAATATGGTACAATGAAAGACCATTTGCTCTCTGAAGTTGGAGGACCTGGGGTCAAATCCTTTATCTGCCTCCATTTTTTTGATCTTGGGCAAGTCACTGTCTTAGTTTGCCCATCTATTGGACTAGTCCTTCTGAAGTTCCTTTCAATTTGAAATCAAAGAACTTATGATAAATTATTTCAATCATTTAGAAACAGTTATGTTTTCAATTTTTAAAGATCTTGGTTTTTAAAATCAGTAATATATTACAAAAGTATGAATAACAGACATTACTAACTTAATATTTCCTCCAAACTCTTATGAAAACCTCTTCCAAAAAAGAGAACAATTCTAACTGGCTAGTGTGCAACTTAAATTATAAATTTATTTTCCTCACCAAACATCTATTACTGTGTTAAACTACTGAATAACTGTTCTAGATACAGTTCAAGTATAAAGTCCTAGGAGTCTTAAGGAACTTTAAACACACTAAGACCTTCGGGACTCCCTGCATAAGGTTTTGGTTAGATGAAATAACAGTTAAGTGTGAATAGCAATAACTAATATTGAAATAGCACTTTAGGGGGCAGCTAGGTAGCGCAGTGGATAGAGCACCGGCCCTGGATTCAAGAGTTCCTGAGTTCAAATCTGGCCTCAGACACTTAACAATTACCTAGCTGTGTGGCCTTGGGCAAGCCACTTAACCCCATTTGCCTTGCAAAAAAACCTAAAAAAAAACCCTAAAAAAAAAGAAAGAAATGGCACTTTAAGGTTTTGCAAAGGGTTTACCATGTTATCTCATCTGATTCTTATAACCCCGAGGGGTAAATGCATTATTATCCCCATTTTACCAATGAGGAAACTGAGGCTGAGACTTGTGCAAGGTCACAACATAAGTCTTCCCCACTAACCTCTTGGACTGGACCTATCTACTATGAAGAAGTCTCCTATGTTTTATAAAGAGAAGTCTGAAAATCACAGATAGAATGTGACCTATTAACAACATATGTTTGTAGAAGTGCAGGTGCTATTGGTACAGTGAAATGGTAGAGGAGCCAAGGCATGTGTCAAGTTCCTAACAGAAGCCTTTCTCAGAGAGTTGAATTTTTAAGTTAACATTGAAGTTTGGGAAAGCATACAACAGTCTAGGGAAAGGACAATCTGGTTAAAGAAACTGTTTGACTTTCCTGTAGATCAAGTTAACACATCCTCCAATGTGAGTAGAACAACCAGAATGGCAAGTCTTTGAGCATATAGATTATCTGGGTCTCAGACCCAGTGCCAAGGAGTGTCAAAGAAAGGAAAACTTTGAATATATTTCAAAAAGCAAACAGGTAAAGGTTTAAGAGCAAGAATAACTTATCTGGCAAAACTGATTATCACCTTATGAGGAGGAAAATGGGGCTTTTTAATGAAATAAAGGACTTCTAAGTATTCCTGATGAAGAGACCTAAGCTGAGTAGGAATTTTGAAATACAAACACTGGAATCAAGAGAAGCACAGAAAGGTAAACACATAGAACAACTGGAAGGAATTTTACAATATTGAAGTGTAAATCCTAAAAGTGTCTCTTCAGAAGTCACAGAGAGCTATAAGTCAGAGGGCAGAAGAATAGCTTGATTTTGATAATCTCCTGAGAATAAAAGGACAAGAGAAGAAAAAAATACATTAGGGAAGAAAAAAGGAGGAAGGGGGCAACAACTTATCACATAATGGAGTGTACAAAAAAAAGATGACAAAATATAAAAGGAGGGGGAAAGAAGCTGCACAAAAAGCACATTTTCATCTGTATTGACAAAGGAGGATTAAATATAAACATGGTCTGATGAAGAAATATATTAAATGTAACATGAGGATTAGTGAGGGAAAGGGAGAAGGGAGGAAGGAAATTGCAGGGGATTAGATCTAAGCAACATAAATTATCTTTGAAGGGTAGGGTATTAACAGGATAGGAAGAAAGGGAATACAAGTAACAATTCTAACTATGAATGTGATTAAGATGAATTCATTTGTAAAATGGAGGGAGGAAGGTATCAGAAAGCAGAGGCCAACATTTGAAACTGAAAGGGTCAAAAAGAAGTAAATACCAGAGTAAAATTTATTATGCATTTTCCAAATACAAAAAAGCAGGGATAACAATCATGATTTCAGATGAGGCAACAAGTAAAAATGGACTGATTAAAAGAGGTAAATAGAGAAATTTCATTAAGTTTAAAAGTACTATATTCAATGCAGCTAGATAATGCAGTGTATAGAGCACTGACCTGGGAGTCAGAAGAACTGGAGTTTGAATCTGTCTCAGACACTTGACACTTACTACCTGTGGGACCTTGATCAAGTAACTTAACCCTAATTGCCTCACATCCAGGGCCAACTCCATTCATCCTGATTTATATCTGGCCACTGAACTCAAATGGCTCTGGAGGAAAAAGTGAGGTTGGTGTCTTAGCACAGCACCCCCTCACTCAAATCTAATTCACATGCTTGTCATGGCATCACCTCCCTGATGTCATGGTCTTCTTGAAGAATTAAAGACAAACATCATCACCAATATTCAAGATACATACATATATATATATATATATATATATATATATATATATATATATATGTAGCAAATATTTGTTGTTGTTGTTGGTGTTGGTTCAGTTATTTCAGTTGTGTCTGACTCTTTGTAACCCCATTTGGGGTTTTCATGGCAAAGATACTGGAGTGGTTTGCCATTCCTTCTCCAGCTCATTTTACAGGTGAGAAACTGAGACAAACAGGGTTAAGTGACTTGGCCAGGATCATAAGGCTAGTGAGTGTTTGAGGCCAGATTTGAACTCAGGAAGATGAGTCTTATTGACTCCAGGCCCAATGCTCTATCCACTGTGCCACATGATGGCCCTAATAGCCCATCTAAATACTTAAAGAAAGTTAATTGACTCATAGGAAGAGATAGTATAAAACTGTAAGAGTCAGGAATCTCAATATTTTCAAGAGTATCCAAGTCACTCTCAGAACTAGGAACATTTAATCAAAAGATAACTAATAAAGAGGTCAAAAGATCTGAAGAGAATTTTAGGAAAGTTAGATATGCTTTATTTCTGGTAACTACTTAATAGAAATATGAAGAAGTATACTTTTTTTTAGTCATACACACGGTACAAAATTAGGGCATAAAAATAACAGACAAAAGTAGAAAATGAAAAAAAGATTAAATATATCCATTATGAACCAGAAGGAAATAACAATTAGAGGAAAACTTAGTGGCAGCTGGGTAGAATAGGTCACATGCTCTTTCCTAGCAGACAGAGCATGGGATCCACTGGACCTAGGGTCAGGAAGACATGAGTTCAAATCCAGCCTCAAACAACTGTAGCTCTGTGATCCTGGAAAGTTATTTAATCTCTGCCTCAGTATCCTCAATTGTATAAAAGGGGATAATAGCTTCTATTTCATCAGGTGGTTTTGAGAACCAAATGAGGCAATATCTGCAATGTGCTTAGCACTCAGAGCCTGGCATGTCTCATATATGCTAGCTATTACTACCACTTCTTGGTTTTATAACACAAGACTTAACACAATAAGTCATATGTACTGAGTTCTTAAGAAATTCTTGTTGGTAACTACTTTGCATTTTTTTTCTTTTCTTGCACCTTAATTACCTTAATTGATCCCAAATGCAGGTTCCTAGTGGCTTAAGAACGTAGGCAGCACATGAGGAACCAGAAGCTCTTCACTTAGGCTACTGACCTGCACTAGCAGGTAAACTGTATATAAGTCTATCAGTGAATACAGCCTTATCTAGCCTTTCCACGTTTGTATAGCTTAGTAAACTTCCTTTTGTTAACTTTTTAAAAAAGAAACAATAAATGAATAAAATGATTGCTATGAGGGCTCTGATAAAGTTAGACAATATGGATTTGTCATGAGTCCAATCTGGATGATTTTGTGACTTACTCCAGCAGTATTGTGTAACCAGGAGAAGGACTAAAAATGACAAAATAGTGCAATGCCAACACTGATGTTGCCCTTGGAACCAGGGGGCCACATTCTCTGTGTGAACCTGGATGAGAGACGATTTTCTTTTGGACCTCAGTCTAAAGATGGAAGGGCTGGAATAGGCAGCTAAGAGTCTCCTGTTTACAAATCTAAAATTCAATGCTCCTAAAGTAAATGTTCTTAAAATGAAGGTTAGCAGAATTTAAAAATTTAAGGGCAAAGGGAAAGGAATATAAAGACTGTGCTTTGCTGCTTTTTTTAAAACAGATTAAATCTGTAGGAAAGAATGAGAAAATTACCAGGAAATATAGATTTGAGAGGGATTTTTTTTTTTAGTTCGGCATCAGTCTGAGATGATAATAGGCTTTAAGGATACTGTCCCTGTCAGTGGCTAAGATATAATGGAGAGAAAAAAACAGAACTGAGGAGGTTGATAAGCTTTATGAAGCCTGGGGTGTTTATGGGGTCATCAATACAAAGACATAAATCCCCAAAATAAGGGCAAGGTTTGGAGTGGAGATTACTGTAAATTAGGTACTAAGGATTTACTGAGAAGAAAATAAAAGTAATATAAATCTGAATATTATATAGACCTAAATAAAGTGATAAAATTAGTCAACATAAAAATATTACCTAAATTAATTTACTTATTCAGGCCATATCAAGCTACCAAAGTATTACTTTATGGAATTGGAAAAATAGTGATGAATTCATATTATGAATAAAATATGAAGGCAAAAAAGTCAAAATTTCAAGGGGAAATAATGAAGAATTGGAATGAAGGAGCCCTAGAGGCTTTAGTAGTACCCGAACTCAAACTAGTTCTCAAGACAATTTTGCTCTGGTTAAAAGAGAGGTTAATCAGTGGAACAGGTACACAACATAAAGAGGCAAAGGAATCTAATAGTTTTGTGTTCAATAAACAAAGAGACCCCAGTCACTGAAGTAAGGACTTATTTGGTAGAAACTGCTAGAAAAACTAGACAGTATTATATGGAATAAATTAGATTTAGACCAACACCCCATATTCAATACCAAGATAAGCTCCAAATGTCCATGCGACCTAGAGATAAAGGGACACATTATAAACAAAGAAATAGGAGGAAAAAATACTTATCAGATTGAAGGTAGGGCACAGAGAAATGATATAATCTTTTGCCATGCTGGACTTGAAGGTCGTGCCCTTTGGGTCAGGAAAGATTAGTACGTAGAACTAATGTTGATCTACGCTTTTCTTTTTTCTCTCCACTGCATTCTGCTGGTTCCTTCTCCCTTCTTTCCTCTAGGTTTCTTCCTTGGACCTAGGTTGACCAAAGCTTTTTTTCTTTCTTTCTTTCTCTCTTTCAACAAGACTACTTCTTTCCTGGTCCATAACTAACAATGGCAACTCCAGGTTTAAGTCCAGTTATTTCTTATGCCTGTTTTCCTAATCCTTTCCTCTTTTCCTCAGGCATTCTTGCCTGGCCCTTTATTATTCAGTGTGTACCTAAGTAGCTCTCCTTCCAGATGAGTTTAATCTCTGAACTGTTTGTGGTCTGTAATATAAGTGAATTTGGCAGGTCTCTGAATAAAAGTCTGAGCTTTTACACCCCTAGGGTCAATCATGAGTTTTTAATTTAAATGAACCCTGATGGCATTGGGATGGCATCCTCAATTTCTCTGTCATTAAGATCTATGAGAAAAAGAAACATTCATGATCAAAGGATAGGAAAGATCACAGAAAATAAAACAGTATTGATTACATAAAATTTAAAAAATTTTGCACAAACAAATCTATTGACTAAGAGGTGATAAATTCAGAGCACAGAATCAGACATTTTTAAACAGTCAATCAGAGAATTTGTTTTGCTATGTATATCTTTTGCAAGGAATCCCCCCCCCCACCCATGAGGTAGGGGTAGGATGAGGAGAAAAAATTTGTTAATTAAAAAAAATAATTTTAATGATGCTCTATATACGAAGCAAATATCAAAGCAAGAGAGAATGGTGAAGATGAACTGGAAGTATTTCAGGAGTATTTGTATGCTGACTATTCCAGTTGGCTTCTATGTGCACCCCCAAAGGAAAGAATGGCAAGGGAAAAGATATCTTCAAAAGAGAGATTCCTATAAGTCCCAGAAGTTGTAAGAAACATGAGAAAGAAATTGAGATTGATGGGACAAAGTATTAACAAAAGCATTGGATTTCCTCAGGGCTGAGTACAGGATTTCCTCTGTTGAGACAGAAAAGGATAGGGACCAGGAAGCATTCAAGTTGAGCTGAATAGAATTAAGAATACAAGAGGAGGCAGGAAGGAAAAAGACATTTTTCTCAATGGTTAATTCTTAATCACAAGGAATACATGAACAGTAGGCAGAAATTTGCTAGCTACAGAACAGGTGTATCAGGTATAAAGAAGTTTATAAGTTAAAGCAAGCCAAGATTGTACCTAGAACAGTACTACTGCTGATGTCTCCAAGGGAGTGTCTTCTTTTTTAACCTTCTTTATTAACCTCACCTCCACTCAGCCACAGTAATTGGCAGAACACATTTCAAGTGCCCAGGTTTTCACAGAAAATAGGTGCTTAAAAATGGCTGAATTCAATCAATGAATCAACAAGCATTTAATTAAGTGCTAACTATATATGTGGTGACATTTTTTTAAACATTGAAAATAAAATAAAAAGAAAAAAATAATCCTTTCCCTCAAAAATCTGCATCCTGATAGGGAAGTAAACATATCAACAGGTACACATACAGAGTAGATGGAAAATAACCTTAAATGAGAAGGTTCTAAATCTGGGGAGATCAGTAAAGGCCCACTGTAGAAGGAGACATCTGAGTCAAGGAAGTTGAGCTGAAGGAAGTCAGGGATTACAAAAGACAAAAAGGAGGAGGGAGAACATTCCAGGCAAAGGCAAAGACACAAGAGATAGGATTTTGTGTGAGGAAACCAAAGAGTTGGTGGAGGAGAGTAATACTTAAGGAGACTTGAAAGATAGGATGGGGTCAGGTTGTAAGGGGTGAGGGTACTGAGGAATCACTGGAGTTTACTCATTAAGTTTACTCATTAAGTAAGTGGGGGTGGGGAGGAATTGGTCAGACTTGGGCTTTAAGAAATCATTTTGACACTTGTATAGATTAAAGAAAGGGAAATTAATTACTCATTGGATTACCAAGACTGGTCTACAATCAGAGGATTTCCCTCCTCTAACACAGGAACTGTGCCAATCCAGGTCTGTCCCTCACAATTTGTCAACATTATAGACTGCCCTAAATAGGTTTGCTACAAAACTTCTGGTCTAGAACTTTAAAAAACAGCTGACACAAGGATGTCAGTGACAGGGGAAAAGGAGCACCAATACCAATTTCAATATAAGACCACCAAAGCTAACAAATATAATAATAAAAGAATAGTACAGAGATTATCTTTCCTGAGTTGCTTCAATAATGACTTTTTTTTCTTTTTTGTCAAGTTTACTTACAGGCTGAAGATAGGACAGGACATAGAAGACAATCAGGTTATCCAAAAAGTAAAGGAAGGCAGGAATGGACCACTTCATATAATGGCAGAATTCTCTCCAAGAAGCATATCCAAAATCTTTACACTGACAGCCCTCTACAGGAAAAGATAAAATGGATATGGAACTGATATTGTTGAAAATGACCAAACTTTAGGTTAAAAGGCTAAACTAGATTTTACTTATATAAATACTTACTTAGAAAAAAAATTTATAAATTTGTCTAGATATGTTGATAGAATGTTGAATAGTATGTCAAATTACAGTTATTAATGTATGTCTTCTTTCCCCTTGGGGAAAACTGTGAAAGTGATGAGCATAATTTCTATTTATTTGAGATCTAGGCAAAGATAAAATGGATATGGAACTGATATTGGTGAAAATGATCAAACTTTAAGATTTTGCTTCTAAAAATATTTACTTTGAAAAAGATTTATAAATTTGTCTAGATATGTTGATAGAATGTTGAAAGTGAAGTTTAATAATAAATACGGCCAAAATTAATGTTATACATCACACTTATTAATGTATTTCTTTTCTCCTCTTGGGGAACACTGTGAAAGTGATGAGCATAATTTCTATTTATTTGAGATCTAGGAAAAGATAAACATGGATATGGAACTGATATTACTGAAAATGATCAAACTTTAGGTTAAAAGACTAAACTAGATTTTGCTTCTATAAATACTTAGAAAAAGATTTATAAATTTGTCTAGATATGGTAATATAATGTTAAACTGTTGAATAAGAAAATAAAATTTATTAATAAAATATAGCCCCAAATTAATGTTATATATCACACTTATTATATGTCTTCTCTCCCCTTGGGGAAACACAGTAAAAGTGATGAGCATAGTTTCTATTTATTTGAAATCCTAGAAGTAACAACTGAGGAGATCCAGGATTCTGTACATGATTTTGCTTTATATCTAATGGCATGAGACTAAAATGGAAGAATAAGGTTGTGAGTTGGAAGGAAAAAGTTAGATGTTTTGAATAAAAACATATTTTCTCATTGTGGTCTCAAAAAGATGCATTAGACTTCAAATTTGTACTCACCTCTGTGACACTAAGTAAAACTAATCTTAATTTTCAATTGAGTAATCTATATTATTGTTTCCTACCCTAGTTTTCAAAAATCTCAGGGAAGCCATACCATTGAAGAAGGGGAAAGAGAGAAGACCAAAAATGACACAAAGTTCAAACAAAGCATAAAAATGCCCATGCATTTTTCCATGTTTTCCATCCAGAGTATTGGATTAAGAAACTTTAATTTATATGGTTTCCCAACCCCACCTTACTTTTAATTTCTCTTTCACAACATGACTACTACAGAAATATTCTAAACAGGATTATACAGGTACAACCTATGCCAGATTGTCCACTGCCATGGTGGGTAGAGGAGGAGGTAGAAAGAGAGGGTGGTAGAAAAAAAAGTGGAAATCATAAATTTGCAAATGGATGTATGTTGAAAACTCCTTTTGCTTGTAATTGAAAAAAATCAAATTTAAACAATAGCTTAGTCTTTTCTTGGGCTACTTCTTAGAAATTATTTGTTTATATTAAGCCTAGATGTAGGATGAGAGATTAGATATATGATTTTTTAATGCTCCATGAATTCATCAGAATAGAAAGTTCGCCCCTCCTCAACAAAGATTTCCTAGGAAATTTTTGAGGGACAAAGTTACATGAGCAGTCTATAGAGTCCCACAGTAATAATTATCAGAACTAGAATTTGAATCTCAATTTTGAGATTGGCACTCTCAAAATGCTTTTTCAGAGAAAATACTACAGAAAATATATAGTATATGTAATCTAATATGCATCTACAACATAAATAGCTCATAATTAAGTAATAGTATTCAATAAATAGGATTATGCCCACTTATTTTTTAATTATCAGATAAACTATAGGGCATTTATTGAACAGCAAACAATTCCAAGATATAAAGAAAATGTCTTGTGGTTTAGTTAGTTCAAACTAACATCAGGTAAAGAAACCGTAATATGATCTTATTAGGAAGAATATTGATTTTGTTACATTAAAAAGATTATGAAAGATAAAAAATATTTCAGATTTTTCAATCAGGATGCCTTTTGTAAAAAATATTATGGCTGTTTCATTCTCTCTAAAAAAATTCAAAATATGGTTTATTGTATGAATTAACAGAACACAAGTTTAAAATACATGTTTCATGCCTAAAAAAGTTCACCTGGGAATTTATGATGGACAGTTTTCCTAAAAGAAACTACATGTTTGATTGTAGATCAAGAGATGTTGGGGAAGCACAAAATCAATCAGTCCTTAAAAGGAACTCAATTAAGAAGAGACAACAAGCAATTCCTCAAATTAACTCGGGATTTTATACAAATAACTTTTAAAAGTTTATTATTGAATCAGTGGTCACCAATTGAGTAATAGCTCTATAAACCATGGTACTCAAATGTGATGGAATAAAACTGGGTTATAAGAAACAAAGAATATGAAGTATGGGAAGGCTTAAGTGGTGCAGAGTGAAGGAAGAATCAGGAAAACAATATAAATAAGGGCTATAATAATAACATTTTTATAATTCTGCAAGATTAGAAAATACTTTATACACATTATTTCAATTGATCCTTATAACTATCCTCTAAGGTAGTTGCTATTAATCTCTCCACCTAACAAATGAGGAAATGGGGACTGACAAAGGTTAAGTGGCTAGCCATGAATGCACAATTACTCTCTTTGATGATTTTTATTTGAAACCAGGTCTTCCTTACTCTACATCTTGACTACAACAATGTAAATGGAAAGAACAACAAAAGAAATTGAATGTGATGTAAGTTTCGACCTGAGGAAAAAATGCACCTTCCTGATTCTTGACAGAGGCCTTATATTTATATTGTATATATATATTTTTTCATTTTTTGCCTCTGTGTGTAAAGTGGGTGCTTCAAAAATACTAGGGGAATTGAATAGAACATGTGGCCAGCTTCCTGGGACTAAGTTTCCCCATTTGTAAAACAAGGTTGGATAAGATGATCCCTTCAAAATCTAGACTGCTGATATTGTTCAGTCCCTTTAGTCATTCCTCATTTGGGGTTTTCCTGGCAAAGATGCTGGAGTAGTTTGCCACTTTCTTTTGTAGTTCATTTTACAGGTAAATAGGACTAAGTGACTTATCCAGGGTCACAGAGCTAGTAGATGTGGGAGGCACAATTTGAACTCTGGAAACTGAGCCTTCCTGACATTAGTCCTGGTACTCTCTCTAGTGTGCCATCTATAAATCTAACTTAATGAAGAGACTTTAAGGGATGAGCTTCCCTTACCTTTCTTCACAACCCAGACTGCCACAGTCATACAGAAGATCAACTTCACAAGTTCAGAACACAAGTTGACAGTTGTAGGAAGATAATCATATTTATTGTCTAGAAGGGAATAGAGAGGAATTTACTTTATTTAGCAATAATATAGTCATTAATTTGACAAATGTTTTATGAAGTATTTATTATAAATGTATTTCTAACAAAACATTCCCCCTCTTTCAAACTTCCCTATTAAATAAGATAGTCTCTATTATCAAGGAGCTTATACTCTAATAGAGAGAGACAATCTATAAAAGGGAGCTGGTTAGCAGGGGGCGTGGGGTTAAGGTGCTGAGCAGGAAAAGCTAGTATGTCTGGGGCTATTCTGAAAAATAGCAATTCTGCCAGGGACACAGCAAATAGGACAGAAGGACTCAGGCTTATTCAACAGAAAATTTGTAAAACTGGAATATATCTGGCCATTCATGTAGCATTTCCTTATGAAAACTAAATGAAGTAGAGAGTATAAATATCCCCATTTATAGGTGAAGAAACAATCAAAAACAAGCATTTATTAAGATCCTATTATATGTGAGGCACTGTGCTAAACATTGGGTAGACAATAAAAGGTAAAAACATCTTTGCTCTCAAAGCATTCCTATGCCAAAAAATATACATATGAGATAAATACAGATTAAAGCAGAAGGTGGTCTCTTGGGGTGGGGAGAAGGGAGAAGAGGATCAGGAAACATCTCCATCAAAAGTGGTTTTAAGGGTCAGCTAGGTGGCACAGTGGATAGAGCACTGGCCCTGGAGTCAGGAGTGCCTGAGTTCAAATCCAGCCTCAGACACTTATTACCTAGCTGTGTGGCCTTGGGCAAGCCACTTAAACCCATTGCCTTGCAAGGAAAAAAAAATCTAAAAAAAAAAAGTGGTTTTAAGCCAAGCCTTGGGGGGAAGAAGCCAGGGAAGCGAGGAGAGGAGCAGTTCAGACATGAGTGGCTAGCCAGTGAAAAGATACTAGCAGGAAATGAGGTATTTCTTCTACAGAACAGTAGTGTTCATGAAGAAGAGTATAGTGTAAGAACACTGGAAAGGTCAGAAGGGTTGTAAAAGGTCAAAGAGAGCATGTGAAGTAATAGGGAACTAGAGTAGGGTGTTGAGAAGGAGAGAACATGGTCAGACCCATACTTTAGGAAAATCTCTTTGATAGTGGAGGAAGCTTTGATAAAGGATGACTGGCAGATGATGATATAAAGTTGGGTGAACAGATCTAGAAAATCTTCGCATGGAAATGACAAACACGTGGAACTGATGAGATCAACAGATGACAAAGGATAAAACAGGAAGATGGGCTAGGACATGACCTTGTCATCCTAACTGGAAGATCTGAAGAGGTTCCCCCTTCCAATCTCCCCCCCAATTCAATAAGTTCTAGTGTTCCTTTCTATCTCTAGCATCAGATATAAAATACTGTTTGTCATTAAAACCCTCCATGGTCTATGACTCAGCCATCTCTCCGCCCTGTGGTTCCAATCTTATCCCTTCTCCAATTCCTTCCCCTATCATGTACTCTTTTTTCTTTTTAAGGTATTTTGCAAGGCAAATGGGGTTAAGTGGCTTGCCCAAGGCCACACAGCTAGGTAATTATTAAGTGTCTGAGACTGGATTTGAACCCAGGTACTCCTGACTCCAAGGCTGGTGCTTTATCCACTACGCCACCTAGCTGCCCCCCTATCATGTACTCTTGAGACATAGTGAAGCTGGACCCTTTCTGACTTCTTCCATACCAGGGCTAATTAGCCTATTGGCTTCCTATTGATACTACAAGTAGATTGTTTTACATAGTGGTTTGTGTGTTATCTCATCTATTAAATTATCAACTCTTTGAAGTGGGGACTTTTTATCATCAATGCTTAGTAGAGTTGATAGGAAATAATGATCTCTTAATAAATGTTTATTCACTGACTAGCATCCATGTTTACAGGGAAGACCTTAATGAAGACACAAAAAAAAATAGAATGAGATGGAAAGATGGGTTAGAAACTAGATAATTTCACTAAAACCTAAGAAAGGAGGGTTTCCAGGAGCAGAAGGTGACTGACCATGTTAAAGGCTGCAGAGAGGTCAAGAAGGATGAAGACTGAGAAAAGATCATTGAATTTGACAATTAAGAGATGATTGAGACTGATTAACTTTAGAGAGATCAGTTTCAGATGAATAAGGTTGGAAGTCAGAATTATAGGGGATTTAGAAATGAGTGAGAGAAGTAGTGCAGGCATTTCCCAATTCAGTTAGAATCCATGAAGGAAAGAGAAGATATAAAATGATAGGTAGCAGAGACAGTGATATCAAATGATTTATCTGTGGAAGGATGTGCTAGTGCCAGGTGTAATTGCAAGTCAACTTTTTAATTTTTCACTGTGAACATTTATACCTCAGAAACCTATAATTGTTACAAATCAGTGCTTGACTTCTTATTATGTTGATTGTCTAGACTTAAGAAAATGTTATTAATGCTAAAGAAACTTGAAAATTTGAATGTACACTTTTTTTTTTGCTCTGCCAGAGACCCTGTTGTCTCCACATCCCTATCCTCTCAATAAACACTGCTTGAGCTCAACAGTAGAAGGATCAGGGAATAAAATCATTAACACAGTGAAAGTCTAGAGACTTTCACTTATTATTGCTACTACTAATAATTATAACAGCTGGCATTTATATAGCACTTAAGATCTTCAAAGTGTTTTAAATACATTATCTTATTTGAGTTCACAATATCCTGGCATCCATGTCACAAAGAGAGTTAAAAACCAGAGTTGGGAATCAAATCCAGGGCCATTTTCCCATTTGGACTTAATATTATAAGAGCTAGGTGTTAGTCCCAGATCCATTACTTATTCAGGGAAGCAAAATGGTACAGTGGAAAAAATGCAGGAATTGAAGTAAAAAATGACAGGACTCTCTACTTTTGGGTAATGACACTTATTTGAGACTCAGTTGCCTCCCTCCCATAAATTGAGAATAACACTTATTGTTCTTACCTCCTAGTATTATTGTGAGAAATTTTTAATATTAATAAAAATTATATGTATACCTACACATATGTGACATCATCATCATTATTAATACTGTTACTATTACTACTGCACCACTATACTGCTATATTCTAACCAAAAGTTCAGAGACACAAGGACAGGGTTCCATATAGGTGCACATTTTAAAGAATTTTGTAATCTTTAATTCATTACTTCCACTCTATTTTTTATTAATCTTTTGAAAATTGGTCTTGATTAGCAGAGATTATGCCTTACTGTATATACATATGTTTATATATGTATATTTGTTTATACATATATACTTAACAGATACAGATATACATATCATGTGTGTATTCATTTCAGCATGGTGGTTTACACAAAAATCTAATAAATCACAGAATGCTACATTTGGAAAAGAACTCATAAGTCATCTCTATCCTATAGCATCCCACAATGTTAAAAATGCCTTCTACAACATCTTTGATAAATGAACATCTGACCTCTTTTTAACCTGCTCTCCATTTTTGTTTATTTCTGTTTTTATTTTTTTTTTGTAGGGAGTTCACTACTTTCAAAAGGATTCAATTGGATTGCTTGATAAATCTAATTCTTAGAAACATCATCTAAGGGAATGTCTCTTAAGGTAAAATATTTCTCTTTATGGAGGCAACTAGCACTCTTTGTACACTGATTAAGATGTTCTTTCTGCTACAAGAAACTTTAAATCTACTTAAATGTGAAATTCATCCATGTTTGGCTATCACTTCTCCCTAAGTCTTTTCTTCTCCAGTCTAAATACCTCTAGTTTTCTCATCTGGTTTTCACTGAACAGGATTTCTAGACCTTTCACTCCCCTCTTGATATTCTCCATTTTGCCAAAAGCTACCTTGACAAAAATTTGGAACTAATTAGTTTCAGTAAAATGATCAATTCAAAATTCAATTAAATGAGCAATTTGACAAGATAAAGAGTACAATTGGATTATTAATGGCTGCCCTTGATTTAGATATTTCTCTTAATACATTAAATTTGTTTGTTTTTATGGTTACCAAATCACATTTTTGTCACATAAAAAGTTTGTAATTACTTAAAATAAGGTAGATTTCATCCTTCAGTTTTGCAACTGATTTTTAAGAATTTAAATACAAGACAATTTGCTATTTATTCACTATAGTATTATTATCATCATCATTGACCAAGTAAAATTTCAGCTTGTTAGTTTTGGTCTTTTGATTCAACCTAACAATATCTTTTTTGTTTTGTTTTTTTGTTTTTTGTTTTTTTAGGTTTTTTGCAAGGCAAATGGGGTTAAGTGGCTTGCCCAAGGCCACACAGCTAGGTAATTATTAAGTGTCTGAGACTGGATTTGAACCCAGGTACTCCTGACTCCAGGGCCAGTGCTTTATCCACTATGCCACCTAGCCACCCCCTAATAATATCTTGTAAATCCCTTATTCTATCATCCAAAGTAATAGCCATCTCCAGCTTTCTGTTATTTGTTTAGCAAACTTTCTATGTATTTATTCAAATCACAAAAAAAGATGACCAAGTATAGACTTGTCTTGTGACCTCTCTAAAGGATTAAATTAATACACTGGTCAATATTTGACCATGAGTTACAAATTCATTTAATCATAGCATAATCTAATTCGACATGACTTTATTGTCAATATCCACTACACTTAAAGTAGCATAATATTACAGTGTGAAAATGTAATAATGGCAGCATAGTTAACTCTCAATGTGGTACTTCTTCTATCAATGAAGATCTAAATCATAATTTCAAAGATATCCTAGGGACCGTGAAGCACAGAGAAGAAATGATTTCTCTGGATTTATACAGCTGGTCAGTTTCAGAACTGGAATTTCAAATTTGGTTTTCTTGACTCCAAGCGGAGCACTCACTATCCATTATGCCAAATTGTCTCTAGCCTAGCAAACTGATCAAAAACAGAAAAGAGGGCTAATTTTCTTCCTTAATAGGTCCATGATATATCCAAGGTATTACCTTAGGCTAAGTGATTACAAATTCTTTATTCAAATAATAATCTATTTTAAAATAACAAGTATAATGTATTTTAAAATAGCATAAATAATAAAATAATAAAAAATCAAATAATAACCCATTTAAAAATTCTGCTTAGGATTGATGTATTTGTCTACAGAGTCTGGAATCTCTTCATTTTATTAAATAACTAGAATAACATTTGCTTTGTCTTCAGCCTATTGGCAAATATTCCATTCTTCATTATAACATGAAAAATTTTGTTAATAATTTCTTAATCATATCTATAAGCTAATTAGTATCCTGGAAAATAATTTAGTTGATGAATCTAGAGAGCCTTATTCATTCTCTCCTATTTTTTCCCTACACTTTCCAGTTTAGTGGCTTTTCTTTGCTGGGAAAGTGGAAGCATTAGAATAAAATAGTTCTGTTTTCTCTTTCTCTGTCCAATGTTCTTTTTCTTTCTTTTTTTCTTTTCTTTCTTTCTTTCTTTCTTTCTTTCTTCTTCTTTTTTTTTTTTTTTTTTTTTGGTTTTTGTAGGCAGTGAGGTTAAGTGATTTGCCCAATGTCATACAACTAGTGTCTGAGACTGGATTTAAACTCAGGTCCTTCTGACTCCAGGGCTGGTGCTCTATCCACTGTACCACCCAGCTGCCCTGTCTCTGTCCAATGTTAAAAAAACTATCTTCCCCAAACAATGATCCAATCCTCTTCTTGTTTCTCATGCTATAAATAGATGGCAAATAGAAATTTTAGGGAAATCAATATCTGTGAAATAAAAATCTTTTGTCAAAGATAGGAAATTTCTTCCATACATATGCCCATCAATTTCCCGGGTTTATGCAGGCTAGATAGGCATTTTAGGAATATGAATGATATGGTAAGCATCAAGTACTAAGGGCAGAGACAGATATAGCTTAGTATGAAATAATCTCCAGTTTATCTGGGAGGGCTATGATTGAAAAAAATAGACTTGTGGCTGAGATGGCTCTAAGACAGATAGAATGGCTTAACAAATTCTGGGTATATTAACATAATAGAATAATATTATATTGTAAGCAATGAAAAGAGATGATTTTAAAGAATCCTGAGTAGTATGAACTCATACAGAATTAAGAGAATAGACTCAGAAGAACATTTTTTTACAACGACAGTAATACTGTAAAGAAAAACAACCGAAAGGCTTAAAAACACTAATCAATTCCATATCCAAGCACATCTCCCTAAAATCTATGATGAAACATGTTACCCATCTCCTGACATAAGAGGCAATGGACATAGGGTCCTGTAAGAGGTACATTTTTTGGACAGTTGTCACTTTGTGGAATTTGCTTAACTATGCTTTATTACAAGGATATTTCCCCCTTTTTTCCTTTCAGTTTTTAATTAGGAGGGTATTGGAGGAAAGAGGATTGACAATAGTGATACCCTCATCCCCCCCAAAAAAGCAAAGTACCTTTTTTTTTAAATGCAAAGAAGGAAACAGAAGATAGTTTAGAAGGAAGAACAAAGAATAGTTTTGAAAATAAGGTGTAGAATTTATTATATTTATATATACATATATATTTAAAAAGGCAAATGGTATCTATGAAATGGAGATTCATGGTTTCATAAAGAATACTCTATTTGCATTAAAAAAATTTTTTTGGCATTTAAACTCAAAATAATTTCTTAAAAAAAATTCAGATGTTAGCAACATGCACTACACAAATTGGTTATTGTTCCATATTTGACTATTAACTCAAACCACCAGGGATTTTACAACAGGAATAAAACATGTTACTTCATAGGGCAAAAAAAAATTAATATGAATATACTACATCATCAATATTAAGCAATTTCACTTTATAGGAGAAGATGCTTGCCTTATATTTCATATAAGGAAACTAAAATTAGAGGTGTTTCATGCTGAAATTCAGCCACAGGACACACTAGGAATGAACAGAATATAAGTTTCTATAATTAGTTTAGATATTAACATACCTTCATTGGCTGAGAATTTCATCAACAGAATACGACTTGAACTTAAAGCCACAAACATGGCTCCCAGAAGACTTGTGGAAGCCACTGATATCATCCGTGGTCCAGGCTGACTGCAGCACTTGCCTTCCATTCCAGCGTCTGGGCTGTCTGGCTGTTGGTAGCCTTTAACAAAACAAAATCTTCATAAGTAAAAATTCAGTGTTAGAAAATGGGCAAGCAAGTAGTTTGGCAGAACAGAGGGCACTTTGCTAAGGCTTATTTTATATATATATATTATATATATATATTTCTTTATATTATATATGTACAGTATATAATAAGCTTCAATACATAACACCCTCAATTTGACATTGCTTATATAGGACATGACATCTCCTAGTTTTGGTCCTTTGCACAGGTTACATCCCATGACAGGAATGCTCTCCCTCTTCACCTCAACTTCTAGAATCCTAGGTTGATTTCAAGCTTACCTTAAGTACCACCCCTCTATAGGTCTTTCTGGACCCCCTCAGTTATTATTTATTTGTGCCTTTCCCTCCCCTTCTCTTCTCTTCCCTCTTTCCCTTCCTCTGTCCACATAGGATATCATGCCCTTACCTGCTGGTGCTCTGTCCAAAGGAATGTAAATTTTGATTGCAGAAACCTCAAAAAGAAAGATACTGTATTTAAGTTTACTGACTAGATTTCTTTTTTAAGGACCACGTTTTAAACACAAATCACTCTCATTGATTGACCAACAATAGGTCCCATTCCAAGCCCAACTTGGTCTGGTTTAGGCTTGGGTAGCTCAGAATAAATGTAAATAGAAATTATGTCCAGAAACCCAGAGAGTCCCCCCTTCCCAGAATGATTTGTTTGTATGTTTGTTTTAACTAGATGACAGAGACCATTCTTTGTCTCATTTCTTACCTTATATCACTGAATGACCATTGCCCCAATCAAACTAAGACCTAGGAAAGACCTTAGCTTAAAAAAAGCCAAGGTTTCCCACTGCATCTGGAGCCATCTTCACTCCTTATTTATATCTGGCCATTGGACTCTGATGGCTCTGGAGGAGAAAGTGAGGCTGGTGACATTGCACAGCCCTCCCTCAATTAAGTCCAATTTATTTGCAAACCATGGCATCACCTTCCTGATGACATGACCCTCTTTGAGAACCAGCAACAATTACTATGCTAAAAGTAATCCAATATAGTTAAGCATTATATGGAGGTACTTAGAGGATAATCTAAGTTCTAATTCATTTCCATGGTTGCATAAAGCAGAAAATTTAATAAATATCAAGTATGTCACATACATAGTAGCAATAAGCTCAATTGAAATAGTATTTCTAAATTAGATGAGCATCTTGATGGCAGGTAGTAGTAGTAGTATCACAGTTACAGTTTTCCTAAAGCTTTAACTAGTTTTGAATTAATGGGTCTTTGCAGTCATGGCAGCTGTGCAAAGGCATAGGGTACTTCTTCCCTGTGGTGTTCCCTGTCTCAGTGCTTTTCAGTTCTTCACCAGTTTATTTCATCATCTTCAGGATCCCATTGGCATGATGCTCCTATTAGTTCTTTCCCTGGCTGGTCTTCTTACCAAATTGCTTGAGATGAAGAGACTTCTCTCTTTCTCAGAACAACTCCATATGAGATCTTTTAAAATTCACCCCTCCCTCTTTGCATCAGGTTAAAAAAAATTCTAATTACTGCTCAGGTTATGACAGACAGAGTAGCTGAATAGTCTGGCAGTATTCACTGCAGTGTAACAAACAGCTAATTCATAATAGAACAGACATAGTAGAAGGCACAAGAAGTCAACAATGACTAATAGTTTAGAAATCTGTTTTGACTTGAAGTTTACTAAAGTTAAAAGTCCAGGGGCACATCTATTACAACTCAAATGAGAACTGAAAAGGCAAAGGATTTTTATGAGCAAATGAAGAGCTCTATGTATTTTTCTATGAGTGACTTTGTCATTTCAAAGTAAAATCTTACATTAGAATAATAAATATGATTAGTAAAAAAAGCATCAAGTAGGGGCAGCTAGGTGGCGCAATGGATAGAGCCATGGTCCTAAAGTCAGGAGGACCTGAGTTCAATTAGGCTTCAAGATACTTAATAATTACCTAGCTGTGTGAACTTGGGCAAGTCATTCAACTCCACTGCCTTGCAAAAACAAACATACAAACAAAAAAGCATCAAGTAAAACTGATTTCAATTATGTAGTTTTTAAAAAATTTTATTTTGCCACTTTTCTCAGAAATTGATTTTTGATTATAGTCTATTTTCTAAGTAGTTTTACAATCAATAAATGTTAATTAGATTAATCTAATTAATCTAATCTAAATGTAGTTGTACTACATTAATCAACTTCTTCCTAATCAGGTTTCTCCAATGCTTCTATTGAATAATTTTTCTATGAAGAATATGCTTTATGTAGCTGACTTTTTGAGTCTCATAGCAAACCTGAGAAACAAAATTGAGTCAGTTGAGCTTGGTCACATAGCTAATAAAAGCTTGAGACAACAGAAGGGATTTGAATTCAGATAGTTCTGAACTCAAAGCACTCTATTCATTGTACCCCACTGCTCTAGTATATAATTTAATTCTGTCACATTTGTCAATGCTATAAACTCTTCTAAAATAAAAACTTCAGTGATTTGAAAATTAAAAAATTTTAGAACTATTAATGGAGGCATATATTTACTTACTGTTTCCAGACAACTGTTTCAGTTTCAGGACAAAGTTTACCTCAGGTTAATCTATTTTCCAGCGGTTAAAGTTCAGCTTTGGAACAGAGTTTAGTGCTTTGTAGTATTCTTTTTATCAATGTTCTTATTGACAACGTTACCACATTGATTCAAACAGGGATAAAGGTTTTATTTAGAATATGAAATGTTATTATAGAAAAGATATCGTGAGAAAGATGACTCATTATAGAAGTAATATAAATGATTTTTAAAATATTACATTAAAAATTATTTTAAATTCTATTAAAAGTCAAAGATGAAGGAATGTTAGATCACCCATGATAAGACAGCATTGCTGGACTCTACTACAGACAATGGGAGCCCATAGTAGCAAAATCACATGCCACACTGTACCCCACTCTTACCCCAGAGGGGGCTCAGAGATTGTGGATCTATAGCCACAAATTGGCAAAGACCATGAAGGGCTTGGTTTTACTGAGGATCCTGGTACTACTCTCTGAAACAAAGTTTCTTATTCAGAGAGTAACCAGAGTTAGTTGTTCAGATCTTGATTTCACCTGAGCTCCCTCAGACACTTTCCTAAGGCTCCCAGCTCAGGGCAAGTTGGTTTTGGGACTTCCTTTGGGAACTCCACATGACTCAGGACTGGTTGGTTCTCAGGAGTTACTGATTTCTACCTTACATATTATGGGTGTTCAGGAGATCAAGAGGGCTTCTAACAGTTCCTGTAGAGCCAATATTCTTAAAAGGGACATTATCTGACTTCAACAGGAATTAGAGACCATAGATTATATTGGCTGGACTGTAAGTAAGGACAATGAGGCCTGTGGCTATTCCCACCAAATCCCCTCATATCTAGATGATAAGGATGTTTGATTTTATTGTGGATTTGTCTTTATGATAACTAGTATTAGGTAGTTTGGCCAAGTTACATTATTTCCTAGACTGTTTTCTAGCCTCCTGTCATCTTTGGAGATACTTGCTTCATTTTAGGAAAATTCCTGAATTTTCCAATGTTCTGATTTTTCTCTCATGTATTACCTCTAATCAAAGTTCCCAGTTTATCTTACATGTTAGGACCTAATTTTTTAAAAATTATCTTGCAAGTAAAGATTCACCCTTCCACAACATGTTACTCCTTGTCCAGTAGGCAAGTATATCATGAAATATGAGCTCTGGAAGAAAATATTCAATTCTTTGGGAATGAAGGACAATCAATAATTTATGGGAAGTAAAAGCTGCCTCACTGGGGACTGAACTGGCAAGCTCCAGTTGGGCAATGAAGCTCTTCTTCTCTTCTCCTCTGCTCTCTTCTCTCTTCTCTCTTCTCCTCTCTCTTCTCCTCTCCTCTCTTCTCTTCTCTTCCTTTCCTTTCCCCTTCATCATCCCCTCTTGGATTGATTTTTTTAAACTACCATTTAAAGACCATTATTTGCCTCCTTTCTTACCTACCCTTAATCACTGAATGGCCATTGCCTCAGCCCAAGAGACCTGGGAAAGACCTTAGCTTATAAAGACCAAGTCTCCCACTGCATCTGGGGATATCTCCAGTTGTCCTGATCCATATCTTGCCAATGGAACCAGATGGCTCTGGAAGAGAAATTGAGGAGCCCTCCTCACTTAAATCCAATTCAGTTGCAAGTCATGGAATCACTTGACTGATGTCATGGTCCTCTCCAAGAACGAAGGACAAACAACAAACTCCATTAGCTTCATGCTTCATCTCAAATAAAATAAAACATTTTGTTTGGCATTAAAATCCCTTTATGACTTGGACCCAACCTATCTCTTTAGCTTTATTGTACAGCCCCTCCTCAAATCTGTGGTGTGACCACAATACTTTTTTTTTGTCTTTCACATACAACATTTCATCTCCCATGCCTGGAACCAATTAGCATTTGTTATTTACCAGACATTGCACCAGGAGCTAAGGAAACAGAGAAACAGCGAACCCAATCCAGTTCCTGACTTCAAGAAGCTTGCATTCTAATGTATATAACTAAGATGCAAGATAAATTGGAAATAGATGGCAGGTAACCTTACAAAGCATGGCACAAGTAGCTGGGAGGACTAGGAAAAGCCTCCTGGAGGAAGTGGCATTTGAGCTGAATCATAAAGGAAGCCAAGAAATGTAAGTCAAAGAATGGGAGGAAGAACATTCAAGGTATCAAATCGAAAGGACTATCATGGGCAAGGGACAAAAAGTAGGCCATCATGATTGCACTGTATTATTCACAGAAAGCAGCAGAATGTAAGAAGGTTGAAAAAAGTAGGAAAAGGAAAAGCTGTGAAGAGATTTAAATGTCAAACAAAAATCTCTATATTTGATCCTATAATAGGAAGTCAATGGAGTTTATTAAATAAGAAAAAGCATAAGGGGATGAAATTGAGTAGGGAAATATTTAAGGCATGGAAAGCAAGTAGGAAACCAATGAAGTCATCCAGACCTGAGGTGATAAAGGTAAGAGAAATAATTCATTTGGACACCCCTCCCCCCATTCTCTTCCAATTGGTATCAATCAATCTGATATGATTCCATAGGTGGAACGATTACAAGTTCTGTATACTGGGACCCAGAGCTATGAACTGCAATTGCTAAGATCACTTTCTTAAACATAGGAAGTGAGTTAGAGGCTCTACACCCTTATTTTTCCTTGTCTTGATGACCCAATCCAGTGTGACAGAGGTGACACAAATACATGGAAAGTCCCCATTTATTTCTGCACCTCCAGACCATCTCCATCTCATCTTGCCTAATCAAGAAGTAGCCCATCCATCTTATGATCACTGAGTCATCAAGGACCTTTCCTGCCTTACCCAATCCATGACCCTGCTATCATATTTTATTTTTTCTAATCTATGTGTTAAATGTCAACCATTGGAATTATTCTGTATTCAAAATAGACTTTCATGAATGTTTAAATACCAGTAACTATAAAAGTAGGGCCTGGAAGGAGAAGGCATCTCAGATCATGAGGAAGACATGAGGTATTTTTCATTAGAGGGGACAATTGGGCCAGTTTAATAAAGTACCATTAGCTCAGAGTTCTGACTCAATTCTTTTTTATTGAAGGTGGGACAATTTTTATCACCACAAAAACCCAAACTTGGAAGGTGACTGTATATGGGGAAAGTTTATTAAAAAGATTATGGAGGGAGAAATTACAAAATTTGGCAAATGATTAGATAAGTAGAATAACTGAGGGGAGGATTGAGGCTGCAAATCTGTGTGACTGGGATGATGGTCATTCTCCAAGCAATATTAGGGAAGTTTTGAAAAGGGAGAATTTTGGGATAAAAATAATGGATTCAGTTTGGACCTGTTGAGTTTCAGAAATCTACAGGTTATCAAGTTTCAAATATCCAATAGGCATTTGGTGCTGTTAGGCTGGTGCTGAGGAGGGAGATTAAGGCTGGATTAATAGGAATCATTTGTAGAGAAAGTAATTGATCTTTTGGAGATGATGAGAATCACAGATTGAGAATGAAAAGAGAAAAGTGACTATGGGCAAATCTCTCAACTTTTCTGTTTCTCACTTTCTATTTTCTGCACTTTGCTCTCCTCCTCACTTCTATACCCCTTAAAATGCTTTGATTCCTTCAAAACTCAGTTGAGTTGCTGCTTCTACATAAGGCCTTTCCAGATTTCCCCAGTTACTTATATCTTTCCATTGAAAAAATACTTTTGTACTATATTATGTACATTTATATGTGTTTCATGTTTTCTACCCTGACAGAATGTAAGTTCTCTGAGGGTAGCAACTGCTTCATTTTTATCTTTGTATTCCCACAGGGCCTGGCATCTTGTTGGTGCTTAATAAATTGACTGGCAATATGTGTCAACCCCAAATTTTACCTTTTTGAGCCTTGCCCATCACTGCTAACTGAGAAGGGTACATTGTTCAGCATATCCTTGAGAAGGAGAAGGTAGAGGCAGTCAATAGTACCTGGTAGATCAATGAACTCTTTAATACCTGGTGTGCATTTCTTATAAAAGGACTATTAAACCAACATGTACTGACATTAAAAAGGTGAAGAATTTCTCGAAAGTCATACAATTAGTAGCAGAGTGAGGACTAGAATCCAGATATCCTGACTCACTCTTGTAATCTTGTATTATATCATATTTATATTTCAGTTATGGAACCAAAAACATCAGTATTATAATAAAAGACTTCAACAATATTGAATATATAGAGAGGATTTTCTAGTTTCCCTTCTTAAATTTCTTTTTTTTTTTTTTTTAGTTTTTTGCAAGGCAAACGGGGTTAAGTGGCTTGCCCAAGGCCACACAGCTAGATAATTATTAAGTGTCTGAGACCGGATTTGAACCCAGGTACTCCTGACTCCAAGGCCGGTGCTTTATTCACTATGCCACCTAGCCGCCCCCCTTCTTAAATTTCTGCAGTGACCTGAAGCAAATCCTATTACTGAAGCCAAGAGAACTTGAAAATTTGCTCAAGCTTTCATTTTTTGCCATTATCAGCATCTCATTTATAATGTGCTGGCTGGTTTGTTCTGTAAGTTGGTTTACTCCCCTATTTTCACAATCTAGAAGATGCTTTCAGTTTTGTCTCTTGAAGGAGAAGGTATAGGCCAGTGTGAATATTCCAAGAAGAGTACCTACATCTTATCTCAATTTCTTCTACAGCATTTTAATCAATTACTAATATTTAATAATGATGCTGTTTAATAAGTTAAGCGATACATTACACTATATTACAAGCGGCTTTATCTCTTGAGAGAATGGTTGCCTGTTCCAGAGAGACTGAGGGCTATTGATGAACTTCTATTATTCCATTTGCTATTTAAGAAAACCTTTTAACATAGCTCAGATATATCTGTTTATATTCATTAAGCACCTGATTTAAAATTTTAATAATAATTTATATTTAACTTTTCTTTATAAGCACATTAATTCTTGAGAATTCTGAACAAAGTGCTGTTGCAGAAATCTAGCTTTATTTTTATCTGTAAAGTTTTACTTCTCACTTTTAGTTAGCAATTAAAGATGAACCTGCTTGTTGAATGACATTAATCAGTTTCAATTATTAATTTAATTTCTTCTTGCCTTTTGTTCTTTAATAGAAATAGTAGCTTTTTCATTGTTTTACTTATTTTCTAGTCCTTACAGGAAATATTGCTTTTACATTCTAAGATCATAAAAAAAACATGGAAATATACACTAAAGTCTGAGTCTCTCAGACCTATAAAAGATTATAATGACTAAATTAGTCAAGGCTTCAAGGATTTGTAATTTCATTGATAGGAGAATTACCTCTAATAATGTATTGCAACAGAATTCCTAATACCTTCCCTTCAACTTTTCCTCCCACCCAGATAATGCCTAAATGATATATTTACTCCTATGTCTTAGGACCTGGAATTACAGCTAAAAATAACTTTTAAGGTAATTTAGTCAACTCCATAATTTTACAGATGAGAAAACTGAAGACCTGAGGGGAAGGTGGATAGAATATGGCAGAAAATTTTAACTCGGGTCCTCTGACTCCTAGTTAAATACTCTTCATTGAAGCACATTCAAAAGCTGATATGATTTGTAGCCTACAGCATAAAAGAAGATAGAACTGGCTCTTTCTAGAGGCTGAGCCCAAAGTAAGGGCTAATGTCCACAGAGGAGAAGGGTCAAATCCCATCATCTCTGTGATAGCCAATCATAACATTCCTTGCTCCCCACCAGTACAACCACTCCTGCCCTCATTACCCAACATTCCCTGTCTAAATCACTCCCTTCCCCACTTCCACATTCTAGGCTGGACTTCAGCCCTTCCTGGCAGTTGTAATTAAATAGCCAAGTGCCATTTGAAAACTCAGCCTCTCTTGCCTACTGTCAGCTCATCTCATGACTGTGATAGACATCCCTCCAACAGTAGGCTCTGCATTTGGGACTGAGACCTCCTCCCTTTTTATTCTGGATGGGAAAGTTGCACAGGATGAACAAGCATGAATAAGTATTAATATAAAGCTCTCCACATAATCCATTGCCAAGGATCGCTTTTTTTTCTTCCACATCTACTTCATCTGTCCCCTTCTGTCTACCCAAATAGCCACTATATTAGGTCAGGGTCTCATCTCTCACCTGTAGCATCTATATCCTTCTAATTGGACTTCCAATCTCTCCCCCCGCCTCTATTCTATTCCCAATCAATCAATATTTTTATTGACTTTATCCAGTACCTAAATTTTTTTTATCAAGTGCCTAAAACTTTATTTTTCAAATGTATTTTTCCCAGGTACATGCAGATAGTTTTCAACATTCATCTTTTTGTAAGCTTTTGAGTCCACATTTTACTATTCCCTCCCTTCACTCCCCCAACCAATGCAGAAAGTGATGAAATAAATGGTTATACATGTACAATCATATTTAACATATTTAATAAAAATTGATTTATTAAGCATTGGACAAAATGATTTTCCTAGAGTTCAGCTGACTACATCACTCTCCTACTCAAGTTTCAGTGACTCCCTACTGACTCTAGGATCAAATATTATTTTTTAATTTTTTAAGTTTTATGACATATAAAATATAGCTAAGCTCACACCTGAACATAATTTATAAAGAGGCATGTACATATTGATCATATTTGCTTTAAAAAAAATCTTTTATTTCAACTGATCTCAGTGCTCTAGACACTGCTGCTCTATAGGACAGGTGCCAGTATAGCCTCTAAGAACCTAGGGACTTATAAAAGCTATGATTCAATTCAATTCAAAAACCCTTTCAAACATTTATAAAGTCGAGGTGGCTAGTTAGTGCAGTGGATAGACCGCAGGCCCTGGAGTCAGGAGGACCAGAGTTCAAATCCAGCCTCAGACACTTAATAATTTACCTTAGCTGTGTGACCCCAGGCAAGACACTTAACCCCATTGCCTTGAAAAATCTAAAAGAAAAAAAATTTATAAAGCACCTACTCTGGAGGAGGGGGTGGGAGCTGAGGAGATATCAGAGAGCAGACCCTTTAGTGAAAGAATAACTTCAGGGCTGTGGTCTGGACACCCGTCCGGACCCTCCATAAAAGGGTGGTCTTAGCAAAAAAAAAAAGTATTCTAACAGCAACTTGAGTCCCGCCCCCCAAATTTTAATAATAGCTCCAAGAAAGGAAATTAATTTTGTTCCTTGTCATTAAAGAGAACAAGGACCCAAGTAGGAGAAATCCCGTTTCCCCGAGTTTGTCCGTCTGTCCGTCCGTCCTTCCTTCCTTCCTCCCTCCTCCCTTCCTTTCCTTTCCTTCCTTCTTTCCTTCCTTCCTCCCTTCCTTCCTTTTCTCCCTTCCCTTCCTTCCTTCCTTTTCTCCCTTCCCTTCCTTCCTTCCTTCCTTCCTTCCTTCCTTCCTTCCTTCCTTCCTTCTTCCTTCCTCCCTTCCTTCCTTCCTCCCTCCCTCCCTTCCTCCCTCAGTCACCAACAAGGGCGCTGGCATCTTTATAAAAGCTACAGAGGCTGGTGCGGTGGGGAGGCTGATGCCAGGGAAGGAGGGGGCACTCAAGGGTCGCATTCTTGTTGGCAAAGCCCCTTCAGCCAGAGGCCAGAACCAAGGGGAGAGAAACGCGAGTAACGCGACGTTCTCCCCAAAAACAAATCAAGAAAGACGGGGAAAAAAAGGAACCGTTTTTTCTTGTCAGGGCGCGCCCCACGGCCGGGGGCAGCGCCCCAACGTGCAAGTCACGTGACCGGGATCCCCCTCGGGGTCACCGCCAGCCCCACCGACCTCTTCTCACACATGCGCAGTGGGCTCCTAGAGGTTCTCTTTCCCCAGGCGCGCCTGTCTGCCTACGCATGCGCGGCCTTCAATGAACGGGCGCTGTTACCTATCCCTGGTGCTAGATGCACCTGCGTAGAAGGAAGCCCATCCTAGGCTGGGGCTGTGCGCCAGGCTGGGGAGTGACGGGAAGATGGAGCAGCCGAAGATTTGGAGAACTGTGGAGGAGGAGAAAGGAGCGGGGAGGAAGGCACGGAAGAGGTCCTTTCTCTTCCCCGAGACTCGGCTTCTCGAACTGCTAGCAGAACTGGTACCAGAAGGTACCAGTCAGGAAATGAGCGGAGGAGGGAATCCATCGCGCAGGCGCACTGGGTGAGGGTGGCGGGGGGGGCGCTGGGAGGAGAGAGCCGCGTCCCCGCCCCTTCCTTCCCTCCTCGCGTCACGTGCCGGGGGCGGCCGCGGTCATGTGAGCGCTCCGATGGCTGCGAGGCTCTGAGCTGCGGCGACCGAGGCAAGGCAGGCCGGCAGGAAGGGAGGGTGCGCCGCGCGCCGCCGCTCTGCCCCGCCGCTCTGCCCCGCGCCAGCTCCCGCCGGCCGGCGCGGGCGGACCCGGAGCTCCCGCTCCCGCCCGGAGCCCCGTGCGCGGCCCGCGCCCCGCGCCCCGCGCCCCGCGCCGCCAGCCCGGCCCCGGGATGCAGAACGTGATTACCACGGTGAAAGGGAAGGTGCTGGAGGTGGCCGAGTACCTGACCCCGGTGCTTAAGGTAACTCCGGAGAGGGCCCGCGGCGCCCCGGGAACACAGGCGGCGGCCGAACGGCAGACTCGAGGGGGGCCTCCAACCCCGGCACGCAGCCGTGCCTCCTGGCCGCCTGCCCACTCGGAAAACCACGAAATTAGCATTTTAAAAATTGCTTAAACATTCCCAATTTCACCGATTTTGATACCCGCCTTAAAGTCATGAGAATCTGCCGTGCAGTTGACTCAGAAGCGACCGCATCTGGAACAGTTTAGAATAATGTCTCTTTTTGTTTGTTTTGTTTTGTTTTGTTTTGCCCTGGACGCGGTTGGCTTTTCCAACCCTCCCAGCCCAGGCTCCCCAACTGCTGAGCGGAGCTGCACCCGTCTTGGCTGATCGATCAGCTCACAAGCTGCTAATTTGTACTTTTGTTCTGCTCCATCGGCTCAGCTTCAGTGCGTGTAATTATTAGAATAAAGTTTCGTGATTGAACTTGAAACACTGGTTAAGCCCATAAGTTACTGACTGATGTGGATGTTGTTTGGTATCTAAGGGCGTGGACTGCTCCGATGTCAGTTTAGGAGCAAAGTAAAGGAATTAAACCTGTTTTCACTATGAGAAACGTATGCAATCCACCCTTGATTTTATTGGTATAAATTCCCTCCGCCTATACATATTGGCCTTTCCTCCGAAACTTAGTTTTGTTTTTGTTTGTTTTTTGCGAGGCTGTGGGGTTAAGTGACTTGCCTGAGGTCACACAGCTTGAAACTTAGTTTTAGAGAATTAAGAAGGAAGAGAGGTAAGGAGGGAGATTGAGAAGAAAAAGAACTAGCCCGAGTTTATACCCCCAGTATTGTTAGAAGCACTTTCTTTATCCACCCTGCCACTGCTGCTACTTACTGAACAATTGTTTGTAATCAATTCATCCAGTGCACAACATTTTAATCTGGGTTGGGCTGCACTTAGAAGTTTTGCTTCTTCATTATCAACTCAATAATGAGGAAAACTTTTCTCTGCAATACATCCCTTTGCCATTTCATCATTCACCATCCAGGGGTTTTCAAGAAGCCACCAGTAATTCAGATTACAAGTTTGGGAAACTGCTTTAAGTTGTCTTCAAATATCAAATGGCAGTTTGTTCTCTAAAAGTTTTTTAAATATCATTTAAGTTTTACTAAAGTTATGACTAAATGTAAAATAACTAGAATTCTTAAAATTTTAATTTGTAACCGACTAAATCTCCTTTGCTTCCTCTTAAGTTGCTTTTTTCCCTTTTCCTCAGCTAGATATTGCTAGCTAATATTAAAATTAGCACCAGATGTAATCTTGGGGACCTTAGTAGAAACAGATATAAAATTAACCCTCTTAAATTAATGATAATTTTTCTCATGAAAAATATCAAGTGTATAATAGTAATAGTAAAAATCACAAAAATTCTTCTATTTTCTTACCTCTTTCAAAAGACATATTTTTAGATAATAAAGCTACTTCTTGCTTTTATAACTTATGTTATAAACCCCCTGGAATTATATAATGGCTTTTTTGTACATCACAACTAAAGAACAAATTGGGAAATATGCTAAAATTCTAAATGAGTATTTAAACATCTTTGAAAGTATCTAAGATCTGATTTATTTAAGACAATAGAAAGCAATACCTGACCAGGTGGAAACAATTGTGAATAATAGTTATAACTTAGAACTTTCAGGAATTAAGGTAGCTTGGAAGGGTAAATGCAATTTGGGTTGAATTTTCATACTCATACAGTTGTCTCTCAAGATTATCCTTAAACATGTTTAAAAATCCAGGACTTCAAATTTAAATTCTTACTCATATTAGAATTTTCTGTATGAAAAAGGAAAATAATACTTTGCATTTTTGTCAAAGTAAATACTGCTTTTGCACATAATTTTAAGTATTTAAAATACAAATGTGTGGATTCAAACATTTAGTTTGCCTTGAAAGTGGAAACATGAGAAAACTTAGTTGAGTCAAATGAGATTTGCTATTATGTGTGACATTCTATTAGAAATGAAATAAAGAAAGAACACAGACCTGTAGAAATCAGTTGAGTGACTTTGGATTTTTTTTTTTTTTGGAAAGAAATTCTTCACTCTTTAAAATAAACAGTGAGAGTATTTAAAATATATCTTATTTAGAAAAGCAAGTAGATTAAGATATAGAACATCTATTTGACTTCTTGGACCCAATTCTGTATAATTAACTAAACTTATCTAACTTGGCTGAGTCAACTTAATTCTTCTGGGTCTGATTTTTTCAAGGCACTCTAAACTTCCAACTGAATAAAATGAATAATAATTTTTTTAATTAAGCAAAAAAGACCCTTCCTTTAATTGGGAAACTCAAGTAAAACTTTTATAGAATTAACTTTCTGAGACTTTTAATACTAAATTAAAGTTCTTTAATTTAAGCTAAACAGAATTGATCACAAAGTGATAGTAAATTAATACAATCCTTGCATCAGCAGCAGCAGCAGCAAAGCTTTCTGAACAAATTGATGGTTATCAAGGAAGGCTGAAAATAGTATAAAGTTTCCAAATTCCATTTCCAAGATTTTTCCAGAATCAAACTGAGGAGAAATTAAATAAGCTTTGTAGTGTTTTTAAAGATTTTTATAAGTTTTTGAAACCATTTCAATTGCTTGTACAATAAAGAGAATGCATCTGTAAGACTCATTGTGAATAAAGAACTCTAGCTTTATGCTCTTCACAGTGAATTCTTCTTTTGGTTAATTTCAGGAATCAAAATTTAAGGAAACAGGTGTGATCACCCCAGAAGAGGTAAGTTTAATTTCTTGTAAATTTATTTGTAGAAGATTTGTAGTGTTTGACTCTAATTTTGATAGTTTGATAAATTCTACTCTTTTCCATTGGAGGGAATGTCCACATCCATGATACCATAGATCCATTTGAATCATAAGCCTTAATTGTACTAAATTAATGGTTGTATTCCGTTCTCATATTAAAAATATTCCGAATATTTTTCAGTATCCTTACTTTGGAGTAAAATTAATCCCTCTCTTCCATGATAACTGGTTTTTACAAAAAAATGGACAAAGTAAAACTATTTTCTGGAGGAGTTAATTCTTCCTCCTTTTTCTACTTTACTAAATTTCTATATAGTTCCTTTTGGCAAAGAAATAGAAATGACCTAAGTCATCTAAGCTCTTTTCAGATTTATATTACACTGATACTTGATTTTTAGCTTTATCTTTGGTTTAGCTTTACAACTGTGCAAAAGCAGTGGATTTTCACATCCCCTTTTTAGAGACTGTTCTGGGTGGTTTTCATTTTCACAAGCTTTTCTAAAATGTTCCTTTCTATTCAGCAAGTATAAAGCTTCTGCTGTGTTCAAGCTACAATGTTAGGCATTGCTTAAATGCTTCAATTGGATATTTCTATTTGTACTGAATAGTTGCACCCTTCCTTTCAGTATTCACTCTTAACAAATAAAAGTGGAACCCCTTTAATGATGGACTAAGGGAATAGAAGGTAATACAGATGTTACAGACTATTTAGTGTTAATAATATTGATTTTTTTATTATGAAGCTCTATTACAAGGAATTCTAAAGGTCTTTGTAAAAGTGGGTTTCTGTTAAATTCTAGATAGTTTGCTTTTATTTATCTCTTACTGTAGGCATATATTCTGGTTAAGCTGACACAGTGATGTTTAGGAACCTAAAGATTTGACCAAGAAGTCATAAAAGCCATGACAGAAGGTGACAGCTCATTTTATATTAGCCCTCCTGTGCCCTGTCTCACCTACTTAAAATCATTGCTTTGGAGTTCTTTTAGTTTATTGGGGAAGGAAACAATGGGTGGAATAAGTCTTGGTCCATTTTTAATCTAAATTTACTGACACAAGTATGTGATTTAATTTGATAAGCACATTTTAGTTTTATTTTTTGATTTGTTTAGATACCAAAGCCACATATATCTGATTTTATGAAAAAAAAGTTATATCCAGTACATTTTAAAAAATATTCTTAATGAACTGGTACTGATCTTGAGGTCTTTTGTTAGTCAAGCTTCTCTCAATTGGTCTTTCTCTCCAAAATAGAAAAAAAAACATAAGTAAATTGATTGACAGTATAACTTTTTTACTTTGAAGAAAAAAAGCATTTTTTCATGTTTTAAAATGATTTGTGTTGGATAATCTTATCATAATTACTTTTTTCATTTACTTTCTTGTAACTGTTGTGTATATTATTTTTCCAGTTATGCTTGCTTCACTTTACATTAGTTCATGCAATTTTTCACTATGCTTCTTATTCCTATAGCATAGTAATTGTCCATTGTATTCATTTATCACAATTTTTCCTTTCACCAATTAATTGGCAGAGATGTTTTTCTAATATGGGTGGTCTCCCAGACAAAGTTTGACTATCTAAAATAATATGATAGAGTTAAATGATTGCTTCTCCTTCTCCTCCATCATTACGAAATGATTATAGCTCAGATGAACTATACTAACCCAGGGCACAGTTTTGTCTCCGGTCTTTCTTAGGATTCTGGGTGTTTGCTCTGTTATAAGACGGTTGTGACTTAAGGATGTGGACTATGGCCATTGAACAGTTTGAATAAGATCTCACATTTATATACTGTTTAAGGTTTATGAAGTACTTTCCTAAGTTTTATCAGTATGATCTCCATCTTATAGTTAAGGAAACTGAGGTTGAGAGAAGTATCCGGTGAGATTTGAGCCCAGATAACCTTGCTGTTTGACATGAGGAGCTGAAATCATGGTCTTGGTACCATTCTCTCAAACACCTATTGAAAGCTCATTTCCTAAAGTATTCTTTTTTTTTTTTTTAACAAAAGACAATATCAAGTCAACTTGTAACAGTTATCAAGGGTTAAATAATTTTTGAATGAGGAGCATACAATTCAAGGAGTGAAATTAGGCCTGAAACTGGAAAAGAGGAAGGAAATAAAATCTCCGAAACCTCCTTGCTTACAAAGGGGATGCCATGAGCAAATGTTTTCTTATTCTGTGATTTTTCAATATGGTCATGTGAAAGAAACCTGGAACAACAGGATTGTGATTTGATGGAATTGTCTGTTTTATCTTGCTTTCCCTCTGCCTAAAATATCTCAGTAACTCTTTCTATCTAATTGCATATTATGCATTACTTACCTGACAGTAAAGAAAATACTTTACATTGATAAGAGAATTATAGCTTATAAGTATTTTGAACAAATTTTCTAAAGTAAAACATGTTTAAATATGAATTTTGTCTATCATTGGGTAAGGTGGTTATTAATTCTGTTGAGTTATGTGAACTGATAGGATATCATGTAAAGGTCACCATCAAATAAAAGCTAAAGTTTTAGCAGTAGTATTGATGCATTCAGATCAGTAACTCTAATTTAATGTCTGTGAAGTATGAAACCAGTCATGGTTAGAAGTGAGACAGAGCAAAGGTTTGCCTTTTGAGAAATATCAGCTCTTTTTTTATGGTATAAACTTTTCTTAGAACTTGTAGACTAATATTGACTATATATTTTACATAGCTTATATTAGAATTCTGTGTTAAGAAGGCAATTATATTCTAGTCTCAATTCTACTGCTAATTTGCTTCCTTTTTCTGAATTTCAGTTTCTTTACCTGTAAATAAATGGTATTGAACTAAGTGACCTCTGAGATCTCTTCCTGCTTTAATGAGAGTATAAAATTATCTTATTATTATCCTTTTCTTATTAATATTATTTTCAAACTGTTTGATATTATATTAATCCATTGGAAAGCTGTCATTCTTGATATAAAACAAATTCTTTTATATAAATTTTGAAAGCGTATGGAAGATATCTCTTTTTTCAGTGCAATATGCTCTTTTAGCCACAAATGATGAGGCAACAGTAGTAGTTAGGAAAATGTGTATGACCCTTGCTTAAGTTCTCATTACACAATGTATTTATCAGGATATGAAACTTCTGAAGAATGTTTTCTATGCTACATGAAATTGAGCTCATCTCCTGACTAGATTAAAAATAAAGTAATAGATATAACTCTTAAAAAGAATTCCATTATTTTGGTTCAGAAATACATATTTGCCTTTGCATATTATGCATTTGTGTAGTTGGGAGATTCTGATTCATAAAAATGTCTAGAAGTTCTTCAAACTTCTAAAAGTAAGTCTTAAACCTTATTACTCCATTTATCTCTTTTTTTATATGTATATTATTCAGACACTGGAATGTACTCTTAAAACTGAGCATGTCAGAAAGGAAAAACATACTGCAATGTATGTAAACTTAATTCTTCTGTAGATAGTATCAATGTTTATTCATATTTTCCTTATAGTTTTTTAAATATATATATATATATATATAATATAAATAACACTAGAGTACATGTAACAGGTTAGATATGATCCTTCTTGGGAGCAGTGGAATAAATGAAAAGATTCTTTCAGGTCTATTTAGTGAATGTAAAATAAAAATGTCTAGGTAGAGGTTAGGTGAGCACTGTCAAATATAGAAAAGATTTCTGAACCTGGTAGGAGGGTGAATTAAATGAATTCTGATGTCTCAATACACAATATGTCTCAATAAATATCTGTGAATTGTCTTTGATTTTGTTTGTTCTATATAAAATTTATATACATGGGGACTTATGATTTCGTCAATGTAAGAAATTCCCAACGTGAATCCCCACTGATTCACATTAACAACTCTTGTAACTTGTAGTCTTAAGAGTCACCTAGAGACGGTAGAGGTTAGTAATAGTTGCCCAGGAAATAATCTGTTATTGAACCAAGATGTTTTGATTCAAAGGCTAGCACTATCCATTATGCCATATTGCTTCTTGTAGTTATTCATTCCTAAGTGTTTTAAGTTATGGCTTTATTTGCTCTACAGTGAACCTCACAGATAGTGATCTTATAATCCAGTGATAGTTATCAAACTCAAATATTTTATTTCACTTCTAATTTAGTTTAAACCTTTTTTAATGTTTAAATACTTGACATTTAATAATCATCAGAGATAGGTCTAAAGACTGGTAGAACAGGTTTCATGCCTTGATGCATTTTAAATTTATATGTGCTGCTGAGGTTACCAAGGGTAATCAGATTGGTATTTTGCCACATGATATCCAATGATATTCAACCTTTTTTCCCCTTTCCTATTCTTTCTTCTATCTTTCCTCCAAACTCTGAATAGTTTGTTGCAGCTGGAGACCATTTAGTCCATCACTGTCCAACATGGCAATGGTAAGTAAACTTCAGTGATGATTAATGTTCAGACATAAGCTATGGTTTGAAAATTATAAGAAGCTGAATTTGACACATTTGCCAAATATATATTTACCAGGGAGCTTTGGATACTGAGAATGCTTCAGTGTTTCTCAAAGTGTGGTTTATAGAGAAAGAAGTGAAAAATTAGTTTTTGTTTTGCTCTGAAAATAGAAATGGTATGAATATTTAGATTAAAAAACCTTTTCTTTCCCCAGATTGAACTTCTTTGTTAATAATTTGTATACCTCAGCTTTTGGTTATTTTGTTTAAAAGCTCAAATACCATTGAAATATGGCTACTCTTTTCAAAATAAATTAAAAATATTTAACAAGGAACAAGACTGTGGATAGTGCCTGTAATTCCCAAAATAATGACCTGCTTTGGAAAAGAAGGTTTTTGAGTTATATGTTTTTCTCAGTCTATTTAAGACTCACAATAGGGACATATTTGGTTCAGGGATTTCAAAGGTACAACTTCCTCTTCAGGAATTGGTATTTTGAAACCTCCGCAATAGTGATTGAAATATGTCTTGGCTACTTTGGTCTGCAGATGTTGAAAACTGGTGATTGTGAATTGGAGTCTATTAACTTCGAGGCTTTTGAAAGAAAGTACTAGAAAAATCTCACTTAATTGAAGTAAAAAAACTTCAAGAAAGACAAATATAAATTAAAAAATTTAAGGAAAATAGTCTTATTTTAAGTGTATTTACAGTAACACACTCTAATGGCTAAAACAGTTTTTTCCAAGGACCACTTTCATGAATAAGGCTGATTTGTGATTAATATTTTATATGAATATCCTCCCAAAGGTAGCAATATCAGTACTTCTTACAATCTGAATTTATCTAGCAAAAGTTTTTTCCGTTGATTGTACAGGGGTAAATTCCTGACTCCTAGTCATGAATTTGGGATCCTGATTTATGTTTTGCTATAAACTATTCTCAAAGCTTAATTAACTAAATAGATTAAAATGAAGATTTTTAGATGAGTTTCTCTCAACTGTAATCCCTTCCATTTGAAGATGGGCAATTTCTGCATTTACCTAAACTAGAACTTTTGATAACTTAAGTATTTTTTAATCAAATTTACCAATTTCTTGGGCATTTTCCCTCCCTGAGGCAGGGATACATTGCTAATCATTTTGATGACAGTTTTTCTTCAGTCTTTATATTTGTTTTAAATTTATGTTTGACTTCATATTGTTTTGTTTCTGCTTTGATTTCAGTCAATCTGAAGTTTGACTTGACATCCCCAAATAGGCCTGGCTTTGTGTTTGAACATTGCTGCTCCAAGCTCATTTCATCTCACTACAGTATGATTGGCATTGTACCTGATGCACTAATAGAACTGATTCTTTTTTTTTTTAAGTTTTTGCAAGGCAATGGGGTTAAGTGGCTTGCTCAAGGCCACACAGCTAGGTAATTATTAAGTGTCTGAGACCATATTTGAACTCAGGGACTCCTGACTCCAGGGCTGATGCTCTATCCACTGTGCCACCTAGCTGCCCCAGAACTGATTCTTAAATGTAGTGCGATGGGACAGGGTAAAAGGTGAAGGTGCTGTGGAAGATAAATCTGAATTATCTAAATCTCCTGCTGCAGTCCATCGCCAACTCAGGGAGTGAGCAGCCTCTAATCTTTCCAAGGGGTTCTTAATAATGTTGATGAAATAACTCTGCTAATTAGAGGCTCTTTAGCCTGGTATATAGAATTGAACCCTATCTGGGACTCAGCTGGGACTCTGGTCACAGATTTGATGGCAACAGACAGAGGTATCAATATATTTCAAATCTAGGGTTATGACCCTTCAAATTATACTTGACATGAGACGTTCTTTTGTGATGACTTTTTCTCAAAAGTTAACAAATATGATTAAGAATCTAAATGGGATTAGAGAGCAAAAGTAGTTACTAAGTAGTTCCATATTATTCTATCCTATTCTATCTCAAAGAAGCTCCCTTCTCTTAAATATTTGTCTTATGGTTTTAATGCATATCTAGTCATTATATAATAATCTTGTAGGTCTTAGTATAAGTATTGCTTTTTTCTTGAATATTGAAGCAAATCACATGTTCTGTATTTTTCAAATTCCTCTCTTCTACACATTCTGAAAAGTACTATTAGTACAGAAGACACTGAACTAGGAAACTTTAAGGATTCTCTGTTTCATTTTCAAACCTGTAAATATGATATCTACTTACTTTTATAATGATTTTTAAAATTTGCTACTTTTTACTATTTTAAGGGCTTCAGGGGAAGAATTGAAAGTCAAGGCATATCTACCAACTGGCAAACAGTTTTTGGTAACTAAAAATGGTGAGCTATTTTTTATATTAATGAAATATAAATCTTCTGGAATTAGCAGATAAATATAATTGCACGAAAACATAGAAATTATAAAAAGTTTGTGCTCATTACTCAGGCAAATTCTACATACTTCGGTGAATACAGTCACACTTTTCTTAACTCTGAGAAAAGTTATGAAAGCTAATGAAATGATAAGCTCTAAAAATAATTTTGGATTACTGGAAGACTTAGAGAGTCTTCTGAATTCCTTCTTTTTTTTTTAAATACCCAAGTTTTCATTTAATTTATTCCATGAAAAATCAGAATACGTGTCGCATCTTACCTATAGCCAGTTTGATTTTGGCATAACACTGAAAAGATAATTTAATGCTCATGTATTCAAAATAAATTGCTCTTTACTCAGAATTTAGATCCTGTAGGGAAGGGAAGATTAAGAGTTGTTAACTGTCATTTAAAAAGAGTCAGATGGCAGAACACCTGAATTCATGAGATAGTACACGTTGGAAGTTTTAAGTGTGCTTTTATCTTTGGTTTATTAGCCGTTAAGCAAATGAACGTAAAAAGATAAAAAAAATTGGTTTGAGATTCTGTAAAGCTACTTTGCAAGTTGAAAGTCACCTCTACCACCCTGTTGACTGGCAGATGGTATCTTTCTCTTTTTTCATGTCTACCTTCTCTTTTCTCTGCAACAAGAGCGATCACTGTACAATGTCAGCCAAGTGCCTCAATGTCACCTCTTTTTTCAGCCCACTGCCTTCCATGGGCAAGGAGGATAGTGGTGTCATCAGTAACCAACATTCTGTTCCTAAAAATTTTAAAAAAAATTTTTTGAATTTTTGCAAGGCAATGGGGTTGAGTGACTTGCCCAGGGTCACACAGCTAGGTAATTATTAAGTGTCCAAGGTCACATTTGAACTCGGGTCCTCCTGACTCCAGGGTCAGTGCTCTATCCACTGTGCCACCTAGCTGTCCCCAGTATGTTGCCTATTGAAAGTTTTTGTGTTCTTCTTTTGTGGACTAAAGATTTACCAGGAAGAAACACTCCTTTTTGGCTAATACCTGCATTTGTGAATTTTCTTTAGTGCCTTGCTACAAGAGGTGCAAACAAATGGAATATTCAGATGAATTGGAAGCCATAATTGAAGAAGATGATGGTGATGGTGGATGGGTAGATACGTATCACAACTCAGGTAAGTAAAAAAATTAGTATTTAGTAAATGAGAACAGTGATTTTATATATATATATATATAATTTGAACAGGCTTCATAATCTTTTATAACATTCTTTAAGCAAGAAAATTTTCAAGAGAATTAGTTTTACCTGCAAAAAATTTTTTATGTTTAATCAAATAGGAATAAAAGTTTTGAACATTTTACTCTAAAGAATTTTAGATACCAGGGCAGATAGGTCATGTGGTGGATAGAGCACTGACCCTGGAGTCTGGGGGACCTGAGTTCATATCCAACTTTAGGCACTTGATACTTAGCTGTGTGACCTTGGTCAAGTTATTTAATCCCATTACCTTGGGGAAAAAACACAAAAAAGCAAACAAAACAGAAAATGTTAGATTCCTAAAGTACTCAAAAGAGTTCCAGCTGTTCTTTAGCATTTGTTCTTATTTTTTCTTTTCTTATTTTGTAAAAAAAAAAAAAAAAAAAAAATAGCCAAGTTACCTATTCAGGGACAACTGTTCTGCAATTTATTAATATTATTTGTGTCCTTTTTTTTTTACCTCTCCCTCAACTGCCTTCTTAGAATGTAAGCTACTTGAGGTCAGGGATCATGTCTTATTTATCTTAAATGTCATCCCTAGTGTCTTGCAAATAGTAGGCATTTGATGGGTGTTTGAATGATCTTAAAAGGATTCCCACCTGATTGTCCTACTTTGACCTATATCTCTATACTTTATAAGCAGTTCGTTTTCAAACAATTTAAAATAATAATATCTTACATTTACTAAGCACTTTTTTGTTACAAACCTTGTTACATATATTGTCTCATTTGGTCACACAACCAGTAAGTGGTAGAGCTAGGACTTAGACCCAGGTCTTCTGACTACAAATCCAGTGCTCTTTTCCCAATCTGTAAGTTGTTTATTTGGAACTCTAAAACCATTTCCCATAGAAAAAATGGGTATGCTTGTTTTATCCATAATATTACAAATATATGGTGCTAATAGTATTATTTTAATTATGTCACAGTATCATTAAAATAATACATTGTTTCTGTGGGAAAATATATTTTGCGTCCCAGCTTGTGATATATCTTCCTACTCAGTAACTTGTTAGCTTTCTACACCTCTGCATAAAGCAGCACTTTACATCACCAAGTCGACATAAGAGAAAAAGGATCTTTCTTCGATTCTACATCTGCATAAGAGAAAGTACCTCTCTAGGTTCGTTCTCTCTCTCTCTCTCTCTCTCTCTCTCCATATACATACATACATACATACATACATACATATATATATATATATATATATATATGTATATATATTTTTTTAAACTTTACTAAGAGCTGTGAGCTTTCTTAGTTGGATTGCACCTCTCATCCCAAAGCTCACAGCTCTTAGTAAAGTTTAAAATATCTTAATGCTTTCTCACACTGAATAGTATTAGATATTTGGAGCTTTTTTCCCCTAACCTTTCCCAGAAGTTTTGAGCTACTGTGTTTTGTATTATTAAAATTTTACTGTGCTTAGAGGAAATAGCAGGGAGAAGGTATTATAAGGTGTCTGGTTTCTGACTGTTTCTTTTGCTGAGATTTCAGTTCATTCACTATGTAAGTCACTTTAGTTTTAGTTTATTCTATTACCCCGAGGTAGAATCCAAATTCCAGTCCAGCTATCTTGCAAATGCATTTCATTGGTTGCAAAAAAGGAGTGAAATCAACACACTCATCATCACCACTGAAAGACAGCTCAGTACATGACCTAACTATTTAGGAAGTATTATTTCCCCCATTCTATAATGTCTTTGGGTAGGAATTGGGATAGATGATTATCTACGTTTTTTCAGTTCTGAGATTCTGTGGATATAACCCAAAAGTATCACTTTTATATGTGAAAGTCTATACAGTTTTTTATTTGATAATGTATTTTGTGTGTATGGGTAACGCTAATTCTTATAGAAAATATCTATGACCTTAAGTTTTAAAATTGATTTTTAATGCTATGTGGTTTTTCCAACAGCCCTTGAGAATATGACCTTATATATGTGAGAGTAATTTCAGTCCATTCTTTCCTGCCGTTGTTGGTGGTAGCTCCGTTTTTAAGAATTTTTACTGAATTGGGATTATTGTTTAGATTGAACCACTTTTTTTAAGAGAATAAAAGTATATTTAGCTGTTACATAATTTCAGAGAAACATGATAATGTTGTCATGTGTATTTTATAATGAATTTAAGTGACCATTATTTCTCCACTGCTAACAAACTGTACAACCAATAAAATCTTTATTTATACAGTAGTATGGTTGTGCCCATACACTGGTGCAGGATTTGGGGAATTGCTATATCTAAGTATTATTGAAGTTTACTTTGAATTGCTTTAGGAATTCTGATTCCCTAATATGTATTTTCTTTCCGTTCCTGTCAAAGAATCTAGTAAAAAATGTTGGCAGATGTTTCTAACTTGAAAGCAATACCAATTAGCTTCTTGCTGCAAGCTATTTGGCTCAAAAATAAGTATATTTTTAGAATATTCTTCTTAAGCTATCTAGTTTCTGAAGATTGTAGAGTATTTATTTACACATACCAAGGATTGCTTATATTCTTCTGAAGCAATATCTCAATTTTTGCGGGGGAAAATCTTTTGGAAATGAATTTAAGGCAGAAAAGAATATTTTTTTAGACTTTTAATCTGTTAACAATATCCATGATAGAATTAAGTTATTTTAGCACATAAACCTGATTGAGAGATTATATAGCATAAAATAAAGGATTATGAGTGAATGGACATAATTTTATTTATTGTAAGATGAAATTTCATTGGATTTCCAATGTCTCTATTTGTTCAATCAGGTTATCTCCTTAAATTTTAAGAAAGTTGTGAGGATTTCTTCTGCACTTTTAAAGTAATTTGACCCTCTAAGACAAAAGCATTTATAGTCATGGCAGGTAATGGAGAATTTTTAATCTAAATTTAGTAAATCTGATCTTTTGAATTTTATAGGTATCACAGGAGTTACAGAAGTAGTTAAGGAGATTACCCTGGAAAGCAAGGTACTGGTTTCATTTCTTATTTATTCTAAAGATAATGTTAATTTTAAGAAAAATTCTCACAATAATTTATCTAATTCAAATGTTAGATTAATCTACCATGAATATTCAACTTTTTAAATAATTTTTTTCTTCATATATAAAACTTTTATTTTTCCCTTCTAAGCTCTTCCCCTTGTTTTCCTAAATCTATCTTGCTTAGAAGGTTTTTGATATTTTAGATGCGGGGATACCTCAATAGTTTGTATAAATTGGCAAGTTTTATCTGAATTGCAGACTATTTTAAGATAAATGTAGTTTCACATTAAAGTTTATACAGCAGCTAATGTGGCCACCAATAGAAGTTCTTGATGGATTTTCCTTCTTTAAAAATAAGATTAGGGGTGGCTAGATGGTGCAGTGGATAGAGCACTGGCCTTAGAGTCAGGAGTACCTAAGTTCAAATCCGGCCTCAGACACTTAATAATTAGGTAGTTGTGTGGCCTTGGACAAGCCACTTAACCCCATTGCCTTGAAATTCTAAAAAATAATAATAGATAAGATTGCATGTTTTAAGCAAGTGATCAGCTGATGTAAATAGATGCTTGTGACTTTTGAAAATTGTACCTATCGATATTTTTCAAGATAGTTTAAACATTTTCCTGGCAATCTTTTATGCACTATTAATTTTAGCAAGTATTTTCTTCCTAGAGCCTAGAGTAATTGTTTAGAATTATCACAAATTATGAAGTTAACTTCAAATTAGTGAAGTTTTACTTTATAGTAAATAATATTTACTTCTATTAAATTTTTAGGTGGAAAGTATATTCAGATTATGAAGATAATTGCCCTATGCTGAGGACTTTGCTTAATAAATGGACATGCTGTACCAACTAGCCAACTCTAAATTAGATGTGGTTATTCCTTTTTTTAATCCATGTAAAAACCATACTTAAAAAATACAGCCCCTACTGTACATGTATGTATGTGTGTGTGTATATATACACACACACACACATAATTGTGCATTTATTCTGAATGAGTAGAGATACTTGACAAAAAGAACATCTGAATCTGGGTTTAATAGAAAATTTGTTAATTTTTTTTTAATTTCCACATGATAGAAATTTAATTTTTATCTTGCCTGATAAGTAACTCTTGGTGGTTACCATTGATAAATCTCTTTTTAAAGAGGTGATGAAATTAGTTAATTTTTCATCTTTAGAAGCAATTTCTGTTCACTCTGATAATCTTTCCTTTTATCTCTTATTTTGCATTTGGCAAACGACTCTTGTCATTCATCATCTGGTCATTAACAAGCAAATACAATTTTCTAGGCATGACTAGACCACTGCTATGAATATTGTCACTTGCTATTGCTGTTTCTCTTTCATCCAGATTTATACATTGTTCCTAGAACATGGGATGAAGTCTGCCCTGTAGTAACAATTTGCCAGAAGTTTCCTAATTTGCAGTTGATATATTTTGTTTGAGATACATAGGCATTAAAAGATGGCTTAATGGCACTTCTTTAGTGGCAAGGAGAATAGGTAAAATGATAAAGTAGATGAATTTGGATTTAGAATTTATCACATTTATTATACTCAAGATTTGTGGAATATCAGTCTTGTAAAAATGATTGTTCTTTGTGGAACATACAGCATTTCAACCATACATGGTAAACAGTATTGCTGTATCTTAGAATTAATTAAGCCAATAGCTTTAAGTCCCTAATGTGTTGCAATTAAGCATAATTTTTGCTTTAGTTAGAAATATGATATTGTTGGGATTTAGCAGGTAAGTACATTTTGCTGTACTTAAAGCAAGACATTTATTTCACCCTGTGATAGGCATGTCAATGATTTAATTTAACTTAACTTTTTTCTCACTAGGGGCAAGATTAACTGAAAATAGTTTCTATTTTATTGACTATCTTCTTGTTTTTAGATTTTTTTTTTACATTTGTACTATAATTGGCTTTAAATGTGATTTTCAAAGGATAGTATAAAACAAGACTGCTCAGCTTTATGTGATGAGGAAGAAGAGGAAGATGAGGGAGAAGCAGCAGATATGGAAGGTATTTTTCCTTTAGATTTGATTGAATCATTTTATGGTGTTAATTTTAGAATGATAAATATGATAGATGAAACCTAGACAACAAAATAATATTCTTAAAATATAATATAGAAGGCTATGTAATGTGAATTTGCCTGCAGACTGGGGAAGGAAAAGAAGGAGGCAGGAAAGACTCTCTGCATCTGTGGTGGGAGGTAGCTGTTAGACAATTCAAGGACAAGTAGGGGCCAAGGACAGAAGAAAGAGAGGAGAGGAACACTGAGGACTGGGGCAGATGTATACCAGTGTGAACTAAAGGAAGACATGTGGAGGAGGAGACATTTAGGCAATTGGATGGAGAGCAGGCAAAGGTTTCCTCTCTTGACTCTGATTTCCTCCTTATCTAGCCCTTTGCATCTCTCCATGCCTTTTGTTCTTCTGCTTTCACTTGGAAGGTTTTTTGTTCTTTTTTGATGGAGAGGAATGGGATATCACAGAGCACTAAACAAAAGTGGAGAGAGAGATCACAGTACTGTACAATCAAGTGGCCTAAGGTTTTATGGAATGTGTGTATTTCTTTCAGAATTCTTTGTAAAGTTGAATTTGTGTACTGTGAATTTATGTTAAATGAAAACTCCCTGTTTGTCTTTCTCTGTCTCTATTTTTCTATCTCTGTCTCTCTGTCTGTCTGTCTCTCATATTGTACATATATATATATACATACATATATAATATATTTATATGTATTATATATATATATCCATACACACACATATGCACATGCTACTCAGGGAATAAATTAATTGCTGCTATCAATAAAGAAGTAGTAATAAGTTATACTTTATTGCCTTAAGAGGGCGATTGCTTATTTGCAGAATCACATGATTAAAACCTGTGTTCTTTAGTTAGAAACCTTGCATAATCTTGGTGTTCCCTAGTTTACAAAGAAGACTAAAAATGTCTTCTTGTTTTGTTATTCTGGAACTTACACATTATATCTTAGTGTAATGACCAATGGGGAAAATTATTCTTAGCTTTGTCATACCAGTTGTTTTTAATGAGCTATGATCTCTATCAGGTCAAAAGGTTACAAATGTTTTGTCTTTTACCAGATGAATGAAATTTATGTAAGAGGTTCATGGTATCAAGCCATCTTTTATCTGTTTATTTACATCAGTGTTTCCAAGATCTATTGTACTGGAATGGTACCTCTTCCACCAATGCAGATTGCAGCAGTCTTATGTTTTAGTAGTTTTCAACTTGCTGGATTCTAAAAAATTTCAGTACTTCTGGGTGAATGAGTCTCTCCAACTGAGTTAGTCATCCTTAAAAAACAAAACATTCTGCTCAGATATTATCTGCTTGAGCTTTTCCAGGCTGGTTGAAGGAATGTCAGCTTGTGCTCTACTGATGACCTTGTAAGGGTCCAGGTTAACCTCACATTACAGTGAGCCATCAGAGTGGAACATCAGGAGAGGATTTTTCTTACTATCTTTTAAAACTTTTTTTTTGGACACACTGAAATGATGTATATTTTTTTAAACTTGGTAAATTTTTAATTCTTATTTTAATTATATTTTACTCTTTCTAACACAGAATATGAAGAGAGTGGACTCTTGGAAACAGATGAGGTTTGTAAATGGGCTTCTTGGTATTTTTTAAGTAAACCAGTTTATCTTCCAAGGAATCTTTCATAAATTCACATTCTTATAATCTTTAAAATTTCTAATGAGAAATTTCAGTTTTGACTTCAATCATTTCCCTTTGAGAAAACAAGGTAAATCTAAAAGATACAGGGAAGGAGAAAAAATTTCTAATATTTGTCATAAATAATGGCTAACATTTGTTTTAAGGTTTTCAGAGCATACTTTCTCATTTGTTAATGCCATTTTTCTTTTTTCTTTCTTTTATGTACTTCAGGCTACTCTGGACACAAGGAAAATAGTAGAAGCCAACAAAGTTAAAAATGATGCTGGAAGTGAAGATGCTATTTTACAAACCAGAACTTATGATCTTTATATCACATATGATAAATATTATCAGACTCCAAGACTCTGGTTATTTGGTTATGATGAGGTAAAACCTATAAGGAAATATTTTTTAATGAAAATAATTTGCATTGAAGATAAGATTTGATTTTTTTTGCTTAATTTTTATGACTTTATGACTATGAATCTGATTTGGTTTTATACTTAATACTTTTGAACTTGGTTTTACATTTTGGAGGAACAATAATTTCAATAATATAGGACCATATTAATAATACTTTAAACATATGTAGGTCATTGTTTTATTACCGTTGGGCATGTTGGTTTTACCTAAAGTTATCTGTTTGAACTTTTATCTCCAAAATTTGAGAGAATCAAAGTTAGATTCCCCCCCCCAAATATGGTGTTAAAAATAAGAGAGAAATCTATTAAGAATATATAACTTTAAGGGTAACTACGTGGTACAGTAGATAGAGTACTGGCCCTGAAGTCAGGAGTACCTGAGTTCAAATCCAGCTTCAGACACTTAATAATTACCTAGCTGTGTGGCCTTGGGCAAGCCACTTAACCCCAAATGCCTTGCAAAAAACAAATCAAAAACAAAAAAAAACCCCAATATATAATTTTATAGCACTTTATAATTTTGAAAGTACTTTCCTATCTGTGTAAGGTAGGACAAGTCTCATTACTCCCGTATTTACAGATGAGGATACTGCAGTTCAGTATCTGAGGGATCTTGCCTACATTCACATCCCTGTACATAGTAGAGCCAGGACTCATAACTGGGTCTTTCTGCTGTACTATAGTATCTTTCTATAAGATCATATGGTTTTGGTTTTTTTTTGCTCAAGTCTTCTTAAATATTTGTCTTATTGAAATAAAAGATAATAGACCATACCTTCAAAGGAATAATGAGAAAGTGGTGGGTCAAAATAAATTAGAGGTAAGTAATTATTATGTTTTTGAAAGTGTTTCTCTTGTATCTTTGGGGTGTTAAATTCCGCAGAAATAGACTTTGTGTCTACCTCCCTTAGCTCTGAAGGCATTTTCTTCATCCATAGGTGAATAAAATTTTTCAAAAGTAGAACCTGGAGATTAGAGGAGGGGAAATGAAAATTATAGATTAGAGAAAATTTTAAGCCTATCATAGAAAGCAGTCCTTAAACTAAAAGATACTAAGCAATTTCAAAACATACTCTGGGCCTTCAGCAACGGCAACCTTTAACAGTAGAGCATATGTATGAAGACATCAGTCAAGATCATGTGAAGAAAACAGTGACCATCGAAAATCATCCTCATCTTCCACCACCTCCCATGTGTTCAGTTCACCCATGCAGGTATGTTTGATTTCTTTTGCAGGTCTTATAATGCATTGATGAGTGTCCTGGGAACCTTTATGTTCCATAGATGCAAAAATTTAGTGTTTGTTAATCATGTTTGCTGCCTCAGTTTTCTCATCTGTAAAATGAACCAGAGAAGGAATTGGCAGATAACTCCAATTTGCCAAGAAACCCTCAAATGTGTTTACAAGAAGTTGAACAAAACTGAAAGGAATGATCATTTGCACATTTATATTCAGCTTTCTATTTAGTTTGTGCATGTATCCTAGCTCACAAGCATGTACCTAGGCTCTTGACTTCTGGGCCTCATAGCTACTACCATTGTTGTGACTTTAAAGAATCCAAAAGAACTTCTAGATTTTAATGCCTATTTTTAGCAGATTGTTTTAGAATAGTCTTATAGATTATTTTTGTCTAGGTATGTAAAAGGAAATTTGTAAAGTTTTAATGTTTTTTATTACTTTTAAATTGCCATTCATGAAGAAAATAGACTGGTTTGAGAATTGTTATCAGACCTCTTTCTCTATCTTTAGGTTCCCAGCCAGTCTATTAGTTAATAATCCCCTAAGGCTGTTTTATCACTATTTGTAACATTGAGGATCTGGGGACACTGATGTAGGTGTAAAGTTAAATCATGAACATAAGTGAAAAATTTACCATTTATATATTGTGCATATAGCTGAATTCTCTCATTCCCCCAAAATAAATTAGAGTTATAGAAGTCTAAATCAGGAACTAATGATTTTACCTTAATTCAGGTATGACTAAGTAGTGGAAAATTTTAATTGAAATAATCTATAATGAACAAATACTGATTTCTTCTTCAAAACTGAAGGCTGTACAAGTAAGAATAAGGCATGAACTAGGCAAACAAATATTAAGTATGACTTATGCATAATTACTGCCAAATTCATGATATTGAGTATGCTTCATAAACCTCAACTTTTACTTTCATGACTTGTCTTAACATCACCCACAGACTTTCTTAGGACACATTCTGAGTCCTGGCCTCCGAGCTCTCTGTACCAGACTGTGCTATCAGTGAAGTTAATCAGTTGTGTTTACTATCTTCCTGTACTCAAACTACTCTTAATCTGAGCATTCACAAGTTTAATTAGGTATTACCATCTTGAGGTTTGAGTGCCATCTAGTCTTTCTTTTGACTGCCAGCTATGTGATAGAATCTTCTTGCATCTCTTCTTCTTTACTAACTTCAGTTTGCTCACTGTTTTATTTTTTAAAGAAATTATGCCCTTCCCTAAACATAACCTGAAAAATGCTGAATCTTAAAAAAAAAACTAGAATTTTGTATATGTGTGGGTAAATGCCTATGTACCTAAGTACTACTTAAGTCTATATGTACCTAACTGCTTATTCATCTATAATTTTTTTGCATTTAAATATCTTTTATTTAGTTTTAAAATTTGGAATTTGAAATCTGTATAAAATGACTTGGTTTCTCTGAGCTTTAACTCCAGGATAGTTTCTCTTCATTTAATGGTAACTTAATAACATTAAAAAAGTGTAACCTGGGGGCAGCTAGGTGGCACAGTGAATAGAGCACCGGCCTTGGAGTCAGGAGTACCTGAGTTCAAATCCGGCCTCAGACACTTAATAATTACCTAGCTGTGTGGCCTTGGGCAAGCCACTTAACCCCATTTGCCTTGCAAAAACCTAAAAAAAAAGTGTAATGTCTTCATATGACTGTTCTAGCCAAGGTATTCGTCAAAAAACAAAATAACCAGAAAAGCATGTTTCTGATTTTTTATCTAATCACTTCTAATAGAGACTTGTCATTAACTTTTTTCAGTGATTCCTACAAGTCTTCTCTTTAAAAAAAAATGTACTCACATGCAAATTCAGAGGTTTATTCAAGTAAATGGTGCATAGTTGTAATAGAATAAAGCTCTTTAATTTCTTCAAAAGTTTTTATGGCAAATTTTCCCATCACTTCTTATTTACCATTACTTTTGTATTCCCCAAAAAAACCAGTCACTTACTGTTGCTAGATCATTATGAACAATAGGAGAGGGATAAAAATCAGTAATTCTTTAATGTTAGTTGCTTAAAACTCTCATTGGGCCTGAACAGGTAAAAGTAAATTTTCTAAGAGATTTCTTCTTGATTTGAGACTTTTGGGCACATTTTTTAATCCATCAATCAGTAAACATTTATGAAGGACCTCCTGTAGAATTTGCCTCTGATTACTGTCACCAATTGACATTGATTTTACTGTTTGGGTAGAGCAGGCATAAATCTTTACCACAAAAATAAGTTAATTTTAAATAAGAATTGTGCAGTATTATATAGAACAAAGTACCAAAAAACTCAAACCCTAAACACATTTGTTTTTGGTCCATCTCCTTTGGCCCACTTGATCTCAAATTCTTATTGAAATTAGTTAAAATTTATTTTTTTTCAATATGAGACCATCTTTGCTTTTAAGAGCCACAGGGCCCCAATGGTTTGCTTGAACTCAACAGTTCTGATTTTGATTAATAGGCTCTTTTCTTCTGAAATATACTTTCTTTTGGAGTTCTCTGGTTGCTCTCTGCCTTTTTATAATGGAAGTATATGACATCAGTATCTGTCCATAGCTGTTTTTGGCAACTTTTCCCTCCCCCAAAAAACTAAATGAATAACTTGTAGTAATTCTGAATCATTATACTAAACAAAAAGCCATAACATGACTTTAAACCTAATAGATTTCTTCCTTGTGCCATTGAGAAAATGCCATTTTTCACTTTGGCATGATTGGCCTCTTTGTTTTTGCTTTTTCAGACATGCTGAAGTGATGAAAAAAATCATTGAGACAGTTGCAGAAGGTGGAGGAGAACTTGGTGTTCATATGTATCCTTGACTCAATGGAGTATTTAGTTTTTGGCAAATTATAGTTTTTATGGGATTTTCCTTTTTTGTATATGACATTATAGCTTTAAAGTTACAAAGTTTCTGTTCTTTAATAAATTTCCTCTATATTTTGGACCTAGCGAAAGGTCCTGGAATTCATTCGGGACATTTAAGTGAGTTAAATTTCGCATTGTTTCATGGCCATGATCTGATCCTCTAACCTTAGATATATTTTACATATATATAGATATATATAGATATATAGATATAGATATATGTTTTTGTTCAAGAGGAATGAGTAATGTATGTATCTTGTCATACTTGTCATTCATGCTGGGAAAAAAGAGGTCAAAGGGTGATTAATAATATTATCTACATTTTAAAAATATAACCCATAAAGTACTTTTTCTTCTTTTCCATCAACTGTACCTACAATTTAGCACACTTGTTTAATCACATTTTGTTAGGCCTGTTATTCTCTGAAGGAGTCTCTAGAAAACTCATATTGAATTGATGTTTACCACATATTGAATTGATGTTTACCTCATAGTGAACTGATGTTTACCTGGTGTTTTAGAAAGAACCAGTCCTACCATAAGGAGTCAGAAAGTTTTTTGTGGTCAGAGTCTGCATGTTGCTGCTAGATTTCATTGAAGCCATTCAATTTAGGAATCTTCTATTTAAATATTTTTAATTATTTTTCACATTGATTCAGTACTTTTTATATCCCTCCGTATCTCTTATTTTCTAATTCTTGTTTTCCTTTTCTGTGATCTGGAAAAAAACTTTAGTTTTCTGAAAAGTTAGGTGATCAAAGGAGAGGTTTATAGAAACTATGAAACTTATTAGTTCCTGTCAAAATTTAAAAGTACTGAATGGGATCAAGTTGTCATAGATGTTAAAAGTAACAGTGCTGGGGTGACTAGGTGGCATAATGGATAGAGCACTGGCCCTGCATTCAGGAAGATTTGAGTTCAGATCTGATCTCAGACACATAATAATTACCTAGCTGTGTGACCTTGGGCAAGTCACATAACCCCACTGACTTATAAAAAACAAAAAGATAAAACAAAAAAAACCCAAAAGTAATAGAGCTTTGGATTGGGATAGATATGGAAATAATAGATGAATGTATTGCAATTTGTTGCTTGTCAAAATATTTTTAAATATCAACTATTTTACTAATGATATGGTACTATTTATTAAATGTCCTGATATTGTTACCTTATAACTTGTTTACAAATTTTATTTTCCTTAGCTAAATTCCTCTAGGTATCTTCTCATTTTCCTGAAATTTGTACAAGCTGTCATTCCAACAATAGAATATGATTACACAAGACACTTCACAATGTAATAAAGAGATAATAAATTCTATGCTAATTATTGATTCTAATTTTAAAAGATTTAATCCATAGATGTGACCATACTCACCAATGAATACAATTTCTGTAATAAAGGGACTTATGTTTATTCATTAAACAAAAAAAGATGTTCCATTACCAGCCTTGTTTAATAAAACCTGTGTGCAAAGAAACTAACTTAGCTTGCTTATTTTATAAAATATTTCACTTTATGCCAGATTTCTTATGATACGGTATTATAACTTTCATACTCAGTTCTGTATTATTTTCTAGATCATAAACCCTTATGATTCACTTAAGAAATTTTATATAATATTTTTAATGCAAGTAAGTCATCTCTTTTTTAAAGATAAACTTTTCTGACTACTAGAATAAATTTAGGGAACTTCTTTCTAGTTTGTGATATCTAAGTAGTAAAATATATTTTTTATTGATAATTTTATATGGATTATATCGAAGTAAGAGTCAGGATGGTTTAATGTATAGAAACCTTCCAAGATAAAATTCTGGGTTCCAGTTCTGCCTCTAACACATACTGGTTTTGTTGTGGTGAGCAAGTCACTTAAATTATCAGTACTTTCCTTCCCCTCCTGGCAAAGTTCTGTGTAATGATGATAACTAGTAATTATATTGTCCTTTAAGGTTTGAAAAGTGCTTTTTAAGTAGCTCTCATTTGATCTTATGAGATAAATGCTGTAATCATCCCTGTGAAGTAGATATTATCCTTTTTTTATAGATGGGGAAACTGAGGCTGAGAGAAGTTAGGGGATTTGCCCAGAGTCTTATAGTAAGATTTTGAGGAATGAGTCAGTTTCAGTTAAACATACTATCCATGATGGACCTTGAGCTCAATATAATAAGTTGCAGAACAGATGCCCATCTATACTGGTCAGGAAAGTTACCTTACTAGAGTTCTCCATACCAACAGAAGCGCAGGTTCAGACCCAGTAAGGTATTTATAAATACATAAATGTATCTGTAAGCAAAATAATAACAAGGACTTGAAAATGCATGGAGGTAGACGGGTATTTTGAAGATGTGAATCAGGTTGTTAAAAGGGCTTATGTTATATGTTTCTATGAAACTGTTCCTTAGAGCTTTCTCCTCTGCCCCCATCTGCTGAGCCAGGTAAGATGGTTCTGCAGTGATTATTTCAGAAAAAAAGGCACAAGTCTATCTGAAGCAGGGGTATGAAATTGGTCTCATTTGCCTAGCATGTACAGAGGTGATCATGGAAGAGAACCACTGTAACCCTCAAATTCTCATGCTTCTCTTTTTCAACCCATATATGTCTTTTTCCTCTTCTGTTCCTAATCTGTCTGAATCTTTTGCTTTCTGGTCTTTACAAGAAAACCATTAAAGTATTATGTAATGTGGTTGTTTCCCTGCACTGTGGAGATGGTTTGTTAGAGAAATCTTGATATGGAGCCTTTCCACTTAGTCCTAATCCAGAGTCACTTCTACATTTTGAGGAGCCTGCTTTAGGCAATTCTCAGGTGATAAAACTTCTCTGCAACTTGGAGTCTTAAAGATTGTTTTAGAAAGCTGTTAGTGTTTTAGAAAACAGTTCAATGACTTTTTCACACAATATCTCAAAGGCAGGATGTGAACCCCGATCTTTCTAACTTTCAAGTTACTCTATCCTTTATGCTTCACTTTTAAAGTAGATTCAAAATGATGCTAATGTCATCATTTTCATGATAATAGCTAGAATTTATATAGCACCTCTATTTGCCAGGAACTATATTAAGCACTTTATAAATATTTTCTTATTTGATCCGCACAACTCTGGGAGATTGGGGCTATTATTCCCATTTTGCAGTTGGGGTTAAACAGAAGTTAAGTGACTTGCCCAGGATTATGCAGTATGTCTGAGGCTAGATTTAAACTTAAATCTTCCTGACTCTAGGTTCAGTGCAACACCTGGTTGTTTGTTTCTTTTTTCCACTTTAGTTGCTTCTAAACACCCAATAAGTCTGTGAGTATAAGAATTAGTTTTTTTTTATACAGAAATCATTCTTATCTCATGAATTCAACTTGTATTTGACTCTTAGGATTTACAGATTAAATAAAAATTTGATTATCAAACATGTAGTTCCTACCTTTAGTCCCCACTAGATGACACAAATCAACTAGTAATCATAAATTGAAAGCATTGCAATGCACACAAAGATAATATCCATCCCAACTAAATCTACATTCCAGAAAAGTTAATTATGAAACCATTGTGTTTCACACAAAGATAATTTAATCCATATAATCCCATCAAAGTTAATTGTGAGAGTTTTGAGAGAAGTCAATAAAAAAGTGAATCTTTAAGAAATTGATCCACAAAAAAAGTTAGCTCTTATTTAAGAAAAGCACCATAGTCTAAAGCTTGTAGTCTGATTCATATGAAACCCTTCCTTTATTGACCAGCATGCAGTTGGACCAGTAAGCCCTACTTAAAATGTTAGGGAAGAAAAAAAAAAGAAATAAAGCTGTCAAATGACTTGTTAACTTCTGCCCAAGTAGAGGAAGAGAAACTATAATATTCTCACTTCCCTAAAACTGTTCCTGTTTTTCACTTGCCCTAAAGTCAGACTGTTTCAAACTGACCTTATGTTCTCATCACAGACCCTGGGACCTGAAAAGGCATTTAGTTTATCCCATTATAGATGAGAGGTAATTGAAGTCTTGGGAAGTTGTAACCTATTCAAATTCATAAAATAATCAGAGGAGACATTTGAATCCAGGTCTTCTACTCCTACAACCAAATACATTTTCCACTTAAAATTCCTTCCACTGCCATAGAGAGCATAGACTTTCCTATATAACTGGAAAGGCTATGAATGCAGCTAAGTGTTTCTGAACAATGGATATGGAATATTATATAGGTTGAAAAGCCTGACTATCTTTGTCCACAGAAGTTTTGGCCATCAGGTGACAAGTCTTTTGGCCAGCACTGCTCTTAATCAACAGTCACCTAAACTATAGAAGTGCTTCAGTCTTCACAGCAACATAATTACCTGATCCTTTAAATATATCAGAGGAATATGTGAATAATTGAAGAGCTGCCAAGAAATACAGGGGAATGGTAGGGACTACTTTTGCTAAAGACTTTACCTAAGGAAGCCTTGATTCTGTCACTTTGTTTACTTAACAATTTAAGTGTAAAAGCCTTTGCTTATCTTATCCAACCAATGCCTTCCATAGATATCCCCACCATTCATTTTTTTCCTGGACCATCCTCCATGCTGTTGCATATTTTTGTTGTTTCTTTTTTGGTTATTATTTTGTTGGTTTTTCCCTTCTTTCAGCCCCTCTCCTACCTTCAGAGAAGGCAGACAATATTATATCATTTATATGTGTGAAATCATGCAAAACATTTCCATGTTAGCCTTGTCACAAAAAAGAAAAAAAATGAGAAAAATTATATTTCTATTTGCAGTCAAGAGTTTATCTGTTTTCTTTCTGAAGGTGGATGGCATTTTTCATGTGGCCCTTAAGAATGATCTTTGATCATTGTATTAATCAACTGACCCCAGCTGATCTTCATTACAGTAGTGCTGTTAATATATAATTATTGGTTTTGCTCCTTTCACTTTGCCTCAGTTCTAAGTGGTCTGAAACTATCCCTCATCATTTCTTATAGCACAATAGTATTCCATCATAATCAGACCATAACCTTTTCTGCTGTTCCCCAATTGATGGGCAGCCTCTGAATTTCCAGTTCTTTAGTGTTCTAGAAGAGCTGTTATTTAATATTTTTGTGCATATAGGTCCTTTTCCCTTTTAAAAAAAAAAAAAACTTTGGAATATAGAACTGATAGTGTTATTGTTGGATCAAAGAGGTATGCAAAATTTTATACTCTTTTTGGGTATAGTTCCAAATCATTTTCCAGAACAATTTACAATTCCACCATAAGTTTTTTAGTATACTTTCCCCCCATCATTTTCTCCAGCATTTGTCATTTCTCATAGATAACGGGGGTGCATCTTAAGGTTGTTTTAATTTGCCTTTCTCTAATCAATAGTAATTTAGGACAGTTTTTGATATTACTATAAGTAGCTTTTGATTTTTTTTCCGGATACTGCCTGTTTATATGTTTTAACTATCAGTTGGGGAGTAGTTCTTATTTTTGTAAATTTAGCTTCATTTCCTATGTATTTGAGAAATAAGACCTTTATCAGAGAAACTTGCTTGTAGAAGTTTTTGATATCACTTCATTGTATATGGTACTTTTATCAAAGTGTAGTTTCCTTGTTTATTTTTTAAACTAGGGTTATTTTTCTTTTGCTTTCCCCTAAGATCAGGCTTACTACTGCCTTTTTTTTACTTTAACTGGAGTATATTAAAATTCTGCTTCAGATCGTTATTTTAATTTTGTGTATGTTTTCTTTCTAAGACCTTAGTTGTAGGCTGAGAAACCAAAGAACATATCTTGGGACTTTAGGGAAATTTTATTTTTTGCTAGGCAATGGGGTTAAGTGATTTGCTCAAGGTCACTTAGCTAGGTATTTATTAAGTTGTATGGGGTCAATGAAGAGTTGGACACCATTGAAATGACTGAACAATAGATTTGCCTCTAGCCAATTTTCTTTTGTTTATCTTTTCTTTTGTTTCTGACCCCTACCTTCCTTAATTCACTGTTCCTTTTAATCACCCCACTCCCCTTTTCTTATCCCCTTTTTCTTCCATTGTTGGATAAGTAAAATTTCTATACCCTTCTGTATGTATGTATGTGTGTGTGTTTTATGGTTTGTGTGTGTATTAAGTATACATATCTTTTTTTCTTTTTGAACCAATTTAGAATGTGGTTCAAGCATTGCTCATCTACCCTCATTTCCCACTCTTAATATAAATGCTTTTTTTGCACACTTCTCTTATGTGAGATAATTTTCCCTATTCTACTTGTCCCTTCTCCTAGTGCATCCTTTTTTACTTCATTTTTGGGGGATCATACCAACATAATCACCTAATACCTATGTCCTTTATGTAGACTCCTTAACTGACTTAATAATGATAAAGTTCTTAGGAGTAACATTTGTTAAATTTTAAAAAGTATTTTTATCCAAAAAAATTTTTTTAACATTTTGAATCCTTCCAACTTTCCCTCCCCCCTTCCCTGATAAGCAATCTGATAAGAGGTTATACAAGTGTCATCATATAAAACATTTCCATATTAGTCATTTTTTGGGGAAAAAACAAAAAGAAACATGCTTTCATTTGCATTCAGACTTCATCAGTTTCTTCTCTGGAGGCAGATAGAATTTTTCATTGAGAGTCCTTTGGGATTGTTTTGGATCATATTGAAAATAGCTAAGTCATTTTTAGTTCATCATACTTTTAAGAATTCATAAAAAAGATAAAAAAGGATGAAGAAAGCATTCAATATGGTTAAATTGTTTATATTTCTACATGGAAAGATATTTATAGCTCTAAAGAACGTTTTTGCTATTAGGGCAATTAGAAGGTGTATATATATGGAAAGAGAGAGAGAGGATAAGGGTTTATATGTCAATAAATCTGATAAGTGAAATGGATGAATATTTACAGAAATGGAAATTGCCTAGATTAATAGAAGAGAAAATGCATAAATAGCTCCACTTAGAAAAAGAAATTGAATGATCCTCAATGACCTCCCTAAGAAAAATTTCTAAGGGTCAGATGAATTGATAAGCAAATTCTACCAGGCATTTAAAGAAGAATTTATCCAAATACTATATAAACTTTTGGAATAATAGACAAAGAAATCTTCCTAAATTTTTTATGACATTTATTAAGCTAATGCCTAAAAGCAGGAAGAGCAAAAAACAGAAAACTAGACAAATTTTCCTAGTGAATATTAATACAAATTTTTAAATAAAATATTAGTAAGGTAATTACAGTAGTATATCACAAAGGTTATACATGATCAGATGGGATCTAGGAATACAAGGCTGGTTCAGTATTAGGAAACCTATCAGTATAATTGACCATATCAAAAATAAAAGCAAAAGAAATCAGATTATCTCAATTGATGCAGAAAAAAAGCTTTTCATTACAAAATCCATTCCTATTAAAAATACTAGTGAGCATAGGAATGGATTTATTTCCTTAAAATAAGTAATATCTATCTAAAACCACCAATAAGCATTATCTATATGAGGATAAGTTAGAAGTCTTCCCACAAAAAGATCAGGGTGAAGCAAGTGTCCATTATTACTATTATTATTCAATATTCAGTAGCTAGAAATGCTAACTATACTAATAAGAAAAAAATGAGGGAATTGAAATAGACTATGAGGAGGAAAAGAAATCATTCTTTTGCAAATAATATGATGGTGTACTTAGAGAATCCTGGAGAATCAACTAAAAAACTCATTGAAATAATTAACAACTTTGGCAAAGTTGGAGGATAAAATAAACCCATATAATTCACTGGTATTTGGGGTATATTACTCCCAAAGTCCAGCCGCAAGAGATAGAGAAATTCCTTTAAAAATAAGATAATACAAAATACTTGGGAGTCTACTTGGCAAGACAAATCCAAGAATTACATGAACACAATTATAAAATACTTGACACACAAAGTCAAATCTAAACATTTGGAAAAATACTAATTACTAATGATTAAGCAAAGTCAATATAATTTAAAAGACCATTCTACCTAAATTGATTCAGTATTGTACAATCAAACTATCAAAAACATTTCTATAAAACTAAAATTCATCTGGAAGAACAAAGGTTAAGAATATCAAGAGAATGTTATTCTTGATATCTCATGGAGCTATTAGTTTTCACTTAATCATTTCTAATTTTAAAGGAATTATTTTCTTCAATAAATTTTTGTACTACTTCCATTTGACCGATTCTACTTTTTAAGGAGTTATTTTCTTCTGGTTTTTGAGAAGTTTTTTTTCCAATAATTTTGTTGTGCCTCTTCAATCATTAGGAATATTTTCCCTCTATTCTCTTAGCTTTTTTTTAAACTTCCAGAAATTCTTGCTGGGCTATTTAGTTAGCACTTTTCTTTGAGGCTCTGCTTATAACAATTTTCACATTGTTCACTTGTTACGCATTTTTATGTCTTGGTTTTTCCTACCATATTAGCTTTTTAGGGTCAATTCCTTCCCTCTCCTTCCTTCTTCCCTTCCTCCCTCTCCTCTCTTTCCTCTCCACCCCCTTTCATTCCTTTCCTTCCTTTTGTTATTTGCTCATTTCCCCAGCCTATTTATTGACTTTGAACTTTATGTAAAAATTGGGCTCTATTCACCTTCAGTCTTGTTTGGGACTGCTGTTTTCAGAGCTAGCTCAAAAAGATTTAAGGTTTGTTGCTTCCATGTTGGTGTGATCTGGGGAGAGAAGTGGTCACTGCTTTGCTGATCTGTTCCTATTCTTATTTTTCTGTAGTCACAAGTACCCCTGGAATTGCAGGCAAAGCTGTAAATTTGGCAATGCAGGGTCCTGTGTCTAGGACTAACTCAGGGTGCCCTGTGATCTCTTTGTGACTAGTTGTCTGATCCTTTTGCAGTTGCCTCAAGGCCCACCACTTTTGCTTGTGCTTCAGGCTGGCTTTCCAATTATCAGACCTCTCCCACAGACCTATTACATTGGGCTGGAAAGTGTCTCACCCTGACCTTTTGCTGATTCTGATGCTACATAATTCAATTTGAAGCATTATTTTAAGGTTGTTAGGAAGAGGGGAATCTTTTGGGAGTTAAGGGTTACATTTTGCAGTTGTTGAATTTAAGATGTCTTTGGGACATCCAGTTCAATATATCCAATAGACACTTAGAGATATGAGCCTGAAATCAGGAGAGAAGTTCAGGTTAGTAAATCTGAAAAATCTGCATAAAAATAATCCATGGGAATTGAAATAACCAAGAGTAGAAGCAGGTGGAAGAAGTCTTAGGGGTCACTCACAGTTAATGAGTGTGACTTGAATGAAGGGCTAGGAAAACAAACTGAGAACACATGGTCAGAAAGATTGAAGGAGAACCAGGAGAGAGGAGTCAGGAAAACCTAGAGGGAAGAGAGCATTAAGAAAAGGGGATTGGGGGTGGCTAGGTGGCGGGGATAAAGCACTGGCCCTGGAGTCAGGAGTAGCTGGGTTCAAATCTGGTCTCAGACACTTAATAATTACCTAGCCTTGGGCAAGCCACTTAACCCCATTGCCTTGCAAAAAAACCTTAAAAAAAGGGATTGAGGGCAGCTAGGTGGTACAATGGATAGAGCACCACTCTGGAGTCAGGAGGACCTGAGTTCAAATTTGACCTCAGACCCTGATTACCTAGCTGTATGGCCTTGGACAAGCCAGGTAACCCCATTGCCTTGGGGGGAAAAAAAGAGATTGACAGTGCAAAGGGAGCAGGTCAAGAACAATGAGGATTGGGGGGAAAAAAGCATTAAATTTGGCAAATAAGAATCAGTAATGAAGAGTGGTTTTAGTTGAATGAAACTATTCTCTAAAGTCTTCAGTGATCTTATCCTATTTTTTTTCCCCAATTCAACAAACATTTAGCAGCTACTTGTGATAAATGCTGGGGGATACAAAAAAGCTACTTGTGATAAATTCTGGGGGATACAAAAAAGAGATAGTCCTTGTCCTCAGGAAGCTTGCAATCTAACAGGAGAGAAAACTTGCAAACAAATATATAAAAGCAAGCTATAAATAGGAAATAATTAACAGAAGTAAGGGACTAAAATTAAGAAAGGATAGGGAAGACTGCTACCTTTAACTCTTTTGACTGCCCTCTTTCCCTGAATAGTCTGTTCTCTTGGATTTCAAAACACTGTTCTTTCCATCTCATAATTTTTGCAGTGAACCTGTTTAGGATAGCCTATATTCTTGGCAAATTATAGGGGTTCCCATTGAATTGAAAGTTCCTGGGGTGGCTAGGTGGCATAGTGGATAAAGCACCAGCCTTGGAGTCAGGAGTACCTGGGTTCAAATCCGGGTTCTCAGACACTTAATAATTACCTAGCTGTGTGGCCTTGGGCAAGCCACTTAACACCGTTTGCCTTGCAAAAACCTAAAAAAAAAAGTTCTTGCATCAGAGAATTGTTATTTGTCCTTCATTCTCAAAGAGACCCAATGATGACAAAAAGGTTGACTTTCAAGTGAATTGGATTTAAGTGAGATAGGGCTGTACAAAGGCATCAACCTCATTCTTTCCTCCTGTCATCAGTCCAGTGGCAAGTTATAGGTCAGAGTAACTGCTAATGACTCCAGATGCAGGTGAAGACTTTGGCCTTTGTAAGCCAAGCATCTTCCCAGGTCTCAGTTTATCTGGGGCAATACCCATTCGATGATGAAAGGCTTGGTAAGAAATGTGGCAAAAGATGACCTAGTTTGACTTCACAAAAGAATTAGTGTTAGAGGAGAAGACTCAGTTTCTGGACAGAACAGAAACAATTGCTATTTGTACTCTCAGCCATCAAAACTCTAACAATGAGCAGATGAGACTTAACTGGGACCTAGTATTGTGAGAGCCTGAGTGATTTGGGTTTAAAGGCACAATTAAGTAGCCCCTATTTGAATCTTGATGACCTTTATCAAAACCTGGTTTACTAGACCCATATTTCAAGAAATCATCAATGAAAATTTCATGAGATAAGTTAATTATCCCAATTTTTTGAAAACTGAGCAAATGATAGAATTAATAAATAAGGAATGAAAATATCTCTCAAACCCCAAATATAAAATGATAAAAAATTTATTCCTTTGGGCAGAACACCCACCTGTAAGCGTGTGGCTCCCACATGGACAGAGGGAGAAGAGTAGGAAGAGAAGGGGAGGGAAGAGGAGAGAGAAAATAGTAGCATTGTCCAACTGGAACGTATCCATTGTCCAACTGGTCAGTTGGGTTCTTCGGGGGGGGGGGGGCAGCTGCTATTACCCCGAGACTATTGTACAAATTCATTCTCAAAGAGAGCCAATGACATCAGGAAGATTATGATTTGTCTTACAAGTGAATTAGATTTAAGTGAGGCAAAGCTGCACAAAGTCATCAGCCTTGCTCTCTTAGGAGGAGGAAAATCCTTTAGTGGAAGCCAATCAGTGTTTTGAAGCTAAATTCCTAGTACTCTGGGAGTGCTTCCAGAGGAGAATTTTATTCTCCTCTGTATGGTATGGTATACAAATTGGAAAATATGATTCTGAGCATATCTTCGGATCACTCTCCCCCATCTACTGGTTGCCAATAGACATGCCCATCTACTCTGATGCCAATAGACATGCCCATGTTTCCTTCATCCTTGCTCTTTCACTAGACTCTCTTATGTCCTCTAGCTACAGTTTATCTAAAGATAAGCATAGGTATAGCTACCTATAGCTGCCTCTTTTAAACAAAGATCCTGGAGATAGATAATGAAATATACTTCCCTACAGTTGAGAAGTGAAGGATAATATTGTATATACTGTCAGAAAAAGGTTTGTTTAATTATTTTCTTTGTAAGATTCAATCTGGAGGGGATGGAGAATGAGAAATGACTAATATAAAGACAAGTTCATATATGTGTGTATATATATATGGGAAATGACTACTATAAAGACAAAATGCTATAAAGACAAATGCTAAACAGTACCAATTCCTTCTACTGATTCTCGTATGATGCAGTTTCACATATGAATGAACACTATAGTCTTCTATTTAACCAGTGCAAGAGATAACAGGACTCTTAATCTCCTTACTTTGGATGCTCTATTTCTGGTAATGCAAACTAAGATGGTGTGACCTTTTTTGGCTGCCATATCACTTGATTGATTGATTGATATTAAGCTTGATTCTACGAAGCACTTCCTCAGTTTTTTTATATGCCTCTTGTGACCTGAATTTGTAAAGATCTTTTTTTTTTTGAACACAAGAATACAACTTTGCACATATTCCTATTTCTTATTAGTTGAGGCCCATCCTTCTACACTTTTGAAATATTTTTAGATCTTGATACTGTTACCAAGCATATGAACTATATCCTCTAGTCTGATGTCATCTGCAACCATCTATGCCTTTTTTACAATTGACAGAAATATATTGATCAGCAAAAGGCCAGGAACAGGTTCTTGTGATACTCTTGTTAGACACCATACCTCAGAATTACACATTACACACACTATTACACATCACTTTTTGAATTTTAGTCATTCAACCAGTTTTTAACCAATTCTCTACAATCATAGCACCCACATCTTTTTAGCTCTGTTGAAAAAGAAAATTAAAGTGGCATGACTTTAGTTTTATTAAATTACTATTTTTGACATTTTGTTTTTATATTAACTGTATTTTAGAATATAACTCTCACCTATTCCTACCCAACTCCCATCCAGCCATATGTTCCTTGTAACATTTTTTTAAAAAAGAGAGGAACAAAATTGGCACAGCAAAACTAATCATTACATCAACCTAGTCCAACATTGTATATATTACTGAGGGGAATATATTTTCTCATTTCTCTTGCAGGGCTAAGTTTTATCATTATATTTGTACAACGTTTAAAATATTTCTGTTTTGTTTTAATTTTTTCTATTATTGTTCTTTCCATTTTTATCATGTATATTGTTTTTCAGCTTGTTTACTCAACATCAGTTCATTTGTCTTTCCATACTTTTCTGAACTCTTTATATGCCTCATTTTTTATGTTGTAATAAATATTTGTGATACAAAATTTATTTAGCTCCTTCCCTGTTGATGGGCAACAAATCTGTTCCCCAGGTCTTTGCTATCCTGTATTTGGTGTATCTGTAATTCTTTTCTACATTTTTGCCTTCTGATGAGTATTTGTTTTATGTGTTTAAATTTATATATTAAAGTAGGATCTAAAATTAGGGACATTTTGGTCATTTTTTAAAGCATTACTGCAAATTTGCTCTCCAGGATTGCTGGAACAATTCAGCTTGTTTTTCTTTCATAATCCTTGTAACATTGATTGCTTATCTTTGTAGGATTGTTATTTTTTTATTTAACTAATTCAAAATTTAGAGTGATCTATGATTTCATATGGTTGATTATAGTTTTCTTCATTTAAGAACTATGTTCATGACCTTTGGCTCTTATTCATATTTTTGGCTAGTTTCCTATATACCTTGGGTGTCATCTTTATCAGATATAATTTATATGAAGATTTTTCCCAATTGAAAGTTTCCCTTCTTAGCCTATATGGATTGGTTTTGTTTGTGCAAAAACTTTTCAATATCATATAATCAAAATTATATCTTTTAAAGTTTTAATCCATCTGTTTTCTATGTTTGCTTAAGAATACAAATCCTGGGGGGTGGAGCCAAGATGGCAACATGAAGGGATCGAGTCTTAGGAGCTCTCTGATAAAAACTCATGAACTAAGGACTCTAACTAAACTTTCGAGAGACAGAATCCACAAAGGGACCCAGTGAGGCAGTTCTCCTACTCAAGGTAACCTGGAAAAGAGCAGAAAGGCTCTGCTCCCCCAGGGCCGGAGGGGTGGTCTGCCAGAGGGGTGGCCTGCCAGAGCCAAAGAACTTCAGCCTCCCGGAGGTAGCTCCAGGGCGCTGGGAGCCTCAGCTCACAGCAGCGGGGGAGTCTCCTGAGCTGCACCCCGGGGAGCACATGCACAAAGTGGGGGATCAGTGGGGGACCTCTGCCAGAGTGAGCACATGGAGCCCAGCCCTCAGGGCACACAGCCAGCAGCCTGGTCTTTTGGCAGCCTAGACCTGGAAACAGAAACAGGCAGAGCCGGTAAACAGGAGCCCCCAGGGCATGAGCCCATTGAGCTGAGGGAGGGGAGTGAAGAGAGACTGCATAGCTCTGTCCCCTGCCCCTGGAACAGGACTCTGGGGCTCTGACCACATTCAGATCCTGATCGCAGTCTAGGCCCCCCCCATAGAACAGCAGGGCCCCCCCCACCTCAGCCCCGTGGCAGAGGGGTGTGCTTATGGTCATTCACAGACCAGGAGGGAGGACAGAACCTCACACACTGAGACCCTTGTGGGAGTGTCCCAAAAGCTCAGGAAGCACCCCCCAAAATAGGCTTAGGCTGGGAAAATGAACAAATAAACAAGAGGAAGACCATTGAGAAATATTTTGAAAATGAGCCCAAGAAGGATCAAAATATTCAGTCTGAAGATGAGGAAGCACAAGCTCTTGCATCTAAAGACTCCAAGAAAAACAGAAATTGGGCTCAGGCTATGATAGAGCTCAAAAAAGACTTTGAAAATCAAATGAGGGAGTTAGAAGAAAAACTGGGAAAAGAAAGGAGAGAGAGATGCAGGAAAAACATGAAAATCAAGTCAGCAGCTTAGTCAAGGAAATCCAAAAAAATGCTGAAGAAAACCGCATGCTAAAAAACCAGCTTAGGTCAAATGGATAAAACAGTTCAAAGAGTTATTGAGGAGAAGAATGCTTTAAAAAGCAAAATTGGCCAGATGGAAAAAGAGATAAGAAAACTCTGAGGAGAATAAATCCTTCAGACAAAGAATAGAATTCAGGGAGATTGATGAATTTACCAGAAATCAGGAATCAATACTTCAAAACCAAAAAAATGAAAAATTAGAAGAAAATGTGAAATATCTCATTGAAAAAACAACTGATATGGAAAACAGAATTAGGAAAGATAATTTGAAAATTATTGGAATACCTGAAAGTCATGATCAGGAAAAGAGCCTTGACATCATTTTCAAAGAATTACTACAGGAAAATTGCCCTGATATTCTAGAAGCAGAGGGCAAAATAGAAATGGAGAGAATCCACCGATCCCCCCGAGAAAGAGATCCCAAAAAACCAACCCCCAGGAATATTATAGCCAAGTTCCAGAACTCCCAAGTCAAAGAGAAAATATTACAAGCAGCCAGAAGGACACAGTTCAAATATCGTGGAGCTGCAGTCAGGATCACACAGGACTTAGCAGCAACTACATTGGAAGCTCGTAGGGCTTGGAATATAGTATACTGGAAGGCAAAAGAGCTTAGAATGCAGCCAAGAATGAACTACCCAGCAAGGCTGAATGTCCTCTTCCAGGGAAAAAGATGGACTTTCATTGAACCAGGGGAATTTCAAATGTTCCTTTTGGAATGGCCAGAGCTGAACAGAAGGTTTGATCTTCTGATACAGGACTCAGGTGAAGCATGGAGATTGGAGGAGAGGGGGGGAAATATAAGGGACTTAATGAGGATGAACTGCATATATAGAAAAATGATACTGATAATATTCATATGAACCATCTCAGTTAATAGAGCAGGTTGAGGGAGCTTTTATAGTTGAATCACAGGAGAAAGCTGAATTCGAAGATAAAATATGGTTTAAAAATGGAGTCAATAAGAAAAAAAGGGAAATGGAATGGGAGAAAGAAAAAGGAGAGGGGGAATAGTCCAAGCTATTTCACATAATAAGATTTTTTTTTTATTACAACGAGCTATTGCAATGATATGGAAGGAGGGAGGCAAGGGGGAATGAGGGAACCTTTGCTCTCATCAGAGATGGCTAGGAGAGGAAACAGCAAATATCTTCAATGGGGTATAGACAACTGGAGTATGAAGGAGGGGGGAACAGGGGGAAGGGGTGGGGATGTGAATAAAGGAGGAGAGGATGGACCATGGGGGGACAGTGGTCAGATATAACACATTTTCTTTTTTTACTTCTTGCAAGGGGCTGGGATTGGATGGCCTGCCCAGGACCATAGGGCCAGATGGATTCTGGGCCTAAGGGGGTGGTATGGGGGCTCAGGGCTTCTTGGCCCCAGGACCAGGGATCTGTCTGCTGCACAACTCAGCTACCCTACAGCAGAGTCAGAGTGAAAGGAGAGAGAAAATATAGTACACAGTAGTGGAGAAAAAAGAAAGGGAGTTGCGATCAACAATGGCAACGTTGGAAAAATATGGAAGTAACTTTTGTGATGGACTTATCTTAAAGAATGTGATCCACTCATGACAGAGTTGATGGTGTTGGAACAAATACTGAAACACATTTTTTGTTATTATTATTTGGGGGAGGGTGCAGGGCAAGTGGGGCTGGGTGACCTGCCTGGGGCCACATAGCAGGGTGATCATTGGCTGTCTGGGGCGGGATTCGGACCCAGGTGCTCCTGGCTCAAGGACCAATGCTCTGTCTGCCACCCAGCCACCCCTACTATTATTACTATTTTATTTTATTTGGGGTCTTTTTTTCTTCTTTTTGGTTTTTGCAGTGCAGTGGGGATCGGGTGGCTTGCATGTCACATGGCTGGGTGATTATTGGGTTTATGAGGCTGGATATGGACTCGGGTGCTCGTGGCTCCAGGGCTGGAGCTTCGACCATTGCACCACCTGGCCATAGCTACAATTATTACTATTATTTTTTTTAATTTTAATTTTTTTTCTCCCCCCCTTTACTTTTTTGCCCAAGCAAGTCTATCTATATTCATGGGGGGAGGGGTATTTTGTTCACTTGTAAACAAGTATATTTTATTAATGTAAAGAAAAACATTTGTACAAAATGAGAATAAAAAATAAATTAAAAAAAAGAATACAAATCCTGACTTTGTTGAAATTACTGGATGAAGAAAGGACAAAAAAAAAGAACATTGGAGATGAGGAAAATGTTGGGGGCGGGGAGAGAAGTAGTTTAAATGACCTGATTTAACTTTTTACATTTAGTGTTTTCTTTTTCCCCAGTTACATGTTAAAAAAATTTTTTAAAGTTTTTAAAACTCTGATTCCCAAATTTTCTCCCCCCCTCCCCCACCCTCCTTATTGAAAAGGCAAGCAATTTGATATAGTTTATACATGTGTAATCATGGAAAACGTTTCCTTAATAGTTATGGTGTGAAAGAAAACAGATAAAAAAACCTTGAGAAAAATAAAGTAAAAAGTAAACTATGTTTTGACCTGTATTCAGACACTCTCAATTCTTTTTCTGGGGATTGATAGCATTTTTTATCCTAAGTCCTTCATTGTTGAGAATAACTAAGTCATTCACAGCTCATCATTTTATAACATTGCCATTGCTTTGTACACAGTCCATTTCACTTTGCTCATGTAAGTTTTCCATTTTTTTTCTGAGATCATCCTGCTTATCATTTCTTTTTCTTTTTTTTTAAACTATTTGTTTTTCCAACCACATGCAATGGTAGTTCTTACCAATTTTTTTTAACAAGGTTTTGAGTTTTACATTTTTCCCCTCCTTTCCTTCCCTCTCCCTTCCCCCTGACAGAAAACAATCTTATATAAACTCTTTAACCATACTAAACATAGATCAATATTGAACATATTATGAGAGAATAATCAAATCCAAATGGCAGCAAAAAAATGAGGCAAAAAAAGATAATACACAAGACAACTTTTAAAAATTGAAGAAAATAAACTTTGATCTTCATTCAAACTCCACAAGTCCTTCTCTGGATGTGGATAGTATTTTCCATTACATATTTTTTTACAGTCATCTTTGATTATTATGTTATTGAAATGAACAAGTCCATCATGGTTGATCATCATTCCCTCTCATTTCATGCCTACTCTTCATTTCTTACACCACAGTAATATTTCATTGTATTCATATGCCAGTTTGTCCAGCCATCCCCCAGTTGATGGCCATCCCTTTGTTTTCATTTTTTTTGCCACAGAAAAATATCTGCTATAAATATTTTTGTATATTTATAAGTCCTTTTCCTTTTGTAAAAAAATTGTTGTGGGATAGAGAACTAATAGTGGTATTGCTAGGTCAAAGGGTATGTATGGTTTTATCTTTGAAGTTACCAAACTCTTCATTTGTGAAGATAATAATTACTTCCCTTTGTCAACTGTCTTTTATTGGCAGAAAAAACTATTTTAGCTGGCCAACTTGATTGTTGGATATTGCAAGTTGCATAGAACCAGTTCTGGTATATTGGAGAGAGCCCTTTATTTTATTTAAGAAGGCCCATGTTTGAATTCTAATTATCAGCCTCTCTGAATCCCAATTTCTTTTTCATTTTATAAATTTGATTTACAAAACACTTTATAAACATCTGATTTGAACTCCACCAACAAGCCTGTGAGTTGCAAGGTAGGTAAATATTAATTTCTTTCATTGGATAAGAGAGATTGATTTGCCCAAAGTGACACACAACTTACAACTGTAATTTGAACCTATATCTCCTCAGTTCTAGACTTAATGTTTCATCTACTGTATTATTATGCCTTTCAATGAATCTTGTTGGATCCCACCCTTCAGGACTGGATTATGATGGATCATTGACAAACATCATTACAGGTTGAATGAAAAAATAAGTTGACAGACTTAGTAGGAATGTGACCATGGAAATGGTAGTCTCCTGAAACTCAGTTTCCTCATTTATAAAATTGGGATATAATTGGGATAATGGTCACACTCATTGGGTTGTTTTGAGGAAATTGCTTTAAAGTACCTTAGAATTGAGTTATTATTCCAGGTAGTCTAGGGTAATTTTCAAACAGATGCAAGTACCTTTTTGTATTGTGATTTTAAATGAGGTTCAGATTCGTTCATGCAAATGACACTCTCACTGACACTCGTAAAAAATGAAAGTATTTTAATTACACAACACAAGGAGTAGATTGATTACAATAACATCCAATACAGCAACTAATACGTTAAAGACAATGGGTTAGTAATACTATAATCAAAGTAGAAGAAAAAGATAAAGATAACATCACCAATTCGGGGGAGCACCAACTCTGAACAGTCCGTGGCTGGGGGGATCCCAAAGTCTCGTCCAGCCTTTCTGTTAAGTCCCGGTTTGGGAAAGAAAGGAAGAAAGAAGGAGAGAGAGAGAGAGAGAGAGAGAGAGAGAGAGAGAGAGAGAGAGAGAGAGAGAGAGAGAGAGAGAGAAAGAAAGAAAAGTCCCAGGCAGAATCAATTCTCCATGGGTGAGATTCCTGTCAATGCTTGGATCCTCAGAGTATTTATCAGTGGAGAACAGGGAAGGCTAGATGCTAATTTAGTTGGGAGGGAGTTCCTTTAACAGTAATATGGGAAAAGCCTACAAGTCTAGCAGTTTTGAAGACTTCAAGGAAATGCCATAGGGGGCTGGAAGATTTTACTTTGAATAAGGTCAATACTGTGAGAATAGCCAGTTCTCCCCAGTACTACCTGTGTATTCCAAGGAGTGGGTGGCTCCTGGAGTCTTTGGAATGCATCCAAATCAACTATGGAATGTCCGGGGGTGGGGGGGGGAAGGTAAATTCGTGAGGAAGGCACATCCTCATACAGGCTCGAGAGAACTTACTTATAAGAAAACTTCATTTTCTTATTCACTTTTCAATGTCACAAATGAAATTTTTCTGTTGGCCTTTCAATATGGATTCTACAACCTTCCTAACAATGTTTCTTTATTGCTGCACTTACATTTTAAAACTCTTAACCATTCCTTGCTCTTTCTAATTATGGGACAAACCCTTACATTTTTGTTGTTTTCTATAATGCTCTTTGTATTCATGTATCCTTTTGAAGGAGACTCAAATCAAAAACTATATAAGAATGGTTTTTAACTCCTTATAAATATGCATTTGCAATGTATGTAGGTTGTTTAAAGCTTTTTTAAAAAAATCTAAGTAGAGAGCAATTGAGTCAGATTATGAATCAATGATTTCATCTTTGAATGGTGATGACGCCAAATTTGTGGATTTTCTTGCAAAATAATTATATCAAATTGTTGGAGGAATAATGTTTCTTCCCCTCAACATGCCCTTCTTCTCCCAACCTCCTTGTAGACAATACTCATATAGAAGGATCCATGTGTTTTCAGGGTTATCCTCCTATATGTGGATGACGTGGGGTAGGTAGGTGTTGCATATCTTAAAGGGAGACAGCCTAAACGGCTCTAATCTCTATCTCCCCACTCTTCTCCAAGGAAAACTTTCTTTCCTTCTGAAGAGAATGCAGGAAGTTGGGTCTGGAGGCCACCAATGTTCTCTTCAGAGAGAGAATCCTATGCTAGAAGCATATATCTATCTCCTCCCTTAAATATTATTAGTCTAAGGGATATGATCATGTTCAAACTTAATTCTGATAGCTATTTAATTATTGAGGAGAAGCAGGACCCCAGTTCTATATTCAAAATCTGACCCTTTTACCTCAGAAGACCAATTTCACAGTAAGCACTCACATAGCACTTAGTCAAGAAAACTCATTTGTCCAAATCAGTAGCAAAAAGAAATCAAGCAGGTATATGTAGAAGAACATATACCAGATAATACAAAGTGAAAGAGCTATCTGGAATGAGGTAACTCAATCAAGAGAGAGAATCTCAGATATCACCCAAGGGGGAGTTTCTCAGATTCTCTAGAATAGCAAGTTGGGGAAAGGGACATGATGGAAACTGCCCATTCCTCTCATGTCTTCCTAGAGTTTTTCCATCAGCAAGCCGTAGTGGGATTTTCCTCTTCCATCTTCCCTCTTGAAGCTGAACTGCCCAAGTGACTAACAAAGACTAAAGTACCTTGAAACTTTTGTTTTTGCAAGGCATTGTGGTTAAGTGAAAAAAAAAAGTACTTTGAAACTTGAAGAGAATTCAAGACTTTCAAGCTCAAACTTGATGAAAACTGAGAAGCTATCCTCTCCTGCTCTCACCAACTCCACTCCTCACTTAGGGAAAGGCATTCATAAGGCGAGTCTAATTTCAAAAGGACTAGGGTTATACTCCTAACCAATCCATATACTGTAGACAATACACATGTGACAGAGTCCATGCATTGCCAGAACTGTGCCCCTGCATGTAGTGTGATTTGGGGGGGGGGACAATTATATGTCTTGAAGGGAACCAGAATTGACATCTCTCATCTCCTCTATCCCCTATCCTTCTCTAAGTGAAATGTGTCATTCTGATACTCTTCTCAGAGAGAGAGAGAGAAAGTTATTTGTACAAGTTGTTACAAAAGAGTTTGGATTAACCCAAACTGTCCTCATGCCTGGAAAAACAACTCAAAACATTTCTCTGTCCTGGGTAGGCCATTATATACAAGGGAAAGGCTATAAAGCTAATTTTACTTTTTTATAGCCATTGCATAAAAAGTATGTGATGCTATTTGCCCTTATCACTGTATCTGACAAATTGAAGAATATGATTTCTGTAATATGTTGTGGGCAACTGAAAGTATTTTGAAAATTTGTGTAAATTAGAGAGAAATATTGATCCATAAAGATATTCATACTTTAGAGAAAAATGTAACTTCTCATGCCACCAGAAATTACTCTATAAATAGCTCTGCAAATCTAATGGGGACATGAACCCCTGGAAGATGTAGGACTTCATCTTCCCTAGAATAGCTATCAGTTTAAGTAGGAAAAACTCTATTTAATGAAATCTCCTGAAAAGAAGTTGAAAGCAGTCTGACAAAAATTAGGCTTAGACTAACACCTTATACCATATTCCATAATGATGATGATGATGATGCATGTCCTTCATTCTCGAAGACCATGACATCAGGGAGATGATGATGCCATGATAGACACATGAATTGGATTTGAGTGAGGGGGTGCTATGCCAAGTCACCAGCCTCACTTTCTCCTCCAGAGCCATCTGGGTCCAGTGGCTAGATATGAATCAAGCAACAGGAGATGGCTCTGGGTGTGAGGCAATCAGGGTTAAGTGATTTGCCCAAGGACTCATAGCTAGTAAGTAGTAAGTGCCCAAGGTCACATTTGAACTCCCATCTTTCTGACTCTGAAGCTACTGATCTATCCACTGCTCCCCCTAGCTGCCCATATTCCATAATACATTTTGAAAGTATAAATGAATTTAATATTAAAGTGTTTTCTATAAAAATTAGAAAAGAAACAGATCACATATTTTTTATAGTTAGGGGTATGGGGATATATTCTTAACCAGACAAGAGATTGAAGCAATTACAAAAGATAAAATAACATTTTGTAAAAAAAAAAAAAATTGAACACTGAATTCTTTCCCTCCTTCCCACCCCTTCTTCTTACTTTGGAAGTCAAAAAATATATAACAATTAGATCTCAGCTTCTAGAAGCTGTAGAGAAACTAGGAAATCTCAAGAAAACTGGGAGAACAGGTGATAATATGATACTAACTAGATGACAAAGTGAATAAGAGTGCCAGGCCCAAAGTCAGTAAGACTCATCTTTGTGAGTTCAAATCTGGCCTATCTGTGTGACCCTAAGCATGTCACTTAACTCTATTTGCCTCATTTTCCTCATTTATAAAGTGACAAATCACTACAGTATCTTTGCCAAGAAAACACCAGATGGGGTTGGGAAAAGTTGGACAAGACTTAAGCAACTGGAGAACAATAGCAATGGATGACAGGTTCACAGAGTGAGCCAACAAATGAATAACTTTACTTAAAGGGTAGAGGGTAATAACAGAGGAAGTTTGGAAGAGGACTTTTCCCCCTATGATCAAGGCATCTCAGGGTAGGTCACTAGACATCTATGTCCAGATTGGGAGAAAGGAATAAGAAAAATGTCTGGTCATACAGATACAGCCCACATGATGAGGCACCTCTCTCCCCCTTTTTGCTCTTTGCTCATCTCCATTTCCTCTATTCATGTGTTCACTGATCCTCTATAACCTCCTTGCTTTATTTTTGCACTTAACATAGATCACATTTTTGACCAACCTTTTACCTCTGACATTATTGTCTATATTTTGCATTGAATCATGTGAAATACAGTCTCTTTTTAAATTGTTATTTTATTTTTATTTTTGCAAGGCAAAGGATTTGTGACTTTCCCAAAGTCACACAGCTAGTTAATTATTAAGAGTCTGAGGCTGGATTTGAATTCAGATCCTCCTGACTCCAAGGTTGGTGCTCTATCCACTGTACCACCTAGCTGCCCCCAAATACAGTCTCTTTAATCTAAATCTTATTAACCTTGTAGTAGCTTATAATAGAGGAATATACAGATTCCATCCTAAAAATAAACAAGTTTAATCTTTTCCCATGATGATTTTTCCCCCCTGTGGAGGCTTCTTTATTTTGTGGTAAATGCCACTGGTGAACATACACAACAAGGAAAAATTCACTTTCACACACAATCTGGAAGCATTTAGGTCTGGAAAACAAATTCAACATAACCGAAACAGGCCTGCAAATTTTCAAGTATTTATAAATAAAGTTTATCTCTAAGAAGAGTATAATTGTTCTATGTCTTCTATTTTCATGGGTGAACATATTTTCTTTTATGACTTTGCTGAGATGCATAACAAAATGAGGATAGGTTAGAAAAGCTGTAGAGGCTTGACTATCTACAGTAATAATTTTCCCTTCTTCATGTAAAATCACATTGATAGTAAATTATCTTAAACTATCAGAGAGATCCTCAAAACAACTAATGTTTTAGTAAAAAGGTATGTATACCATGAGCAACATTAAAAACTTAAAACATTCATTTCTTTTCCTCAGATGATGAACATTTTGATTGACTCTCTCCCTAGGGTCTTTTCATTCCAGTGTACGTACCTGCTACAAATTGTTGTACAGTTAGAGATTACTCATTAATTTGTACATAGTATAAAGCTATTTCACCTCACCAACATAAGATCCTGCATTATAAAATTAAGTTAATAAAAACTTCAATAAAATCAGAAACTTACCATGATGATCTTTAATAAGAAACCTTGTAACACTTTTGCCAAACATTCTTCCAAGCAACATTAGTGGATTTCACATCTTTGCCCCATCTGTGGTTAAAATATTCTGAGCTCTTCTTATTGGTCTGATCAGTCACAGTTGAACACACTGTAACTTGTCTCTAACATTGTGATGTCATTTTGGTATTTTTGATAATGACAGGCAAGAACCAACCAATCAGTGGATTTCTCACTAAACATTATGTGAGATATTATTGGCAGGCAACTCTAATGAGGTTAGACCAAAGGATGAGAAATTCATAGTGATCTGGATGGTTAATTTTCTGTAAAGGAGCTCAAAGGTGTAGTAGCCCCCAAGAGGCATGGCATGCATATTAGGGAAATAGTAGCAGTAGTAGAATAGTAAAAAGACAAAGAGGAGGAGGAGCAGGAGGACTTCTTGCTCTTAGAGAGTATTCATGAGGGTCCACATTTAAATGGGTTGCTATATTTATCCATTGACTATGACTAATTTTCAACAAACTTGAAAAATTATTCTTGCTTCTTGTCTCACTACAAAAGGAAGTAGGAAGAAATTCAACTTTCAGTTGTATGCTGAGAAGGTTCCTCCCAGATCTTAGAGGTGTATTTTCTTCCTTCTGGTAGCTAAAACTTCTATATATGAAATACCTGCCAATATGTGCCGCTCCTCCCCAAGGAAATCTCTCCCAAGTTTGAAGCACTGTCTGGATCAACACCTAGTCAAAACCACATATATAGAGTCATGTAAAAAGAATGTACATGATCAAAGAGTGCATATGCATTCTTTTCTGTGTGGCTTCTGTGTACTTCTACTATTACAGAGTTGCACATCTGCTCTATTGATTTCACACATTTATGCTAATTTTTGTAATTCTTTGCTGGGCAAGTCATCCATTCTAGCCATATTCTATCTGGTGCTAGCCTTCATCACATCATCTGCTCTGGTAGCATGATAAACAACTTGCTCTCTGCTGCCATATGCTAGGATTTATCTTTCTAGGCTAAAAGATCCAGAAAAAGAAAATCTGAGTTTTAATCTGAGTTTGCTGAAGACCAAGTATCCAGCTGAGCAGTCACCAGCAATGAAGCATCCCATAAAGTAGCATCCAGTCAAAGCTATAGGAAAGGTTCACTGTAAACTATGATGCTTATCTTTGAGGGATAGGCCTGCAGATACACTGGGAGACATCACCAGGCCTTCATCAACGGAGCTACAAATTGCCTCTTCACACATGAGCCACAAATTACTTATCTATGACACTAGTATTACAGTTACATTTGGAACAATTCCAATTCAAGTGAAAACTGGTAAAGTAGCAAAGGAGAGCAATATTTGTTTTGTATTTTATAGGATATCATTGAAGATTTAAAATTTTTTAAAAAGATGAGGGCTAGACCTGTGGTGAGAATGATGAATAATAGAGGAAGAGTTATAGTGCAGAAAAACTATAGGAAGGCTCCTAGCATATTGAATAGATTCCCTCTGGAATATTTATAGGAAGACATTGAGGAGAGTAATCTAAGAGGAGATAGTATGAAAAGTAGTCTTTAAAAGGCAAGGCAGTACAGTAGAAAGAGTACTAAATAAAGGAATTGAGGGACCTGGGTTCACATCCTAGTTCTGTTACTTATCACCTATAACATCTTGGACAAATACTTAATTCCCTTGGATCTTTGTTTCCTCACCCATACTTGGAGTCAGGAAGACTTGGGTTAAAATCTTACCTCAGAGACTTACTGGTTTTGTGACCCTGAATATGTCAACAAAAAGTTGAGCAAAAAGTTTTTTTTCTTCTTAACACTGCGATAAATGTTGGAATAGAATATACACAGAAATACAGTTCTTGCTAAAGAAGCTTATATTCTATTGGAAGAGTGGTGTAGGGACAGACAGAGGGAAATTTCTTCAGGGGGTATGGTGGGGAAAGTTTTTAAAGTCAGTTCAATTGAAAGACCCAATCAATCAGAGGAAGAGGTTGGAAGAATGACAAGTATTGCCAGTGTGAGAAAGCTAGGGACAGAAGAGACTTTAGGGCAGAGTAAAGTTCCAGAATGAGCTTGCTACAGTGCTGTGACTTGTTAAAGTCCTGAAATTCAGGAGCTTAGCCCAAAGAGGAATAAAATATAAGGCAAAGTCAGTTAAACTCTCTAGAACTCCTTATCTGTAAAGAAGTGGGAGCTGGCATTGGCACCCTCTAAGATCCCATCCAGTTTTCATTCTATAACCTTATACGTCAGTGGCAGGAGAACTTATATATCTCCTTCAAAGTAGAAAATAGATATAGAATGGGACCCTCATTTTTGATTGACTGATATGAGCACAATAATGATAAAAATAAAAACAGACAATCTTTAAACTTCCTGAAATCACTTCCTAAAAATGAGCTTCCCAACAATTTAAAATTTATGCAGCAGAGGGCAGCAGTGTAATATCTATGCTCTTCAATCCAATGTGTAATGTTCAGATAATAAATGTGTTTTTTTTTAAATAAAAATAGCATACTTTACCATTTAGCTCTTCTCCACTGGAGAACTGACCTTAGAATCAAATACCCTGAAGCATATAAGTTGTGTGACCCTGAAGAAGTCACTTAACTTTAGTGCCCCCCCAAACTCTATGACTATACACTGCACTATGCAGCAGGTGTTGAGCTGTGTGAGTAGAGGGTGATCTTTTTTTAAAACTGAGAATTCCTTATATTGATGAAATTGCAGGTCCAGTTAAAAAAAAACCCAAAACCTTTATCCTGCTACTCTACATATATGATCTTCAATTCTCTAAATTCTTACCTCTTATTTATCAACATCAACAGCAGCAGCAGTGAACAACAACAAAAGAAATGATTCCTTGAAAGTTGCAGGAATTCTCATGAAGATGAATGAAAATTCTCTCCATCACAATGAAAGAAAGTAACAGCTGCCCACCCTGAATAGAACAGAATCCCTATCACTCTGTGTTATTATGGGCTGATAGAACTTAAGGGCCCTACTTCCTACTCTTTAATCCTATAATTCAGAGTCACTTTCTCAGGGGCAAAGATGCTTCTCCAGTCCTCTGCTTCATCTTCTATCAGAAGTGTCATCTGTGTGCAATTCCTGGCACAAAGCCCATTGGTCTGGTAGCCATGACCTTTCCTGGTGGAAATTAATGTCTCATCGACAACTAGGTGGTACAAGGGATAGAGAGCATTGACCCTGGAGTCAGGAGGACCTGAGTTCAAATTTGGCCTCAGACATTTAATACTTACTGGCTGTGTGACCCTGGGCAAGTCAATTAAACCCATTGCCTTGCAAAAAAAAAAAACAATGCATGGGGGGAGGAATTAATTTCTCTGTTAGAACAGAGGCTTCTCTTCAAGCCACATTGGACATCTTCCTTGCTACATAAGACCTCACTACACATATGGAAACCACCACTACAATTATGTATTTCATCCATGTGCTTATTTTGTTTCTATTCTTCTCTGCTCTCCTCTTTTATTACATCCTTGTATTCCCTTTATCCTGGACTTTTATCTTTAGACACTTGTACAATTTCTATCTTCTGAAACTCGTGGAAACTATGATTTTTTTTCCAAAGAATTCAGTACCTGACTGTGAGGGGCAAAAATGCTGACTTTTCAGAAACATAGTGCTAAATTAGTCTAAGCTATAGGCCTGAGGTTCTATTTCTCAAGAATCAGGTGAGTGTGAGAGCCCAGATCTCCAGCTATAAAAATTATGTCACATAACCATATAAGGTGTAAACAAAGACAGGCACCCCCCCCCCTTGGACCATCAAGTTTGATCAATTGTTGTACAGGTCAGCAGAAAAGAGGAGGGGAAGGGGGTTGTGTTTTTTTTTTAATCCTGTACAGCTTCTGTAATTTGGCTTTTACTGCTCTGTCTCTCCTAGAGAGTTAGGAACTGCCTCACTTCTTGCAAGAACTGAATTAAATTTTAACTCTTTACCGCCACTTTGAGAGGACTCCGAGTAGTCATTTTGGGTTAGGGTCTCAATACCCCACACACTGACTCTCCATCTTCCTTTCCAACTCAACCAATTCTTGCATCCTCCTTTAACATTTTTATGTCCCTTCAAATATCTTCATCTTTTCCTCCTCATTCCCATGATGCCATTTGCATGACTGACATGTTTCAGGTTATATGGCATGAAGAAGTTATCCCCCAAGAATTCAAGGATGATTCCATTGCCCATCTCTATAAAAGTAAAAGGAATAGGTAGGGTTTTTTTTTTTTGGCATGGCAGTAGAGTTAAGTGACTTGCCCAAGGTCACATAGCTAAGTAATTATTAAGTATCTGAGGCTGGATTTGAGCTCAAGTCCTCCTGACACCAGGGCTGGTGCTCTAGCCACTGCGCCACCTAGCTGACCCTGGGGTATTACTCTTTTATTCATTGCTGGCAAGATTCTTGCCAGAGTACTTCTCAATAGGCTGATCCTTCACTTGGAAGGTGGACATCTCCTTGAGAGTTAGTGTGGTTTCAGAAGATTGAGGAACAGTTGATATGGTCTTTGCTGCCCTACAACTCCAGGAAAAATGCCAGGAGCAGAACAGAGGTCTGCATACAACATTTATAAGTTTGACCAAGGCCTTTGATACCACCAGTTATGAGGGTTTATGGAAAATTATGTCAAAATTTGGGTGCCAGGACAAGTTTATCAGTATTGTACATCAGTTTCATGGCAATGTGCATTCCCAGGTTCTGGATGGTGGACAATGCTCTTGAGATTTCCCAGTCACTAATGGAGTAAAGCAAAGATGTGTCTTATGTTTTCAGCCATATTATCAAATGCCTTCCTAAGGATGAACTTGGCATCAAGATCAGCTGATGGAAAATTCTTCAACTTGAAAAGACTACAAGTCAAGACCAAAGTGGTGGGGTGTTGGTGCATGACCTTCTGTTTGCAAATGATTGTGCTCAATGCAGCAGCTTCTGAAGATGAAATGCAGCAAAGTATGGATCAATTCTCTGCTGCTTGTATTAATTTTGGTCTAACAACACTAAGAAAAGACAGGTGCTCCATCATCTAGCACCACACCATCCATATGTGGAACTATAGTTTATAGTAAATAGAGAAGTTCTGAGTACTGTGGACAAGTTCACTTACCCTGCCAGTGTCCTTTCCAAGGAGGTACACATTGACAGTGAGGTTGACACTCACATTGCTAGAGCTCAGAATTTAGGAGGTTCAGCAAGGGTGGTGTTAGAAGAGGTGTTAGACTGACTACCAAACTGAAGGTATGCAGAACCATTGTACTGACCTCATTGCTATATGCCTGTGAAACCTGGACAGTCTACAAGCATCATGTCAGGAAACTGAACTGCTTCCATTTAAATTGTCTTAGGAAGATTCTGAAGATCACCTGGCAGGAGAAGATACCAGACACTGAGGTCCTTTCTCAAGCTAAATTGCCAAGCAATCCAATATTACCGCAGAGAGTGCAATTATGATGGGCTAGACACATTGCTAGAATGACAGAAGTACGCTTGCCAAAAAAGACTTTTATGGAGGAGTTACACAGGGAAATTGCTTACCAGGGGATCAGAAGAAGCAAAACCGGGATGTCCTGAATATCTGTCTTAAGAACTTTAGAACTGATTGTACAGCATGGGAGATACTAGCATAGGACCACCCAGCATGGAGTGTCCTCATCAGAGGGTGCTGCGCTCTATGAGGAAAGAAGGAGTGAGGTGGCTCAAAGGAAATGCGACATATATAAGTTTAGAGCACCCACCCCAGGTGTTCACATGGACTATTTGTACCCAACCTGTGGTAGAACATTCTGAGTTAGTGTTAGTCTGATCAGCCACAGTCAACACAGTCATTTGTCTCAATGATAATGATGTCATTTTGGTCTTCTTTGATAATGAAGGACAAGAATCACCTTAACTACTTACCAGTGGTAGCTACACCTGAGAGATCACACCATCATCCAAACTTTCACTCCTCATTGATCTCAAATGACTTTTAAAATATTTTATTTATTCATTCATTCATTCATTCATTCATTCATTTATTTGTTTGTTTGTTTATCTATTTCTTTATTTCTTTCTTTATTTTTTCCAGATATACACAACAGTAATTTTCAATACTTTTTTCTGCAAGGTTTTGAGTTTTACATTTTCTCCCTCCCTCCTCCCCCTGACAGAAAGCAATCCAGTATAGGCTCTATGTGTATTGATCACAAATTCTAAAATTCTCTCTGATAACAATTTCAACTACTTCCTTAATTTGTGCTTTATCCTCATTGGGTTCTCAATTTGCTCCATTTCTTCTTATTTTCCTGGTGCATTCCTCTTTACTTTCTGCACTTCCCAAATTCCAATTCAAAGTTACTCAATCCAATCAAATTCCATTTAACATTTATTGCTTCCCTTGTATGTTCCTGGTCTGGGGATCAAAAAAGAAAAAAAACCAAGTAGAACATACACTCAAGAGCTTTGCCTTCTATATACAAAGATAAATAATCACAAAATTTACATACAATAGAATTGGACACAGGCAGAATTGTATTATTTTTGTCTTGTAGTTTGTATTGTAATGTATTGTACTGCTGATTTAAATTTGGATAATGAAGAATAGGGAACCAGCCTAAGAAAGAGAGAAAGACTTGGATTTCAGTCCTGCTGACCATTCACCATCCCCAGAAACTTTTTAAGACGCCAAGTTGTTGATAGAGGTAGTTTCTTTATTACACGTTCCTCACATGGTCAAATCAATTATTGTACTTCACCTTATCATGCTTTGCAGACATTGTAGTAGGAAGAAAGTACAGGTGTACTTGAGGAGAGAAGAGGCTTGGAATAAATGCTATGTGGAGAGTCTCTTAGAAAGTCAATCAAAGAATAAAGAAAAATGTTAACCTACAGCAGTGGACTCATTCAGCATGACTGTGTCACTTCCTCTATCACTGTCTTTTTAAAAATATTTCTAGTCCTTTAAGTTTGTTTTTATATAATATGTATAAATATTATTTTATTTTTGAAGTGACAAAAATTTTAAAAATAAATCCATCCCTCTCATTAACTCTTTTTCCACTGAACAAATTGAAAAAACCCACTCACATTTCTATAAAGTCTGGTAAAATAATTTCTCAATGAACCAATCCAAAAATGTATGGCTTCACATTTTAAGTTCATAACATCTCAGGCAGGAGGTGAGTCATATTTCATCTTTATTCTTTTGGACTAATGGTACTGCATTGCTTAGAGTTCCAGTCTTCCTAGATTTTCTCTATTAAATTGTCTTATATAAACTCTTCTCATTCCATGCTCCTCATTTCTTATAGCACAGTAGTATTCCATTAAGTTAAAAACCACAACTTGTATAGCCATTATCTCTTCATTATAAGAAATTTATATGAGAAATACAGAGAAACATGGGAAGACATGAACTGGTGCAAAGTAAAGTAGGCTGACCTAGAAAACAAAATATCTATGACCTAATCAATGGGAAATTCAAACTAAATAGTGTATAATTGATAGGCATCCCCTCAGTTTTCAATGCTTTGCTATCATAAAAAGAACTGCTATAAAAATTTTTGAAAAAATAGATCCTTTTCCTTTTTAAAATAACCTCTTTGTAATTCAATAATTCTTTAAAGCAGCTAGGATTTATGCTTAGAAAGTAACTAAAATATCACATCCTTTGATCTGGATATTTCACTGATATATAATATATTTTATATATATATATATGCATATACATATATATATATATCCTAGTAAAGTCAAAATTATTGAATATGCTCTGCATGTGCCAAAATATTTGAAGTAATACCTTTTGTAGTAGCAAAGAACTAAAACAAAATATACACCCATCAATTGGAGAACTGGAAATAGCTAAAAATATTATGTTACACAGGAATATAGGATCATTGAACAGGACCGTAGAAGCCATCTTGCCCAACCCTTTCCTTTTACAGATAAGGAAACTGAGGCTAAGAAAAGTTAAATGATTTATCAAGGTCATATACACAGTAAATAACAGATGTAAGAAGTGAGCCCATTTCACTATAACATACAAATATGACAAATACAGAGAAACAAGGGAAAACATGAATTAATACAAAGTGGACAGAATTAGGAAAAAACTATACAAGATGACTATGATCTTATAAATGGGAAAAATTCAACTAAATGTTGTATAATATTAATGATCAAGCTTGATCTTGTAGAAGAAATGAGAAAACATAACTGTTCTTTGCAGTGGTGGTAGTTCATGAATGTAGAAGTTTGCATATCCTTTTGTTTCAGTATTGGTCAATTTAGCTGTACTGATTTCTTTTCCTCTTTCATTCTTTGTTACCAGCATGGTTTTCTGAGTTGGTTGGGTGGGGGCGGGGGAGAGAAGAGATATCCTTGGAAATTAAGGAGGTAAAATAATCAATATATTTTTAAAAAAATTAAATGCTAAGCCAAAAGTTTATTTACAAAAAGTGTAACAGGGGCAGCTAGGTGGCATAGTGAATAAAAGCACTGGCCCTGGATTCAGGAGTGCCTGGGTTTGGGTCTGGTCTCAGACACTTAGTGATTGCCTAGCTGTGTGGCCTTGGGCAAGTCACTTAGCCCCATAGCCTTTCAAAATCCTAAAACAAAAAGTGTAATGTCTGTTATTTTAGGTATCTATAGGGTTCACAGATTTAAAGCTAGAAAGGTTCTTACAGATAATCTAATCCAACATTCATTTGCAAATGAAGAAAATGGAACTAAAGGACATGAAAAGCCTGCCCCAAAGTTGCTGTATGATATAGCTGGAAGTTAAAGTCATATTCTCTGTGTCTCACTTCATGGAAATGTATGCTAATATTTCATTAATATTTACCTACAGAAATCAAAGCTTAGCTAGGTGGTACAGTAGACAGAATGCTGGACCTGGAGTCAAGAAGATTTGAGTTCAGATCCAGCTCTGACACTTAATTGCTGAGTGATAGTGGGTAATTCGGCCTTTCTCAGTCTCAATTTCCTAATCATCTAAGAAGATATTAATAAATGCTTATTGAATGCCATGTATAAAATGAGTCTAATGATAGCACCTACCTACCAGGGTTACTGGGAAGGAAAAAAACGGGATAACTGTTTTAGAGTGCTTTACAAACTCTACTGAGCTATATAAAAATCCGTATTTTTAATATTAGTAGTGAGCAACTAGAACGCTGTGAGAACCAAGAAAAAACTGAATTCAAATCCAGTCTTAGACACTCATTAGCTATGTTACCCTGGGCAAGTCACTTTGCTCTCTTTGTCTTAGTTTCCCCATCTACAAAAAGGAGGAAATGTCAAATTACTTCAGTTTCTCTTCCAAGAAAACTCCAATAGAATCACGAAGTCAGTCAAAATTTAAACGAATCAACAAGATTGTTGTTGCTATTATGTTTATGTTTATTGTATTTATTTCATTTCCAACCATTTATTCTACCATTATTTATATGCCATTTAATTGCTCACTTCTTCCCCTGGCAGTGAGATTATTATTTATCATCTCTCAAGTATGTATTAGGGAACTGACATTTGGGGAGAAAAACTCAAAGCAAAGCAAAGGAAAACCCAAAGAAATTTTCAAATGGAAGTTGCTTCAGAAGCACAGATTGCAGTAGTGAAAATGGAGGGGGGGGGTTCTTTACTCTGGATTTTCTGATCTTTCTTAGATTAAAATTTTCAACCTAAAAGTTGCAATGATATAGATTTCTTTAAAGTTTTATTATTCTATTTGTCTAACAAAACTTTGGAAAACTTCAAAGCATGATGAAAAGTAGCTGAGGGGGAAAAACGTTAATTATGTGCTGAATCTACTTTGCAGATTAGAGCTTTTGAAAATGAGCATTAGTTTTGGGAAGTAGCTAAAATCATAGGAGAAATTGCCATGATATTTTTGCTTGAGTATGCCTCTTGAGCTCTTCTGACTTCCCCTTTTGCTGCCTCTTTTCTCACTTATGTTTACTCTGAGCATCAGATGAGGTAAATGCAATCAACATAGCCAGTAACTTCAGAGCATGTGATAACTCCTCTGCACCCTCCTGATATGCCCCTGATGTGAAGACATCTTTAATCATGTATGAAAATGAAGCATTTTTCCATTTTGTCTTCATGGTCTCTGTTCTGAATATCTTGCCTATACAAGGTAAGGCATTTAAATCTGCTATTTCTGTTTTTGTTTCTGCTTCCAGGTAAGTGTTGTAGATGTGTTTGAGAAGTTGTTAATTTTGGACAGATGTCTGATGATAATGTTGAAGACCAAGAAGTCAGGGAATGATGGTAAAAAATGTAGCAGGCAGAGTTATCTTCACAAATATGATGGAAGAAGGGAACACAATTAGGTGATGATTTTGCCTTGCTTCTTCTATATGACCAGATAAATTACATTTTAGAGATGAGTAATCAGTAACAAGGACAGGAGGGAAGAGAGCATTCATTCATGGCAACATCTCCACCATAACAAAACAAGCAAACCAAAATATTTTTCAACTGTATTGTGCCCTCCTGATATTTTATAGTAGAAGAGATAAAATCCAGTGAGTTGTTGTTGAAACTAACTTTCTATAATCCACATGCTTGATTGTTAGATCATGGGTGCTCTCTTATCTTTTTTTCTTGACTAAAATTGGTTTTTTTTGGCTTGGTTGATATCAGAGTCTTGACAACCAATCAAATCAATCAATCAGTCACTGAACAATATTTGTTAAATGTCCCAGGTACTATGCTAAGTAGTCCCTATCTTTGCCCTTCTACTGGGGGAACCAACATACATATATACATACATATATTTTATATATGAATATATATGTCATATATATGTACCAATCAGTAGTTGCAAGGTAAACATGGAATACATTGTAAATATACCTGGAGGGGATTAGCAGCTGGAGGCAGAGAGAGAAGGAATCAGCCAAGACCTTCTGCAGGATGGAATCCTTGAGCTAGAATTTTGAAGGAAATCAGAAATTCATTCCAGCCATGGTGGAAAACTGTCACATGTATATGCAATGACTACAGTAATGAAAAGATCACTAAAATGAGCTACTGAACACCTGTGATGATCTAGGAGCACAGATAATAAATGACTCTCCAGAGGTGAGCTGGATAAAGCTGATTATTAAACTTTTGATTTAAGTGTTTACTCTATCAGAAATAGGCAAATAATATGAATTAAGGCTTGATTTATCATATTGTTGTCTAGGTATGTGAAAATGATATAGAAAATGTTAACCTTGCTCATTAAAGCTGCATCTCCCTTACTTCCTCTTCATGTCAGAGAGGCAAGACACCACCAAGGTAGAATATTGTATACATCGGCTAATATATGGCAGATCTCTTGTTTACTTGTTTTTCTGTGCAATAAAGAAGGGTTCAATCTAAAGTAATGACAGGGAAGGATGTTATAACCTGAAATGAAAGCAATGAAAAAAGCAAAATGTTAATAAAACATTTTAAAAAGAAAAAATATTATTTTAGAAAAGATTTGTTTCATTCAGAGCCATGAAAGTTACAAGATACAGAGGAAAAGAGGAATAAGATGATAAAAGTTAAAATTCATCCCAGAGACACTATTCACTGCCTGAGAATAATCCTTTTTCTTGTACTACTTGCATACTGTAAAACACAGGTTTTGGAATTTTTATCTTTTCATAGAATCTCTGCAATGCCCCTTTATCACCAGACAAACATATAGATCTTTAAACAGGCAATTTATTCTTAAATTTTGCACATTTGGTACTTTATATTTAAAATTGGTGGAAATTTCGTACTTTATATTTAAAACTGGTGGAACATAGTATGACAATGGGGGTAGAGAGTAGAAAAGAGATTATTCAGATAAATCTCTGAATTGGAGGGGCTCCAGAATTTGTCTAGTCCAACCTTCAAATGAAGCAAGAATTCTATCTATAACATGACAGCTAGAATGTCTGATTTTGAAAAAGAGTCTTATTTTAGGATCATACAATCAGAGATTTATAGGTGAAAGCATCTTAAGAGGTCCTCTAACTATGTCTGTCCTTTTACAAATGAGGACTCTAAAGGCCAGTCCTCCAAGGTGACAGAAAGGTGACAGTATTGATCTCCATGGGCCCATCATCATCATCATCATCACAGTTTTTGACATGTGTCTGCTACCTTACAGAATTTAGCATTTGTGGCATTTGGAGCTCTCAAAAAGTTTCATATCGATTTTCCAACCACTCATACCACACTGGAAAAATAGTTCTATATCTGTCTCCACTGTTGGAGATACGTTTCCTGATGCTTTTTAAATCCTGGAAATGAAATTGAATCCAATAAAATTATGTCCTGCAAAAAAAAAGTACCATTTCTTAAATACTACCACCATCATCATTATTATCACTGTTGTCAACAACAGAAGCACAGCAAATGACATCAGCAACCCTTCTGCCAAGTACTAGCTCAGTGGATAAAGCACTGGACCTGGAGACAGTTCTGCCTCAAATGTATACTAGTTGTGTCATTCCAGGTCCAGATTAACAATCCTATGAGGGAAGTCCAACAACATTCTTTCCCCTTTATTATAGATGAAGAAAATGAAACTAAAGAAGTTAATAGCCATGAACTAATAAATATTTGTGGTAGACTTTGAATCTAGAGGTTTTCTTGACTTCCTCTAGCCCTCCACTTTAGCCACATGATGCTATGATTCTGCTCATGAGGAGGTTACCTTCCAATTCTGCACTGGGTTTTTGTGTACACAGATGACTTCCCTATTCTGTTTACCTTTAATCATGAAGATTTACTCAAATCAGGAATTTGCTGCATAAATTCTGAATGAGTTTCTTGTTGCCAGTCCCAATGAGGTCTCAAAACCATATCATCTAAATAATGTTCATAATGAAGTCATTCTGAGTATCAATCAATAAGGAATACTGTTCTGGGTTGTTTGGGCTAAACCTTAACATCAATACCATCCAATAACAAGAATGCTAGCCTGATTATCTGGATAATTTTCTAATTTTTTATTTTTTACCTGTGGTGTTATTTTTTAAATGTCACAAAGTATTACATCAGTTCAATGGGAAATCAAAGGTACCAGTGACATCAAGTAGGAAAGAGAACAAAAGAGAACCTGTATTCTTAAGATCGGGACTGATGAACTTGGAACCAAAAGACCTGGTTCTGATCCTGGTGCTACCCTTTACTACCCATGTACCCTTGGGTAAATAGTTGCCCAACCTGTGAGACCCTGGGCAAATTGCTGAACATCTTGAGGCTTTAGTCTCCCTATCTGTGAAAAAAGAGGGGTTGAACTAGTTGATCTCTATGGCTCATACAAGGTCTGATTCTATGCTCCTAGGATAATTCAAGTAGAAAGGCATCATTTGCAGATAGATGTGAAAAATCAAGAATATAGTTGAAGATAGAAAATCAGAGGAGAAGGCACAAGCCATGTCTCCTAATTCTCTTTCCATATGTGCAGAAGGTAGGGTCATGCCTAAGTTCCATGAGCAGAACTGAAAGAATCAAACCAACATCCCTCACTTAAGATAATTATTCTTTGTAATGAGATTAGATATGGCACTCATGGCATTGAAAAGGGCAAGAAGAGATAGGGGGGCAAAAATAGCTAATTCTTAAAGTTTTGCAAATATTTTTGCACTTATTATCTCAGCTGAAGTTTACAATAATCCTGCAGTTATCATCATCTTCATTTTACACATGAAGAAACTGAGCCTGGGAGTTAAGTGACAACTATGGTCAAACAGTTATTAAGTCCCAGATTTGAAGGCGGATTTGAATCTGAATTTTCCTGATTCTAAGCATTCTATCAATTATACTTCTGCTTCTGTTATTGCAGTTGGACATTACCTAATCCTTACCCCTCACTCCCTTGTTCTGTTCATTGTGCCTTATCTGTCCCTTCAATTCTATTCAACAAGCATTTATTAAATACTTGCTATATTCAATATATTATACTAATTACTGGAGTTAGAAAAAATGAAAGTTTTTTTTCCTTCAAGTATGGACTAATATACAAAAACTAATATCAAGAGAGGAAAATGGTTTTTCTTTTTCTTTTTTTTTCTTTTAGGTTTTTGCCAGGCAAACGGGGTTAAGTGACTTGCCCAAGGCCACACAGCTAGGTAATTATTAAGTGTCTGAGACTGGATTTGAACCCAGGTACTCCTGACTCCAGGGCCAGTGCTTTATCCACTGCGCCACCTAGCTGCCCCAAAATAGTTTTTCTAAGAGAGAAAAAGGGCATTGGGAAAAGTTCATTCACAAAAATGCATAACTCTTCCAAAGCATAGTATTACGGTGAGAATTTTTGTGGTCCTTGCTAGCCACTGCACAACTAAACCAGCATAGCTTACAGAGAGTTGGTACCCAATAGTTTATTTATCCACTTCAAGAGTGAGACATAGATTTGGGTAATATCAGGTAAGCATTGGTATATTTTTAGCAAAAAAGAAAAAAGATGCATAACTGTTGCAAAAATCTTTTGCATGCTACTTTATACCAGGCCATGAAAATCTTATCTTCTTTATCAGTCGATTAATTAATATTTTATTATTAATTAATTAAAGTTTTGCTAAGTGTCTTATTTACTACAATAAGGAGAAGTGAATGAGTTTCTGTAACTATTCAAAGTCCTATAAGATTTCTCCTATAATTTAAAGTGATTGGGAAAAGGGAGGCATTGATGGAAACATTCATCACATTTCAGACATATATTAGGATCCATAAAAATATCTATATATGTGACTTGGGACAAGTTGTTTAGTCTCCCTGGATTTCAATTTCCTATCCTGTAAAATGAGAGGTTTGGATCAGATGATATCTAATACCTTGTGTAGCTCATATCTAAAATCCTATGATCTAAAACTTTAGAATACTGGGCCAATAAAAATAATATTAAATATAAAAGGGATAAAATCTTGGATATTGAGCTGGGATCAGAGTTGATAAAGAGATGAGTGAGTTGGGTTGGTTTTGATAAATTGAAAACTTCTCTTACTGGCTTCAAGTATCTCATGAAAATGGACTTATCTTTTTGGTACTAATATTTTGCCTATTCAATTGATAAGTACTGAATAAATGCCTACTCTTTTCCAGGCACTATGCATATACAAAAAAGAAAATAATTCTCACTTTCAAAGAGGCAAAATATATACATATATTTATAGAGAGAATAAATAAAGATAATAGAATACAAAATAATGGGGGAAGGCACTAACTATTGTTTGGAATATGTAGAAGGTTCTGTTAGAGTTGCATCTTGAAAGAAGAGGGATTCTCTAAGTTGAAGATAGGAAGAAAGATCATTCCATACATGAATGATGACCAAAGCAAAAGTGGTATATGAATACAAAGAGTGGGATGGTTTGGCTTGATTACAGCATGCAGGAGGAGAAGGAATGTTCAATAATACTGGAAAGATGAATGGGACAAAGTTTTTGTAGGGTTTTTTAAAAGTTTATTTAGCATTTTATTTTTTTCCCCAGTTACATGTAAAATTTGTAGGGGTTTTGAAAACTAAATTTAACAGTTTATTTTTTATCTTCAAAGTATTTTTTTTAATGAGCAAACACACCCTATTTTTATTTGTGGCAAAGCTTGTTTATTAGGCTGGGGAGGGGGGAGGGTATCTTCAAAGTATTAAGGAACAAAAGTGGATTGTTTTTATTTTTTCTCATAGTTTTTTCCCTTTTGTTCTGATTTCTTTTTCCAAAACCTGACTAATATAGCAATATGTTAAATATATGGAGAAGGGTGGGAGAGATAAAAATGTGCAATTCAAAATCTTACAGAAAATGAATGTTGAAAACTATCTTTACATATAATAGAAAAAAATTTGGCATGATCAGATCTGGAAAATCATTTTCTCAACACTAGTATGGGCTGAATGGTGAGAACCTGAGCCAGGAAGTCCCCTGGGGATGTTGTTGCAAGAATCTAGGTGAGAGGGGCAGCTAGGTGGCACAGTGGATAAAGCACCGGTCCTGGAGTCAGGAGTACCTGGGTTCAAATCTGGTCTCAGACACTTAATAATTACCTAGCTCTGTGGCCTTGGACAAGCCACTTAACCCCATTGCCTTGCAAGAACCTAAACAAAAAAAAAGGAAAAAATTATCTAGGTGAGAGGTATGAGGATCTAAACTTAAAGGGAAACTGTGGATTGGGGATCAGATGCAAGAGATATTTTAGAGGTAAAAATTGAACGATCTGACAATTTACTGGATATGGAGAGTGAGTAGTTGAGGACAGACTCTGAAGAACTAAGTCAATATTTATTCTCACACAATAACACATACTATATAATCCAGAAATGGAATAGCACATGGATATGAGCAAGTTGCAACACACAGTCAGCAAAGAACTTTGAAGAATAACCAGAGTAAAGAATGAAATCAAGAAATTCCATGAGAGAAGGAAAAGCTGGACTAGTAATGTTACAAAAACAAGGGATGACAAGGGAATGGCAGAACCCTCACCACACTGGAATAAAGGACAGCATTCAGTTTCTTGGGGAACTCCCTGTTGGGAGCTTTGGGGAGAATATTATCAAGTTAGAGGATAGGCAGGCATGGATTGTTTAAGAATTATCTTGTTTCGGGAAATTCCCAATCAATGAAACCACTGATTCATTTGAGTTTGTCACTAAATCTAAGTGAATGATCTACTAATTCTTTAAAGGAAGAACCTCACAAAGAAAGAGTGATTTCACTATTTAGCTACTCAGAACCATGTCTTCTGCAGATTTCTCCTGAGGTTCAGCTTTAGACTGTAGCATTAGGTGAGTTCTTGGAGAGGTTATCTAGATCAATTATAAAAATGTCAGATCTCATTTTTCTAGCAGAGGTAATAGAGAAGTCTCTGACAAGGCTTTTTTGGTGCATTTATTTTGGTGCATTATCTTCCCCCTAAAACAGTTCTATTCCTGTCTATATGCACTTAGGCTATTGTTCATAAATATTATATGAAATGTGGTATTAGTAGAATCTTATTGAAACCTGCAGTCACATGTTCTCAATAATCCATTCCAAGTGAATATATTATCTACCCTCTTGCTTTCTCACTTCTGCTTGTTTAGCTCCCCCTGCCTTTCTCCACCTTTGGAAATCTTTTTTTTTAATTTTAATTTTGTTTTTTCCAACTTTTTTTGTAGGTTTCCAACATTCATTTTTTGTAAGATTTTGAGTTCCATATTTTTGCCTCTCCCACTCTTCATGACAGCAAGCAATCTGATATAGGTTAAACATGTAAAATATATTTTCATATTAGTCATGTTGTGAAAGAAGAATCTGAACAAAAGGAAAAAAAATGAGAAAAAACATATAACAAATTTTAAAAAAGTGAAAATAGAATGCTTTGGTCTTTATTCTCCATGGTTCTTTTTCTGGATGTGGATGGCATTTTCTATCACAAATCTTTTAGATTTATCATTGATCACTATCTTGCTGAGAAGAGCTGCATAGCATAGTTGATCATCATATAATATTGCTGTTAAGGTGTACAATGATTTCCTGGTTTTATTGACTTCATTTAGCATCAGATCATTTAAGCTTTCCAAATTTTTATGAAATCCACCTTCTTATAATTTTTTACAGAACAATAGTATTCCATCACATTCATATATCATAATTTGTCCAAACATTTCCCAATTGATGGGCATTCCCTCAATTTCCAAATCTTTGCCATTACAAAAAGAGCTGCTATAAACATTTTCCCTTTTTATGATATCTTTGGGACACAGGTCTAGTAGTGGTACTGTTGGATCTAAGTACTTTGGGCATAGCTCCAAATTACTTTCCAGAATGGTTGGATCAGTTCACAACTTCACCAATAGTGCACAACTTTTTCATGAACTTCTCCCTGTTAACCCCCAGTGAAAAATTACAGGATTATAGATCTTAAGCTGGACAGCATTTAGCCCAGTCCTTTTGTTTTAAAAATGAGGAATAAGGTCCAAAGAGGTCAATTGACATGTCTAAAGTCACACAGTTAATAAGTGGCAGAGTTTGGGATCATTTCAGGAGTGTTCTGGCAAATATTTAACAACTGTAACTCTAGAAAAAATGTATGACATGCTTTTAAATTTAATTTGCCATGAACATTTTTCATCACTTTCTCAAATCTAGACAATCAACAAAACAATAAATCAAGCCCTGATTTGTAGTGTTTGCCTATTTTACAGGTTAACACAGAAAATTTCACAATTGACTATTGTCAGCCTGTTTGATCTGGCTTTAGCAAACCAGGGTTCAAATGCATCCTCTTTACTGTGCCATGCTGCCTCTCCATGACCCAGGTATTAATTGGTAATGCATTGTCTTGGGATTCTTGCTAAAAGAACCCTTCCCTCTAACTCTCTTACCAAATTCATAAACTCCTTGAAGTTAGAGGCTGAGTCTTATTGAACTTTTCTTACTCACACAAGACCGGCAGTTACTTGCTTTCTTTAAGGTTGACCCTGGTGAGGATTCTTGATTTATAACAAGCTGACAAACCATTTCCTGTAAATGTTGTGTTTCCTGATTAGATAACAGTTATTGCCTCTGCAGAAACTGTATGAGACTTCTAAGGCATATTTTTTGCATCCTTTATCTTTGGTCCTCTAGAATCGTGCCTAGTCACTACATTGATCAGAATTAAAAATAAACAACTCTGAAGCCTCTAAGGACAGAGAAGGATTTGCACCTCAGTTGTCTAACTCCAAATCTAGTACTCTTTCCAAAGTACAATGGCACAAATATTAGACTTGTTCTGCTTGATGCCAGGGGTAAAATTGGGAGAGGATTTTGTTTTTAATATTTTATTTTTTCCACTTATATGTAAAAACAATTTTTAACTTTAGATTAAAAATTTTGAATTAAAATTCTTTCCCTTCTCCCCTCCCCCTCACTGAGAAGTCAAGCAATTTGATATAGTTTATACATGTGCAGTCAAGCAAAACATATTTACATGTTAGTCATTTTGTGAAAGAAAACATAGACAAAAAAAGAAAAAGAAAGAAAGTTTAAAAAATATGCTTTCCTTTTCAGGAAAAGGAAGTCTCAAGATTAGGACTAGACTCAGAATTAGCAACATCTTTCAATAAAATGTTGTATGAGGATAGAACACCAAGCTTGGAGACAAGAAGGACAGAGTTCTACACCACCCTCACATTCCTACTAGTGGGAACTTGGACAAGACATTTATCATCTTTTTGCTTCAGTAGAATGGGGATAATAAGAACACTTACCTTCAAGGATTATTGTAGGAATCAAATGAAACAGTAATTTGTAAGGCTTGTACTACAATGGTAGTACTACATGGTAAACATTATGCGAAAGTCTTAGTTATTTTTATTATCTTGCAGAGTTATTTGAGGATAAAATGAGACAATAATTTTAAAGCACAGTGCAGTGCTTGCCATATAATAGGTTTTATATAAATATAAGATATATTTAGTGTTTATTTTTCCCTGCTACATTTGCTGATAATTATGTACGCAGTATTAAATACCATTTCATACTTTCCATAATTGCATGTATTTGAAGGTACATGTAAAAATTGACAGTAAATATAGATTAAGAGGTTTGGCAAAAGTAGAAGACAAGTGGAAATGTCTCTAAGGAAATAGCTTTGTCCAGAAGTCTTCTGTCATATAAGCCTGGCTTGGTCAATTTTTAAATTGCTACAGACAAAGAATTCAAAAAAACATCTTCTCTCAATTATATAAACACACTGTGAACTGTGGAAAATGATAAGATCACTGTTATAATCAAAACCACTTTTGAAATATCCCATCCTCCCCCCAAAATTCCCCCCCAAACAAACCTCCAAATCCTGGAGGAGCAGTTTAAATTGGAAAAATGTAATTTGTTTCACCTCATAAAACAAGATCAAAGCCATTTTATTGAATTTTCCTCTAAAGTCAAATCATCTTTTCTGTGAGCTAAAAACCTGAGGACTTGATCTCTAATAGAAAATGCTTGACTTCTCTAACCCTATAATCAAATTAAACTAGATGCTAGGATAAGACATGGGTTCTCACTCGAAACTTTCACAATGATGATACAAGGAGGGTTTTTTGGAAGGGAATTTCTAGAGGAAACAATTGTACTAGAAGAAACTGTGAAGTTAATCTTAATTCTCTTAAATGTTGCATCAACATGAATCTGTTTTGGAAGGGTTTTTTTTTAGGAAAAAACATGTAAGTTTATTCCTTCATTCCTGCAGTATTCTTACATCTTCAAGCAGAGTCAGTGTAGGAATTTACTTTGCTTGATTTGACATGCTTTTCATTTTTCTTTTCTGTACCAGTTAGGGGTGGGAGAGTGAGGAAGAGAGAAGGGAAGAGTGATAAGACTGCTTAGAAAGAAAGAAAGAAAGAAAGAAAGAAAGAAAGAAAGAAAGAAAGAAAGAAAGAAAGAAAGAGAGAGAGAGAGAGAAAGAAAGAAAGTTATTGAAGCATTTTTAAATATGCAAAGAAGAAAACGAAGATAAATAGATAGAAGGAAACCCAGAAAGAAACATGGGAAAGGAGTACAGCTTGGAAGTTACAGATAATGAAAAGTTACACTCAGAAGAAACTCAGACCAAAGGTGAGCCTGGGATTATTTTACCCCAAACTTGCAAAATGTTCTTAGTGACTAACAAGAACTGCAACTAACTGTACTTTACTAGTGCTTCAATCAGAGAAATTCTTGAATTGTGTCAAGCAGAAGCAAACTGAGGTCCAGAGCACAGAAAATTTGGCCTAAGTAGACAGCAATAAGACTTTACATTTGATCAAATCACTTTGAGCACGTTGAAAACTTGCAGTTTCTCAGTTTGAGCTATGGAGTTCTGAACGTCCAAAACACAAATCCAGACAAAGAGAATAATTCTACAATATCTATAATCAAAGCCTCAAGAAAAATCTACTTGCCTACAAGATAAGCCAGAATTCCTAGACTATTGAAGAAATAGTCTAAAAGTCATATTATAAATTAAATGAAATCTCTTCAGAAAAGAATTGACAATTAATTGAAAGCACTAGTTGAAAAAATTGGAAGGAGAATTAACAGCTTAGTACAAAAGATTAAAAACAACAACTACAACAAAACTTACCAATAAACAGTATCTTTGAAAATTAGAATTAACCAGAATCAACCAGAAATTAATAACTTTGAGACAACAGAAATATGAAAAAATAGAAAAAATAGAAAAAATACAAAAATCTCATTAAAAATTTGACCTAGAAAACAGGCAATGAAGAAAAAAATAAACAACTCATAATTATTGGACTACTTGACAGCCATAACCAGAAAAAGATTCTGGATTCCATATTTCAAGAAAATATTAATGAAAATTGCCTAGGTTTTTCAGAACCAGAATACAAAGTTAAAATAGAAAGAACTCACTGGCAATCTCTTAAAGAAATCCCAAAAGGAAAGTTCTTAGGAATCTCTCTTAGTCAAAATCCAGATCAAAATGAAAATACTACAAGAATCCAGAAAGAGTTTAAGTACTAAGTAGTCACAATCAGGTTCATATAAGATTTGTCATCCACAATATAAAGGACAGGACAGCTTATATTATGATATTCCACAAGACAAAATAGATGTTTGCAAATGAAAAATTTACTCAGATAATAAAAATAATCTTGTAGAAGAAAAACAGAGCTTTAAGAAATAAGATGACTTTTAATCATCCTTGTTGAAAACTCACAGATGAGTGGAAATTTCAAAATTCAAACTTAAAAGTGAAGAGAAACATAAAAAGTTATAAATATTTGAGCAATTGGATAGGACTATGCAAAGTCCATTAGAATATTTATTCTAATAATGAGGAAAAGAGAGTAAATAGTCTATCAGAAATCTAATTTCATCAAAAATCATAAAGGAAATTAAATAAAACAAAAAGCCAAGGAATGACTCATATTTTATATAATTAAAAGATTAAAGGAAAGAAAAATAAAAATCAAAACTCCAGAAATAAAAAGGTAAGGAAGAGGGAAACATGCTCTCACAGAATGTAGGTAGCAAGTAGAATAACACAGAAACTGAGCCTCATTTTCAAATGAATCAATCAAAAGAGGGTAGAATGAACATGCATAAAAAACTTAGTATAAAAAATATATTCAACTGAAAAGGGAAATGGGAGAGAACTAGGAGAAGCAAGAAAAGGGAACAGGAAAGAACTTAGACTCAGTGGGATAAGTCATTAAGCAAAGCAAATTCCATCTTCATAGAGTAGATTTTTGAATGGGGTTTAAAATGATGAAATATTCTTTACAGAAATGATGACCTGGGGCAGCTAGGTGGCACAGTGAATAAAGCACCAGCCCTAGAGTCAGGAGGACCTGAGTTCAAATCTACACACAGACTCTCAATAATTACCTAGTCGTGGACAAGTCACTTAAACCTTGCAAAAACAAAAAAACATTATTTGGAGAATAATTATTTGGAGAAATATAAATTACCCATGGGTAGGCCAAGCCAATATAATAAAAATGACAACATTAACTTATTCATTCAATGCTATATCAATTAAGCTCCCAAATGATTATTTTCTAGATAAGAAAAATGGCAATGAAATTCATTTGGAGAAACAAAAGATAAAAAAATATCAATAGAAAAATATATATATATATATATATATATATATATATATATATATATATATATATATATATATGAAAAGTGGGAAGGAAAGGGACCTAACAGTACTAGATGTGAAACTATACTAAAAATAGAAATCATTAAAATGATTTGGTACTTATTAAGAAATAGAGAGGTCATTCAGTGGAATAGATTAAGAACCTAACAATATAGAAGGGAGAAAAACCTAGTATCCTAGAGTTTGGTAAACTCAAAATCCCTACTTGATAAGGTACAGAATCACTGCTGGGAAAAACTCAAAAACAATCTGGTAGAAATTAGATACAAAACAACATCTCAAAGACTATTCCAAGAAAGGCTCCAAATGGATATCTGACAGATCTAAAAAGTCACAACCTAAGTAACTTATAGGAGAAAGGAAGACAATTCCTTAGAAATCTATAGATATAGAGTTTATTATCAAACAAAGAATAGAGAAGATTATCAAAGATAAAGTGGATGATTTTGCTTAAATGCAATTTACAAAAAGTTTCAACTCAAACAAAACTAAATGCAACTAAAATGAGAAAGAAAAGTCAACTGGGAAAAAAATCTTTATAGCAAATTTCCCTGATAATATTTTCATTTAGATGCAACCCCACTCCCAGAGTCCACTAATAGGGGACTCTTTTCTCACTGGTGGAGATGCATACAGGAAAGAGTTGGTGACAGTAAGAGGTTCAATATCTTCAGTTTTTCTTTGAATTCTCTTCCAATTTTGAGCTGTTCTGGGTCCTGCAGTCACTGGGTGCTTTTGACTTCCATCTTTAAGAGGGAAGTTGTTAAAGAAACTGATTAAAATCCATAAGAATAAGATCCCTTCCTCAACTAATCAATGATCAATGGATATTAATATGCAATTTTCAAAGAATGAAGTCCAAACTATCAACAACCATATTAAAAATACTCCAAATGATTAATATTTAGAGAAATTAAAATCAAAATAACTATGAGGTTTCACTGAACATCCATCATATTGGCAGAGAGGATAGAAAATGAATATAACAAATATTGGTGGGGTTACTGGAAAAATGCCCTATTAACGCATTATTGGTAGAGCTATGAATTAGTAAAAACATTCTAAAGATATAAATTCACTCCCATGCTCCTAAAATGACAAAATGAAGCATATTGTTTGACCCAGAAATGCTATTGATCCATATCTTATGTAGTTCAAAGAAAGAAGAAAAAGACAACTTCTTATAAAAATATTCATATCATCTATTTTTGTATCTGTGAAGAAATGGAGAATAACTGAACAAATGATGATATATATATAAATATAATGGGATGTTATTTCACCTTAAGTGATGAAAGGAATGGTTTTAGGGAAACTTAAGAATACTAGTATGAGGGGCGGCTAGGTGGTGCAGTGGATAAAGCACTGGCCCTGGAGTCAGGAGTACCTGGGTTCAAATCCAGTCTCAGACTCTTAATAATTACCTAGCTGTGTGGCCTTGGGCAAGCCGCTTAACCCCATTGCCTTGCAAAAAAAAAAATAATTAATTAAAAATAAATTTAAAAAAAAGAATACTAGTATGAAATGAAATACAATAACAAATACATTCTAAAGACAACATTGAAAGACTTTAGAACTCTTATCAATACAGTAACCAATCAGGTTTTAGAGACTAATAACAAAGCATACCACCCACTTCCTGATATTTTTAAAGATGCACAATGCAAGAATTTGTTTTCTTCATTATATGTCGTTGTTACAAGGTCTTTATTTTTGACTAGAGATTGAGGAAATTGAAAAATTGAGTTAATTGAACAAAAGGCATAATTATATCTTAAAGTTATTATATATTAAAGGGAAAAAGTTGTATAAAAAGGGATCTTCAGTTTTATGTGCTTATGAAACTCATTTTCTCTTCTGCTTTGAACATCTAAATGTTCATTTTATTTGATGTTTGCCAAGTTCAGAACAAAAAGAAAAATTGAAAACTCCCTACAATGTTTATAGTTAATGCTTTATCAGTTTTAGCAGCTTATAAATAAAAGTCTTAAGTTTAATCTCTCCACAAACTAATATTTCCTCAGATCACAAGCTTGATCTTTACATGAAAGAGAAAAAATGTTTAATTGATGATATGACCATATGTTTGCTGTAAAAAAGAATAATCAACAAATTCATTAATTAGATTATCTACAAGAATGAGTTGTTTATTTGTTGATTGTGATGGAAAGGTCTGTAAATTTTTCCACAACAGGGAAGTAAGTTCAATGTTCTCAGTAGTTTTTGTAACAGGAGCAGATACTCTCAATAACAAAATTATAATGACTCAAAAACATGATTCAGATAAGAAAGAAAGAGAGACTATATCTACAGGTATTAGAGAAAATGCCCAGGAAACTCGATAAACAAATTAGATACATAGAAAACGGGAACTCATTGAACACTTGAGATGTTCAGAAAATGAAAACAAAGACATAACTGACATAACTGAAGATAAATAAAGAATGTTAATGTTTTGTAAGAATAAGGTCAGAAGTTCATAATCTCTCAGGACTGTGGGAAGGTAAAAAGTCCTTTCCCCTTTTCTTCCTTGCTGCCCCACCTTGTGCTATATTGAGGATAAGTGGATAATTAAGGAAATTTCTGGTCATAAGACTGGAGGAACAATAATTTAAGGAAATGAAAACATTTGAGGATTTGAATGATAAGGGGCTAAGGAAGATTATTTTAAGGTTATCTTTAAAATCATATTTATTTTATTTTTTTAAGTTTTATTAATGTTTTTTGTTTCTGACACCATGGTACCTTTCCAATATGTCCACCTTTTCCCCTGCTACCCTTCCTAATAACATTAGCAACAACCAAATAGTAAGCAAAAAAACTGTGATATATTTTGTTTCTAGAAGACAAATTATGAAACTAATCTCCTTCTCAAAGAAATTAGAGTTTGGGAAAGAGAAGATAATTATAGATCTTGAAAATTATTCAACAGATACATTTATTTTCTCACTTGGTTTTGCTTAACTACTTTATTCCTTTTTTACTTATTAGTTTTGTGACCTTAGACTTGTCACTTAACCACTCTGGATCTCAGTTGACTCATTTATAAAATAAAGAAGTTGGACTAGAAAGGTGCTAAAGCATAGTCTATGATCCTATGGACTATTATCAAAAATTGTGATTTGTATAAATGGTATGATGGAAGGATTGCTTGATTAGGTAGGTAGACCCAGGTTGTAGTTTTAGTTTTTCTGGTCATATGCCTTTGGACAAGTTACCTGACTTCTCTAAACCTTAATTTCAATTTTATATGAGAAGAACAATAGAACAGTGGAGAATACAGAAATAGGTGCAAGGGGAGATGAGAAGTTTAGATAACACACTGTCCCTGACTTAAAGTATAGTACCAGAGTAGGAGAATATGCTATGCAACATAAACTATAATTTGCGACATTACATTTTAAGATCTCACTAGAGTTTTCTCGGCAAAGATATTGAAGTGATTTGCCATTTCCTTCTCCAGCTCATTTTACAAATAAGCAGAGTAAGGTGACTTGCCAAGGATGACAAAACTAGTAAGTATCTGATGTCAAATTTTAACTCACTAAGATGGGTTTTTCTGACTTTAGGTTTGGCACTCTTTCTACTGTGTCATTTAATTACCCAAAGTACTGTGCTAGGGTTGATGAAGTTGTTTATCATATAGGAAATGAGAAATCAGGAAAGCATTCTTGGAGTTAAGCTTTAAAGGATAAGTAGTAATTAGAGGAAAAGGGAAGAGCCAAAGCAAAATAATAGTGATATAAAAGGACTGCAGACCTTTGGAGAATACTCATGTAGAGAGGTCAGAGACAGGAAGAAGATTGAGCAAAGGAGACAGAAAAAGACTACTCAGGAAGGTAAAATAAAGGAGGATGAAGCAAAAAGTGGTGTATTTGAAACCAAGAAAGGAGAATGTAACCAGTAGGAAATGATAATCAATCATGTCAAAAGGCTAGAAAAATCAAGAAAGATAAAGTCTAAAAAAAAGGGGGTCATTGAATTTGTTAACTGGGAAGTTAGTAGTCACCTTTGGGAGAATACTTTCAATGATTGAGGTGGAAAAAAAGTTGTTGAGAAATTGAGAGAAGTGGAAGATGGCCTCTGAGGGAGTTCACACTGGGTGACTTCATCTCCTCAGAAAATCATAAGGCCAAATAATCTTATTTATGGGTGGGGGGGAGGATTTGGCTTCTGACTAAGAAATGAAAAAAATGTTTTGAACTATCATTATGGGAGATGAGATGATGCTAGAGAATTAGATAGTTGGTCAGAAGTGAAAGCTTTAATGAGGTTATGCAATTTGTTTCTTCTTAAAATAGTACTTGATTGTGAAGTTATTTTGAAGATCAATTTAATAAATTTGGTATAAAGTACTTTCTTTGTGCAAAGGATTATATCAGATATAGGGCATAAAAAGACAAAAAATAAACAACTGTACCCTCATGAAGTTTCCATTCTACTTAGATAATACAGCATATACATGAATGCACAAATATAAGTTATTTGGAATAGGGACAACTAGAAGGAATCAGAAAATTGGAGAAGATGATATTGAGGAGGTAGTGTTATGCAATAGACCTTGAACAAGTCACATACTTTGGCTTAAATAGGAACAGAGAAGTATATTGTTGGTATGAAGGAACTGTGTGCTCAGGTTGTCAGAGGGATTGTCAACATAAATATTGATATTCCAGAGGGTAATGGGAGACAATGAGATAGTGAGAGAGAGAGATAGGGAGTCAGATATTTAAGTCACTGAAAAAATTAAAATGATTTTGAAGTTAGGAGATGACAGCAATAAGGCTGGAAGGAGGGTAATAAGAGCATTAGTCCTAAACTTTGAAATGGAAAAGGTCATTAAGAGTTGGTAGTAGAATAGCCTGGAGTTAACAGAGGAGAAGATGGAGTGCATCCAATTTTCCTCCTGATTCTTCAAGTCAGGGAAAGTGGACACTTCAAGGATTTGATGCCCTCATGGTTGAAAGTCAGTTTCTTGTAAAACTGTAAAAGTAGAAAGAATTTTGGTTGAAAAGTTATAGATAAAGTTTAAGTTGTTTAAAAAAATTCAGAAATTTCAAAAATGAAGGGCTCAATGAGAGGTCAATCAAATTAGAATTGTGTTGGGGAAGAGTAGAAGCATTGAAGATGGGATGAAGGACTTTGAAAAGTATACCAAATACCAGTTACACCCTATACTTTGAATGGCACAAGACCAGATAATCAAGAATTGGGAACCATTACAGAGATAGCTGAATCTGATTTGTTATGTTCCTTTAATGGAGAGCTCACTGAATTAACAAGGTATATTGGTATATTCTCCATGAAATAATAATCTCCCCAAATATCCTCTATTCCTTGATTGAGAGAGCTGACACCTGTCTCACAAAATTGCTGTGAGAATCAAAAGAAATATGTACATAGAGTTTTAAGGGATATATACAATTATTTCATAGATATTATAAACTTCAAAATGGAAACTACTAGCAAATCAGTTCTTCAATTCTTTTGGGATTAAAGAATTGTTTGGCAGTATTGAGAGGTTGTGATTTACCCACTGGTCACTTACCCAGATCATGTCAGAAGTAGAATCCAGGTCTTCCTGACTTGAATAACATTATTCCTTGCTTTCTGACCTGTGATTTCATTGGTATAAGGAACTCCTGATGAGAAAATTCTTTTGACCATGACCACTAATTCTCTCTCTGTGATCTTCTATTCCTCAAACTAAGATCAGTCATGGTCATTTACCTTGAGGTACTACCAAATGTTTCTGTTTCCTACTGTCCCTAAATGACTCTAGAACTATAACTCCTCTCCCCAATTGGTCTCCTCATCAAAGACCCAAGATTGCTAGAATCCAGACTGGGGAAATAATTGATATCTTCTGGTTTCTAAGTCACTACCCTCTAGACTAGATAAAAATCCCTTCTTGTTTAATTGGATATGTGTTAGCCAATACTAGTCGCATCAATAATGACTTTCATCAAAATGGACAAACTCAAGGGGAAAAAAATTGAGATTATCTGTGGAATTTCCCTTGGATTGTCAATGTTTTAGAAGGGAGATTGGATGGTAATCTGGAAAATTTTTGTCTTTTTACTATAGGTCAGTGTTTTTTTAGCCTATTTAGATGACAAGTTACCTAAGGTGAAGCACCACTATTTAAGAACTTTGAACTTATATTTAGCAGATGAATTATAGTCAAACTCACCTATTATGAAGGAGCTATTTTCTTCTTCTAACAAACATTAGAAATCTAGGACTGGGTTTATGATTATCTTTAGTCTCAAATCCACAAAATTCATAAATTTTTTCTATTATATGCCTATCCCTTTCACCAGTGTAGATCTCTGTCCCTCCATATCAAATAGACATTTTTTCATGAATTGTTATGACTTTCCCCTATCTACTCACCCTTTCAATACTACATGTTACCTAGACTTTTGGCATTAAACTTTCCAAATTTAAGTAAATAGGTACTCAGATAAAAAGTATATAAAGTTTATCACCTAGTAAATAAAGTGTTAGGTTTGAAATTTTGGCTCAGATCTTACTCTTATTAACTGTGTAGTCCTTGGTAAGTCACTTTACCTCTCTGTGCCTCAATTTTCTTAATAGTAAAATGAGTGGATTGGACTAGGTGGTCTCTAAGTTCTCTTCCAACACCAGTTCTATGATCATATCAGTCTTTGGATATCTCCATTTTACAGATGGTGAGTAAGGTATCTTCTGAATAGGCATATACTGTTGTGGGTACAAGAAGAATCAATATATAAATGCTGATCAGAGCAGCACTCCTCAAATACTCATTATGGGGACATAAGAAGAAAAAGGAAGGCAAATGTGTTTGTAATTGCCATTACTGTGCTTTCCAGACTCCCCACCTCCCCTTTTCAGAGCACACTTTTATAACATACAGCTTGCCATGACCACTGACTCTAGGGTCTAACACTCCTCAAACTAAGGTCAGTCATGGTTATTCACCTTGCAATAACACCAGATGTTTCTCTATTTCCTGGTGCCACTAAATGTAGATCTACAACTAATCACTCCCCTCCCCAGTTGGTCCCCTTATAGAAGAACCAACCTTGCCAGTATCCAGACATAAAAAATTAAGTTTCTAAGAAATATGACACTTTACTTATTCAAGAAAATTAAAAAGAATACACTGGGGAAAGAATTCAGACCTTCTGGTTTCTAGGTCACCTCTTGTTTGACTATTTTTCCCAATGCTAACAGCATCAGTATGAAGGACATTCATTAAAGTGGAGAAACTCAAGGGGAAAGAATTGGGGATATTTGTGGGGATTTTCTTTAGATTGTCAATGTCTTAGAAGGGAGACTGAGTAGTTTTGGAGGGATTTTTGTTCCTTTAATATATCAGTATTTTTACTTTTTTATTTTAATAACCTATTCAGATGGCAAATTATCTAAGGTGTAGCATCACCATTTAAAAAACTATAACATATCTCTCTCTCTCTCTCGTAAGCCACATATTGTGTGATTCTGGTTTTTAATCTACTCTGCTATTCACTTACATTTTAAGGGATAGTTCATCCCATTCACATTCAAAGATATAATCACTAACTCTTTATTGACCTCCATGCTATCTTCCCTCTGTTTCAATTTCCCCTCCTTCCCCCTTTATCCATATTCCCCAGTATTTTGTTTCCGAATACCATCACCTTCAGTGTGTTTTCCCTCCTATATCAACCCTCCTCCCCTTTCTTTCCCCTTTTACTTTTCCCCTTCCTCCTTCCCTTCCTTCTGTTAGTTTCCCCTTTTCCCTCCCCCTCCCCTTCTCCCCCTCCCCTTCTCCCCCTTTAATACTTGAAAGGTAAGACAAGTTTCTTAACTGAGTGTGTGTAAGTTAACTTTAAGCGAAGTCTGATGAGAAGAAGATTCAGGTGGTTCTAAACTCCTCCTTTCTTCCTCTCTATTGCAATAAGTTTTTTGTACATCTTAATGTAATGTGATTTACCCCATTTAGTCTTCTCCATCCTCCCTTCTCCTTACTGTCCCCCTTTTTAAGGAAGTATTGTTTTTAAATTATTCTGAGTCACAGAAAAGTCTTGAGTGTCCATCACTTCTGGCTAAGTACATTCTCTCTAATAGAGTTACAATTCTTGAGAGTTGTTAGAGTCTTTCCTCCCATCTAAGGATATAGCCAGTTTCATCTTATTGGATAGTAGGATTTTTTTCCCCCTTTCCCATTTTTCTTAACCTTTTCATGTGTTTCTTGATCCTCCTGTTTGATGTCCAGATTTTCTTTTTAGCTCTGGTCTTTTTATCAGGAAATGTTGGAATTCTCCCATTTTGTTAAATGTCCATCTTTTCCCCTGGAAGAGAAGGCTCAGCTTTGCCAAATAGTGGATTTTTGGCTGCATTCCTAGCTCCCTTGCTCTTTGGAATATCTCATTCCAGGCCTTTGATCCCTTAATGTTGTTGCCATCAGGTCCTGAATAATCCTTACTGTGGCTCCTTGGTATTTAAATTGTTTCTTTCTGGCTGCTTGCAGGATTTTCTCTTTTATCTGATAATTCTGGAATTTGGCCATAATATTTCTTGGTGTTTTCATTGATCTCTTTCTGGAGGGGATCCATGCATTCTTGCCCTCTGGTTCCATGACATCAGGACAGTTTTTTGTCACTAAATCCTGTAATATTAAGTCCATGTTTCCAGGAAGTTTTCAGGAAGTCTAATAATCCTTAGGTTGCCCTTCTTGATTGGCTCTTGAGGTTAGGGGTTTTGCTGATAAAGTATTTTACATTTTCCTCTATTTTTTTGATCTTTTGATTTTGTTTAACAGAATCTTGTTGCCTCATGAAGTCATTAGTTTCCACAGACTCCATTCTTTTTTTTAGAGAAGAATTTTCTTCATTTACCTTTTGCAACTTCTTTTCCAATTGGTCAATTCGATTTTTGAAGGTGTTTTCCCTTTGCCCTAGTTTTGAGAGAATTATTTTCTTTTCATATTTGTCCAAATGTATTTTCCAAGGATTTGTTTTCTTGTTGCAAGATGTTAATTTTCTCTTGCAATGTGTTAATTTTCTCTTGAGTTTCTTTTTCCAGTTTTTCCAATTGATATTTAAACTCCTTTCTATTTTCTTCAAGGAAGTCTTTCTGGGCTGGAGACCAATTCATATTCTCCTCAGAAGAACTAGATCTCTCTGGGTTAGAATCTGGCTCTTCTAAGTATTTCTCCATGGGTCCCCCTTTCGGGGGGATTTCATCATTTTTCTAGGATCTTGTGTTGGAGGGAGTGGCTGGCTCTCAGAGGTTACTTTCTTCACTTGACTTAGTAATTCCACCGAACGGCCAGGAGGGAGTGCTGGTTGCTTTCTCTGGAGTGATGGAAGCTTTCTCCCAATCTTGGAGGGAGTGAGGAGGGGGTGAGGAGGGGGTGAGGAGGGGGTGAAGAGGGTCAGCAGGGTTTGAGTTGACCTTGAACAATGGGCTGGTCCTGGGGGGGGGATGAGTCTTTGTAGTCCACACGTAAGCCTGAGGGGGGGGGGGCTACAATTTATTCCTGGAAGAATGCTTCCCTAAAAGTATAGAGCTTAAGTCTCACACCCAGCTGGATGATTTCCAGGTGTGAAGACCCCCCACCCCCACCCCAGGCTAAAGACTCTGTGGCTAAAGTTGGTTAAGCCTCTGCAGCTGAGTCTAGTCCTCTGGCTTCCCCCAGCTGCCATCCATGCACCTGCCCTCTGGTCTCTGCTCCCAGTTTACCCACCATCCACTGAGACAGACCTTGTTGGTAGTTGTTCTTCTCCTAGCTTCTTTTTCTGGGTTTTGTTGATCAAGTTTCTGTTAAGAGGTTTCTTTCATGTTATTTTTGAGAGGATACCAGGGGCACTGTCTTCTCTATGCCATCTTGACCAGAAGTCCCCATCATCATCCATTTTTACACTAGTTCTTTTTAGTTGATTCTTTCTAAGAACATAGAGATTCTCTAAGCACTGCATCTTAGTTGAAAATATCATGGGAAATTAAGATGAAAAGGAAACAGAGAGATCTTAGACCAATTACTTCATTTTATACATAAGGAAACTGAAGTTCACAAGTTTGAAATGACCTGCTCAGGGATATATGGTCAGCAACAAACTAAGGCTACAATCCAAGTCTGTCAACTCTCCAACACATTATTTAGTATAAAAAGCAGCCTCCCAGAAATTTCTGAATAACTGGTTAAAGATCTTGAAGTATCTAACCATAACTAGAGTGGGGCCATTGAGGCTTTGCCTGAAATTTATTAGGTATAAAAATTCAAAGTAATTATATTAAAGGATTATGCAATTTTAAAATTTGTTACATTTTCATATTTATAGTATTTCATTTCCTCAACAGGGTAGAAACAATTGACTTCAGCATTCATTTAGTTGAGATAACAGAATAATTATCTATGGTTATCTGTACATTGTTAACTCTACCCTTCTGCGAACAATTCTAGTAATTAATTCTATTTCCTGCTTAACCAATATAGATTATTTGTATTATTTTCATATCTTGAAATAGAAAATTGATCCTGCATGATCCTGGTATATTGTTTGCCAAAATTTCTAGATAGAATAGGGCTCACGAAAGAGATTGAAGTAGCTTTTTTCCAACATCATTCAATGAAAAATAAGGCCATGCATGTGATCCAGAATTACAGACTATAAATGCTATACATAAACATTTCACAAGACTTATGTGAAAAATTAGAATTATTACAAGAAAAATGAACATTCATGTGGAACCCTAAGCTCACAATCCAAAAAGAAGTTTGCATATTTGTGAAATTGTATCAAAGAGAGGAGAAACAGAATTTTCCACTTAAATAGATATGTCAGGGGAGGAAAATCATTAGGGTAGTAAAAGCAGCATTCTTTCCCCTTGGGAATTGCTAGACTATGAAGATATTATGGGCCATTCATCTACAAGGGTCCCAATTACACAAGCAGTCTCCCAGTCTTGTGCAGATTGATTAGCAGCTGTCTCTGGGATGCACAGAGAATCTTTATTGGGGTGCATACAGCAAATTATATCAGCTGGGGGATTGCTTCATCCTTGACATATACAGGCATACTCTAGACCCAGTGCTTCTGGAAAATATGAAAACTCAAAAGGACAAGTCCCTGAGTATGTCTATTATGATCACAGTATTTCCATTTTCATTGAAAATAAAATATAAAAAAAAATAGGACTGGAAAAATGTCACATGAAGGTTTTTGTTTCTTTGGGTCTGTACCTTTGATTTCAATTGTGTGCGGAACTTAAAGTGTGGAAATTTTCTCTGACAATGCAGAGTAACCAATGTTTTAGTCAAAAACCTTGGAGAGTTACCTAGATAATCATGAGGTTAAGTTAATTTTCCATGATCACATTCAAAGTCAGGACTTGAATATGAATCTTTCCTGACTCCAAGGCTATTCTTCTACTCTATGTGGCTTAGATAAGAGCAAAAGTTTCTTGATAGTAATTGTTTTTTAAACAATGGAATGAACAAACAAAAAAAGAGAGAGAGGATCTTTTTCCTTTGAAGAATATTGAAAAGGTCTCTTGGCATTGTTAATGGCATAGGTCTAGGAGAATTAATCTGATGACCTCTATGTCTTGTGATTTTATAATTCATTTTCCCCTCTTTCAGGGAATTCTATTTGTTTCAGCCCTTCGGTTGAGAGAGGCACCATTTTGAACATTTCACAAGGGAAATCACTAACACTTACCTGTCCAGTGAATACATGTAGCAATATTCTGAATGTTTCTTGGAGCAAGGTCAATGGACTAACAGAAAACTTCAATCTTTGGCTTGGACTTTCCAAGACTTCACAATGGAATAAAGAGAAGATTTTGGATCTGAATTTTGACCATGCACTTGTTGATGATAGTAGCTCCTTATTGATGTACTGTTAGCTCTTTAAATGATAATGCTATATTCCCCAGTCATCTCATAGTTACCAATGTAACAAGTGAGTATCAACAACAAAGTTCAGGCATCTATGTAACAAGTGAGTATCAGCAGTAAGGTCCATTTTTCTAATGGACATTATTATCATCTTATTTTATGGAAGCTTGCTTAATTTTCTGTACTCTTTTAGGGGGTGGGAGAGTTTCACTCCTGTTCATTTCATTGGTAAAGTGAAATCCCCCATGGGGAAAATGTTCTCAAAGTTACTGTTCTGCAACTCAAAAGTCTTAGAGAGATTTTTGAAGCATTACTTTTGAAAAGAGATGAGGTACTTGTTTTAATGGCTACTAGTCAATGAAAAAAATTATCACTCCTGAGAGTACTGTAGCAGTTCATGCTAGGTAGTTTTTCTTTTTTATATTCATTCATTTATTCATTTGTTCAATTAATATTTATTGTGTTCCTCTTATATTCAAAGCAATTTGCCAGGCACAATAGTGAATACTTGGACTACTGGCTAGCACAGTGGGAAAAAAAAGCACTGGTCTTGGAATCAGGAAGCAGGAACTCTTCTTCATGAGTTCTAATCTGTCTCAGATTCTAGCTAATCAAGTCACTTAACCCTTTTTGCCTCATTTTCCTCATCTGTAAAATGAGCTGAAAAGGCAATGACAAACTATTTCAGTGTTTCTTCCAGGAAAACTACAAAGTGTGTGTGTGTGTGTGGGGGGGTTGACAAAGAGTTGAACATGACTAATTCACAAAACAAGAAGAAATCTAGACTTCAGTTTCAATCTTTTCCCTTACTTCATGCTACATTCTATTGTAGTTAAATTATTAGACATTTTTATTTGGATGTACTATTCACATCTCAACTTTAACAGATGTAAAATTGAACATCCTTTATCACTACTATGTACTTATCACTACATCACTACTGCTCCTTCCCAAATTTCTTTTTGGCAAGGCAATGGAGTTAAGAATCTTGTCCAAGATCACACAGCAGGGCAATTGTTAAATGTCTGATGTCAGATTTGAACTCAGGTCTTCCTGACTCCAGGACAGGTGCTCTATTCACTGCACCATCTAGCTGCTCCCTTCCCAGCTTTTTTTTTAATTCATGCTGATGATAAATTGAAATATCTAATTTATAAAGGCCAAGGACACTCACTACACATTAGGCCACTGCCAGGTGGCTTGACTTTTGTCTTGCCATTGGACTTCAGTGACTCTAGAGGAGAGATTGAGGCTGATAACTTTGCACAGCCCCATCTCACTTAAATCTACTTCCTACACAAGTCAAGATAAGATCCTCATAATTGATCCCCTTCAAGAATGAAGAAGAACAATAACAACAAACATTTCAACTATTGACCAAAAGAGGTTGGGTGGTCCAGTGGAAAGAGAGCTAGATTTATTTTTAGGCTTCAAATACTGTCTCTATTCATATGTTATTATATGAGTAACCTTGACAAATTACTTAAATTTTCTGGGTCTCAGTTTCCTTATCCATAAAATGTAGAGGCTGGAATTGCTTTCCTTTGAGGTGATTTCTATTTCAAAATTTTTGATTCTTTATCCTTTGTTTTCCTTATTTATTCTCTTTCGAGACCTGGAACCCTCAAGGACTCTTAATTTTTTTATTTACTGCCTCCATCCAGATTGGAGAAGTTTTATCTATATCCAAAAAAGTGCTTATGAGGACTTATGTGCTTACAAGTGTTTATTATTCTTTTTCTTTCTTCTTGTTTTTGTTCTTTGTTCATCTTGTACTTGTTCTTGTTTTTCTTCTCCTTTTTGTTTTTCTTCTTCTGCATCTTCTGTTGTGGTCAAGTTTTTCTGAGTTGTGCCTGACTCAAGGTGATCTCATTTGGAATTTTCTTGACAAAGATATTGCAGTGATTTGCCATGTTCTTCTCCATCTCATTTTAGTAATGAGGAAACTGAGATAAACAGGGTTACATGACTTGCTCAGGGTCAAACCGCTAATAATGACTGACACCAGAATTGGACTCACAAAGATGAGTCTGCTTCTAGGTCTGGTGCTCTAGCTGCCCTGAGCTAACTGATATCCCCCCCCCCAAAAAAAAAAAACAAAGAGTTTATGAGTTTAAGTTTACCTTTCTTCTGTTGTACTTTGAGTCAATTGGATCAATATATGAGAAGAAGAAAAGGATCCTTAATTTATCACACTTTATATGTCAGACACTAAGCTAAGGAGCTTTACAAATACTGTCTTATTTGATTCTCACAACAACCCAGGAAGGTAGGTGCTATAATTATCAGACTTGCCCAGTGTTACACAGCTAATAAAAAACCGGAAAAATTTAAACAATCTTCCAGTGCTCTATTCATTGAGCTAACTAGTTGTTCCATTTGAGTAGTTTTTGTCTAAAAGGACTATATTATTCGTGTGAGTAATCTAAAGAGGAAGTAAAAACAGAGGGAGAGCATCAGAAATGATCTTTTTTTTCCCTTCAAGCAGTAAATATTACCCAGAAATGTTACCAAAGGACTTTGCTAATTGTGACTCCTGTTAGTTTCTATACTTAGAGGAAATACCATATGATAGACTGATTCCTTTTATAGTTCCACAGAACTATATAGAAAGAGATTAAAAACATGCAAAATTATTGTTTCAAGAACCAAGTCTTCAGGCCTAAGAATTGGCTTTAAACACATATTTTTGGAGTGATAGCTAACTGCTTTACCATAAATCAAGTTTCAGAGAAACTTCCATTCACTTAATTGTCTGGATTCAAGTTCATCTGCTACAATTTTCATGCACATTTCCTTTTAATGATCTCTTGCTAGTGGATACTGGTTTAGCAACAGATCCGAGGGTCTATCAGTTTTGCTAAAGTCAGTTTCTTTTCCATATTTTGCTTCTTCTCTTTAAGAAAAATATTTTAAATATTAAACATTTTGAAATATATGTCATTTTAAAGCTTTTGGTATACTTTACATATATTACCACAAAGAAACATACCAACTCTGTGAGGTAGATATGACAGCCATTTATTTAATAGATGGAGAAACTGAGACTCATTTTCAGTTCTTTTATCTGTAAAATAGAGGTTAAACTCCATGGCTTCTCTCTATGATCCCTTTCTGCTCTAACTCTATGATTTTATTATTCAGAAAAGTAAACTCACACATGGTCACTTGCTACTGAGGGTCAGAGGCAAAGTTTTAACTGGGATCTTCCTTACTCCAAGTGAATCACTCTCAGCACAATCATACAGTCATGCTGGTACAATGAACCCACTAAGTTAATTTATTCAACTAAGATAAGAAAAATATGATTTATTTAGTAGTTAGCAAATGTAGAACTGAGGAAAAGTAAGATCTCATTTATGTTTATGATTGTATAATATAGTAAAAATAATAATACACAATGATTCTTTTAAAATCTCTTCTCCCCTTCCCTTCCATCATTTTTAGAGCAGAGGAAGCTCATTATCCTGGGAGGCAACATAGTATATATAGCACATTGTGATTGGAATCAGGAATTCTTGGGTTCATTTCTCAGTTCTGACATTCACTAGCTGGTTTTTATTTTATTTGTTTGGTTTGGTTTTTGTGAGACAATCGGGGCAAGGAAAAGTAAGTGTCAAGTGTCTGAGGCCAGATTTGAACTCAAGTTTTCCTCACTCTATTCCACTGCACCTAGCTGCCTCTCTCACTAGCTGTTAAAATCCCTGGGCCTCAATTACTTCATCAAGAAAATGAGGAGAATAATTCTTGCATTGTCTCCCTCACATGTTTCTATGAGACTCAAATGAGTTCAGAAGACCTACAAGTTTAAGATTTAAATCTTTATATAAATGTTAACTTTTATTATTATCTTTACTGAATGACTTGGTTGCCATCATATTTGATTCTCAGAGAAGATTTCATTAAGGATGGGAGGCATCTACCTTGTCTTTGGCTCATTCTAGAAAAGGTTTCCCTCTGGGATTATGATAATAATTCATCTTCCATTTGAAAACAAATTAACAAAGGTGGATTTTCTAGCTTACAAAACTTTCTTAATGCTATTTGAATATTGACTGAATTTTCAGATTCAACTGAAGATCTATTGGAAAACCTGGGAAAGAAACTAGATCTTAGCTCCTTTTACTTGTTTATTTCAATGGGGCTGTTATGTATAGTTATTCCTATTTGTCTTGGTCTGTTCTTATGCCAGAAGAAAAAGAGAGGTGAGTTCTATTTTATAACCATACTATTCAGCAGACATATTCAGACTTTTCCTCATAGTTTTTATCTTATTTCTGATATCTCTACTCTTTTCATTTCTTGCTAAATGATGATAAATTGAAGAAATTGGGGGGGTTATTCTGGAGAAAGAGAGCAAGGTGGGCTGCCATGGGGGAACATTCATTCTCTTCAGGTATTTGAAAGGTGATTATTGGTCAGGAAGGATTAGGGTCATTCTGCTTGACACCCAAAGGAATCAAACTAGGAGCATTTGCAAAGGGGCAAATTTTGGTTTGATAAAAAGAAAAACTTCCCAACAATCAGAGACATTCCAAAATAGAATGGATTGACTTGGAAGCTGAAGAGTTCTCTCTCATTGGATTCTTTAGAATGAGACTTCCCCTTCCCCCATGCCTGTGGTATGTCCCCTTGATATATTTTGTGAATAGATCCTTTCTCTGCTTTAACACTTGTATCACAACTAGCAACAATCTCCTATGTGAACATCTGATTTAGTCCATCTGCTTCTTCCATATGTTTTTCTTAGTGCTCTTTCCATTTCCTCTATAAGGACTTTCTTGGACTAAGATTATTAGCTGTGTATTGACTAAGTTTTGTGGCTTTACTGTCCTTGATGGTAGAAACAGTTTGTGTATTTGTGTGTGTATGTGTATGTGTTTACACGTGTTTTTTATATACTTTCCATTTTTCTTCTGTATATGTTGCTTATATTTTCATCTTTAAATTCTATTGGGATATTTTTGCTTAACTTTGTCTCTTTTCAAGTTTTTTTTTAAATCATGATATTTAGCTTTTACTTCAGCTAAGTGGTTTTTCTGGGTTTAATTGATTGTCTCATTTTTTCTTTTTTTTAAAAATTTCTTCCAGTAAAACAAAAGAAGCATCCTGATATGTTAGGAAGGGGAGTTAACCAGGTATGTTTTATCTCTCCTTTGAAATAGTAAATTGCATGTGATTTGATCAAATATAAAGTCCTCTATTTGGTACTTAAACTCTTTATAACCTTTCCCCTTCTTGCACTTCTGATATTCTCAAATCTTATTCCCTTCTCTGTACTCTACAATTCAACTGTACTTCCCTGCCTATAATTCCTTGAAAATGAAATTCCTCTTTCCTTCCTTTGTTTTCATGTTGGCTGTGCCCCCAAATTGGGATGCTCTGACTCCTCATTTCTGCAAACCCATTCCTAATGTAAATCCATTTTATTGATATCTTTTATTTCTTTTATCACCAGAATTTATCCCTGTCTTCATTTCCCTTCCCCTCTTAGAGAACCATTCCATATATTAAATAATTTTTTAAAAGAAAAAAAGGAATAAGATCAAACAAATCCCTCAACAAAACCTATTAATACATCAAAAAAATCTAAAAATGTATACAATGGGGTCACACCTGCAAACCTACTACCTTTTCAGAAGGGTAGAGTAGGGTTATTTTCTCATATCCTTTCTTTGGGGTCATATGAGTTCTTTGTAATTTTATAACATCCCTTTTTATTTGCATGTATGTGTATGTGGTTGTCCTTTCTATTTGCATTGTTGCACTCAGGGTGTACATTGTTTTATTGGCTTTACTTCACTCTGTTTCAATTAATGTAGACCTTTTCAAGTTTCTTTGCATTCATCAGATTTATTATTTCTTGAAGATGACAATATTCCATTTCATGCTTGTGCTATAATTTACCTAGCCATTCTCCAGTCAATGGTCATCTATCCATCTATTGATCAATAAAGATTTATTAAGTCAGGCATTTTGCTAAGTGCTGGGGATACAAAAAGAGGTAAAAGGCAATCCTTGCCCTCATGGATCTCACTGTCAGAGACATGTTAATAATAAGCAAGCTATATTTAGGATAAATAGGAAATAATTAAGAGAAAAGCACTAGAATTAAGAGGAGTTGGGGAAGGTTTTCTATGGAAGATGAGCTTTTAATTGGGACTTAAAGGAAACCAGGGAGGTCAGCAGACAGAAAACAGAAGTGAGAGCATTTCATTCACCAGAGACAGTTAGTGAAAATGCCTGGAAAATGCCTGGAATTAAGAAATGGAGTGTCTTTTTTATGGAACAGCCAGAGACCAAAGTTATTGGATTAATGATATGGCAGACATCATATTTTTGTACTATAGTGATATCATGCATTTAGAACTGAAAAGATGAGGAAACTGAGGTAGAAAACTGTTATGTGACTTAACCAAGATCATACAAATAGCATAGAGAGAAGATTTGAACACAGGTTATCACACTGTCAAATACAACAAATTCAATATTATATTTAGGTAGCAATATAACTAATCAATGCAAGTTGAGTTTTTATTTTTTGCCAAACTCTGTATTGACTAAATTAGATTATTGGGCCTTTGGGACTAGGAAACTCTGTTTCCTTTTTTTCCAAATATGTACTAAAAAATCCTGGCTTTTGTTGCTACTTAAGATTTAGATTGAAAATCCAGTTGAAATAATGAACTTTCAAAGTTTATGAATGTGGGAAAAGGATTTTTGGTTTATAAACTGAATAAATTCTACATAAGCTGCTGTGTAGATTTACAACAATCAATTCAATTCAATTTATGGAGCACCCATTAGGATTTTTTAAAAAGTTGAACCTGTGATTTCATTAGGGTAGGAAGCTCCTCTTGAAGCACTTCTCCAAATAATGAGGCAGCTAAATGGCACAGGGGATAAAGTGTATAACTTGGGGTGAAGTAGACCTGAATTCTAATATACTCCCTTAGAAGCTTACTATGTAACCCTTTAACTGTTTAACTTCTCTTTTCCTGTTTCCTCATCTATAAAAATGATGTTTACAATAACATCTACATTCCAGGGTTATTAAAAAGATCACATGAGTTAAACATTAGTAAATTATTTTGTAAATCTAAATACGCTTTATAAATATCTATTGTTCTTTAGTCAAGGCTGATGGATTGTTAACTTTGCATATTTCCATTTCCAGAGATGTGAGTTGTATATTTGTACTGGAAAGAAGGTAGAAACCAGTTAGCTCAATTAAAAGATGAAAAGTGAACCAAACCCTAGTTAGGAACCTAGATTATGCCTTCTAAATTCATTGTAACTTCTGTTTCTTTTACTTAAAAAAAGAAATGTTTTTCAATGAACAAAAATTTTAAAATAAATATGTTGTAAATCCACAAACAAGTTCCCTTATTGGCAATTAAAAAAAATGTATTGCTCAAGCTATACCTGTAGTCTATCAGTTCTCAGTCAGAAGCTGGGTAACATTTTTCACAATAAGTCCTCTGGAATTGTGGTTGGTCATTGTGCTCATTACAATTCCAAAGACTTTCAAAGTTGTTTGTCTTTAAAATAATTGTTTTGTATAAGTTGTTTTTCTGATATTACTCACTTCACTCTGCATAAACTGATTAAAGTCTTCCCAGATTTCTCTGAAACTATTCCTTTCAGTATTTCTCAACTCATATTAAAATTCCATCATATTTATATATCCCTTCTAACGTACATCCTTCTCTTCCTTTACAACTTTGTTTTTTATATGTCATTTTCCCTCATTAGAATGTAAACTCTTTGAGGACAGCCACTGCCTTTAATTTTGCTTGTATTTGTAACCCCAGAAATAATATAGAGGTCAGCATAATGCTGAACACAAAATAAGCATTTTTAAAATGCTTATTATCTATTTACCTACTGCCAGACCCAAGGTGTTGGAAATAACTGCATTTGACCATTGATTGGTTTGATATAATATCCAACAGACTTGGTCAACTGCATTTAGGTTTAGGAGTTCAGGATTAGTAAACTTCACTAATTACAGTGTCTTTTATGTTGATGAAGACAATTGGAAATACAAATACAGACTACTTGATGATTGGTGGTCCTTAGGATTTTCCTGCTACTCAGTTCAAATGAATATTCCCAGCTACAATAATCAGATATAAGGGCAGAGACCCAGGATATCTGGGTTCTTGATGGGAGTACAAGCTTGAAATTACTGTGCTCATTGTATGTCAAAGGGTCTGTTGGGCAAGGGGGTCACATATAAATTTACATTCCTTTGAGTAATAAACTGCTGTGACTTATGAGCATGTCTGTTCCTTTTCTGTTTGTCCTCATTCATTATTCCTTCAAATCTACCTAAAATAACTTGTTTATCCATTTCTTAATTATAAGCACTCTTTAACCACTGCAAAAAGAACTACTTTATATAATTTTGTATGTGGGTTCTTTTCCTTTTCCTTTAATCTCTTTGGAGGTGTAGACTTAGTAGTATCCCTGCATTAAAGGATATGACAGTTTAATACATTTTTGAGTACTGTTAAAAATTGCTTTCAAGAATGGTTGGACCTCTTTACAGGCCTACCAATAACACATTAATATACTTCTTATTCCATAGCATTTGTCATTTTCCTTAATGCTTATTTTCAAGTCATACATCATCTTTTCCTGCTTGAATATATCCCATACTGGTATCAATTTATCTTCTACTGGGGACAAGGACAGTTTCCAGTTTTAGTTTGAAAGTTGAAAACAAATAAGGCAGTTACCAACTCTTAAATCATACAACCTTTTCACTTTTTTTCCAGGGTAATTTTAGATCCAGATTCTCAGTCTGTGATCAGATTTTTATTTGACATAGTCCAATGGATCAGGCCTATCATGATGCAAAATGCATATCTATTAGGGGGCCCAGCTCCGAAAATTAACTCAAGAAACATCTATAGAAAATTAACCAAAGGCTTAAAAGCAAATTAAGTCAGATCTAAAGAAAATTTTATATTGAAAAAAGTAAGGATTTTTTTTATAAAAGGGAAAAAAGGAAACCATAGCATCTCTGCTATACTTCATTAACATTGCTATTAGATGGCACCTTCCACATTCTCACATTCTCTTTCCCTAAATTCACATCTACCATGCAATCACAACTTGGTAGCTGTTGTCAAGCTATGGAACATTTATCCTCTTGCCTCAATGAGTCCGGTACCTGCCTCACAATCTTCCTGTCTTCAATTCCTACCCTTCTACTAGAGAACTTCAGTATACATATAGATACTCTTACAATATCTTAATTTCTCAGTTCCTCAGTTTACTCTTGTATCTGACCTCAACCTCACACAAAGACTATCAAACCCTTGATCTTACATTCATCCATAAATGCAACATTTCCATGTTCATAAATTCTGAAATTCCCTTATCTGGATACAGTCTATTGTCTTCGTCCCTTCTTCTGCCTTCCAACTCTAAGTCATGTATTTTCCAGTATAAAGTTTTTTTTTTTGCTTCCAAAACTGGTGATTTCTTGAAGTATCACTCATCAAATATGTATAAACTTATCTTTTGGAGATAAACTTATTTTTTTTCTTTGCAAAAATGACTCACCACTGGCAGGACACACAGGGCCACAAATATACATGTAGCATAGCAACAATTTCTAGGAGGACTGGTTGATTACATTAGGACCAGTTCTTTCCTTCATATCCTGTTCTGGTGCCAAGAAATAACAACCTTCTAGTTTGAAGGTCAGTATTTCCTGTTCTTAATTTTGACTTGATGTCAGGTGATTTCTTTGAATATGTAATATAACATGTCTATATTGATTGTTAATCTTTATTTCTTACAGGAGAATTTTACTACTTGTCCTAATTTTCCAACCTATTTTTTCTCAGAATTTGTGATTCAAAAAACCCATAAATTTCCTGAGACAAGCTAGGAAGAAAGTCCCATGTGGAAACATTAAGACAAGTACATAAATAACTATATCATGGAGGGGGAGGGAACAATCCTTTAGGGTTTGAAAAGCGGGAGTAATGTATGCAGAGAATAAAGAATATAGAACCTGCCATTCTAGAATCTGGATTTGGATCTTAATTCTGCCATCTTCTAAATTATGTGACCTTGGAAAAGTCATTATTTAAGGCCTCAGATTCCACAATGGCAAATGGATGGGTTTGTTCATTTCATCTAGAAATCAATAATTTTAGAAATTAGAATACAAGGAAATCATTACAGAGGGCATCATATTTGAGGTTGATATTGAAGAATGAGCAGGATACTGACAGGTAGAGTTGTAGAAAGGCCCATTCTAAGTAGAAGGGAATAGCAGGTGTATTGAACTGGAGTTGCATCCAGAGGTGAGAAAACATGAGATATGTTCAGAGAATAATGAATAAAGAGTGCATAAGGCTAGGGAAGAGGACTAAAAGGGAATAAAGAGAATGAGATGAGACTATATTTATGGATAGCCTTGAATTCCATACTGAAGAGTTTAAATTTAATTCTTTAGGTAATATGGAACCGTTAAAGAATTTTTTGTTTTAATTTTTTAAAAGAGAGGGGATAAGAAATATGGCTTTTACAGTCAAATGGGATGTTCCTAATATGCCATTGTTGCCAAAGTCATTCTGAAGAGAGACTATTTGACTTACATCCAGGGAATGTGAGAAAGAACATATTACAGTGGGAAAAAACCCAGGAAACTGAGGGTTTACTCCCCAAATGCAACACTGACTGATCTGCCATGAACAATTTACTGCAAATCTTTGGACCTTGGCTTTCTCATCTGTAAAATGAGGAAGTGGAGGGCAAGATGACCTCACATTCCTTCTACCTCTAAGGTTCAGAGTCTAGATCAGAGCAACACATTAGGAAAATTGTTTGTGCTATACAATCTGGATTGTGGGGAAGAGATGGTAAGAATAGAGACCAGTTAAGAGAGTGTTTAATGTTTTGGTAGGAGAGAATGTGGATCTCTTCTAAGATGGTGATAGCACAAACAGAGGGGAAGAGACAGAGTGAGTACAATGATAGAGTTAATAAAACTCAAAAATTGATTGAATGTGGGTCTTGAGGAATAGGGAAATATCAAAGATAAGCCAAGAGCCTAACATTTTCAATATGAATGCCTGGGAAGAGAAAGATTCCATTAAAGGATTCCAGTTGACACTAGGGGAAAGTGATGAGTCAAGAGTTAGAAAAGAAGGTCTTTTTGGCATATACTAGTTTTGAGATATCTGCAGTACATACACAAGAATATCCAGTAGGCATTCAGAAATTCTGGACAAGAGATTGAGAATTCAGACTGAAGATTTGAGATTAGATCTGAGATTATTGAATGCATTGTGTGGTAAGTCATTATGATGAATTTTAAAGCTCTTAAAGATACACTTGTGGCAGCTAGGTGGCACAGTGTATAGAGCACCAGCCCTGGAGTCAGGAGGACCAGAGTTCAAATGTGACCTCAGACACTTAATAATTACCTAGCTGTGTGACCTTGGTCAAGTCACTTAACCCCATTGCCTTAAATGATTAAAAAAAAGATACACTCCCAGCAGTGAGATACAGAATGAGTTTCATATACTGAAGTCATGAAAAATGTTTCAGGAGTGACCTGAAGGTCAGTAGAAAAGGATGGCAATGTACTGTGTGGACTTCAAGAAAGGAAGAGTTGTTAAATGAAGAAGAGAGATAAATGGAATAGATGAAGAAGTAGGGAACAAAAGGTATACTTACCCTTCCTACAGGTCCTGTGAATCAAGGGTGTGCTCACAGAAAATTCAGGTTTCCCTTAGAGGAATGTAGTACAAGGCATATTAACTGATTAGATAAGAAATGAGAAAAGAACATTGGATTCAAGAATTAGGTGATCTTTGAGTCAATGTATGCTAAATGCAGATTGAATAAAACCAGATTGAAAATATTCATGAGTGAGTGGGTGGAGAGGAAGTGGAAGCAATAAGACTAGCCCACTCCTTCAATAAGTTTTGTTGTATAGAAAAGGAGAGAAAGGCTGGCAGTGTAAATAATTAGCAGAACTGAGTGAAGGAGTTTTGTTATTTGAATTATGGTAATGAAGATTTGACAGTGTTTATAGTCAGAAGGAGAGGAACCAGTGGAAAATGTGAAACTGAATCTATGAGAGGGAAAATAACTGATGGAGGATAATTCTCTATGAGACAGAATTCAATGGGATCAAGGTACAAGTAGGAAAATTAAATTGCTTAGCAGCCCTTACCTTGAAAGAGTGGAGAAGAGATTGACACAAAAGAGAGGAAGAAAGGTATAGAATGAAAGATTTGAATACAGAGGAAGTTTACATAGAGGAACTTACATTAGGAACCTTAATTTCTTCAATAAATTACAAGAAAATATCATCCTCTAATAAACAAGTCCACAAACATTCATGTGCTGGTGATACAAAACAAGAAGAAAACAGTCAAGGGAAGAGTATCTAAAAGAAGAAAGTGATTGACAGTGTCAAAAAAGTACTTAATAAAGAAAGATAAGGACCAAGAAAAGAGCATTAGATTTGACAATTAAAGAACACTGATATCTTTGGAGAAAGCAGTTTCATTTGAATGCTGAAGTCAAAAGGCAGGCTACAGAGAATTAAGAAGAGAGCAAGGGAAAAGGAAGTGACAGCACTGATTTTAGATAAAAATGGTTTAGTCACAAAAGGGAGGAGAGGTATAGGATGATAATTGTAGAGATAGATGGATCAAATGAAGTTTTTAGGGTTTTTATTTTTATTTTTTTGAGGATGGCTTGAGACATGAATGAGTTTATAGGTCAGGAAGTAGCTAGTAAATAGAGATAGACTGAAGATGAGTGAGATAATGGGAATGGAAGAATATGTAATCTTCTGAAGAAGGGTCACCTAATTACATGAGGGGGGATAAGGGAGAGATAGTGGTAGAATGCATCTGAGTGATATGAGATGAAGAGGGACTAAAATGGTAAATGGCCTCAATTTTTTTCAGTTATCTATGAGGCAAGATTCTTAGTTGAGATTGTGTGGGAGGGGGAAGAGTGGGTCATATGAGGTTTGAGAAGGGATGAAAAAGCTTGGAAAAGCTGGTGTCATGAGTGGGATAGTGAGTCAATTAAGATAGTATTAGTTGAGATATATGAGATATATGATTTTTGAAATTTTCTCTGGTTTCAGGAGAAGTGAAGATAATGGAATAATCCAAGGTTGAGAGAGAGATTGGCAATAGAATAAAGGGACAAGAGACCAGAGATTAGATGATATGGATTTGGACTGGCTCATCAAGATGTCAAAATGTGGAAGGAAGGAGAATTTAGCCCCTGCATTATTGATAGCTTGAGAAAGAACTGAGAGGTAGAGAGACTGGAGGTCATAATGGAGATATGAGACCTAGGGCAGTGGGAGAGTTGAAATGAAAACAGATTATGATCAGATAAAAGGATTTCAGAGTTTAGGAACATGAAAGTAGAATATCCAACTCACTTATTTAACAGATAAAGAAATTAGTGCACAGGGAAATTAAGTGACATCATACTGCCAGCCCCCAAAATGCCCAATGATCACTCTACTAATAATTTTCTTTTCTACAGACATTTTTCTTACTCCTCTTTATCCTTTACCTATCTGAATTTCTGTAGCACTGGAGTTATTATTAGAGTATATTATTTCACATCTTCTCCCAAACCTCATTTCTGTAATAGCCACATTCTATCATTCATAAATTCAGTGCTTCAATAAATAGCTATCACATTCTCACATAAAGCTAAAAGTCATGCTTTTGTCTTGCAGATTACTCCACAGCAACCCTTTGGGTTCAACCGAGCTGAAAAGGGGGCAATGCAGAACTCCACTCCTCCTAGGCCTCTACCTTTGTCATCTGAAACCATAATCTATAATAATGATGCTTGGCTTAAGGTCCAGGTGGGACCAAAAGTTATTTATTCTAACCAAGACTCAGAAGAAAATCAATCTGGTCTTGTTTATGCTTCTTTGAACCATTCTGTCAATGAAGTAAACTTTTTAAGGAGAGGAGAACATGTGTATGACAAAGCAACCTACAGAGCATGCATCCATATGTGTAAAGAGTTAAATTTGCCTCTGGTTATTCTTTCTTTCCCATGGGAGAGGGTGCCTATCCTCTCATTAACCAACTTTTTATCTAGGGGGTATCATTGTTGACCCTTAAACATTCCAATGAAATTGATATTCATTTTTGTTGGGTCTCAAGAGTCCACATGGCAATTGTGAACACCTCTGGAGATTCACTGGAAGTTTCAGTCTCAGAACAACCAAACTTGTTTACCTGAAAAGGTCATCTTGACAATCTTCATATTTGGATAAGAAAAACAGAGTACCTTGACATGGTATTACTTTGCTAAATATCACCCAACAGATGTGACTGATGAATTATGTTCTTTGGAGATTTTTATTCAAGAAATTAAGGGAAGAAAATGAACTCTTGTTTTCACTTCAGATCACTATACCCTACTTAAACAGGAGAAATAAATACTTCAACTACTATCTCAGAAACATAATAATGATGGTACTTTTTGTTCCAGTAAACCTATAATGAGAGGTTACTTGGTGGCAACCTCTCAAACCTTTCCAAAATAGCAATTATGGGCAAGAGATAAAGCAATTTCAGATGTCCCCATTGTCTAGACAGTGGTCATCAAACTATAGCCTTCTGGTCAAATTCAATCAACTGGGTTTTTTTTTCAATTTTTTTTGTGCAACTTCAGAGCTAAGAATGATGTGGGTTTTTTACATTAAAATAAGCTGTACTTTTTAAAATGGAAAAGCTATTCTTTGCTTCTTGACCTATACAAAAACAGGCTGTGGCCAGAGTTTGCTACATTCTGGTCTAGGGCACCAAGAATCCTAAGGAGGTATAAACTAGATGAACAGAGAAGGCTAATCTCTAGCCCCTAATCAATTCACTCAGTACTCCCTCCCTAACCTCCACCTCTCCTTAAACCTAGCTCTAATGAAGTTGCATAAGGCCCCCCTCAAAGGTTTGCAACATAATGCAACCCTACCCACTCCTCCTTCCCAAACTGAGAAAAACCAAAAAAGAAGCTTGTTCTGACTGGGTCAGCAGTGCTATGTGCTGCAACAGTACTCAGCTAGAGAACTGGCAACAGAAAGAAGTAAAGCAAAATGTGAGAGTGCTCCTTTTTCTATTAGGCCTGCCTGAAGCAAAGCCCCAGTCCCCAGCCCCCAGAAGTCCCTTGGGGTGGTTTACTTAGGCCAGGGAACATGAGAGAAGACTGATACATCTTTGGGGTCTAAATTCCAGGGAAACTGCAATCAAAGGAGAAATCAGAAAGTAAGCAATAAGGGAATATAAAGGGGAAAAGATTGAAATTACCACAGAAGTCAGGAGGAGGAAAATTCAGTTAATGACCTCAAGCATAAGCAGATAAATGAACAGGAAAGATATTATTTTTTTTAGATTCACTTATTTCTTTTTTGCAAGGCAATGGGGTTAAGTGGCTTGCCCAAGGCCACACAGCTAAGTAATTATTAAGTGTATGAGTCCGAATTTGAACTCAGGTACTCCTGACTCCAGGGCTGGTGCTCTATACTGCACCACCTAGCCACCCCAGGGTCAATGTTTTTAGAATTATCCAAGGGAAGAGCTGCTCCCCTAAGGAATTATACTTCTTCCTTCTCCCCCTTGACATTATAACCTTGGATCACTGTCCGAGATACTTCATACTTTTATGGCTGTTTTATCCAAAAAAAAAAAAAACCCAATGCATCTAATTTTCATGGTGCTTCAAGGTTTGCAAAATGTTACCCCATTTGATGCTCATGAGGTAGGTGCTCTCATTTTACAGATGATGAAACTGAGGCTAAAAGAGTTTATATGACCTTCCCAAGACCAGGCAACTAATAAATGTTGAGGCAGGATTCAAACACAAATCTTTCTGACTCTAAATCCAAAACTCTATCCAGTGTACCACCTAGATGTCCTTTATATGAGTTAATTAATACATAATTATATGAGTTAATTAATACATAAAACCATCCATAAAACCATTCTCTTTTCACTGCCCATGAAATAGTTATGCTATAATAAAGTAATCAACTTGAGGGAAGGGATAGGAGGTAGGCAGAAGAGGGGAGAAGTCAAGGAGTAGGAACTGAATAGAAAGAATTAGTTCCTCAAATCTTTTCCCAGGTCCCACCTTGAGGGAAGGGATAGGAGGTAGGTATTAAAGGGAAGTCAAGGAGTAGGAACTGAAAGCAGGTGTGAGAACAGAAAGAGCTAGTTCCTCAAACTTTTTCCCAGGTCTCTGTTGGGAGCTGGATAGTTGTGACAACTGGAGAAGAGAATTGCTGCAGCCCTGTCTGTGGAGTCAACAAGGACCCCACTTTTCTCCCTTTAACAAAAGCTGTCAGGCTGAACCCCATAGTGTGTGTGTTTGTGCATTTGTGTGGTGTATGTGTATGTGTATGCTTGTGTGTGTGCTCAGCTGTCAAATTGATTTCCCTAAGGTCTAAGTCTGACCATGTTAGGTCCATATTCAATAAACTCCTATGGCTCTCTATCACCTCTAGGATCAAGTAGAAAATCCTCACTTGGAGGTTCAAAAGCCTTTCTTAACCTGCCTCTCACCACCTAATCGTTTCTGTTTTTTACATCTTAACACCTTTTCTACCTGGGCACTCTTTAATCCAGTGACACTTGCTGCTCCTTCCCAAAGAAATGCAGTGAGGGGTGACAGGTGAGGCAAAGCTAAGGCTCACCTTAAGAAGGGTTGAGTTTATGTATGTATATACAATCAAAAGTGAGATTCAACTCTGCCTCATCTGCCACCTCTTCACTGTAGGTTCCCATTTCCAGACTCAGGACGTTTTGCCATTTTCATTGGTTGTCCACTATTTCAGGAATGCTGACCTTCTTCACCTCTACCCCTTAGCTTTCCTGACTTTCTTCAAGCACCTGCTTAACTCTTACCTTCCACAGGAAGCCTTTTCTGATGACTCTTAATTTTAGTGTTTTCCTTCTGTTGGTTATCTCCAATTTATCCTATGTGTACATATTTTTAAATTTTCATAGTTTTTTGAACATTGTTTCCTGCATTAGATTGTGAGCTCCCAAGAGCAGAAACAGTCTTTTACCTTTCTTTGTATCTCCAGGGCTTAGCACACTCCCTCCACACATAGTTGGTACTTTGTTAATGTTTATTTCTGGAAAACAAAATGGTAAAACATCCCAGGGTCTTTACAAGAAAACTCAAAATGGGGTTATGAAGAGTTGGATATGACTGAACAACAAGTTTTTAATAACTGATTAAATGACTCACAGGAGGGTATAGAGGGACACTAGAGGAAGGTACAGGGTTCTCCCATATTCCCTTGCTCTAAATCATCAAGTCAAGAATATATCTTCTGTGGAATGTACCATTTTATTTGCTTATTTTTCCATCTTGAATTCACTTCCATTTCCAATATGATTCTGATATTGGGGTCAAAGTTGCTGTGAATATTTGATGATGTGCTTAAGTTTTGTAAACTTGAAGTTTAAGTTTAGTAAACTTGAAGCAATATTTCACGTTGTGTTCTGTGGCTAGTATAAATAAAAAGAAAAGAAAAAGAAAAGAAAAAAGGCTAACTTACATCAAGGCTTCTAAGCTCCAGGCTTAGATCTGGGTTTCTTAACCATTATTTGCTATGAACCCCTTTGGCAGTCTGATGAAGCCTATGGACTCCTCAGGATAATGGTTTGAAATGCAAAAAATAAATTACATAAAAAATAGAAATACAATTACAATTTTACCATTATATGAAGCACAATTTAAAAAATATATTTCTTAAAAGTTCATAAATTGGGGTGGCTAGGTGGCATAACGGATAAAGCACCGGCCTTGGAGTCAGGAGTACCTGGATTCAAATCCGGTCTCAGACATTAATAATTACCTAGCTGTGTGGCCTTGGCCAAGCCACTTAACCCCATTTGCCTTGCAAAAACCTAAAAAAAAAGTTCATAAATCCCAAGTCAAAAATCCATGCAATAGGATAGCCTCCTGATCATACAACTTACATTGAGAATTATTTCCAGAATTCAACCTGGTTCAGTGGAAAGAACATTAATTGTACCTGGAGTCAATTGATCTTAGCTTAGATACCTGCTCTTCTGTGGCTTTGTTCTATTTATTTTACCTCTCTGAGTCTCTATTACCTATCTGAAAAAAAAGAGAGAAGGGAGATACAATATTTGCATTTCTTATCCTTATATCTTAGTTATGAGGATCAGAATAAAATCACTTATATAAAGTATATTGAAACTATAGCTGCCATAAGTTACTTTTTAATTTTACTTTAAGTATGGTCACAAAGGAACCTGTGTCTTCACAAATTGTATCTCTTTACATATCAGACCCATTGTATCTAAATCTGCATATATGACCTGAGTTCTAAATTGCTGAAGAGCAACTCCATAGTACTGAGATTACTGACATATTACCCCATGAGAAATATTTTAAGACTGTAAGTTGGGCTACATGGCCTCTGAGATACATTTTATTTCTGTGGGTCAATGATGCAATGAATTTTTGCTCTATTGGTATTGTTCCTTAGACCAAGAGAGTTGAGTTTTTCCATTTCTTGTGTCCTATCATTAACAGATTGTTCTTCAAGTTTTATCTTTCCCCAGGCAGTTGCGTGGCACATAGATAGAGCACTGGACCTGGAGTCTGGAGGACCCAAGTTCAAATCTGATCTCAGATGTTTAATAATTACCTAGCTATGTGACCTTGGACAAGTCATTTAATCCCATTTCCTTGGGAAAAAAAGTTTTAACTTCCCTCCTTCTTGTTCACCTTGAATCCACCAGCTTCTTGTAAGAAGTTCTCTCTCAAGAGAGTTAGGAGGTCTGATTCAATTGAACTTTTCAGAAAACATACAGTGCAACATGTCTAGGGGAAACAGGTCAAATACAAATACAGATAAATCAAATACAAAACAGAATGTGCCAAGTACCAAAAAAAAAAAAAGAGGTGCAAACCAGGTCATGCTGACATCTAAGGAAGGAAAGAGGATTAAAAGAATGTGGGTGGGATGTGGGTGAAATAGTTCTCTTCTCCCAGGGTTTTGCAGAATCTATGTTCATTTGCTATTTTTATGACAGAGCTAACTAAACATTAGCTCTTCTGTTGGTCCTAGAAGAGAATGTGATCCCAAACAATGATTATTCATTTTCCTAAAATTCTATTCCACAGCAAAATAATGTCCTGTGGAGTTTATTATAAAGTTATCTTTATCAGAAGCTAAAACAAACAGAATCTGAATTGCAAAGGGATCTCAGCTGTTATTGACCTATTCCTCCATTGAAATCACCTCTATAGTATCTCCCCATAGGGGAAGTCCAGTTTCTGTTGAATTCTTCCTAAGGGAAAACATTCCACCTTTTAACTCCAATTGTTATAAATGTCTTCTATCAAACCAAAATCTTCCACTATACTGCCTTCCACACATTGTTCTACATTTTTTTCCTCTGTGGACAACCAGAATAAATGTGATCCCTCTTTCAAGTAAATTGCTCACTGAGTGATTAAGAATCATTATGATGGCTTCACTAACTTGAAATTTAACTAATTCCTTCTGCAGAACTTTGGATGTCCTTCTGGATGCCATTTTGAGAGGTTGGACTTAATATAGTTTTGGAGTCAATGTAGAGGCTGATTTGTAGATTTTTTTTAATTGGTGACCATTACTAGAAACATGCGCCACCATATGTAATGCTGTCATTTCTGCCTCAGACCCAATAATTGTAACTGGCATCTGTGAACATCACAGGATGTGTAGGCACAAGACAGATATCTAGGACCATAGAAATCCTCATTCCCTAAATACAGCCTAGGAACAGCCAAGAGAGCAAATTGAAATCAAAAGAGGCCAGGAATTAAAATGGAGGAGTAGATAGTCAAGCATGGGAGTGTGAATGCTGCCTCAAATTCCAGCCATGTGACATAAGAAACTTAACCTCTCAGCTTCAGTTTCTCATCTATAAAATAGAACTATTAGAATTATTTACCTCACAGGATCATTATAAGGATCCAATGAGATGAATTTATGGAAAATGCTTTGCAAATCTCCAAGCATTATATTTATTTATTTGACATGTAAAGTCTCTCTTGACACCAAGATTCTGTGTCAGAGTAATTATTGTAATGGGTTTGTTAGCTATCATTGTCTTTGTCGTCATCATCATCATCATCATCATCATCATCATCATCATCATCATCCTTCCAAGCAAGTCTATAGTTAGGAACTCAGGTTCATGACACAGCAAAGTGATAGGAAATAGTCCCCTAAATAGGGAGGAAACATGTTTGTGTTCTTTTATAGACATACACATATGCATTCATACATACATTTGCACATGTATAGGTCAGTGGTGGCAGCATGTAGCACACATACCTGCATACACAAATTTGTATATAAATAAACACAAAGTATATTAAATTAGCATATACCCATACATATATGTGTGTGTATAAAAGCATGCATGCATACACATGTATGTGAATTTAAGGTATATCATGTAAGACTGCATGCATATATACATTCACAAATACATATGCAAACATGCATGTATGCATATACATGAATATACAGTATATGATTAGAATACATGCATATACACAAGTGCATATATCTTATAAATAAATATTATAGAATGGGAAGGTGAGGTAGAGGATAGTAGTCAAAGGCAAAGGGCATAAAGGATATGGGCAATTCTGTATTCTCTACTTAAGAGTTACCAATCTATTAGGAAAACTTAGGACAAAAGAGGGATTTAGACCTTATCTTGACCCCTTAGCTCTACTAAGGAAAAAAAAAAGACAAAGCCACAGGAAAGAGTAACATCTGGTCTTGAAGCTTCTAGGCTAAAGTTACAGATAGGCATAACTGCCAGTCAGCCAGATCCAGATACTACCAAAGTTTTCTGTGTTCATTGCTTTCAGCCTACATCTCACATTACCCAATTTTATTTTATTTCTTAACAACTATCAACTGCAGATCTTTTTTTTTTTTTGCAGATCTTGTGGTATGAGGTTTAACAAGAAGTAAACTACCACTTCATATATTTCTCACCCATCCCTTCTTTTAGAACCTACTGTCCTATTTTGTATAATGAGTTTCTTCAACAGATTACAGAGCCAAAGGCACGTCAAAAAAGGGGTTGGAAAAATATGAGGTTGGATGTGATCCTTCGGATCACTTTCCCTTGCTTGCTGTCCTGACATATTTGAAGGGGAAGATTTAAAAAAAATAGCAACAGGCTAAGCATTTGGCTTGTAATATCTCTATATGCAGAAGTTTCAGGAAAGCAGAGTGTGAACTGTTGCCCAGAAAGGCTTTCTAACAATAAGAACTGACCAAAAATGGAGTGGGATGGCTATGAAGATAGAAAGTTGTCCCTCAATATAAATCTTTAGTAGAGGCTAAATGTTGACTTGGCAGGAATGCCAGAGATGGGATTCCTGTTCAGTTATGTATTTTTATCTCCAGTATATAAGCAGCAAATACCCCTGTTAATAGGCAATTAATAAAGACTTGTTTACTTTGACATTCAACATTTCTCTTAACACTGAAATTCTATGATTCTAATACCAGTATAATTATTGTAATCTTCCTGTTTGTCTTCTAGGTAGGTTATATATACAGAATCATCTAGGATACTTGAGTATAATTTTGATTCTGATGAACTCAATGCAAATATGTCAGCTTGCCATGCTGACCTTTGTCCTTTGGATTGCTGCCACCCATGAAATTACTCAACTCTGTGAGTTACTATGTCAACTCAATAAGAAACCAATTAATCCTCCTAATACCTTGTTTGGCATAGGCAAGCTGATACAAATAATTAGTCTACATGGGACCTTCCTATTGGCATCATTAGAAGACAATTAACCTCCAAAATGCATAGAAACAAGAGATGAGAGAACAAATAGAATTCAACCCCGCCATACTCTCTGAACGTGACTATGAACATTACAAAGTTCTGCTACATACTCATTTGAATAAATAAAAATGAATAAAAAAGAAATTTATTAAATACTATAAACCAAATACTGAGCCAAGCATTGGGTATACAAACACTAAGTGATTTGGTTTCTGTTCTCAAGAAACTTCCATGCAAATCTGGAGAAAGAAGTACAGAAAGGGAAGTTCTGTTGCAGAACAAGTGAAAAAACTAAAATGCTCAACTCAATCAGCAGGGCTAATGATTGGAATCAGAGATCCCTAGGATGGGTCAGTAGATCTATTGATAATGCCCTGGGATCTAGAGGGCACAGAAATAGGACAGAAGGTGTTAGGTCTAGAGGACCTTAGTTTAAAAATTAATTTAATTTTTATTAGTTAAAAGTAAATGGGTCTGTCTGGCCAAGCCAGTTTGAATCATTTGAGTATGAACATATTTCATAATTGAAAATGAATTCTTTCTGGTAGACTCATGGCCACTAATATAGCAAATGGTCACCCTAAGAGGAAAGGCAATCCTATGAGAATATTCCTAATTTTCCTTCTATCAGTAGATTGACACAAACAGATAGGATCCAATTCCTGGCCTAAACTAGAATGTGGTCAATGACTATCATTCTTGGACCATTAGCTGAGCCTGAAAGTAGGCAGTATGCCACAGATTTCAGATGAGGTAATAATCATATCCTGTGGTATGTCATAGTTGGGAGATAAGTCATAGATAGAATATGATGGAATCATCTTGTAATTATCTCCATTAAGAACATCATTCAATTTCATATAAATCCTTACTTTCCCATGAAAAAGAGATATCTGAATCCAAAGATAAGCCAGATATAATATTAGGAAGAGGAGACAACTGGGTTGGTAATATAGAGTAAGAGGAAATAGCCCATGTGACTAAATGAATGCTCTCTGCCTAACAAATATCTAATCAGTTACTAAGCTAAAGTCTTGAGTTATTTATCCAACCAGCTTTCATTTTAGGTATTCCTTAAGTATGATGTTATCTTGTGACTTCTCAGTAACAATGTCACATTTATATAGCATTTATAGCATATATAGATTTATAAAAACCATGAAATAACCTGGTAAATAGATCATATATATATATATATGTATATATGTATATATGTATATATATATATTATATATATATATATATATATATATATATATATATATATATAATACCCATTTTGCAGACACAGAGCTACTCTAGGACATTTTGGGGTCCATTAATTTTTTAAAATAAATTTGATAACTATATTTCAACATGATTATTTTCCTTTGTAATCACATTATTTTATGTTATATTTTAAAATATTATTGTGAGAATGGATCTGTGATCCAGGAAGGGTTAAGAACTTTTGCTCTAGTACATGTCTGCTGGATGATCCCATTATATAATACATTATTCTTTATATTACATCTTTTTTCATATAATTAAATCCTTCAGGAAACTTGTCAGAATTGTCCCGAAATAGGTGGGCCTGCTTAGTCAGATCTGTTAGTTTAGGTTGAGTGTTGCACCAAAATGAGATTGAGACCATTAAATAGTTAACAAAAGAAACTTTAATTAACCCAATGGTTCTTAATCATTTCCAGTAATAAAACTGATTGTAATCTAGTGATTGCTTAACAGAAAAATATTTTAATGCATCAATTAGAGAGGAAACTAATTCTATTGAAATACAAATATCAAGATATTTTTTAAATTCATGGAACACTTCTGGTCATGTGACCACTGAAACAGAAAATTAAGCATATTCTCAGATTCTCACAATTTCTCAAAGCTGTCATATAAGAGAGAAAGCAAATTTGAGCAACTATAAAGTAAAACCTGATGAGCCAATAGTAGGAAACGCATCAGTAATCCCTGACCTCTATCAGACTCCTTCATTGGGAGACCCTCTGTCCCACTGTCCACTATGTTCTGGCAACAGGGCAGCATAAGCCAACTTATAAATGTGATACAGACTTCAACTCTAAACTCCCCTAAATCCCTCTCGAGTGCTGATGAAATTTCAATGACAGAAGCTTACTTGAACTGGTAAAGCAGTGTACTAATATACCCTACTACTAGTGTTTGGCCAGAGAGATGGAGAATGAGAGGAATTGGAGTGGCACAAGTGTATGAGGCTGTGTGATGTTACAGTCAGCCTGAAGCAATACCACACAAATGGCACCAATTTTGACATTTCAAAAGTCACATGAGACTTTTTTGCCCATCTTAGGAGGAGCAAGCTTTGATTATCTAGCTCCTAGGAAAACCATCATCAAAGGGAAGGAGTTAGAAATTAAGCAACAAGAACAAATAATGAAAAATTAGACTAAAATTATCCAAGGTCTTAGGAGGACAAAGACTAAGTTAGTCCTTGACTATAAGCAGATAAAATAACAAAAGCAAAAGTAGGAATTAAAGGGGAAGAAACAATTTGGAAATTCCTGTTTTCAGTGGTGAAATAGGCCCCCACTAATGAATTCTTTAATATGAGAAGAGAGATCATATAGAGGAAAAGGATCTTAACAAGTACCTTTTATCTGCTTAATGTGGCCAGTTCTGTGTTGGAGAAAAAAGGGAATCAGAGTTCCCAGAGGAAATCAATACCCATAAGAGTAGGAGGACATGGACGTAGCAAAGAAATATAAAAGAAAAAGAAGAAAAATGACCATGAAGAGGGCAAAGTTCAACAATGAATCACAAAATCAGAAACACTGGAAATTCTTAACATTTCTATTATTAACCCAAGTTGCTATTTCTTTTTTTTTTGGTTTTTGCAAGGCAGTGGGGTTAAGTGACTTGCCCAAGGTCACACAGCTAGGTAATTATTAAGTCTCTAAGGTCAAATTTGAACTCAGATCCTCCTGACTCCAGGGCTGCTGCTTTATTCACTTCCTTTAAGTCTTAGCTTTATCTTTTTATTAACTCTTGGGTTATCTGTAACTTTGATTATTTAAAAGTCACAGTAAAATTTAGCAATATAGAATTACTAGGAAACCATTAGAGATGGAAGATGATGACATGGAATAGTTTGGGACCATTGAATGACAAAGGGAGCACCAAGATTGATATTTAAACCTGCACTATAGCTCCATTTCATTGTTTTCATATTTCATTTAATTAATTTCATTTCTTAATGTTGACTGTATTCTTTTCTAATATTTTCATTGTAATTTTTCAGCATTTCCATTATGTACCATATATGATTAAATAGTTGTGTAGGTTTTTGCAAGAAAGCAGAAGAGCCTATTTGCAAAGTTCTATTAATTTTTTGTTCCTGTTGTCCATTAAACCAAAGCAAATATAATCACTTAATTTCAACTTTTATCCTCTTAGTGGGTAGCATTGCCTGTCAAAACTCCAGGGTCTATAACAGTATCAATTTTATTACCTTCTGAGAGACCTGAATAAACTCCAAAGGTTTAACCCTACCTACTACAAGAACCACAAAATTTGCTTGTCAGATTTCTCCTTTGGAGGGCTACACTTCTGAGCTTCCAATGGATTTCTGTAGCTTGTCTGTAGAATTTGGCATTTTAAAAAGATTTAATTAAAATACTGAAATGCTGAAAGAGAGTGAACTTTGTTTTGCTTGGGTTCTGTTTGATCAAAGTCACTTTTATTTATTTGTTTGTTTGTTTGTTTACAGGCAATATTCAAGAATTGTTCTGAGGCTGGCATTTTTCAGAATTCTGAGTTCAAGAAGATAAAATAGCTTGCCCAAGTCAAGTTGCTCTAGGATTTCCTTTGGGGTAAACACCTACATAAGGGAATTTTACAGAATAGGACATAATAAGCATCTCTTGGGCAATTTATGGAATAATAAAAGATTTTCCATAACAGTAAAATAAATAAAGATGATTATACATGAAACTGCCCCCAGTCTATATTGATTATATTATATTATATTAATTATATAATATTAATTATATTATATTATTAATTTATTTGTTTGTTCATTTGTTTATTTATTTATTATTTGTTTGTTTCAGTCCAAACCTATAGGTAGAGGTTAAATACTCAACAATAACCAGAATTGGCAACTTCAAGTAGACAACTGTAGCTTTATAATAGCAGGAATATTGTATTATTGAGACTCAACCTCTCCCAGCTCCTGAACACTCAAACACTCAAATGGATCTGTGGTCTCAATGACTTGTATGTTCCATCCAAAAATGCAGATCACAAACCATGAATATAGCCCATGAAATTATGTTCCTTGTTGCCTTTGATATAACATAAATGCTCAGACTCTGACTTTTTATGACCTGGTCTTACCTGATATTACTTGACCCCCTCATTATGACCCTAACCCCCCACTGTTTTGATGCAAACATGGGTTGTATTATTCATGAGATCAAACCCCTGCAACCTAAAATAGTTTTAGAAAGAAGTTTTTTAGGTTGTTTGGTAGAGGCAGATTAGCCAGAAAGAAGGGATGGCTCCTTTTCCTAATCTCTCTAGAAGATTTACATTCCATAAAATTTTGTCAAAAATTTCCCACATACAAATCACACATTAATTATCTGACAAAGATATCACATACAAGTCGCATGCTAATCAGATGAAGGGAACCTAAAACACAAGTTTGAGTGGTCCCCAAACAAGACCTAGATGTGGGGACCTAAAGCAATAGATTCAGGGCCTGGGGGAACCCAAAATTCCTAGGACCTATCTCCAGCATTTCCAGAGACTTATTGGGGTCAGACCAACATGAGGGTAGAAACAGTTTTGCGTTAGATTTAAATAGTATAATAAGGAGTTTTCCAAACAATATAATAAAAAATTTCTCCCCCAGAAGTAGAAGTTTCAAAATCATAAATTTACATTTGAAGCAACCCATTTGATATATGGAAACTGCCTCTGTTCTGCCCACTCTGTCCTTGGCTACACTCTCTAATTTTAATGATTGTCACAGACATTTCCGCTTACCTAGGGTCAAACTGCACACCCCATTCTCATTCCATGAACACTTCAGACCTACTTCCTCTCTTACTTGTCATCTGCTCGACCCTAAATTACTTTCCTCAAAACACAATAACATTAAGACAATATCTTAAAGAGGTCATGTTTTTTTTTTTTTATTTTAACTCTTTGTCCTTCAAGGTCAATTGAACAAAGTCTGCTAAATTTAACCAATAAAAAATTCACACTAAGTTAGCCTTTGATGAACATCATACAATGTATTAAAACCCAATGCCACATTTTAGGAAGGACATTGACAAACAGGAAATGGTCCACAAAAGGGAGACTGGGAAGATGAAAGACCTTATGAGCATACTGTATGAGATCAGTTGAAAGAACTGGGAATGTTGTTTGGAAAAGGGAAATCTTAGGGGAAATATGGCTGTCAAAATATTTAAATAGTTATGATCTCCTTAGGCATAGAGGCTTTAACCTAGAACGGCGGCAGGAAGTAGAAGAGGTAACTTTCAGTTTCATAATTTGTGCTAATAAGTACAGCTGATCAAAAGTAGAATGGGCTTCCCTGATTCCTGCTGCAGCTTCTCACCGCAGGGCTTCGCTGAGGCCAGCGTTTACTCTGCAGAGTTCTCTCACCACCCCTTTAAGCTGTTTTGGGTGATCCCGGGGCCAGGTGGTCTGGAAACCGCCCCCTCTGCCATGGACTCAGGCATCCCTGGGGATCTAGGCATCAAGCCCTGCTGTGCTGTGGCTTTTTCTGACCCCTGGTTCCAGTGAAACAGACCTTTCCTGTGGAGCTTCTGAGTTGTCTTAGACTGGGAAATTGTATCACTCAATCTTTCTGTGGGTTCTGCCTCTCTAAATTTTTGGCCAGAGTCAGAATTTGATGGCTTTTGGAATTGGGGGGGGGGGGAATGAGTTTCTGGGAATTCCTGCCTTCATGCTGCCATCTTGGCTCTTCCCTTTTATTTGGTACTCTTAAGAAAAGATCAGTTGACTTAACTAGAGACACTGAAGGAAGCACAGAGGAGGAAGCTGACACAACAAGCAAGAGCATTGGAGTCATGCCCACTTCAAGCTGGAACAGTAACTGAGGCAGTCTATTAACCTCCTGGACTAAATTGACACCTCCAGACTAGAATCATCTACTAACATCCCCCAGTGGGTGAACATATGATCATGGAAGGTCTGGAAAACGGTATAAACAGAGATAGTTCCTGGGAATAATGTCTTTAGGTCAAGGTAGATGACGACAACCTTAAGGTAGATTTGTAGTTACAGAATATAAGAAGATAAGCCAGCCAAAGGAGAATGAGCCAGAGTGGAGAGAGATAGAAGGAAAACTAAGAAAGAAAAGCCTGGAGAAGAAAGAGAATCCAGGGGAAGAGGGTAGGAAAGAAATATTGTGGAGAGGTCAAGAAGGATGAGGATTGAAAAAAGGTCACTCACTTTGGTAATTAAAATATTACATGCAAATCTGAAGAGTAGTTTCAGATGAATAATGAAATTGGAAAGTAGACTGCAGAAGGAAAAAAAGAAAATCTTTAAAGTTTCTAAATATAAAACTTTGCAGATAAGTGAAATAGAATTGGGAGGGAGGAATCCAGACCTGAAATAGGGGGTGGTGGGAGAAGAGAGTGTGGTTAGGACATAAAGTTTGTTGTATAGAAAGGCAATGACAATCCTTATGGGCCTGGATTATGAGGATGGTCACTATAAGGAAAGTCACTTGATTGTTAACCCTTACTGCAGTCAGTAACCTTCTCTAGCTAGACCTTTCTTGCAGCTGCTCAGCTCTCCCTCCCTTATCCTCTGCAGTGCATTTGCAGAAAAAAAAAACAACAAATTTCAGTTTAATTAACAATGTCTAATCTCAGGAGAGCAGGGCCACCCACTGGAGCAGGAATTAATGGAAATGGACTAGATACTTCCCTCCCTCCCTGCCCTTCCTCCCCTTAGTCATTTCCTTTTTCTTCCTGCTTGGCTGACAAAAATTTAAACAATGAAGGAAAAAATATAACAAGATGTAAAAATCCAAATCTGCAAATATATGTCCTTGAGTCATTGATCTACAAATGGAAATGGTCTTAAAGCAGGGTTTTTTTCTTAACATTTTATTTCTTTTCCAATTATATACAATAGTAATATGTACCCATCATTTTTTTCAAGGCTCTGAATTCTACAATTCCCCCCCCTCCGCTGTCTGTCTGACAGTCTCTACAGTGTTTCCATGACATACATTGATGCAAATTGAATGTTACAAGAGTAAACATAAGAATAGACATAAACCCCCTCACCCCCAAGAAGATGGGAAACCTCAAGAATAGAGAGAGAGAGAGAGAAAAAAATGTACTTCAGTCTGTGTTCATATTTCAGTGATTCTGTCTCTAGGGTAAGTTGCTTTCTTTATCATAAATCTACCAGAGAAGTTGCTTCAATATTTTTCCCTCAGTTGCTATTACTAGCTGTACCTCCACTCTATTTCTCCCCACTGTCATTTATTCTATTCTCTCTCTCCTTTCATCCTGGCCCTGTCCAAAAGTGTATTGCATCTGAGTACCCTCTCCCTCGATCTTCCCTCTCTTCTATCACCTGTTTCCCCCTTCCCTCCCCTCATTTCCCTCTCATCCCATCCCTTTCCTCCCATCCTTCTCCAGGGCAAGACAGATTTCCTCACCCTATTAAGTGTGTGTCATTTCCTCCCTGAGCCATTTCTGATGAGAATGGAGGCTCACTCATCCCCCCTTGCCTTCCCCCCTTCCCCTCAATTGAAAAAGCTTTTGTTTGACTCTTATGTGAAATCTCTCAGCTTCTTCTTCATCTCCTTTTCCTTCCTCCCAGTACTTTCCCCATTGCTCATTGACTCCATCCCTTTACCACATCATATCATTATATTCCACTCCTTTCTATGTCCTGTCGATATATGCTCCTTCTAACAGCTCTTATAAATGAGAAAGTTCATATGAATTGTCAATATCTTCTTCTCATGCAGGAATACAAACAGTTCAACATCATCAAGTTCCTCATAGTTAGTCGTTCTCTTCCACTTCCTCTATGGTTCACCAGAGTCCTGTACTTGGAGATCAAACTTTCTGTTTAGCTCTAGTCATCTCAGTAGGAAAGTTTGAAAGTCCCCTGTTTCATTGAAAATCCATCTTTTCCCCTGAAAGAGGATGTCAGTTTTGCTGGGTAGTTGGTTCTCGGTTGTAAACCAAAATCTTTTGCCTTCTGGAATATCTCATTCCAATCCCTATGAGCCCTTAATGTAGATGCTGCCAGATCCTGTGTAATCCTAAATATGGAGCCTCAGTAGTTGAATTGTCTGTTTCTGGTAGCTTTTAGAATTTTCTCTTTGATTTGGAAGTTTTGGAATTTGGCTATAATATTCCTGGAAGTTTTCATTTTGGGACCCCTTTCAGGGGGTGACTGGTGAATTCTCTCGATTTTTATTTTACCCTCAGCTTCTAGGATCTCAGGGCAATTTTGCTGTATTATTTCTTGAAAAATGAAGTCTAGGCTCTTCTCCTGGTTGTGGCTTTCAGATAGTTTAATAATTTTCAGATTATTTCTTCTGGATCTGTTTTCAAGGTCAGTTGTTTTTCCAATGAGATATTTCACATTTTCTTCTAATTTTTGGCTTTTTTGGAATAGTTTTATTTCTTCTGCTTTCTTGCAAAGTCATCAGCTTCCTTTAGTTCCATTTTGCATTTGAAGGAATTATTTTCTTCAGAGAGCTTATCTCCTTTTCCAGCTGGCCAGTTCTGCTTTTTAAGTCATTCTTCTCCTCATTTGCCTTTTGTTTTGCTTTTTCCATTAGGCCTAAACTGGTTTTTAACATATTATTTTCTTCAGTATTTTTTTTTTGTATTTCTTTCACCAAGCTTTGATTTGGTTTTCATGATTTTTCTGTATTGCTCTCATTTCTCCTCCCAATTTTTCCTCCACCTCCCTTAATTGCTTTTCTTTTTTTTATTTCTTTTTTTTTAGAACCTTAATTGCTTTTCAAAGTCTCTTTTGAGCTCATCCACAGTCTGAACCCATTTTCTATTTCTCTTGGAGGTTTTGGATGCGGAAGCTTCAATTTTGTCATCATCTGAGTATGTGTTTTGATCTTCCATAGGACTGAAGTAATTCTCTATGGTCAAATCCTTCTTTTTCTGTTGTTTACTCATGTACTCAATTCAATTTATTTGAATTTATAGCACTTCCAAGGCTTTGGGGTTGTTTTTTTTGGGGGGGGCACTCCACTAGGACCTTTATTCCTCCAAGGTCTTATGCTCTCTTGCCTGTGCTTTAATAAGTAGATGACCATAGCACTGCCCTCTGCCCTGAGGCTATAAGGCAGTATTCAGCTATCTTAGTATGGAAGGCCAAACTGCAACCTCGGTCTGAGTGCAGGCAAACAGCAGAGTCCTACTACAGGGTGAACAGAGAAATCTCTGCAGACTTCCCTTACCCTCTCTGGGGGTGCAGGCTGCTTCCTCCAGATTCTCGCTGCAGGCTCTGTGGCTCGCCCATGCTCCTCACTCCATGCTCACCACCCCTTCAGGCTGTTGACAGTGATCTCTGGGCTGGGCTGTGCCAGGCCTTTTTTACCAAGCCCTGGTCCTGGTGAAGCACACCTTTCCTGAGGAACTTCTAAGTTATCTTAGACTGGGAAAATGCATCACTCAGTCTTTCTGTGGGTTCTGCCATGCTAAATTTTGGGGGGTTTGGGGGGTCAGAGGTGTCAGGGAATGCTGCCTTCACACTGCCATCTTGGCTCTGCCCCTCCAATTTTTTTTTTAATAAGCAAATTTTTTTCCCCTGATTCTTCTCATGGGAAACATTTTAAGCATATTTTTAAAAATTGCATTTCTTCCTACTAAAAGAAACCTCACAAATATGTCTACATACATACATATATATACATATATATATATATTTCTATATTTGTACCTTAAAATTATTGTTTCTTTTACTGTTATATTATTACCTTCATTTATGAATTCAGTGTGTCCCTTCTTTCATTGTCCACCAACACCCCAATCTGGAGAGGTCTTTCTTGGATTCTAAAACTAAGAACAAAGAAATATCAGATAAACATGTTAAGAAATTCATGTATGGGGTGGCTAGGTGTCACAGTGGATAGAGCACCTGCCCTGGAGTCAGGAGTACCTGAGTTCAAATCCAGCCCCAGACACTGAATAATTACCTAACCGTGTGACCTTGGGCAAGCCACTTAACATTTGCTTTGCAAAAACCTCAAAAAAAAAAAAAAGAAAGAAAGAAAAGAAAAAAAGAAATGCAAGTATAGCTTAAGATATGATAAGAAGGTGGACAAAAAAGTGGATGAACATCCCTGAAAGTGGCTCTTACAAGACCTTAAAACCATCTCTCTTTTTTTCTCACTGGACTTGAATGCTACCAGTGTTATCTTTGTGTGAAACTCACCTCTGCTGCTTATGGTTTGTAGGATCTTGTAGGAGCAAATCATTTTACCTGCCTGAGCCTCAGTTTTTCCCCTTGTTAAGTAAAATGGTTGATTACATGATCTCCAAAGTTTGTTCCTGTTCTCAATCCTGTGATTCTCAAATCTTGCCTTGCCCTCTCCAGTTTCTTTACCTTTACTCATAACCAATCTCCTTCCTTCAATGTCTAATTCCAATGCCATTGATGACACTTTTCCTATCCTCTTCTCCCCTTCATTTTTTTCATGATATCTAGTCTGTATTTATTCTTTGTACTTTTATCAACTGTCTGTAGAGTCAGAATATCATTAACTTTTATGCATGTCTTCACTTCATATATATATATATATATATATATGTATATATATATATATATATATATATATATATATATATATATGTATGTATTTGGTTTTTGCAAGGCAATGGGGTTAAGTAACTTGCCCAAGGTCACACAACTAGGTAATTATTAAGTTTCTGAGTCTGGATTTGAACTCAGGCTCTCCTGACTCCGGGGCCAGTGCTCTATCTACTGTGCTACTTAGCTGCCCCCTTTACTCCTTTTGAAGAGTAAAGCATTTGAGATCAAAATCTCAGTCTTAACAGTTTTTATCTTTTTAATCCTGATGCCTTGCACACAGAAAAATACCTAATGATATTTTCTAAATTTAAAAAAAGTAGTAGAAATATTTCTGCTTGGGGTGGATATGGGTATTTCATGGTTATGAGTGCATTAAAATACAGAGCTCTGTATGGTCTCTTTAATGAGATTCACAGGACTAAGATAATATTCACTTAGTAATCCATATAGGAAAAAACAAAAACAAAGACAATTAAATGGATAATGCATAATGTTCAGACTATGATAGGCACTAGACTGGAGAATCTACTGAATTAATCTGTCATCACATATGTCTGGCACCAAAAGTACTATTAAACTGAGTCCAGAATAGAATAGATGAACAGGAACTTGAAATGAACATGGAAAAAGTGTATGTTACTAAAGGCAATTAGTGTTGTCTGTCACCAAAAGCTACTTTTTAAAACAACTCCGATATTCACCTAGTGATGCTATCAATATCAGTAAAATATTAAAGAATGAAAATTACAGGGACTTTAAAGTATCGTGGGTATTGTGCTGTGCATAATGTTACCACATATTGTAATGATGACTCAAGCAAAAATTAGCCTAACAGGCAACATCTAGGACCCATATGAGTAGAAAAAATAGGTGGGTCAATCATGTAGGGTAGAGCAAAGGAAATCAGAAAGACTGTCCTAATGCTATATTGGTATTCACAAAATTGTAAGACCATGAAGATGATTTCTAGAATATGTAGTATTGCCAGTATCTTCCATTGAGGATTTATAGATCATGGACAAAATTTGCACAAGATAAGAAGGTATAGATTGATTATGATTCTTTCTGATATACCAATATCAATATGGTTAAAAATCCATGAAATATAAGGTAGAGAAGATTCCAAACAATGGAAATTAGGGAGAAATTCATTAACTGGATGAATTCTTCTTTGGGTACTCTTTACCTTCCTATGGATGGTATAGACTACCTATTGGCCATTCATTAATCTCCTATGTAGACTACCCATTGGTCACTCATTGAAGGTTTATGAATATCCTTACAGGTCTGGAAGATTTATTGGAGTTGAATTGGTTCTCTGGACTACTATAGGTCAAATTCATTTTTTTATACTGGCCATCTAAAAATAACATAGCCAATTCTTCTCTCCCCCTTCCTTTTAAAAACTGTCAGAATACAGTGGAGCTGGGGGAAACTTCTAATGGATACCTTTGGAAAGGAGCATGGTACAGTCTTATGTATTCTTACTTGTATTACCAATAACCTTAGTTGTGATCTTGACTGGGTTGACTAGCTCCCAGATATAGCTTTTTGGCATCTTTTTGCCCTCTTAGAGTTATCTCTGAGTAATCTCAGATCATAGTTAAAATTTCATCTAAGTTTCCAGAGATATACATAAAAGGATTGATAATACATCTAAAAATTCTCAAGACAACATTGTATAACAGGAAAAAGATATTCATTATTTCACCCCATAAAAATCATACAATCATAAATGATTCACAGTAGTCCATAAAGTATTAATATAATTTTACTTGTAAGTTGGGAACACTGTAAGTTATTATCACCTGATGCCTTTGAACATCAGAACCTTGTTTGGCTAAATAACATGGGAGTGGGAGTGGATTAGAGACTGGAAAGGCCTTTAAGCACTTTTATTCTGGTAAATAAATGGAGCACTTGGAGATCTTGGTGGAGTACTTGGCTCCTTTGTAATCCTTGTCTCCGGCCCCTCCAATGCTCACCTGGGGAAGATTGAGAGAGTCCAGGAAGTGGGACTCTACACTTGCCCTTCAGTGAGTTCTGCTCTTTGTCAAGGGCTTTACATTGTCTTTCAGAATTATAGTACCACCCAGTGGTTTGGACTCCCATTGAACAACCTGGGCTTTTATTCTCCCTTATTGAGGTACAATGCCTTGCTGCTATTCCAATGCTAAGGCCATCTCTAGAGGAATGCCCCATTATCTTTCTAGAAATCTAGATTTTGGCATATTCTTCTACGTAAGTGACTAGTGCTGTCCCCCCTCTTTAGAAGAGTGGGTCTTTGAATTCCTAGTAGCTCAATATTATTCAGGAAATTTCCTCTTCCTCTTTCCAGAAGTCTACATTGAATTCACATCTGGTATCACACTTACTTGCTTTGTGATCCTAGGTAAGTAATCAAAATAAACTGGAGAAGGAAATTGCAATCCTCACCAGTATCTTTGCCAAGAAAACCCGAAATAAAGTCATGAAGAATAAGAAATGACTGAATAACAAGTACACCAGTATGCCAAAAAAAAAAAAAAAAAACCCTCTCAGATATGCAGGTACAAAGTAGGAAATAAATGGCTATACAATAGACTTTTTGTTTTTGGTTTTTGGTTTTGGTTTTTGCAGAGAGGGCAAATACTTGGGGGTTGATTGTTTTCTTTCCTCCCCCTGAACAGAAAAGACAGAAGAGGTAGGGTTCCTTAAATTCTTCTCAAAGTAAAAAAGATAAGCCCTTTGTGAAAATCAAACAATTACCTGAAGATTGTTCTATTTTTATATTATCTAGGTCCATGTGGTTTCCCCCCTTTTTCCTTGTCCACTCTTAAGCTATTTCATCTCAAACTAGAAAAAAATGGGTTTATTTATCTGAAATCTTGAGCAAAGGCTTTAAATTTTACCTTCTTTGCCCAAGCCTGATGTATCAGAGAAATCTTTCTCAGCATTCCAGAATCACAGGACTGTTAGGTACCTTCAAAGATTATTTTCTAAGACATATATTTGTCTTCCAGCAAATCTATAAGTATGTCATCTTAATTGGATATATTCTTTTGAAGAAGAAATTATCCAGTAGAGATTTTTAAATTTAAACTTAAATTTATATCTCTTACTACAGCTAGATAGTAAATGAAGGCTCCTTTTCCTATGGAAAGCCAAGAAAGTCTTGAAATCCTGGTTTGTCTGGCTTATACAAACAAAGATTGGGTTTCTATTTTCCCTTCACTCAAGTTCTAATAATAGACTCAATTCTGCACCAAAAATTATTAACAAAAGAATACTGAAGAGTTAGAGAAAGAGAGAAAGTCAAAGAAATGCCTGTTCAAAGAAAAAAAATGAAAGATTAAATTAAATTACGTTGGAGTTCAAATATGCAGAAAAAGAGCCAGAGATTTTCTGGGGCTTTTACATAACCACAATTATAGTTTCCTTTGGAGTTTTAGTTAACTATTCATATTTTATGGAAGAAAAATGCACCAAAATGTTTGAGCTCAATTTCATGTTAAAAGATATTCATTATTACATTTTTTGTGGGGGATGGTTTTTATACTTTGAAAGACTGAATTCATGATGGTGACTCACTGAATACCATTACCCAAATAGTAATTTTTTTAAAAAAATAGATGAATCTTTTTTGTTAGGCTTATCCTAATGAAGATCAACAAGGAACTTTTAATTTGCTTCTTTTTTCCAAGTTGGGTTGGTTCTCTCCTCCTTGGGTAGTCTGATTGATCGTTTATTCCTATATTGGTTCTTGACTTGATGACTAATTTGCTTTAATCCTACTGCTACTAAGAATTTCTGACCTCAAAAGATTCAAAAAAAGTCAGTCAACCTCATAGCAGAGACTTCAGAAATGTATTACTCTGCCTGGCTAATTATTTTTAAAATACATTTTGATTGATCTCTTTGGTTTCTTATACAACTTACTTTTCTTAATATATCCCTCTTCTTCTTTTTTTTTTTTTAAGATTTTTCAAGGCAATGGGGTTGAGTGGTTTGCCCAAGGCCATTTTAAGTGTCTGAGGTCGAATTTGAACCCAGGTACTCCTGACTCCAAGGCCGGCGCTCTATTCACTGTGCCACCTAGCTGCCCCCTGTATCCCTCTTCTTAATGGATCCCCAAAACCACCCCTTATTATGAAGAATAAAATAAATGATGAAAAAAGCCAAAAAACCAAAAACAACCCCAAACCCTAACCACTAGGTGGCAAAGTAGGTAGAGCACCAGACCTGGAATCAGGAAAACTCAACTTCTAGAATTCAAATCTGGCCTCACATACTTACCAGCTGTTTGATCCTGGATTAGTCATTTAACTGTTTGTTTTGCTTTCGTTCCTGATCTGTAAAATGTACTAGAGAAGGAAATGTCATATCACTCTAGTAACTATCTTAAATAGGGTCCCAAAGGGTTAAGCATGCCTGAAAATAACTAAACAAGTATATATATGGAGAGAGAGAGAGAGAGAGAGAGAGAGAGAGAGAGAGTGTGTGTGTGTGTGTGTGTAAAGATTGATTCTTTTCCTATTTCTTTGATCTTTTTGGAATTTAGGCACAATAGTGATACTTGTGGGTTAAATGTATATTTGTGGGTTGCGTTTAGGAGAAAGAAACATAAATAGTCTCACTAGGTTAAGACAGATAGTTCTTGGGGCAGCTAGGTGGCGCAGTGGATAAAGCGCCAGCCCTGGAGCCAGGAGTACCTAGGTTCAAATCGGGTCTCAGACACTTAATATTGACCTTGGAAAAAGCCTAAAAAAAAAATATGAAGTTGTAGGGGTGGCTAGGTGGTGTAGTGGATAAAGCACCGGCCCTGGAGTCAGGAGTACCTGAGTTCAAATCTGGTCTCAGACACTTAATGATTACCTAGCTGTGTGGCCTTGGGCAAGCCAATTAGCCCCATCTGCCTTACAAAAACCTAAAAAAAGAAAAACAGACAGATAGTTCTTGGCATTGGCTAACTCTGTTTTGGTTTCACATTTCTTGAATGTTTCAACCCACTTGTTCCTCAAGCAGTTTCAGTAAAACATACAAATAGCTTAAAAACAGAGTTTTTGAAAGGACCTCTGTCAGTGTATGTTCTGTTGCTTGTCCATTACTAGATGTCTCTTGTAAATAATAAAACTTGAACTGATCTAGCTTTGTTTACCTCTTTCCTAAAAATTCCTAACCTAAGTAGATGTAATGGGTTACTTTGGCATCCTGCTCTACATAATATTCATGGCTCAAAGATTATGCACAGTTTAGTGACATTTGGGGTTTAGTTCTAAAACGCTTTTTCTTTTTAGTAGTATCAATTCATGCTGGCAACAGTACATTAACAATCTTTTTTTAAACTGCTCCAATATTTATTTTTTATTTTTGTGACCTTTGGCAATATGATAGGTATGAGGTAGAGTCTCAGGATTGTTTTAATTTGCATTTCTCTAATTAGTGATTCATAGCACTTTTTCACATGGCTATTGATATCTTGAATTTCTTCCATAGAAAACTACCTGTTCATATCCCTTTTCTTAGATCTTGTAAATTTGAATCAGTTCCTTAGTTATCTTGGAAATGAAACTTTTATGAGGGAAATTTGATGTAGATTTTTTTTTTTCCTTTCTAAATTTAACTGCATCAGTTTTATTGGTGCTGCTAACAGTTTTTGCTGAGCCAGTCTCTAATCTGGATGTGACAGAGCAGACCAGACACAGAGTGACAGTAATCAAATAGCATTTTAACTACTTTCAGTGCAAAGAATCAATTTACAGGGGCAGCTAGGTGAAGTAGGGGATAGAGCACCGGCCCTGGAGTCAGGAGTACCTGGGTTCAAATCCAGTCTCAGACACTTAATAATTACCTAGCTGTGTGGCCTTGGGCAAGCCACTTAACCCCATTTGCCTTGCAAAAACTAAAAAAAAAAAATTAAAATAAAAGATTTCTCTGGTTCTTTTGTTTTTACTGATTTCCAACCAGAGTCTGCCTGTGAATAGAATCTCTCTAGATATTAAATTATTCTTATTAAATTCATTGCACATATCATATTGATTAGTGGCAAAACTTTTAAAATTCATGTTATCAATATAGTCCTCTCTCAATCAATTTTTTTTAGGTTTTTGCCAGACAAACGGGTTAAGTGGCTTGCCCACGGCCACACAGCTAGGTAATTATTAAGTGTCTGAGATCGGATTTGAACCCAGGTATTCCTGACTCCAGGGCTGGTGCTTTATCCACTACACCACCTAGCCGTCCCTCTCAATCAGTTTTTAGCTGGTTCTCCCAACTTGTCCTTGCTGCTTTGTGCATTGCCACAGACACCAGCCCAGTTCCAGTGCTAGAAAGCTCTATCCAGACATTTCTGTCTTGATCCTCTCTGCTGCAAGTCTCTGACCTATGCTGATCTGAGTTCAGAAAATGACCCACTGTAGTTTCTCCTTGGATTTCCCAATTTCAACTCACTCTAGTGTCTCAGCATTTGTTGGCATACTTCAGGGAGAAAGTTGGATTGTACTGCTTTCTCTTAGTCAGCAAACTTTGCCAGTTTTATCCATAAGTTTTATTTTAACATATATTTAACCACCAAAAATGTGTTATTTGTCTTTCTATTTTATAATATTTATAAAATCTATATCCATTAACCAAATGGGTAGCTAGATGGCAATTCATCTTCCTGAGTTCAAATCTGACCTCATATACTACTGTGCAGCCTGGTCAAGTCATTTAAGTATATTTGTCTCAATTTCCTCATCTATAATATTAACTAGAGAGCAAACCACTCCAGTATCTTTGTCAAGAAAACCCCATACGAGATGAAAAGTCAGACAGTACTGAGAAATAACTGAACAGCAGTAAAATTAGCCAAACAAAAAAGATAATTTTTTTTAGCAAATGGGAGAAGTGGTGATCTTTTGATATGCAGAATCAGTTTATATCTTATTCATGGCATATATCATAAAGTGTTTCTATGACTTTGGTTTCAGTGATTTTTACATGACTCCTCTACATCATTTGTTAATGAATTGTCAGAATTGGAGCAATTAACAAAGCCTTGTAGTTGTTTTACTTGCATTGCAAAATTTGGGAACTATGCATTTGTGAAAATGTCTAAAATATTTTTTCTCCTTTTGCTATGTTAGGATTATTGATATTTCTTACACATAAAAAGCCACTTTACAAGGCTACTGAAGTGTTTTTCTGAACAAAATAGTTCAAGTTTAAAAGTCTCTCCCTCAGGATCTCATGGCCATACAATGAACACTGGAAAATAAAGAGTATTGCTTCATCTACTTCAGCCTTCATCCAAAAATTGGTTTAGTTCATAAATGATGGGTTTCCCCCATAATCCACTGGGACAGCTTGCCCATATCATCTATACCAGAATTCATCATCTATGTCTCATTTCTGGTTCTTCTTGAATCACTCATGAGTTCCTGTCTTTGTTCATTCTCCTTCCACATACTTTCATTTAATTCCACTTATTCTTATCTTTAGGTCTTAGGAAATATATGGACTCATTGCTGTTGGCCAAACACACTTCTGCTAGGAAGCAAAAAAAATGTTTCAGATCAAATTCATACTTGTTTCTGGTAGCTCAAATCTATTGCTCTGTCTCTTGGCCCCTTTTTGAACTCTCCACGCCTAGGTGTTTTTAAGACCAGGTCATAAAGACTTGATTCATATAAAGGAAATACCCTGGACTCCAGGAATCCAGCCAAACTTTAGGATTATTACCCGTTTAACCAGAAAAGGAGTCAAATATAGGAAATTTAAGTGAAGTAGCAAGGTAATGAAAATTTAGGTAGCAGGCTCTGGACTCCAGGAAGTCAAAGAAGCATAAACTACCAATGATGATCCAAGAGATTGCATGCCTTTTAAAAACCTTCTATCTCTTTAAGTACATAGCACAATGCTAAGCATACAGTAGATGCTAAATAAATTCTAATGTCTATGAAGGTCTGTTTGTTTCTAATTTCATTATAAATGGTCATTTAAAAATATTTTAATTAAGTTTTGAGTTCCAAATTTTATCTCCCACCATTTGTGATGGTAAGCAATTATGTACAATTATATATAATATTCACATATAAATCATTTTGACTAAGATTTGAATAAAAGGAAAGATGAAAGAAAATGAAAAATAGTATGCTTCAGTTTGTATTCAAACAATGTCAATTCTTTCTCTGAATGTGAATAATATACTTCCTTAATCCTCTAGGGCTGCCTTGTATCATTGTATTACTGAGAATAGCTAAATCATTCATAATTCTTCATTGAGTAATGTTTCTGTTACAGTGTACAACATTCTCCTGTTACTGTTCACTTCACTATGAATTAGGTTTGGCAAGTCTTTCCAGGTTTTTCTGAAATCATCCTTCTTGTCAATTTTATGGCACAATTATATTTCATTATAATTATATTCTACAGCTTGTTTAGCCATTCCCCTATCGATGGGCATTCTTCTATTTCTAATTATCAGTCAACACAAAAACAGCTGCTAAAAATATTTGTAATACAAATAGATCTTTTCCTCTTTTATTTGGATGACTTTGGGATATAGATCTAGTAGTAGTATTTCTGAAACCAAGGAATGCCAGTTTTATAGGCATTTGAGCATTCCATATTGCTCTGGAGAATTGTTGGATCAGTTCACAACTCCACCAACAGTGCATTAGTGTTTTCCTACATCCCCTTCAGCATACAACATTTTCTTTTTTTATTGAATTAGCCAAGCTGATAGGTGTAAGGTGGTATGTCAGAGATGTTTTAATTTGCATTTCTCTAATCAATAGTGATTTAGCATTTTTTCTATGATTAAAGAATAAATGTAGTCTTTTCAGTGAAATGATCCAGGGTCAGTCAGTACAGACACAAGGAAGAATCTTTCATATCTTGCATGGACTCCTCTCTCAATGGATCTCTACATGGGATCTTTGAACAGTACTTTTCATTCATTGTAAGTGTATAAGAAAACTTGTTCATTTATTTAGTCATACTTCATGGTAGGGCTTCCATCCAAAATTTTTGAATATTTTTAATTTGATGAGTTTTTTCTCTCATTATTAATCCACCTTATTAATCCATAGAATTATACATGTGAAATGCCAAATAATGTTGTTTCTGATTAATGTATTAAAGGATATGTTTGATAAGATATTTGTCGGTATATAGTATTGATTTATTGGATATTTTCCTATTCATATGTTAATTTTTGGCATGTGGTTACAGTCATGATGGTAGCTTCCACATTATTCTCTACATTTCATTTTGAATATCATCAATCTTCATGTTTTTCTATTATATTTATAAATGTTAATTATAGGGAATTATTATTTCTTTTATGCATTATTTTATGATGCTACATTTTGATGCTTAGTTTAGTGCCATTGGTTTGACAAAATATAATTTCAAATTATGACTACATGAGAAAATATGGATTGATATGTTTGAAATGTATTATTGAGTAATAGAGATAGGCATACATTGCTGTTTCCTGATATTAAGAACAGACCTTCAGTGAACAAATAAGGAAATTCTAGGATTATTGAAAATCTATGCAAAAGACTTGGAGAATTGTAAAGGAATTTATAAAAAGACAATATCAAAAAGAAACACTTCTGGAGGTTTAGTCAATGACAAGACTCATTAGATCATTCCAAAATTCCTGATCTAGTGACAATAGGGGATGTAGCTTCATTTACGGTCTCAGTTTATGAGCTTGTGAAGCAGGTCCTGACCCTGGAGTCTTCTTCCCTTTTAGAGAGCCCTCACCAGCTTAACTTCAGAGAGTAGTGTCCTTGCTCATCTGGGCCAGTACATTCCAGAATGCAATGTCTATGCTAACAGGTTATCTTCTACTTCACAACCTAACACCTTCCCACCATTCAAGTATTCTTATGCTTATTCTCTCTCCCAGGTTCTATGATCCAGTTACACAAGTCTTTTCTTTGTTCCTTACACACAAGACTCAATCCTGGCAGCTATATAATGACATGAACTAGAAGTCAGAAAGACATGAAATCCCCCCTTCAGACACTCATTAACTGGGTGACTCTGGAAAATTCCCTTGACCTCAGTTATCTCGTCTATAAAATTATTATAATAGCAATACTAATCTCCCAGCCTTGTTGTGAAGCTCAAATTAGATAATACTTGTGAAGTGTTTGGTATGTAGGAGATTTCATATATATATATATATATATATATATATATATATATATATATATATTATATATATATATATATATAATATATATATATATATTATTTGTTATTAGCTATTATGATAAATACTTCCTAGGTCATGCCTTTTCATAGGCTTTTACTATGCTAGAAAGAGCTCTCTCCTCAACTCTACCTCATGGCTCTCATCTAGACTCAACTCAAATCCCACTTTTTTTTACATTAAAAAATTTTTAAGTTTATTTATTTTTAAATATTTAATATAATATTAATAGAATCAATTAATAACATTAATATAATATAATTAATTAATATTATATTAATACTTTAATATTTTTAATATTTAATATTTATTCTCATTTTGTACAAATGTTTTTATACATTAATAAAATATACCCCCTCCCCCCAAAATATAGACTCCCTAGAGCGATAAAGGGGAGAGAAAAAAATTAAAATTAAAAAAAATAATAGTAATAATTATAGGTATGGCCAGGTGGCACAGTGGACGGAGCACCAGCCCTGGAGTCATGAGCACCCAAGTCCATATCCAGCCCCGTACACCCAAAAATCACCCAGCTGTGTGACATGCAAGCTACCCAAACCCCACTGCCCTGCAAAAAGAAAAAAAAAAGAAAAAAACCAAAATAAAATAAAATAGTAATAATAGTGGGGGTGGCTGGGTGGCAGACAGAGCACTGGCCCTTGAGCCAGGAGCACCTGGGTCCAAATCTGGCCTCAGACACCCAACAATCACTCTGCTATGCAGCCCCAGGTGAGCTACCCAGCCCCAATTGCCCTGCACCCTCCCCAAAATAATAATAATAAAAAATGTGCTTGAGTCTTTGTTCCAACACCAAGAACTCTGTCGGGGGTGGATCACATTCTTTATGGTAAGTCCATCACAAAAGTTACTTCCATATTTTTCCAACGTTGCCATTGCTGATCACAACTCCCTCCTTTCTTATTTCACCACTACCATTTTCTCTCTCCTTTCACTCTTACTCTGCTGTAGGGTAGCTGAGTGGCACAGCAGACAGATCCCTGGCCCTGGGGCCAAGAGGCCCTGAGCCCCCATATCACCCCTTAGGCCCAGCATCCATCTGACCCTATGGTCCCGGACAGGCCATCCAATCCCAGCCCCTTGCAAGAAGTAAAAAAGAAAATGTGTTATATCTGAGCACTCTCCCCACGTGGTCCATCCTCTCCTCCATCACTCACATCCCCCTCTTCCCCCGTCCCCCTTCTCTCCTTCTTACTCCAGATGTCTATACCCCATTGACTATATATGCTGTTTCCTCTCCTAGCTACCTCTGATGAGAGCAAAGATTCCCTCATTCCCCCTTGCCTTCCCCCCTTCCATATCACTGCAGTAGCTCATTGTAATAAAGAAAAATCTTATTATATGAAATATCTTGGCCTATTCCCCCTCTCTTTTTTCTTTCTCCCATTATATTTTCCTTTTTTCTATTGACTCCATATTTACTCCATATTTTATCTTCGAATTCAGCTTTCTCCTGTGCTTCAACTATAAAAGCTCCCTCTACCTGCTCTATTAACTGAGAAGGTTCATATGAGTATTATCAGTGTCATTTTTCTATGCAGGAATACATGCAGTTCATCATCATTAAGTCCCTCATATTTTCCCCCTTTCCTCCAATCTCTATGCTTCATGTGAGTCCTGTATCTGAAGATCAAACCTTCTGTTCAGCTCTGGCCATTCCAAAAGGAACATTTGAATTTCCCCTAGTTCTTTGAAAGTCCATCTTTTTTCCCTGGTAGAAGACATTCAGTTTTGCTGGGTAGTTGATTCTTGGCTGTATTCTAAGCTCTTTTGCCTTCTGGTATATTATATTCCAAGCCCTACGAGCTTCCAATGTAGTTGCTGCTAAGTCCTGTGTGATCCTGACTGCAGCTTCACGATATTTGAACTGTGTCCTTCTGGCTGCTTGTAATATTTTCTCTTTGACTTGGGAGTTTTGGAAGTTGGCTATAATATTCCTAGGAGTTGGTTTTTTGGGATCTCTTTCTCGGGGGGAATCAGTGGATTCTCTCCATTTCTATTTTGCCCTCTGCTTCTAGAATATCAGATCAATTTTCCTGTAGTAATTCTTTGAAAATGATGTCAAGTCTCTTTTCCTGATCATGACTTTCAGGTATTCCAATAATTTTTAAATTATATTTCTTAAGTCTGTTTTCCATATCAGTTGTTTTTTTCAATGAGATATTTCACATTTTCTTCTAATTTTTCATTGTTTTTGGTTTTGAAGTATTGATTCCTGATTTCTGGCAAATTCATCAATCTCCCTGAATTCTATTCTTTGTCTGAAGGATTTGTTCTCCTCAGAGAGTTTTCTTAGCTCTTTTTCCATCTGGCCAGTTTTGCTTTTTAAAACATTCTTCTCCTCAATAACTTTTTGAACTGTTTTATTCATTTGACCTCAGCTGATTTTTAGCATGCTATTTTCTTCAGCATTTTTTTGGATTTCCTTGACTAGGCTGCTGACTTCATTTTCTTGTTTTTCCTGCATCTCTCTCCTTTCTTTTCCCAGTTTTTCTTCCAACTCCCTCATTTGATTTTCAAAGTCTTTTTTGAGCTCTGTCATAGCCTGAGCCCAATTTCTATTTTTCTTGGAGTCTTTAGATGCAGGAGCTTGTGTTTCCTCATCTTCAGACTGAGTATATTGATCCTTCTTGGGTTCATAGATAATGTATTTCTCAATAGTGTTTCTCTTGTTTCTCTGCTTGCTCATTTTCCCAGTCTAAGCCTGTTTTGGGGGTGCTTCCTGAGCTTTTGAGACACTCCCACAAGGGTCTCAGTGTGTGAGGCTTTGTCTTCCCTCCTGGTCTGTAAATGACCACAAGCTCCCTACCTCTGCCACAGGGCTCATTGGGGGGTGGCCCTGTTGTTCTATGGAGGGCCTGGACTGCAATCAGGGTCTGAATGTGGTCAGAGCCCCAGAGGCCTGTTCCAGGGACAGAGGACAGAGCTCCGAAGTCTCTCTCTCTTCACTCCCCTCCCTAGGTTCAATGGGCTCATGCCCTGGGGGTTCCTGCTTACCCTGCTCCACCTGCTTCTATTTCCTGGATCTGGAATGCAGTGGCCAAGCAGCTCACTGTGTGCCCTGAGGGCTGGGCTTCACATGCTCACTCTGGCAGAGGTCCCCTGGCTGTTCCCCCAATTTGTTCCTGGTGCTCCCCAGGGGCGCAGGTCAGGAAACTCCCATGCTGCTGTGAGTTGTGGCTCCCAGCGCCCTGGGACTGCCTCCTGGAGGCTGAATTTCTTTCGCTCTGGTGGGCCACCCCTCTGGTGGGCCACCCCTCAACCCCGGGGAGCAGAGCCTTTCTCCTCTTTTCAGGTTACCTTGAGTAGGAAAACTGCCTCATTGGGCCCCTCTGTGGGTTCTGTCTCTCAAAAATTTAGTTAGAGTCCTTAGTTTCAAGGATTTATGAGAGAGCGCCTAAGACACGATCCACTCTTGTTGCCATCTTGGCTCCGCCCCCCCAAATCCCACTTTTTATAGGAATTGCCCTATCCCCACCTGACCTTCTCCCTGAGAATGCTTCAGTTATCACTGTAAGTAGCTTGTAAGATTATGCATTTGGACAATTACCATATCATGCTGATACTGCCTGCTTAAGTTCATTCTAGGCTATGACATAGCACAGAAATCTGGTTTCTTATGGTAGGAATATTCCCAAGACTATATACCTCCCCAATATCTTTTGAACAATAGGAAGTCTCAAAAAGGATAGAATGGTAGATTGATTATTATATGTATTGGGAAGAGGCAAATAAAATGAGGAATGATCCATTAATCTCGTAAAAAGATAGTATTTGGATCAAGCCTGGAGCAGTTGGAAATCTGAAACCTAGGATTAGTCATCAGGTCATAACTGTTGTTATGGAGCTTTTCCAATGGTGAATTCTGATAAAACATGAGGAGGGGGGCAGCTAGGTGGTGCAGTGGATAGGGCACTGGCCCTGGAGTCAGGAGGACCTGAGTTCAAATCTTCCCTCAGATGCTTAATAATACCTAGCTGTGGGGCCTTTGCAAGCCACTTAACCCCATTGCCTTCCAAAAACCTAAAAACCAAAAGAAAACAAAAAAAAAGTGAGGATTCCAAGAGCAATCCAGTCAGATAGTCACTACTAGAGAAGTCAAAAGATTAAAAAGTAAGAGAGTGTACTGCCAGTCAGATGAGCCTGGAATTGAGGAAATTTGGTGGCAAGCAATAGGGGAGAAGTTCAGGCAGGTACAGAGAATTAGGCAGTTGTGACAGCAAGTCTGAGGAGTGATTCTAATCCTTGAGAGCACGAAGTAGGGTTCCAGTTTTTGAGAAACCAGAGCATAAATTGCAGGGGATTTGAACCAATTTTCCTTTGGTTATTGAGAAAATCAAACAAGATAATGCAGGCAACGTACACTGTAGTATGAAAATGTGAAACTATGTTCATGTTAGAGATTAAAATAGCAACAATGACAACAACAAGAATAGTGTTTATGCAATACTTCAAGGTTTGATGTTAGGTCCTTTCTCTCTTCAAAGCCTTGAATTTGCTTATATGCTTTTATATTATATGTAAGAGACCATTGAGGGTCACAGAGAGCTCATTGCATGACTGGGAATAGCCCTAGTGTTCCTCTTGCTCAGGAACACCCTTGGTTGAATTTTCTGGTTGGCTCTCTGGATCTTCTTATCTATTCCTCCTGTTTGGCAGCTCCTGGAACATTGTGTGAGAGCACTAAGCCTGAGAATGTACACTTTCTGAGTTTTGGAAGCCTTGTTTGATTGCCTGTTTGGAGAATGTCATGTGTATGGGAGGAAGCCAGGAACTTGCTGCTAAATAAACAGAGAACATGCTACTTTTGACTCCCACCTCATTCAACATTCCTCTGAGAACTTGACTCCAGCTAGACTGAGTCAAGCAATAGGTTACAATAGTTTCGAGTAATAAATTAGCCGGCAGGCATACAACAATTATATCCTTTAATAAGACTTTAAGCTCTAGAGACTCAGTTAAGAGAGACTATTAGGTTCTCTGTCTAGTCAACACTCTGAATGGTGACTTGCACCCATTGGGTCATGTAATGTTGACTGATTTGAGTTAAACTTGACCCCTTTGTATGGACAAATTTTTATAAAATTAAATTTAAAATGTAAAGGATAGAATTGTAATGTGACTATAATAAAAAATTCTTTGAGTCCAGAACCTATATCCAGGGTAATTTTAGCTAAAAGCTGTAGGGGTTTCTGTGGCCTTGAGGAGCTGCTGTTTAATTTCTTGGAGGACACAGAAAGAACTTTATTAAGAAATCATTCACAGGAGATTTAGGCAGAAAGCCTGTGGACTCATTCTTGGTAACAAATTTCTAAAAGGTGTAAAACTAAGTAGAAGAGCAAGTTGCAACTTACAAAGTCTGAGCTGCATAGCTCTCTTTAAAAACATATAAACCTCTCCAAAAATAGCAATAATATTTAATTACACAATATTCTACCCATATACCTTGAGGACATTTCATCAACAATACTCTGTGCCTATGACAGAGAATAATACCAAAAGAACTACAGTAAAAATCTCCAATAGTGGGAAATGTAGGAATAAAACTCTCAAAATCCCTTGCCTTCAGAAAGCAGGTGGCAACATAAAGAGACTGTTTCTTTTTTTAATCAACTCAGAGATTCTTACTTCAGGACTGGATCTCCTCTGAGAGAAATTTGACTTTGATTTAACAATAATTAAATGATACACTATTAGTTCTTTGCCTTCCAAGCATAACCAGGCAATGTATATTCGTCAATAACTACAAAACAGTTCTGGGGTTCAGAATTCTCCAGTTATTAATAATTTCCCCCCTTAGATCACATATAAATGAATAGCTGGGGAAAAAATACAAAGCAGTCTTTATCTTGATAAGTACATTGTCTCTAGGAGCTGCTGTTTTCTCAGTGTTTTGGTAATGTCATTTTTTATTTTAGGATTTTGAAAGGCAAATGGGGTTAAGTGGCTTGCCCAAGGCCATACAGCTAGGTAATTATTAAGTGTCTGAGGCTGGATTTGAACTCAGGTCTTCCTGACTTCAGGGCAGGTGCTCTATCCACTGCACCACCTAGCTGTCCCTTCTCTGTTTTTTATGAGTTATTGTTGACATTTTTCTTTGTCTTCTCCCAGTTTTTTAAATTTAATCTGCAATAGTGATGTTTTTCTTCATTCATCTCTTAAATCTAAATAAGGAAGAAAGCAATAAATAAAGTTTTGATTTATAGTGTTTGGCTGTTTCTGAATTATAAATGACTCTCAGGAGTTGTCTGAGCTTTTTCCATTATGTCCCTGGATTTTTAAAAATAGTTTTTAATTTCTTTTTAGCATTAAAAAATTGACATTCAAAATTCTCTTCCTTCCTTTTGTCCCTCCCCCCTCACTGAGAAGGCAAGTGTTATGTCAATCATATATGTGCAGAACATTTCCATATTAGCCATATCACTATCAAAAAACAATAAAAATAAAGAAAATTAAACATTATACTTCAATTTATTCTCAGACTTTACAAGTACTTTCTCTGGGGTAAGATATCATTTTTCATTAGGAATCCTTTGAAATTTTGTTGGGTCATGATATTGGCCTCAGACACTTATGAGCTGTGAGATCTTGGGCAAGTCACTTAATTTTTATAAACTTTAATTCACTGGAGAAGGAAATAGCAAATCACTCCAATACCCTTACCAAGGAAATCCCATGTATAATGTCCATGGGATCATTAAGAAGTCTTTCATCTATTTATCTATCTATCTATCTATCTATCTATCTATCTATCTATCTATCTATCTATCTATCTATCTATCTATCTATCTATCATCTTCTACTCCTCCAGTTTCTGGTTCAGCTGAAATCTTATTTTTGCTAAGAGAAATGAATATTAATAACTAATGATATGGGAAGATTCAGAATCCCTGCTCTGCTCCCTTTTCTAAAGATTTTATATCAAAACTCAGTCTCTGAAGGTTGAATAAATTTTATCCACAATTGAGGTTAGACCTCGTTTAACCTAACTAGGAATTTAATCTAAAGTGTGCTCTACACAGATTTGGGTAGGGACAAATCTTTAAATAGATTGCACAATTCTGGGCACTTTAAAAGTAAGTGACATATTTAAAGCTCATTAGAATAGATCCAACCCTTCTCTGTAATATTTATTCTCTCTCATTACTAATTAACCAATCAGATTTTACTGCCACCCTCAGGAGTACCAAATCTTCCTAGAATAAATAAAATGTGAGAGAAAATAAGATTCCTATCTTAGGACCATTAGGAAGGCTACCCAGGTAGTCTCCTTAGAGTCTCATATTGAACTAATTTCCTTCTAATCACCCCATACCAGATTAATTCCTACTTTCCTTGCCCTTTCCTATTTTAAGAATCTTTCTAAAGCTCTCCTCACTCAAGGGAAATCCATAATCTCTGCCAATCTTCAACCTATTTTCTGACTCTTTCATGGGCAAATTAACCAATCAAAGATTGAAAACACTGATTTCCTTAATTGGATTGAGGCTCAATTTTTCAGATAAGGAAACTGAGACTTAGATCAAATGACTTTTTTATCATTAGAAACAATTTTTTAATATGCATAAGGCAAGATTTGAACCTGGTCCTTCAGACTCCAAGTCCAGTGCTTTAAGGGATTTGAATTTAGAAACTGAAATTTGGAAGGTCTTCACAGTTAGAATTATTGAAGGCTATGCTTCCATTCTCCAAGTGTCTATGATTTCATTTGCATGACTACTCTTACAAAAGCAAATAGTTATATATGAATTCATGTGGTCAAAAGAAATCGCCACAAGCAAGCAGGTTTTCTTCTTTTTGCTTTACTCTCTGATTCCATTTTCCTTCTCCTATACTCCCCATCTAGTCAGGAAACCTTATCCAAAGCTCACAATCAACCTTACAATGCCCTCCCCGCCCAGAAAATTTAATAGCCTTCTTTTAATTTATTCATTAAATATTTACAATAATCACAGTGATAATGAACCTGTGGGTTCATTAGATATCTTTTAAACATCCACATAAAAGAAAAATATGTTCAGGTAATTATTTACTCCTTGAGTCAACTTTAAGGAATTTTGGGGGCCCCCCAAGAAGTTTGTAAACTACTAAATGTTAACTATTCTCTCAAAAGAAGGTCATTCTGCGGAAGAGGAAATTAGTCAGAAACCCAAGAGAAAACATTTCTGATAACATGTCCCTGCAAAAACAAAAGCTCAAGTAAAGGGGAAAAAATAGCAGGAAAAGATAAATCTGAAGCTACAGAAGTTCAAACAAAAGGGAGAAAAAAGAGGAAGTGATTCAAAGTGACTTGCCTATTTAAAATTTCTTTTCAATGAGCAAATCTCAGTATCTAATTCAAGTATGAATACCATTTCTCAATGGTGATTTCTAATAGAACTACTATATGAATATTCAGAGGAATATTTTTATCAACTATATTGTAAATGTAAGGATTTTTTGTTATTTTTTTTCCTTAGTGGCAACTTGATTTAGTGAACAGAGAATTGGCTGCAGGAAGACTTTGATTCTAGTCCTGTTTCTGAGATACATGATGTAACCCATGGCAACTCATCCCCCATGGTATCTCCAGCTTTCTGGACTTCAAGGTCAAGAAAAGTTAAAGAACTATAGTTATAGAAGGGCTTTCATCATTTAGGACTTCTTATAGGAGTGAAATCATACATCCAGTATCTATCACTAAATTTTTGTGTGATATACCTTATTCCACTTTTAAAATATTTGAATAAATATAAATGTTTTTATTTTATTTTTTACTTTTCTAACATGGAAAGGACCATGATTGAATCCCCAAGAAGCAGGATACTATTCCTAGTCCCTGGTCTATACCTAAGGCTGATGTTTGATCTAAACTTAGTGCTGGGGATGCTGACTTTTAAAGAGAGTGGGATAAAAAATATAAAGATTATTAAGTTCATTAAAGCCCAGTTCTGACACCCAGGAGAAACTTGTTGCTTTTGTTCTGGCTCATAGCCAGGATTTCCTCAACAACAGCAAAAGGACTCAATGTGCAATATAAATCACATAGGGGGGAAGTAATTGTTTTCTCTCTCACACATGCACTAATAAATATAAAAGACATTAATAGAATGACCTAGAAGAAGATTCAGTTACTTAATTTATAACTACATCTAATCAACTAGAAAACTGATAATGAAAAGTATTAGAATGTAAATCCATAAAACAATTTTCTAGACTGCTAATTGGAAACCTTATATTTCACATTGACTCTGCACTGTCCAAATAACTCACAGTATATAGGGTTTTTTCCCTAGTAAAATGACCAGTCATATCAATCTTCTAATTGGGATCCATTTTTATTGATTTATCTATATATTTTTATTTTTCATCCATATGCACATGTATATTTTTAAGTTACAAAATTTCCTTCTACCCTCCCTTCCTACCCACCCCTACCCCTCAGTGGTGAACAGTCAGGTTAAAAATATACATACATATTTTGGATAGACATATTTATATGTTAGTCATTTTTGATATGAGGAATTAGGATTAAGGGAAAGAAATACATAAGAGCTAATTTTTATAAAGTGTTCATCAGATTCTGAAGGATTTTGTTTTGTTTTGCTTTGGTTGTCTTCATCTGAATGGGGTTAATATTGTCCATAAATGGTCTAATATGGTTGTCCTAGATCTCTGAACTCCTAAGAGGAGCTGCTTCCATCAAAGTTGTTCATCTCACAATGTTGCTGTTAATGTGTACATTGTTCTCTTGGTTCTACTACCTTCACTCAGCATCAGATCCTGTATCTCACTCCATGTTTCTCTAGAGCCCAACCATTTATGGTTTCTTATAAAGCAATAATATTCCATAGTATTCATGTATAACTTGTTTTTTGGGGTTTTTTAAGGCTTTTTCAAGGCAAATGGGGTTAAGTGGCTTGCCCAAGGCCACACAAGTAGGTAATTATTAAGTGTCTGAGGTCAGATTTGAACTCAGGTACTCCTGACTCCAGGGCTGGTGCTCTATCCACTGTGCCACCTAGCTGTTCCAATTTACTCTAAATCTTGTTTGGTCATAAATTTAACTCCCTTCCATAGATCTGATAGATAGAGAGCATTTCTTGATCTTACCTCTGGCAAGATTAATTTGCCTCTGGTGTTGCCCCTTTACATCTAAATCCTGTACTCATTTTAACCTTATTTTGGTATAGGGTGTGAGATGCCAATCTGTGCCTAGTTTTTGCCATATTGCTTTCCAGTTTCCCCTAGAATTTTTGTCAAATAGTGAGTTCTTATCCCAAAAGCTGATATCTTTGGATTTGTCAAAGAGTAGATTACTGTAGTCATTTACAGTGGTTTCTTTTGAACCTATCCTAATCCACTGACCTATTATTCTATTTCTTAACCAGTACCAGGCAACTTTGATGACTGCCACCGTATAGTATAGTTTTAGATCTGGTAGACCTAGGCCACTTTCCTTTACATTTTTTTTAATCAGTTCCCTTGCTATTCTTGACATTTTGTTGCTCCAGATGAATTTTGTTATTATTTTTTCTAGTTCAGTAAAGTAGTTATTTGGTAGTTTGATTGGTATGGCACTGAATAAGTAATTTAATTTGAGTAGAATTGTCATTTTTATTATATTATCTCTACCTAACCATGAGCAATTGACATTTTCCCAATTATTTAGATCTTATTTTATTTGGGTGAGAAGTAAGTGCTTTATAATTGTATTCAAACAGTTTCTGGGTTTGTCTTGGAAGGTAGATTCCCAAGTATTTAATATTGTCTAAAGTTAATTTAAATGGAATTTCTCTTTCTGTCTCTTGCTCTTGGGCTTTATTGTTCATATATAGAAATGATGATGTATGTGGGTTTATTTTATATCCTGCTACTTTGTTGAATTTGTTAATTGTTTCAAGGAGTTTTTTAGATTATTTTCTTGGGTTCTCTAAGTATACCATCATGTCACTTGCAAAAAGTGAAAGCTTTGCTTCTTCATTGACAATTCTAATTCCTTCAATTTCTTTTTCTTCTCATATTGCTACAGCTCACATTTCTAATACTATATGAAATAGTAATGATGATAATGGGCATCCTTGTTTCACCCCCATTTTATTGGAAATGCTTCAAATTTATTCCCATTACATATAATATTTATTAATGGCTTTAGATAGATACTATTTATTATTTTAAGGAAAACTCCATATACTCCTAAACTTTTTAGCAGTTTTTAGTAGGAATGGATATTGTATTTTATTTAAGTCTTTTTCAGTATCTATTAAGATAATCATTATTTCTGTTGATTATGTTGAGTGTTTTCCTAATATTGAACCATATTTCCCTACCTGGTATAAATCCTACCTGATAATTGTGTATTATCCTAGTATTAACTTGCAGTAATCTCATTACTAAAATTTTATTTAAAATTTTTGCAAGAATATTCATTAGGGAGATAGGTCTAAAATTTTTTTTTTTGCCTCTTTTAGTTCTTCCTGGTTTAGGTATCAGCACCACATTTCTGTCATAAAAGGAGATTGGCAGAACTCCTTCCTCTCCTATTTTTTAAAATAGTATATGTAGAATAGGAATTAATTGTTCCTTAAATATTTGGTAAAATTGACTTGTAGGGGCAGCTAGGTGGCCTAGTGGATAAAGCACCAGACTTGGAGTAGGAGTACCTGGGTTCAAATCGGGTCTCAGACACTTAATAATTACCTAGCTGTGTGGCCTTGGGCAAGCCACTTTAACCCCATTTGCCTTGCAAAAAACCTAAAAAAAATTGACTTGTAAATCCATCTGGACCTGGAGACTTTTTCTTAGGAAGTTTATTGAGGGTTCTTCAATTTTTTTTCCTGAAATAGTGTTATTTAAGTAATTTATTTCCTCTTCTGTTAATCTGGGCAATTTGTATTTTTGTAAATATGTATTTTTGTAAATATCTTCATTCAGGTTACCCAATTTATTAGCAATTTGGCAAAATAGCTCTGAATTATCTCTTTAATTTCCTCCTCATTGGTGGTTAGTTCATCCTTTTCATTTTTGAGATGGTAATTTAGCAATTTTCTTTTTTTCTTTTAATTTAAGATTAACCAAAGATTTGTCTGCTTTACTGGCTTTTTCATAAAACCAACTCTTAGTTTTTAATTTAATTTATTTATTTGAGGCAATGGGGTTAAGTAACTTGCCCAAGCCCACACAGATAGGCAATTATTAAGTGTCTGAGGCTGGATTTGAACTCAGGTCTTCCTGACTGCAGGGCTGGTACTCTATCCACTCTACCAGTTGTCCCCAGCTCTTAGTAATTATTAAGTGTCTGAGACCAGATTTGAACCCAGGTACTCCTGACTCCAAGGCCGGTGCTTTATCCACTACACCACCTAGCTGCCTAATCTAGTTTGTTTTTAAATAATGTTCTCCATCTCTTTTCCTTGGTCATAAACTGCTTCCCTTTCCATATATCTAACAGGTATACTACTCCTTGATCTTCTACTTTGCTTATAATATTATTTTATATATCTAAATCTGATATTCATTTTGATCTTATCTTGGTATATGGTGTGAGGTGTGGGTCTAATCCAAGTTTCTTTCATACTAACTTTCAATTTTCACAAATGTGTTTATCTAAGAGAGAGTTTTTATCCCAATAGCTGGACTCATTGAGTTTATCAAACAGCAGATAATAATCATTTCCTGCTATTGCACCTAGTCTATTCCATTGATCCACCACTCTATTTCTTAGCCAATACCAGACAGTTTTGACGATTGAAGCTTTATAATATAATTTTAGATCTGGTAAGGCTAAGCCACCTTATTTTATGCTTTTTTTCCATTAAATCCCTGGAGATTCTCAATTTTTTTAATTTCTCTATATGAATTTACTTAAAATTTTTTCTAACTCATTAAAGTAATTTTTTGGAATTTTGATTTGTAGGGCACTAAACAAGTAGTTTAATTTTCATAGAATTGTCATTTTATTATATTTCCTTAGCCTATCCATGAACAGTTGATATTTGCCCAGTCATTTAAGTCTGATTTTATTTGTGTGAGAACACATTTATTTGTTTTCGTAATTATTTTCAAAAGTACTGAGTCTGCCTTGACAGGTAGACTCCCAGGTATTTTATATTGTCTTTGAATGGGACTTCTCTTTCTAGCTCTTTCTGCTGTATCTTGCTAGTCATATATAGGAAGATTGAGGATTTATGAGAGTTTATTTTATATCCTGTGACTCTGCTAAAGTTGCTAATTATTTCTAGTAGTCTTTTAGATGCTTTTTGGTATTCTGTAGGTATACCATCATGTCATCTGCAAAGAGTGAGAGTTTAGTCTCTTCCTTCACTATTCTAATTCCTTTGATTCATTTTTCTTCTCTTATTGCTGAAGCTAATATTTCTAATACAATATTTAATAGTAGTGGTGATAATGGTCATCCTTATTTCACCCCTGATCTTATTGGTAATGCCTCTAGCCTATCCCCATTGCATATAATGCTTGTTGATGGTTTCGTATAAATACTGCTTATTATTCTGAGGAACAATCCATTTATTTCTAAACTCTCTAGTATTTTGGTAGGAATGGGTGCTGTATTTTATCAAAGGCTTTTTCAGCATCTGTTGATATGATCATATGATTTCTGATAGGTTTTTTTAATTGATATAATTATTTATACTGACAGTTTTACTAATATTGAACCAACCCTACATTCCTGGGCTAAATGCTACTTGATCATAATGTATTATCCCAGTGATAACTTGTTGTACTTTTTTTGCTAAGATTTTATTTAAGATTTTTGCAACTATTTTCATCAGGGAGATAGGTCAATAATTTTCTTTCTGTTTTAACTCTTCCTGGTTTAGGTATCAGCACCATATTGGTATCTTAGAAAGAGTTAGGCAGAGTTCTGTCTTCACTGATTTTTGCACGGAGTTTATATAGACTTGGAACTAATTGTTCCTTAAATGTTTGATAGAATCATTTGGGAATCCATCTGGCCCTGAAGATTTTTTTCTTAGGGATTTCAATAATGGCTTAATGAATTTCTCGTTCTGAGATAGTGTTATTTAGGTTTTTAATATCCTCTTCATTTAATCTGGACAATTTATATTTTTGTAAATAAATGCCCATTTCACTTAGGTTCTCAAATTTATTGTCATAGAGTTGGAAAAAATAATTCTGAATAATTACTTTAATTTCCTTCTCATTGGTGATGAGTTCACCTTTTTCGTTTATGATACTAGCAAGCTGGCTTTCTTCTTTCATTTTTTTGATCATATTGACCAGAGGTTTATCAACTTTATTGGTTTTTGTTCATAAAACCAGCTCTTGGTTTTATTCATTAGTTTTCTTGCTTTTGATTTTTATTAATTTCTCCTTTAATTTTACAGTTTCTAATTTGGTATTTAATTGAGAGTTTTTAATTTCTTCTTTCTCTAATTTTTTAGCTGCATATTTAGTTAATTGATACTTCTTTCTTTAATTTATTCATGTAAGCATTTAAATATATAATATATCCCCTGACAGCCATCTTGAGTGTATCCCATAGCTTTTGGTATGTTGCTTCATTATTGTCATTATCTAGGATGAAATGTTTAATACTTTCTAAAATTTGATGCTTGATCCACTCATTCTTTCAAATGAGATTACTCAGTTTCCAAGTAGTTCTGGGTCTATATCTCCCTGGCCCAATACTGCATATGATTTTTATTGCATTGTGATCTGAGAAAGATGTATTCACTATTTCTGCCTTTCTGCAATTGATCATTAGGTTTTTATACCCTAGTACATGGTCAATTTTTCTGTAAGTACCATGTACTGCAGAAAAGAAAGTATATTTCTTTCTAACCCCATTCAGTTTCCTCCATAGGTCTACGTTTTCTATCAATCTATTTACCTCCTAAACTTCCTTCTTGTTTATTTTATGATTAGATTTATCTAAATCTGAGAGTGGGAGGTTGAGGCCTCCCACTAGTAGAGTTTTCTGTCTATGTCTTCCTGTAGCTCTTTCAACTTCTCCTCTAAGAATTTGGATGCTATACCACTGGGTGCATACCTATTTAGTATTGAAATTACTTTATTATCTATGGTACCTTTTAGGAGGTTATAGTTTCCTTCCTTATCTCTTTTAATGCTATCTATTTTTACAGGTGCTTTGTCTGAGATAAGGATTGCAACCCCTGCTTTTTTCACTTCAGCTGAAGCAAAATTTATTTTGCTCCAACTTTTTACCTTTACTCTATATGTATCTCTCTGCTTCAAATGAGTTTCTTGTAAGCAGTATATTGTAGGATTCTGGTTTTTAATTCACTCTTACATTTTAAGGGAGAGTTCATCCCATTCATTTTCAAAGTTATAATTACTATTTATTGCCTTCCCTGTTATCTTCCCTCTGTTTGCAGTTTCCCCCCTTTATCCCCTTTATCCATATTACACACTGTTTTGTTTCTGAATACCACCACCTTTAGTGTGTTTTCCCTCCTATATCCAACCCCTCCCCTTTTTTCCCCTTTTCCCTTTGCCCCTTCTTCCTTTCCTTTCTTCTGTTAATTCCCCCTTTCCCCCCCTCCCCTTTTCCCATTTTAACACTTTAAAAGTAAGATAAATTTCTTAACTGAGAGTATGCATGTTAACTTTAAGCCAATTTGATGAGAGTATGATTCAGGCAGTTCTCATCTCCTCCTTTCTTTCCCCTCCATTGCAATAAGTCCTTTGTACCTCTTAATGTAATGAGATTTACCCCATATAGTCTCCTCCATCTTCCCTTATATTTACTGTCCTTTTTAAGGAGGTATTGTTTTTAAATCATTCTATCTAAGTCACAGCAAGGTCATGAGTGTTCATCACTTCTGGACATTCTCTCTACTAGAATTACAGTTATTGAAAGTTATTTGGGTTTTTCTCCCAGGTAAGGATAGTGCCTGTTTCATCTTACTGGATAACAGTTTTTCAAATAAGTCATGCATATCCATTTCTTCTGGCTAATTAAGTTCTCTCTAATAGAGTTGCAATTCTCAAGGGTTGTTAAAGTCTTTCTTCCTGGTAGAAATATTTCTGGTTTCATCTTATTTGATAAGTTTTTTCCCTTCCCCCCCTTTTTATATTACCTTTTCATGTGTCTTTTGAGCCACCTGTTTGAAGTCCAAATTTTCTATTAATCTCTGTTCTTTTCATCAGGAAAATTTGGAAGTCTCCTATTTCATTAAATGTCCATCTTTTGCCCTGGAAGAGAAGGTTCAGCTTTGCTGGATAATGGATTCTTTGCTCCATTCCAAGTTCCGTTGCTTTTCAGAATATTACATTCCTGGCCCTTCAATCCCTTAACATTGATGCAGCCAGGTCCTGTGTAATCCTTACTGTGGCTCCTTGGAATTTAAATTGTTTCTTTGGGGCTGCTTGCAGGATTTTCTCTTTTATCTGATAGTTCTGGAATTTGGCTACAATATTCCTTGGTGTTATCTTTTTGGGATCCCTTTCCAGAGGGATCGATGTATTTTTTCAATTACTATTTTGCCCTCTGGTTCCATGATACCAGAGCAATTTTCCATCACCAAATCCTGTAATATTGAGTCCAGGCTTTTTTTTTCTCATCAATGATTTCAGGGAGACCAAAAATTACAAGTTATCTTTCTTCGATCTATTCTCAAGGTCAGTGGTTTTGATGATGAGGTATTTAACATTTTCTTCTATTATTTTCAATTTTTTTCATTTTGTTTAACAAATTCCTGTTGTCTCATGATGTCATTGGTTTCCATAAACTCCATTCTCTTTTTTTAGGGAAGAATTTTCATGACTTACCTTTTGAAACTGCTTTTCCAATTGGTCAATTCTATTTTTGTAAGAGTTTTCCCTTTGATCATTTGAGGTTTTGAGAGACTTATTTTCATTTTTTGCATTTGTCCAATTGTATTTTCCATGGATTTGTTTTCTTGTTGCAAGGTGTTAATTTTCTTTTAGGTTTCCTTTCCCAAATTTTCCAATTGATTTTTAAACTCCTTCCTGATATTTCAAGGAAATTTTTCTGTGCTGGAGACCAAATCATATCCTCCTCCTCAGAGGTTCTATGTCTCCCTGAATTATGGTCTTTTGCTTATAGGGATTTTTCTATGCCCCGCCCCTTACACTGGCCTTTCTTCATTTTCCTAAGATCTTGTGTGGGGGAGGGGCTGGTTCACAGAGTTTTAGTATTGAAATTCCCTAGGGCTTTTATCATTGAGTGTCTATCTCCTTACGGCCAGTAGGGGGTTCTAGAGGCTGCAACCTACCCTCCAGCCCTTCCTATAGGTCCCAGACTGTCAGTCCCACAGCCACACCTCTACTCTCTGGTTTTTTTCTTAGAGCAAAGTGGTTCCCAGAGATAAGTGGTTCCCACAGCAAAAGCCCCTGGGGCTGATCTTAGATTAATCAGGCTCTCGCCCCTCCCCTACTGGCTGCCTCTGAACTCACCCCCCCCCCAATCCCCAAAGACAAACCTTGAGGTACTTGTTTTTCTAGCTTCTCTTTCTGGGTTTTGTCGATGGGACTTCCATTAAGAGGTTTATTTCATATTGTTTATGAGGGAAGATCAGCAGACTTTAGCACAGGACCTGGCTTCTCTCCACCATCTTGGTTAGAAGTCTCAGCCCATGTTATTGTTAAGGTGTACAATGTTCTTCTGGTTCTCATTTCACTCTGCACCAATTCCTGCAACTTTTCCCACATTTCTCTGACATCCCATCCTTCCTGATTTCTAACAAAACATAGTGTTCTAACACATACATATACCACGATTTTTTATCCATTCCCCAATTGATGGACATCCACTAGATTTCCAGTTCTTTGCTACTACTATCAGAGCTGCTATAAATATTTTTGTACATGTGGGATTTTTATTCTTTTTCATAATCTCTTCAGGGTATATAACCAGTAGTAGTATTCTTGGATCAAAGGATATGTATGTATGTTTTTATTGCCCTTTGGACATAATTTCAAATTACTCTCCAGAAAGATTAGATCAGTTTATAGTAGCTCCACCAACAATGTTTGATAGAATTCAGTTTTGAATCCATATGGCTCTAGATATATTTTTTCTTAGGGACTTCATTGACAGCTCGTTAAATTTCTTTTTCTGAGAAAGGGTTATTTAGGTATTTAAATCTTCTACATTTAACCTGAACAATTTTTATTTCTATAAATATTCATCCATTTTACTTAGATTATCAAATTTATTGGCATACAATCAGGCAAAATAGTTCCAAATTATTACTTTGATTTCCTCATTACTGATGGTAAGCTCATCTTTTTTCATTTTTTCATACTAGTAATTTGGTTTTCTTCTTTCTTTTCTTTAATCAAATTAACCAAAATTTTAATCTATTTTAATCTATTTCATCATAAAAGCAACTCTTAGTTTTATTTATTAGTTCAACAGTTTTCTTGCTTTTGATTTTATTAACTTCTCCTTTAATATTTAGAATTTCTAATTTGGTATTGAATTGGAGGTTTTTAATTTGTTCTTTCCCTAACTTTTTTAGTTGGATGATCAGTTTATTTATTTCCTCTTTATTTTGTTTATGCAAACATTTAGAAATATAATATATCCCTTAATGACTGCTTTGTCTGTATCCCATAAGTTTTAGTATGTTATCTCATTATTGTCATTGTCTTGGATGAAATTACTAATTCTGTGACTTGTTGTTTGACCCACTTATTCTTTAAAATGAGGTTATTTAATTTCCAATTAGTTTTAGGTCTTTCTCTCCATGGCCCATTATTGCATGTGATTTTTATTGCATTATAGTCTGAAAATGATGTTTTCTATATTTCAATATGAGGTTTTTTATGCCACAGTATATGGTCAATTTCTGTGTAGGTATCACATACTGCAGAAAAAAAGGTATATTCATTTCTATCCCCATTTATTTTTCTCCAAAGGTCTGTCATGTCTAAGTTTTCTAACATTCTATTTCCCTCTTTAACTTCCTTCTTGTTTATTTTTATGGTTAGATTCATTTAATTCTGGGAGAGGAAGGTAGAGGTCTCCCACTGTAGAGTTTTATTGTCTGTCTTCCTGTAATTCATTCAACTTCTTCTCTAAGAATTTGACTGCTATACCACTTAGTGCATACATATTTAGTATTGAAATTGTTTCATTGACTGTGGTACCATTTAGGAGGATCCAGTTTCCTTCCTTATCTCTTTTAGAGAGATTTATTTTTGCAGCTGCTTTGTCTGAGAAAAAGGACTGTTAACCCTGCCCTTTTCACTTCAGCTGAAATATAATATATTCTGCTTCAACTTTTTACCTTTACGCTATATGTATCTCTGCTTCAAGTGAGTTTCTTGTAAGCAGCATATTATAGGATTCTGGTTTTTAATCTACTCTGTTATATTTGCTTACATTTTATGGGAGAATTTATCCCATTCACATTCAGTGCTATAATTACTAACTCTTTATTGCCCTCCCTGCTATCTTCCCTCCATTTGTATTTCCCCCTTTTTTTCACCGGATCCATAATTCCCAGTATATCCAACCCCTCCCCCTTTCTTTCTTTCCCCTTTCCCTTTGCCCTTTCTTCCTTCCCTTTCTTCTGTCAGTTTCTCTTTTTCTTCCCCTTCACCCTTTCCCCCTTTTTTCAGTTCCTTGGAACATATACTTTTATTTCATTGATCCTTTTGAAATTTTATTTAAGAACATTTTTTTCTAACCAGATTTTACAATTTTCTTAAGAGCATAACCCTATCATGTTCATTCTTTTTTTAATTAAAGATTTTATTTTGAGTTTTACAATTTTCACCCAATCTTACTTCTCTCCCCCCCCCCACAGAAAGCAATTTGTCAGTATTTACATTGTTTCCATGTTGTACATTTGTCCAAATTGAGTGTGATGAGAGAGAAATCATATCCTTAAGGAAGAAACATAAAGTATAAGAGATAGCAAGATCAGACAATAAGATTTCAGTTTTTTCCTCTAAATTTAAGGGAATAGTTCTTGAACTTTGTTCAAAGTCCATGGTTCTTATCTGTATACAGATGGTATTCTCCATTGTAGACAACCCCAAATTGTATCTGATTGTTGCACTAATGGAATGAGGCAGTCCATCAAGGTTGATCATCACCCCCATGTTGCTGTTTGGGTGTGCAGTGTTTTTCTGGTTCTGCTCATCTCACTCAGCATCAGTTCATGCAAATCCCTCCAGGCTTCCCTGAATTCCCATCGCTCCTGGTTTCTAATAGAACAATAGTGTCCTATGCCATACATATACCAGTTTGCTAAGCCATTCCCCAATTGAAGGACATTTACTTGATGTCCAATTCTTTGCCACCACAAACAGGGCTGCTATGAATATTTTTGTACAAGTGATGTTTTTACCCTTTTTCATCATCTCTTTATGGTATAGACCCAGTAGTGATATTGTTGGATCAAAGGGTATACACGATTTTGTTGCCCTTTGGGTGTACTTCCAAATTTCTCTCCAGAAAGGTTGGATAAGTTCACAGCTCCACCAACAATGTAGTTCACAGCTCCACCAACAATGTAATAGTGTCCCAGATTTCCCACAACCCTTCCAACAATGATTGTTTTCCTTTCTGGTCATATTGGCCAGTCTGAGAGGTGTGAGGCCATACCTCAGAGAAGTTTTAATTTGCATTTCTCTAAGAAGTAATGATTTAGAGCAATTTTTCATATGACTATAGATTGCTTTGATCTCCTCATCTGTAAATTGCCTTTGTATATCCTTTGGCCATTTGTCAACTGGGGAAATGTCTTTTTTAAAAAATATATGATTCAGTTCTCTGTATATTTGGAAAATGAGTCTTCTGTCAGAAACATTAGTTGTAAAGATTGTTTCCCAGTTTACTACATTTCTTTTGATCTTGGTTACAGTGGTTTTGTCTGTGCAAAAGCTTTTTAATTTAATGTAATCAAAACCATCTAGTTTGTTTTTAGTGATGTTCTTTTTCTCTTCCTTAGTCATAAACTGCTTCCTTTCCATAGATCTGAGAGGTAAACTAGTCCTTGATCTTTTAATTTGCTTATAGTATTGTTTTGTATGTCTAAATCCTGTATCCATTTGGATCTTATCTTGGTATAGGGTGTGAGGTGTTGGTCTAATCTAAGTTTTTCCCCATACTAAACTCCAATTTTTCCCAGCAGTTTTTATCAAATAGAGAGTTTTTACTTCAAAAGCTGGACTTTCGGGGTTTATCAAACAGCAGATTACTATAATCATTTTCTGCTACTGCACCTAGTCTATTCCATTGGTACCCCTTCCCCTTTTAATACTTGAAAGGTAAGATAAGTTTCTACATCAATTTTGTGTGTGTGAGTGTGTTTTAAATCCCTTTTTGAAGCAAATCTGATGGGGCTAAGCCTCAGGAGGTTCTCACCTCCTCCCTTCTTCCCCTCATTTGCAATAGGTCCTTTGTACCTCTTCATGTGATGCAATTTACCCCATTCAATCTCCTCCTTCCTTCTGTCTTTTTACTGCTCTTCCTTTTTAAGGAGTTATTATTTTTAAATCATTCTATCAGTCATGGACAAGTCACCAGAATAATCAATTGGTCCATTACTTCTGTCTAAGTATATTCCCTCTAAAAGAGTTACAGTTCTCAAGAGTTATGATAATCTTTTCCCCAGGTGGGGATATAGTCAGTTTCATCTTATTGGATAACAGTTTTATTTTCTTTTTCCCTTTTAACCTTTTCATATATCTCTTGAGTCTCCTGTTTGAAGACCAACTTTTCTGTTTAGCTCTGGTCTTTTCATCAGGAAAAGTTTAAAGGCTCCTACTTCATTAAATGTTCATCTTTTCCCCTGGAAGAAAAGGCTCAGTTTTGCTTAGTAGTGAATTCTTAGCTGCCTTCCAAGCTCCCTTGCTCTGCGGAATATCAGATTTCAGGCCCTTTAATCCTTTAATTTTGATGCAGCCAGGTTTTATGTAATCCTGATTGTGACTCCTTGATATTTGAATTGTTTCTTTCTGGCCATTTACAGGATTTTTCTCCTTGATCTGATAGTTCTGGAGTTTGGCCACAATATTTCTTTTTTTTTTTTTTTCATTTTAGGTCCCTTTTCAGGAGGGGAAGAGAGATGTATTCTTTCAATGACTATTTTGCCCTCTGGTTCCAGGATATCAGAGTAATATTCCTTCACTATATCCCATAGGACGGAGGCCAACTTTTTTTCCTCTTCAAGGTTTTCAGTAAGTCCTATGATTCTTAAATTGTCTCTCCTGGATTTATTTTCTAGGTCTATTGTTTTACTGAAGTATTTTACATTTTCTTCTTATTTATTTGTTTTTTGATTTTGTTTAACAGATTCTTGGTGTCTCATGAAGTCCTTAGTTTCCACAGATTCCAATCTTTTTTTTAGAGAAGTTTTCTTCATTTACCTTTTGCATCTCCTTTTCCAGTTGCTCAATCCTATTTTTTTCAGGAGTTGTTGTATTTTTCCATTTGCTCAGTTGTGTTTTTGAGAAAATTATTTTCTTTTTGCACTTGTCCAATTGTATTGTCAAAGGATTTTTATTCTTGTAAGATGTTAATTTTCTCTTGCATTTCTTTTCTCATTTTTTTCTAATTTGATTTTAAAACTCCTTTCTGATCTCTTCTAAGAAGTCTTTCTGAGCTGGAGATCAATTCATATTACCTTCTGAAGTTCTAGTCCTGTCTGAGTTAGAATCCTTTTCTACAAGGTAACATTCAATGGATCTCCCCTTAATTCTAGTCTTTCTTTATTTTGTGCCCTTTCCCTAAGGTCTTCTTTTGGGGGAGGGGCTTGTTCACAGATTTCCAGTATTGAGATTCCTAAAGACCTTGCCCACTTCAGGGGCTTACTCAGTGGGTTTGCCTGTAGGGGATACCAGAAGCTTTCTCTGGATTGTCTAAGATGTTGATTAATGGCCCATTCCATAGGCCTGGGGGGTGGGGGAGACAGAAGGATCTGGGTTGTACTTGAACAATGTGGGCTGAGCCCTACACAGTTAATCTATTTAATCTGCAATCAGTGCTGGGGGAGATCTGCAACCCACACCTAAACCTTGGGACAAGATGCAAACACCAGGGGAAGGTTGTTTGTTTTGGAGAAAGTCACCACATTCTCCCACAGGAACTGGAGGGAGAGGACTCAGTTGGAAGCAGGGGACTTGTGGCCCCAGTCTTTCAGACCATCCAAGATGACAGGATAGATGTCTGGCCACTTCACTGGAGCTCTACTGCCTGCCATGTACACAGCAAACACTTCTGCCACTGTTCTCAGGTTAGTTCCTATGCTTCACCCCCTGCCCCTGAACTCTCTCTCCCTCCCCTGAGACAAACCTTGTTGGTAGAGGTTCTTCTCTGGGTTCTGTGGATTCAAAATCTGTTAAGAGGCTTAGTTCATGTTAGTTCTGAGGGAAAGCCAGAAGAGATTAAAACAGTGCCTGGCTTCTCTCTACCATTTTGGATGGAAGTCGGTTTTAAAACTTTTTGAGCCCTTTTATGAGTTCTTTCTAGACTTGAGATCATTTACTGATTTCCTTTGGGGTTGTGTTACAGATTTTTTGTATTGTTGTCCTCTACTGAGTTTGTTTTTTGATCTTCTCTGTCACCATAATAACTTTCTTTTTAAAAAAATCTAAATTATTTATTTTTCCAACTACATGAAAAATAGTTTTCAACATTCATTTTTGTAAGATTTTGAGGTCCATATTTTTCTCTTTTCCTCTCCTCCTTACCCTTTGACCATCTAATATAAGTTAAACATGCATAACCACACTAACATATTTCTATATTAGTCATATTATAAAAAAAAGAATCAGAACAACAGGGGAAAAATCACAAGGGAAAAACATAAAGCATAAAACAAATTTTAGGGGTGGCTAGGTGGTGTAGTGGATAAAGCACTGGCCTTGGAGTCAGGAGTACCTGGGTTCAAATCCAGTCTCAGACACTTAATAATTACCTAGCTGTGTGGCCTTGGGCAAGCCATTTAACCCCATTTGCCTTGCAAAAACCTAAAAAAAAAAACAAACCAAAAAAATAACAAAAAAAAACAAATTTTAAAAATGGGAAATAGCATGCTTTGGTCTGCATTCAGGTTCCATAGTTCTCTCATTGTGGATATATTTTCCAACACAAATCCATTAGAATTATATGTGATCATTGTATTGCTGAGGAGAACTAAGTCTATCATTGTTGATCATCAAACAATATTGTTATGTGTACAATGTTCTCCTGGTTTTTCTCTAGAATTTTCAAAGATTTCTTTAGTAAGCACTCTGATGAAAGTGAAGCAGAGGTAAGACTATCATTAACTTTACATAATTTTCCCATAGGCTATTTCATACTATGGCACACTGAACTCTTCCCTAGTCACTGTCTAAGCCCTTTCTTATTCCCTTCAGCCCTTTTCTTTCTTTTTTTTTCTTCAGCCCTTTTCTTCCACACTAGGCTCTCAGCTACAAGTCTCCACATGGGTCACCCAAGATACCCAGATCTCAGTCCTCCCCACCTGCATCTCATTCTGTATTAGCTCCTCTGAAGTAAAATCCAAAATGGAGCTCAGATGAGTATACCTCTTTTGCAGGTCAAGCCCATAAAATTTGCAGCAATTAAATCTTTCCAAGGTAAAGAGAAATTCAAGGATTCTGCATTCTGCAGTTTGTTAAAATTTCATTGATCATTTACCTCATTTGCTTCTGGTAAGTCTTGGAAAAATCTATTTTATTAGTCACCTTGCTAATAAATTGTGAAAGATTAGAAGGCATATTTTTTTGTGTTGTTGCTCAGTTGGCACAATCACACCCAACTTTTTGTGACCCCATTTGAGATTGTCTTGGCAAAGATACTGAACTGGTTTACTATTTCCTTTACCAGCTCATTTTACATTTTACAGAGGAAACTGAGGTAAATAGGGTTAAGCAACTTACCTAGGGTTACCCAACTAGTTATGTGTCTGAGGCCAGATTTGAACTCAGGAAACTGTGTCTTTCTAACTCCTGTCTGAGCACTCTTCACTGGGCTAAGTTGTCCTATGGTATGTATATCCAATGGATTCTTTGAAATACAGAGTTAGTGGGACTTTCTTTGTAAAATATCTAATAAATAAAATTTCAAGAATTTGGTATTTGGTGTCCTCTTTCTAAAGAATGTTGTTTTCAAATTTTAACTTGGAAAGTCACCAGAATGATTATTTAGGAAAGGATTACAACTACTGTCCACTATTTTAAAATACTAGGTCATGAGGACAATGAATTCTCCTGAAATGGTCATATGTATTCAAATTCGCACTATTTGATTTTATAACTATGTAAAATATAGTTATTTATTATAGACCAATAGAAATATGCAATGAATTTAAACCATACAACAACTTTAGTCTATTCATTATTAGCACTAATTAGGACCTACCTATATTTATAGAATCTATAAAATTCTATATTTCTTTACTGAAGAATATAATCTGTCTCACTAAATGGAGTGAGTATCATCCTCAGCATCCACACACGGTGAATACTGTTCTCTTCAGGGAAAAAAATTGGATTTTTAAAGTCCTCCAATAACCTAGGATTCTTGATGTTCTCTTAGTGTATGTGGAAATGTTTTTCTATTCTGTAATTTGAGGAAGAACCAGGTAAGGTAAAGGTCACCAAGCAGTTTTGAAATTTTCATGTTAAGATTAGTATTCAAATGGTCTCCCTGATTCAAATACTCCACTGTAATCTATTTTCCATTCAACTGCTCAAGTAATTTTCCTAAAATGACAGACTGCACTAGGTAAACTTCAGAAGTTCCTATTACCTCTAGGATCAAATATGAAACCTTCTGACATTTTTCTATTGCCTCCTTTTCTCCCCTCCCCTCTCCCTGTCCTGTCCCCTTCTATAGCCTCCTTCTCCTCCTCCTCTTCTTCTTTCTTCTCTCTCTCTCTCTCTCTCTCTCTCTCTCTCTCTCTCTCTCTCTCTCCCCCTTCCAAATATATAGTTTTACATACACACACACACAAATATGTGTATGTATAATAGTTGCCACTCCCTGCACAATTTTTTTCTCCTCCATTAAAATGTAAGAGAAGATTCCATATTTGTTGTTGTTGTCATTTTTCCTTTCTTTGAATTCCAAATGCTGATCACAGTGCCTGGAACAGGTAGTAAGCTCTTAATAAATGCTTGTTGATGGACTGACACATAGTCTCAGGGTGGGCAGATTGGAGATGGAGGAAAGAAATGGGGTGTCTTGGGAATACTCAAGTTTCTGTAGTTATAAAGTAGAACAGGTGCTTAAATAATTGAGGAGTATATGAAAGATCCTTAAGACCTGGGTTGTGGACAGCAGACACATCTATGTATAATCTGGGGTCCAGTGCCTTCATCTCTCTGAACTTTTACAGATCACTTTCAATCTTGGGAAATATAACCTCAAATATCAATTTATTTGAACTTGTTTTACTCTACCCAAAACTAAATCTAATTGCCAGAGACAAAAGACAAACCCCAACAAGAACAAAAGAGATTTTTGAATTTCAAACCACTGCACCTATTGTGAGTCTAGACTATCTTCTCTGTATAGCACATTGTATCTGGAATCAGGATAATCATGATTAGACACTGATCTTCATCATCTCATGAACCCAAACTTCAGCTGGGGAATCTATGGGTAGAGGAAATGAGATGTCAACTCAACTATCCTACCTTGGAGAGGTTAGACCTGGAACATGAAGTTTTGCATTCTGTAACACATACACCTTTTGCTTTGTGCTTTTTTACACAATAACTAAACAATATAGAAATTGATATTGCTATATTCCTTTCTTCAATCCAAAGATACGTCCAACACATGTTGGATATAGTGGTGGATGTGGGGACAAGAATATTTTAAATCACACCTAGCCTTGATACTGACTAATTGTATGAATTAATTTTAGTCACTTCATTTCTAAAAGTTTTAGTTTTCTTATCTGTGAAATGGGGTCAAATACTTGTAGTATTCAGTCCACAGCATTTGTACCTACCAGGTATGCAGCAGATAGCAAAAGGAAATGGCAAGCTTCTCCAGTATCTTTTCTTTGTTTTTTGCAGGGCAATGGGGTTAAGTGACTTGCCCAAGGTCACTCAACTAGGAAATTATTAAGTGTCTGAGGTCAGATTTTTACTCAGGTCCTCCTGACTCCAGGGCCAGTAATCTATACACTGCACCACCTAGTTGCCTCCTCTTCAATATCTTTGCCAAGAAACTTCATAATGTCAGAATAGTTAGACACTAACTAAAGCAACTGAACAATAACAGAGTGTCAGGTACTGTACCAAGTTCTGAGGATACAAAAGAAAGCCAGAGACTATACCTGTCCTCAAAAAGCTTACAGTGTAATAGAGGAGACAGACATACATTATGACGGCACTTTAAAATTTTGGACATTGAAAGTTTTGAGGAAGAACTACTTACTTCAAAAGGGACCTTTGAGATAATGAAAATATACTGAAAGAGATATTGAAAAAATTCAAGCACATACAAGAACATGTGGAATGCTATAAATGGTATGTAAATGAATAAATATTAAAGATTGGTTATAGATATTGGATAAATAAAATTAGATTTCAGTGTTTAAATAAAATTAGGTCTTGATCTTGGAACTAATTGCAAAAGTCTGTTACCTACTTATAACTCAAAGCTCCAAATGAATTGACTATATTACAACATTAATTATCATAACAAATTTCAAACAGATGAATTTTATTCATATTATGTAAATAGATATTTTAAAAACTCTGAATGATTTAAATCTCCCACTGATTAATATAAATTAATAAAAAGTAAACTGCTTGAGAGCAGAGGCTTCTTAACTTCCATTTATATGAATTATTCATATAAATGAATCATCTACTTTTTTCTGTCCCGCTCTCTTATATCTTTTTTCCTCTCATGATATGTACACAGCCAAATCATGAAACATTGTATAGGAGTAAAGAGGAATGGAAAATTACATTAAAAAAAGAAAATTACATTAAAGAATACAGAAAAATGCCCATTCTTGAAATTGATTTTCAGTTGTATCCAATTTTTTGTGACCCAATTGGGGTTTTCTTGGCAAAGATATTTGAGCAGTTTGTCATTTCCTTTGCCAGTTCATTTTACATGAGGAACTGAGACCAACAGGGTCAAATGACTTGCCCAGTGTCATACAGTTAGTGTCTGAGGCCAGATTTGAATTTAGGAAGATGAACCTTATTGACTTCTCTATCACCTAGTTGTCCAAGGAAAATATTAAGAAAACTAATTAATGATTTCAAATGTTGTTTTTGTAGTCATGGTATGATCTGTTTGATTCTCTAATACTAAATGATTCCTTCCATCAAAAATTTGAATGAAAGCAACTGCTGCTTTTCTGCAAAATGTTGAACCAGAAGCAAACAGCTTCCTTCATCCACCTGTCAAACAACTATCACCTGCAAGACAGGAAAGCCAGTCTAGATGAAACTATAAAAGACCAGAGACAGGATGTGTGGCCAGGCAGGTTGAACAATCACTCTCGCTACCACATTCCATCAGATTCCAAAGGAAATAGCTGAGGACTTGAGCCCAAGAGCTGTAAATAGCAATGACCCCTAGAATACTGACTTTGTTCTCTTCTTGGACCTGAAGCTACCAAGCTTTGTTTTATGTTGCCACAAAAAAAAAAAACAAAAAAAAAACAAAAAAACACTGTCTACTTCCCTTTCCCTAAGATAATTTTCCTAGACATTTTAGTGAGCAAATAACACTAGAAGAGCTTTTACCTTATTTTTTTTTATTGAAGACAAAGACCTAGAACAGCAGATAATCAAATTACTCTTGTTTCTTTTTCTCTTTTTTCCTTAATCTCTGTGGGCTTCCTTATATAGGAAAGCAGGGCTTGTGATTCTTCTGAAGACCATCTTTTCCAATGGAGGAATGGGTTGCAAGAGATGCTATATTGTTTATGAATGATATGTGAGTTCATCAGCCTACTCATTTGGGATTATCATCTTTAATAATAGGCTCCTTAGTTTTGTTTTGTTTTGTTGGAAGTAGATTGTATCCTGCCTTTCCCTGATTTGACTCCAGGAAGTACAGGGATAGTCCCCAATGGATCACAGATTTCCTTTGTTAATGAGTTAGGATCCTCTCAATTCAAAACTAACATTTTCACTTGCTAGCAGAGATAATCTCTCACCTTTGGGAGGGAACTAAAGATCAGTTCTTTAGACAAGAAGGAATATGATTAGGATCAGTGATCTCACTTGGCCATTAGTAATAAGGATATCATTCTTTTAAAGTTTTCCCTCAAAACTTTCTTCTTGGGGCAGCTAGGTGAAGCAGTGGATAGTCAGGAGTTCAGGAGTTCAAATCCTCAGACACTTAATAATTACCTAGCTGAGTGGCCTTGGACAAGTCACTTAACCCCATTGCCTTGCAAAAAAAAAAAACAACTTTCTTCTTTGTTCCTTTTGATTGACCAAATCTCTGGTTACCTGGTTTGGTTTTGATCTCTTCCCCCCACCCCCCCAAGTTGAATAGAGTAATGAAGACTTGAAGTTTCCCTCATGCTTTCTCCCTTGGTCTTCTCTCTTCTTTCTTTATTAGCTGAGAGATGAAATATCTCTGACTGACTGTCTGCCTGTCTCTGTGTCTTGGTGTCTGTTCTGGCTCAAATTCTACAGGGCAGAGTCAGTTAGAGTTACTCTTCTGGAAGATAGAGGAATAATTAGCAGATTTTTTTAACCCTCTTTTTATCTTATGATTGGAATACCTAAATGACCCTATTAAAAAAACAGACTCCATTAGACCTAAGGCATGTATTTATTCTTCAACTTCTCCAATAGATTGCAAACGACTCATGAATAGGTATTTCTTTCTTAATTTTGTATCCCCATGCACTTTAATAATTACTTGCTATTAATACATTACTACCTTCTTTCCCGGAATAATAATAATATTTTCAGGATTATTACCATTTACCATTTTCATCATCACATAAAAATCACTTTGATCAAATTTATATATTTACTATTAACCTCATAATTCCCTCTACAGTTTGTGTACTCCATAGGCCCTGAGCTAGCGAGTTGGAGCAGTGGATAAAACACTTAGTCTGGAGTCACAATATCCTGGATTCAAAGCTGGCCTCAGATATTTACTATGTGACCATGGACACATCTATTAACTTCAACTTTGCTCGAGTTCTCAATTACAAAATGAGATCGGTAATTACACCTTGCTCTCAAGGTTGTTGTGAGGATCCAATAAAATATTTGTAAAGTGTTAAGTGTCAATTCTTGATGCACAGTATGTTGCTTAAACATCTATTTTCTTCCCTTTCTCAAGTGTAATCTTGTTTACATTTTCTAAAGTTCTCTTAGGGACAGTGTCCAAAAGACCCAGAAAGTGCTGCTCTTCAATGTATTTGGGATATAAATAGACTTGATAATATGGTATTCTTTCAGTATCCTGTTAATGGTTAGCTCCCCTCCCCTGGAACTAATCAGTGTCTCTTACGAAGCTATTTAAATCTTTTCCAACACAACTGGGGGCAACTAAGTAGTACAGTGAATATATCACTGGGCCTAGAGCCAAGAAGATCTGATTTTCAAATTAGACTTCAGACATTAGCTGTATGACTCTGAGCAAGTCATTTAATTCTGTTTGCATCAGTTTTCTCATTTGTAAAATGAATTTGGAGCAGGAATTGACAAACCAGTCCAGTATCTTTGGCAAGAAACACCCAAATGGGTTCATGGAGAGTTGGTCATGACTGAAACAACTGATCAAAAAACAGAAACAGAAGAAAGATTCATTATAGTTTCACTGCCAAAGACCAAGTCATAGGATTTTAGGGTTGAAAGGAAACTTAGATGTAATTTTCTCTATCCCCTTCAGGTTACAAATGAAAAAAACAGAAACTCATAGAGATGAAGTCACTTGACACCAAGTCACAGGGAGAAAATGAAATAGCCAGGAAGTAAATTCAGAAATTTTGATGCCAGATCCAGTATCCCTTATCACTAGATCATATTGTTCCCTTACTTTTGCAAAAGGAATGGGACCGAATAAATGGAATGCAAATATATTTTCCAGTTCTTAATTCATTCAAACAATTTGATTCCTGTATGTCCTAACCCATTGACCATTCATCATTTTACATTTCTCCTGGAAGGCAAAAGAAGAAATAAAGGAAAACAACTAAATTGATTGTAACCCCCTATCATCAGTGGCTTATACTGGCATACAAAGGACAAGAGAGCATTGTGCTAGAGAACATTGATTCAGTCTTCAACTCAGCTGAATAATAAAAACATTATACTGAATTTTCTTTGTCTCTTATCCTATGTGGATATCCAAGGACATTTCAGAGGAAAGAACTCTGGATCAGAAAACAGTTGAATTAATTTGAAGAATTTCCTTCTGAAGAAAGGCACTGACCTTGATTTTCACTAAGTGTACAGGATGTTGAGACCCTAACCCAAAATGACTCCTTGGAGTCCTCTCAAAGTGGCAGAAAAGAGTTAAAATTTAATTCGGTTCTTGCAAGAAGCGGGGCAGTTCCTAACTCCCTATGAGAGAGAGAGCAGGAAAAGCTGAATTACAGAAGCTGAAGCAGGATTAAAAAAACCACAAAAACCACAGCCCATTCCCCCTCTTCTTTGCTGCTGACCCTTACAACAACTGGTCAAACTTGATGGTCCAAAGAGAAGGAGGGTCTGTCTTTGTTTATACCCTATATGGTTAGGGTGACATAATTTTTCTAGCCAGAGATCTGGGTCCTCACGCTCACCTGATTCTTGAGAAATATAAACTGAGGCCTATGGCTTAGACTAATTTATGTCTCTGAAAAGTCAGCACTTTGCCCCTCACAATCCCTCCTCTTATTTATTATAGTCTGCTGACTTTTCACCCATTCTATCCCCTGTTCTGCTTGAATTTTTGTAATAACTCCTCACAATGCTGTTCAATTTCTTCATCTCCACTATCTTGGCTTACAGGACTCCAACCTTCTCTGCTTAACATCAGCATTTGGGCTTGCTCTTCAGCCAAAAGTATCTGAGGAAGGATTTTATGAACTGTCCTAGTACCCAAGTGTATCATGCATGGTATACAGGCAGGGAGGATTATCAAGACTCCTAATACTAGAAGTCCCTACCATACTAATTGATGCCACCAGCTCCCTCTGAACCAAGCCCACCATGAAGTATTAAAGGGAGAGTTTCAAGTCTGGACAGGCACATGGGCTATTTTTCTAATTTCTGTGGTGATCTCCTCCAATTTTTTATTGTCATCAATTTTCATACAACAAGTAGACAAATTCAATTTTCCACAAACACCCCCTTCCTCAGACAACAGATAATCTAGTACTAATCTATGTTGTAATACAGTTTCCCTAGTTTGGGTGATCCTATCTGTCAATAAGTCCAGTGCCTTTGCCATTTGGTTAGTTACAATTTCCACTACAGCCTAAAGTCTAATGATTCTATTTAACATATAGATTGGTGTCCTCTATCCCCAACTCCCACCTTGTGCCCACATAGCAGGGCCACACTCCTTAATTATCCTTTGTGGGGGGCAGGCATTCCCCCAACCATTAGCATCTCCAGTTAGCGTTAAAGAAGTATCTATATTCCATTTCTGGTTTTCTTTGTCATCATATAATTGAACACCTAAAGAACTTCCTATTTGATCTGGGAGGAAAAAGAACTTAGGTCTAATTAATCCTATATAGAAGATCCCTGTCCAATTTAGTGGGAGGTGTGTATAGGCTGTTTGCCCACATACCCAATAATGCCCTTTTAGAATCGGATTCTTTTTCTGGAAAATCCTGGTCTGATTATATTTGTGAGTATGACATCTATCCCAGGTACCATCATTACACTGTATACGGGTCTTATCCCAACGACCCTGATACTTCCCGCAATTTGGCACTAATTGTATATTGTCAACCTTAGCAGAAAAAGTCCACCTGCAACTACTTTGTCCTAAGTCAAGTCCCTTCCCAGTTTGGTTAAGGCAATATCTCCCTGTCACGGATTCTGCAGTGGCCATTGGTGTTCTTCCTTCTCATCCTAAGTTCCAGTTCCACTATGTACTAAGGACTTCTTACTCAATAACCAAACAGGTTCAAGTGGAACTGGCACTCATGGGCACATGCTCATTCCTTGAGGCCCCCTCACAAATCCATCAGTTAGTTACATTGAAAGTACTAGCAATGGTTTGAATTAAGTTTTGAAAAGTGTTTTCCTCTTCAAGGAAGGTATCTAAAACTGAGGCCTGATATAATAATAGGTTCAAATTTAAGAGGGACACTCTCAGAACATGATATCTAAGGCATATTTCTGCAGGATTATAGTCTTAACCAGAGCCTAGAAAGCAAAGGGGGCCAACCCCAGGGAGTAACACTATAATTGCACCCAGAAATGGGTCCCACATGGAAATCCCTTATGTTATATACTATACCAGCTAGGAAGCAAAGGAGTGATAATAAAATTATAACAAAGGGGAGAATACCAAGAATCCTCTACCTCCTGGGTGAGGTGTTGGAAAGTCCATTAGTCCTATACTCACTTAAAATGCAGTTTCAATTCATTCATGGGTTCAGAGTCCACAGTCCATCCTTTTGGTGGATTCACAAATCTTTTTACTCTGGTATAGTGGGTCAAATCTTGCTCCTGAGTCCACACAGCAGTGTCTGAGGTCACAAAAATCTGGAACTGTCCTTCCCAATTTGGAGTCAACTTCTCCTCCTTCCACATCTGGATCTGTGAACTGCAAATCCTAAAGGAGGAGTCTGTGCAATAAGTCCTTTTAGTTGAATGTCTTTCAAATGTTGGGCCAGTACCATTATATATTCTCTGAAAAATATCCTTATTATCTAAAGTAGGATCCCATTGTTCAATTGGGCCAAGAAATGGATGGCCATACAACATCTCATAAGGAGTTAACCCATTGTCCCGTCTAGGCTTTGTCCTGATCCTTAACAATGCAAGGGGCAGGCATTTGGTCCAAGGTCTCAAGAGACAACTCTGTTAACTTTATCTTAATTTCCTGATTTATTCTTTCCACCTTGCCAGAGGAGGGTGGATGCCAGGGAATATGTAGTTCCCAGGAAATTTCCAAGGCTTGAGCCAGGGACTGGAGAACCTTGGAGGTAAAGTGTGTCCCTTGATCTGAATCAATCCTGTCCACCATACCATACTGGGGAATTACTTGTTCTAGCAGAATTTTGCTGACCATGGGGGCAGTTGCCCTTGAAAGAGGGAAGGCCTCTACCCAGGAGGTCAAATGGTCTACTATGACCAACAAGTATTTGAGGTGGCCAATAGGAGGCAGCTCAGTAAACTCCATCTTTATGCTCTGAAAGGGTCAAATTCCCAGAGGCCGCCCCCTGCCCGTGTTTGGCACTGGGCAGCCCTATTTGTCCTTCGACAAATGAGACACCCATCTACCAATTGCCTGGCTATTGTATGGAGGCCAGGAGGTACATACTTGGCTAAGGCTGCATCACACAGATTCTGGACTCCCTAATGACTGTCTTGCTGTAAAGTCTGCAAGACTAGCCTCATACCTGCTTTGTTCAGCACTTCCCTTCCTTTGGGCAAATTCCAATGCCCCTCATTGGACTCCTTAGCCCCCAGGTACAACATTTTCTGCTTTTTCTTATCAGTAAAGGATGATGGAGAGGTTCATAAAGGAATCTTTGGTATTAGTAATAACATACCTTTCAGTCTTCCAAGCTTTCTGTCCCCAGCTCTCTGAGCCGTCTGGTCAGCAAGGTGGTTACCCCTAGCTTCTGACTGTTGTCCTTTGATATGCACTACTACAATAACAGGGGGTTTAAGTAAATTATTTAAAACTTTTCTTATTAGTACATCATGGACCAAATCTTTCCCTTTACTATTTATCATTCCTCTCTCCTCCCATATTTTCCCAAATATGTGTACCACTCCCCAAGCATAATTGGAATCAGTATAGATAGTCCCTCCTTTGTTTTCCAATCCTTTTAATGCCTGGTTCAGTGCATAAAGTTCACAATTCTGAGCAGATCATCCTTTTGGAATGTTCCAGCTTGAACAACTGTATTTTTGTTCCCATCTATTATAGCATATCCATTCATCCTTTTTCCTTCCACCACCCTTGAGGATCCATCTACAAACCAATCTTCCCCACCTAGAATAGGTGATTCCTGTAAGTCCTCTCTCACTTTAGTCTGAAAATTTGCAACATCCAAACAACTGTGTTCTAATTGCTGAGAATCCTTGGGGGAAGCAGACAGAAACTCAGCTGGATTCTGGTTATGATCCTGAGTTAGCATCAAATCATCCCTTTCTAAGAGAATTGTTTCGTATTTTAATATGCAAGAGTCCATTTCTGTTGTTCATCCTTCCTTCTAATAAAAACTTTAGTAGCTTCCTTCAAGAGGGTTCCAAGGGGCTCTTCATTCCATAAATCTATCTTCTGTAACTTCCTAACTATGTCTAACCAGGCATTGGTTATAAAATAAATTTTGAGCCTATTTTCCCCTTCTGAACTATAGGGATGTATCCCTGAATATTTCTGGATCCCTGCCTTTAGTCTCTTTAAAAATGCTGATAGGGACTCATCTTTAGTTTGCCCTAATCTCAAAGGCTTTCTTTAAATTTTGGGTCTTTGGGAAAACATTCTTAATTCCAATTATTATTAATTCCCTTAAATCCCGCATATGGGCTTGAAGCACTGGGTTCTTGTTGTCCCAGTGGGGATCCCAGATAGGAAACTTGTCTTCCCCAAGGGGCACCCCTCCCACCCCTAATCCTTGGAGGTGGTGAGGGCCCCATTCTAGAATAACATATTCATAATATGCATGAGCTCTCCCCAGGTATTCAACCTCAGAACACATCCAGTCCTTGGTGGAATCATATTTGGGCCAAATTACTCCACCACCCAAATTTTTATTCCCCATATAAAACAATACTTAATCATCTTTTTCTTATCCTTGCCTCAATATTTTGGTAATTGATCCCAATCTTGCAGCCAGCTGTCTTTGGGTATTTCCTGATCTTTTGTTGCAACTTTTACTTTAGTGTTCCTTCCCCATAATTTAGCGCGAGGTCCATCACCAGCCACCTTCGAGTCTGTGACTCAACAAATTATCCTAGTCTCTCTACTAGGCTCACAGTGTGGGTCACCTGCCCACCAGTCACCCTAGAGTATTCGGTGTTCTGATGAGTCAGCTTCCCCTTTGGCTCATCAGATTGCTTACCTCTGGGTTATATGCATATAAGTTGCCTGACTGCAACTCGACCAGTCAGGTTTCCTTCAGGGAAATTTTTTGGATTTGTTCCTGGGCTTTTCTTCCACTAAGTTACTCCACTTCAGGTTGTTTGTCGCAGGGAGAGGGAGACTCCACAAACAGCATCAAGGACTGTTAGAGTAAAACTCTCCAACAGGAGCCTGTCCTTGAGTTGAGTCAGGGTTCTTCTCTCCCCAAGACCACTATCCCAAATGAGCACCCAAAAACTGTAGGGGTATTGAGACCCTAACCCAAAATGACTACTCGGAGTGGCAACAAAGAGTTAAAATTTGGGAGGGTGGGAGGGGTGCCTCTTGGGGAAGACAAGTTTCCTATCTGGGATCCCCCCTGGGACAACAAGAACCCAGTGCATCAAATTAAAATTCTTGCAAGAAACGGGGCAGTTCCTAACTATGAGAGAGGAAACAGGAAATGCCAAATTACAGAAGCTGAAGCAGGCTTAAAAAGCCATAAAACCCACAACCCATTCCCCCTCCTCTTTTCTGCTGACCCTTACAATAATTGGTCAAACTTGATAGCTTTCCCAGGAAGGTCTGTCTTTGTTTGCATCTTATATGGTTTGGGTGACATAATTTTTCTAGCAGGAGATCCGGGTTCTCACGCTCACCTTATTCTTGAGAAATAGAAACTGAGGCCTATGGCTTAGACTAATTTAGCACATGTTTCTGAAAAGTCAGCACTTTGCCTGTCACACTAAGTAATTCTTAGACAAAAGGAAGTTTGGCATAGTGCATAGGGAGCTGACCTTGGAGTGAAGATCTAGGTTTAAGACTAGCCTTTGAGACATACAGGTGGTGTGATCTCCAGCAAGTTAGTCTTTCAGGGGTCCTGGCAATTCTCTAAAACTCAATAGCAATATGCGTACTAATCTCTATTGCTAGAGGGAGCTTCCTCACAGAAAATTCCCTAAGGGAAATAATAAATCTTGTCCCCCCCCCTTAAAAAAACCCAAACTTAGTTTGGAGGTTAAAGTTTTCTGGGAGAAAAGGAGCTCTTAATAAAGTAGGTTTTTCAAAATAGTCGGTTCTTGTCCTTCATTATTGAAGAAGGTCAAAATGACATCACAATGTTTGAGATAAATTACAGTGCGTCTGACAGCTTGGGCACAAATAGTACATGTGAACACTTGGGGTGTTTAAACTTACACAGCTCATGTTTCCTTTGAGTCACTTCAATTTTGCCTTCCTCATAGAGTGCAGCCCCCTCACTGATGAGGGCATGCCATGCTGGGTGGTCTTGTGTCAGTGTGTCCCATGTTGTAATATCAATTCTAAAGTTCTGAAAAGAACCCTTTGGGGTGTCCCTGTAACACTTCTAATGACCTTGTGAGCACTTGCCCTGTGTGAGTTTTCCATAAGATAGTTTTTTTGATAAGCATATGTACATCTGACATTCTAACAACATGTCCTGCCTATCGTAGTTGCACTCTCTGTAGTAATGCTAGAATGCTTGGCAGTTTAGCTCAAGAAAGGACCTCAATGTCTGGTATCTTCTCTTACCAGGTGATCTTCAGAATCTTCCTAGACTGCCCAGATTTCACAGATATATAGCAAAGAGGTCAGCACAACAGCTCTGTAGACCTTCAGTTTGGTAGTCAGTCTAATTAATACATCTTCTCTCCCACATTTTCTTTTGGAGTCTCCCAAATACTGAGCTAACTCTGGCAATGCAAGTGTCAACTGTATTGTCAATGTGTATCTCTCTGAAAAGGACACTGCCAAGGTAAGTGAACTTGTCCACAGTATTGAAAACTTCTCCATTTCCTTTAATTGATGGTTCTACATATGGATGGTGTAATGCTGTCTGATGGAGCATATGTGTTTTCTTGGTGTTAATTATTAAACTAAAATGAGAACAAACAGCAGAGAATCATCTATACCTTGCTACATCTTAGCTTCAGAGGCTGCATTGAATGCATAGTGATCTGTAAATAGAAGATCATGCACCAACACTCCTTCTACTTTGGTCTAGACTTGTAGCCTTTGCATCTTTAAAAATAACTAGATACCCAGAATGTTCTAAAGACCATTCTTTCTTTTTGTAGGCAAACCTATGCAAGGAGAGACAGATCCTGCCTCCATGGTTGTGGGGCTTTGGCCACAATGGTATGAAAAATAATTGGGCATAAGCTTGCCCCACATATCATTTTCTAGACACCAGTGGCTCCCTACCCTTCCACACAAACCACAGATGGTTTAAATAATGTCTAAATTCAGAAAATATTTTGTATTTTTCCCTATTACAATTCCTGTCCTTAATCTGTCCTAATCCTTAATCCTTAATCTTAATATGAGAGAAGACATAATAGAAAAAGATAAATAAAAATCTTGAGTTTTGGCAACAACCCCCTGACTGTTAAAAGTTACCAAACATATTTCCCTGTAAGATCTTTATTTTTCTACTAAAGATAGCTTTCCAAACATTATTCCAACATATTAAAGAGAATTTAGTTGTCAAGAATTGAAGTGTGTAGAAAGAAATAAGAATCACAGGCCTCTATTTGGCAGTGTTCTTAGCTCTCTGTTTGATCTCTATGATAAGCTTCCAAACCTTGCCTCTCTCTTTTTTTTGACTGTTCCTTATCGTTCCTGGTAAAAATTATGTTTTTGAAGTTTCAACCAAAATTTACACAGTTCTGACTTTTTCAAGATTTCAAGAAGTATTAAAGAAAGTCACTTAACTCCTCCATGTCTCAGGCAACTTCTTGGATCTTCTCTACTAAATCACAGGCTGTTTGCAATCCATATCAGTGGAAGGAATTTCTGTACTAGGAATTCTCTATCCTGATGAAACTATATTATTCACTTTAATTTACATTTCAGATACATCATATTTTAATATGATTTCAAAAAAGAAATGGTAGAGTAAAACTAAAAAATAAGAAAAGATAATGAGTAGCTTTGGATTCAGAAGTTGTTTAGCTGTTTCAATTATGTCTGCAGAATGAATTATACATACAGCCAATGCAGGAATTTGTTTTGCTTCATGCTGTACATCTGTTCTAAGGGTTTTCTTTTTAAAAAATAGTATTTTATTTTTTCCCAATTGCATGTCTAGATGATGAAAAACCTAGTCTAGTAGTAGTCTAGTAGTAACCATCTCTAGGTCAGGGTGGGGAAGGAAGGAAAAAAAAGGTGGGAGAAAGAAAGTTACATGATAACTTTATTATATATTTAAAAGGAATAGGGGAAGCTAGGTAGCATGGTGGACAGAGCACAGAACCTGTAGTCAGGAGGACCTGAGTTCAAATCTGCCTCAGACACTTAATAGTTACTGACTGTGTGACTTTGGACAAGTCACTTAACCCCATTGCTCCACCCCTCAAAAAATATACAAAAAACCCAAAAAGGAATAGCAAGTAGTAAATAATAAATTTGTGGTGTCATATGCAATCACTTCTTTCTATCCTATTTTATAGAAATGCTTGTTTTATTTCTTAAGTTCAGAATAAAATTTTTAAAAAATTTTCAAAGTGAAAAAAGAGAAACAACACAAAAATATAGACAAATGTATATTCAAAATGTATACAAAACTTGAAAAGAAATCACTTTAAGGGAAGGAATTGCTAATAACTAGAGATGACATCTGAGCAAAACCTTTAAGGGAAGTAGGAATTATAAGAGGCAAAGGTGGATAGGAAGAAGCTGGCTTGAAGAAAATCTTATACACTGTCACTGAGGCAGGAGATGAATTATGTGCAAAGAATAGCAACTATGAAATATGACTAGAATATAGCATGTATGATGAAGATGTAGGAGGAGTGAAGGATAACTGATGAACATTCATGTGCTAATCATTTGATCTCAGATCAGAAGGATGGTACCCAATATGTTTAGTAAATTCACTCTGTAAAAAAAAATATAAATAAATAAATTCATGCTGTGGTGAATTTATGGGAAGCCATGGATGGATTGCAGAGGATGGGAAGGTATGAATAAATTGTAATCTGTATTGGTGGTAAGAAATGTCCATATGGATGAAATCAAAGATCCATATGACTACTTTGCTGGAACCTACACTGTTTTTTACTAAGATGTGGAGGCAATTCTATCAACAGTAAGACAGTGAAAGCCTGGTAGGTCCCACCAAGCTCCAAAGGCATCTGATATGGGCTCAGCAGGGACAGATTGTGTGCCTGTTAAAGCAACCTCATAGCTTGTCAACCAGAAAATATATCATGAGAAGGTGAATCATTGCGATCACAATAGCTCATGTATTTATGGATGAAGGTATGGAAGAGTTATGGTCTGTATCAGTGAAAGGAGCATTCACATGGATAAAATCATGATTTTTTAAAAAAGATATTATCTTTCATTTTATGGGAACATATGATTTAGAATTGAAAAGAACTTTAGAGATCATAGAGACCACTCCTTTAATTTTACAGATGAGGAAACTGAGGACCAGAGAGGCAAAATGATTTGTCCATGATTATGTAGATACTAAGTAGCAGAGCTTTGATTTGCACACAGATACTCTGACTTCATATCTGATGACTGTATAGGATGGAAGATCCCAATGATGAAAAAAGACAATGGATTGATCTGAAGTTTTAAGCAAAGCAGTCTGAGATGAGGCTGGACTCATCTGTTTGATGGTACCTCTCTGATATTGTGATTAGGAACTCTTCCATTGGTCATGAAGACAGGTCTCTCCATCATTCATCCTGTTAAACAACTTCCTCAGTCCTTTCTCTTTGGATCATTATGATCCAAATTTATTTTGCCAAGGACATTGATCCACTTTGTAAGGAAACCATGAGCTCTCCCCAAACATCTTCCTGTGAGCTATTGTCTTTTGTGAAAGAGCTGTGTAGCTTTTAGTAATGAATCAAGGAGAAAAAACTTGTACAACTTTGGTTTGATAAAATCACTGGTCTTCTAACTTTTTTCAAACCACATCTACCCTGTTTCTAGGCTCTAGGCTCACTCTTTCAAAAGTAGCTTTGACAACAAAAATATAAACAGGGTTTCCTTGGAAATTCAATGCCATGTGATGCAGTTGTTTTTAAAAATCATTTCTTAGTTTTTGCTCCTTTAGGAATTTTCCTCCAGTTGAGTAGAGACCCAAATTCTCCCATAGTCTGTTACCTGTTGCCTCCCTCATCTCTTGTTCCTGGGCTAAGGTATCATTACTTAAGTAAAGACTCAGATGCAGTATCTTTTACCTCTAATACTGCTAAAATTCTCACATTACATTTTTCTCACCCCTAAATCCATCTCCAAACACACTTACAGGTATACATTTCTCACTGGAATGATCCTAACATCATCATTAAGGAAACATACTGTGGTCCAGTTAGCTATCTTGACCACTGGGGAAAACCATCCTTGCATTAACATATGTGGAGGTACAATAGGTACAATAGAGGGGAAAGGGAAAAGGGAAAAAGGAAGAGGATAAGCATTTATATAATATCTACTGTGTATCAGACACTTTGTTATTAACTTTTACAAATTATCTTATTTGATCCTCACAAAAACCCTACTAGGTAGATTCTGTCATTCTTGTTTTATGGTTGAGGAAAACTGAGACAAATAGAGAATAAGTAATTTGCCTCAGTTATTCCTGACTCCAGGTACAATACTCTACTCATGCTATCTCCTAGATGCTTCTAGAAAGAACATCAAACTTTTGTTCAAGGGAACTTTTAACTGAACCTGGCTTTAGACTTTGAATAAGTTACCTGTGTAGTCCTCAATTTCATCATCTGTAAAATGAGAGAATTAAGAAAAGGTGATCTCTAAGATGCCTCGTCACTCTGAGATACAATGACTTAAAGAGACATCTGCAGAGCAAAATAAAAGGACACACATAAAGAAATAACCTTAGAGATTCACAAAGAAAGAAGGTCACCTTAGAAACAGTCATTGGTCACCTTAGATCTCACTAGAACAACCCATAAAGATTGTCTATTATAGTAAAAAGGAGATGAAATCTGCTTTGGTGGAGGGAGTAGTCACACTGAAAAAAATCACAGATTGTAACTTCCCATTCACAAAGGAAATGGATCACTGAATTACTGCTAAAATATTTGTTGTATAAATTCCAAACTTTGTCATCTGAATGTCAGTTGAAGACCCTAGGAAGGGTTATTGTTTATGAAGAGAACTAATGATATCATATGATGATGTCTTGATTTATGGTTAATTGTATTTGAGTCAATTACACAAAGTTATCAGTCACACTCTCTCTTTCAGAGTCTTCAAAGTCCAATGGCAAGATAAAAATCAAGAAGACTGGTGCCTTTGATCACCTTCATGGTCGATGGAACAAATAATTCTCATCCTCCCATCCCCTGGAGCAGACTTACTGGCTCTTACTCACCCATAGTTTTAAGAATTGTTGGTTTCCATTAACTTGGTTTAACTGGTCTACCAAGATGGTTTTACTGAGGTATGACCAGTGTGCCTGCTACAGTTTTCTGGAGCCATAGGTGAAAATGGACACCAAAGATGAATGAGCAGCCCTGAAACGGGTTCAGCAAGCCCTCACACCAGGGTTACTAGTTCTTTATATTCCACAGACTTCAATGTGTATGCTGTCTTCACATATTTTATACTATAGAAGAGGTAATAGATTTTTTCTAATTGTCTGGGGAAGGGAGTCAGAGTTAGAAGTTATAGGACTCCATATTTCAACTCAATATGAAAGAATTTTATAACAATTAGAACCTTATAAATTGTAATGAAATGATTTGGGAGTGGTGAGATTTCTCAGCAATGGGATTACTCAAGCTTATATATAGATAACTACCCAGGTATGTTGAAAATTTATGCTTCAGGTAGATTTATAACTTTAAGGGTGGATTAAATCACCCCCTTTCAACTAGAAAAGTTTATTTTTATAAGATTCTAAGAGTGGATATTGTGTGGAAGAGAGGCAATGAGAGAAAGAGAGGGGAAAAATGAGTGAAAGAGAATGAGAAAGACAAAGAGAGAGACACAGACAGACAGAGGAGAAGAGGCGGGGGGGAGTCAGAGAAAGACAGAGACAAAGAAAGAAACAAAGATAGATAGACATGAGTTACCTGGTAATGTTATCTTGAGTTGAAAGGAAAAGATTGCTTCTGTAAAAGGCAACTTGCTGCTAATCCCTCGCTTAACACTAAACAAACACCAAATGAGAAATTGTGAGATGGGAAGGAGAAGAGTTTTAGGAAGGATAGAAAAGTACCCAGCCTACCCAAGAACAGATTGACAATAATCCTGGGATAATAGAAGCTATGTCATCATACCAGGAGAAGGTGGAGAGTGAGAGAGCAAGAGCAAATGAGAGTGACAGAGGCAGACAGAGACAGAGCAAAACAGAGAGAAAGAGAAGAAGAGAAAGCAAGAGGGAAAACTGAGTGAAAGAGCGTGAGAGCAAGAGGGTGAGAAAGACAAAGAGAGACAGACAAAGGGGAAGAGACAGAGAGAGAAGGCAACTAGGTGGTACAATGTATAGAGCAACAGGTTTGGTATCAAGAATTCAGTTCAAATATAGACCTCAGACATTTACTAGCTATGTGACCTTGGACAAGTCACTTAACCTTATTTGCCTCAGTTTCCTCATCAACAAAATGAGCTAGAGAAGAAAATTATAAACTACTGCAATATCTTGGCTGAGAAAATCCCAAATGGAGGCATGAAGAATAGAACATGACTGAAACTACAGAACAACCACCCTGGATCACAAAGTCAAATGTAAAGTTTATTTTTTTTAATTTAATTAATTATTTCTTTTTCCAGATACATGGAATGGTAGTTTTCAACAAATTTTTTTGGCAGATTTTTGAGCTTTACATTTTTCTATCCCTTCCCTCCCCTGGATAGAAAGCAAGCTAATATATATGCTCTACAAGTATAACCATGCTAAACATAGATCCACATTAATCATGTTGTAAAAGATGAATCAAATGCAAATGGAGAAAAGAGAATATTAGAGAGAAAAAATGACATAGAGAGAACTTTTAAAAAATTAAAGATAGTAAACGTTGGTTTGCCTTTAAACTCCACAGTTCCTTCTGTGAATATGGATGGTACTTTCCTTCCCCAATCTTTTAGAATTGTCTTATTATTATATTGCTGAAATGTACAAATTCATTAGAGTTGATCATCACCCTTCTAGTTCTGCTCCAAATGTGAAGTTTCAAACGAAATTTTTGATGTGAATTCCACATAAGGGTTTATTTAGTCTAGAGGCAAATTTAGACTAACAAATAGGGACAGACTCATATTGTGAATTGAAGGGGCCTGAAACAAATTATTTATACATTTTTATCTTACTGCAATAATATTGACTATAAGAAATGGATTCCTGAAAAGTGGTAGGGGAGGGGGGAACAGTGGAAGAATATAATGGGAAATGTAAGTGATTAAAAAAAACTATCAATAAACATTATATATATATATGCATGAATATATGTGTGTATATATTACATATACATATATACCTTCTTGATGCAATTCCAAAATGCTGAGGCTGAATTTGTAATGGCTATAATAAGCACTGTGAATAGGAGGTCCATTTTTTAAAGAAACAGACTTTTCTAGCTATGAGCAGAGGAATTGAGTAGATGTGGTATTGTGTTTTGAAGTAGATTTAATTATGGACTGGCATTTTAGTAGATGTAGGGACCTCCTGGTGAGGAAACTCCCTCTGCTAATTCAGATGAACATCTCTTCTGCTCTACCTTTGAGACTGAATTGACTTGGAAAGGTAAGGTGAAAAGTAATATTTTCAGTTAGTATGAGGGAGCTAAATGAATTAGATATTCTGTTAAAGCCTTTCTATGTACAAAACACATAGTTGGCAAGAGCACAAGATATAAAAAGATTTGTAATGTTATGAAGGTAAATAAACATCATAAATTTAGAGCTTAAAGGCACCTTGCAGACCAACAAATCTAATTCCTTCAATTTAGAGATGAAACTGAGATTGATAGAAATTTAGTGACCTGCCCCAGAGTCACAGAGCTACTGTCTGAACTCAGCCTCAAGTTTTCCCAATCCTAGCTTCAGAACTCCATCTGCTCCACCACCTGACTGCCTCAACTAATTCAAAAGCAAACAGTCATGAAGACCTGAGTTGAATTCTGGTTTCAGACACTTACAAATTGTGTGACCTTGGGCAAGTCACTTAACCCTTATTGCCTCACTTTCTTATCCAAATAAAATCACCTGGAGAAGGAAATAGTAAAGCATTCTAGTATGTCTGCCAAGTCATGGAAAGTCAGCCAGACTGAAAAGACTGAACAACAACCACAAAGCATATCTTCTTTGGTCCTTGACACTCTCCTATCCCTTTTTCTCTCTTTTGTTTTAATGAATTTTTTTGGAGGTGGAAAGACACTTTAATTCTTCCAGTTCAGGGGAAGCTAGGCTGTAGAGCACCACCCCTGGAGTTGGAAGGATCCAAGTTCAAATCAGGTCTCAGATATTTGACTCTTACTAGCTGTGGGACAATGGGCAAGGCACTTAACTCTGGATTGCTTCACAAAAACAAAAATTTATTCAATTCAACTGGAGGATTTTACAAAAATTTTATAGGAAGGAAAATTGAGATCCAGCTCTTAATTGTCCCCAATCACACAGCATGGTAGTGTTAGAACTGGGAACAAGAAGCCAGAACTGTATGAACACAAGGAGACTATTCCATCATGATCTTTATTCCTCCAAAACACAAGTTTTTCCATAACTTAGAGAGGAGAGGGGCATTCTTGCAAAAATCATAAATTCACAATAGAATCAGTTGTTAGCAGGAATTCCTAGTTGTCCTTCAGATTCTTGTTCCATTTCTTTCCTTCTTTTAGGTTCTTTGTGGTCCCAGACTCTTCTTTTGCTTTTGAGTCACGTATGTTAGAGAATGACTTGGGAGGTTGGCTATAACAAAGGACAAAGTATCAAAGGACAGAATAGAGAAATGGCCAAAAGAAATGAACAGGCAATTTCCCAAGGAAGAAATCAAAACAATTTATAATCATATAAAAATGGTCTAAATCATTATTGATTAGAGAAATACAAATTAAAACAACCTTGAAGTATCATTTTATGTGGTTAAAATTATGAAAGGAAAAGCAACAAATGTTGGAGGGATGTGGAAAAATTAGGAAACCAGATCCAAATATTTTCATGAGAATTCTTGTCTAGAGTTATTAAACTACCTAGACCATTTGACTCAGCAATACCAATAATAGGACTATTTCCAAACATGATTAGAGAAAATGGGAAAGAACCTATATGTTCTAACATGATTATAGCAACAAGTGGCAAAGAGCTAGAAATTGTTGATATGTCCATTAATTGGAGAATGTATGAATAAATTGTAGTATATGATTGTGATGGAATGATATAAGAAATGATGAGCTCAGGCACCTAGGTGACACAGTGGATAAGAGCACCAGTACTGGAGTCAGGTGACCTGAGTTCAAATTCTACCTTGTCTATTTAATATTAAGCTATGTGACCAAGTCACTTTAACCTCTTTGCCATGCAAAAATAACCAGACAAAAAATAATGATCTTGATGATCTTAGAAAAACATGGAAAGACTTGCATGAAATAATGAAGAGAAAATGAGCAGAACCAAGAGAATATTGTATACAGCAACAGCAATATTGTTTTAAGAATGACTTTGAGCAAATAAGTTATTTTGTCTATTATAAGTAACCACCTTAACTATAAAAACATATAATGACAGACATTATATCCAGAGAAAGAATTGGTAAATAGAAATGTGTAAATAATTTTACATATATACATATATATATATATATATATATATATATATACATATATATATATATGTCTATTTTTGTCTAATATAGCCATCTCTAGGGAAAAGGGCACAGGGAAAAAAAAAGAAATGTACATGACTACTTGGCTGTATATTTAAAAGGAATAGCAAATCATACACAGTATATTTGCAATTTCATATGCAATCTATTTTTTATTGCACTATGTTATGAAATGCTTATTTTATTCCATGATTCAATTTTTTTGAAAATAACAGAAGTCTGCAGTACCAGCGGCGGAGCTGGAGCCGCAGCAGCTGCAGTCGCAGTCATGGACCCAGCTCCCAGAGAACCCCACAACTGCAGCAGCCCCGTGAAGCCCCCCATCCCCGGCTGCCCTCCACCCCTGAGGGCATCGCCCTAGCCTACAGCAGCCTCCTGCTCATGGTGCTGCTGCCCATCTTCTTCCATGCACTGTGCCTTCAGCAAGAATGTCTCAGATATGCCAGATATGCCAGTCCAGATGCTGCCTGGTTTCCCATAATTGCTAGCTGCATACCCTTGGGCCTACCTCTTCTTTAAAATCTTCTCTCAAGAGTACATCAATCTCTTGCTCTCCATGTATTTATTTCTTCGTGCTGGGAACCTTGGCTCTCTCTCACACCATCGGCCCCATTATGAACAAGTTCTTCCCAGCCAACTTCCCCAACAAGCAATATCAGCTACTCTTCACCCAAAGCTCAGGGGAGAATAAGGAAGAAATTGTCAATTATGAGTTTGACAGCAAGGATCTCGTGCGCCTGACCCTGAGTAGTATCATTGCATCTGGTACCTACTAAGGAAGCACTGGATTGCCAACAACCTCTTTGGCCTGGCCTTCTCCCTCAATGGAGTGGAGCTCCTGCACCTCAATAATGTCAGCACTGGATGCATCCTGCTCAGAGGCCTCTTTGTCTATGACATCTTCTGGGTTTTTGGCACCAATGTGATGGTAACTGTGGCCAAGTCCTTTGAGGCACCAATAAAATTGGGTTTGCCCCAAGACCTGTTGGAAAAGGGGCTAGAGGCTGACAACTTTTGCCATGCTGGGGCTGGGAGATATTGTCATTCCAGGTATCTTCATTGCTCTGCTTCTGTGTTTTGACATCAGCCTGAAGAACACACACACACACACCTACTTCTACACCAGCTTTGTGGCATACATCTTTGGCCTGGGCCTTACTATCTTCATTATGCATGTCTTCAAACATGCTCAGTTGGCCTTGCTCTATCTAGTCCCTGCCTGCATTGGTATCCCCCTATTGGTGGCACTGGCAAAGGGAGAAGTAGTCTCGGAGATGTTCAGTTATGAGGAGACAAATGAGAAGAAGGAGTCAGCCAGTGAGTGCAAAGAGGGAGCACCATTGTCATCGTCATTGTCATACCCTTCTGAGACAGAAAAGAAGGAGCAGTAATGGTGGGCTTGGAGCCAGGATGGTGAGGGGCACTCTTTACTACCAGTGCAGGAGCTGGGGGAGAGACAAAGACACTGCAGAGCCAGGTGTTGATGTTCTGAGCCTTAGGCTGCCCTGCTCAGACCAGGCCTCTCCCTTCTCCCTTCTCCCTTCTCCCTTCTCCCTTCTCTTCTCCCTTCTCCCTCCTAAGCTCAGACTTGGATATTTCTTTTTGTTTCTGGTCATGTATCTCCTGCGCTTTCCCTCTGCAGCACTGGGCAAAGAAAACCCAACTACCTTTTGTGGGGAGGGTGATGGGGGTGGGGCAGGGTGAGAGGGCCTGGTTTTTAAATTTTTTTGTATTACTGTGAAAAAAAAGAAGAAAATAACAGAACAAATCACAAAGTTCAAGGTCTTGCATTTTCTAGCATATGTAAAATGAAAGATTCAAGCAAACACAAGTATAGCTCCCTGGCAAGGGATTCAGAGAGGACCATATTTGGCCAGATCTGTTATAGAGGAAGACTGTGAATTTTGTCAAATGTTGATATATGTAGCTTAGAACCCATCACAATTTCTGCTCATTCCAACAGTTTTTAACACTTTAATAATTTGTTGCCAAAAACGAAATAAAAATATTCTCATGATTGATCTAAGAAAAATGAGCATATTCCTGTGCCCAAGATGGGGAGAGGAAAGAGGGAAGAGGGGTCCCCTCAAGTTTCAGGAGAATAGCAACAAAAACAATTTGTTAAACAACTTTAATGAACAATAGTACTATCAGACTCACATAGAAAGGGATTCCTGTGGGCCACATATTAACCTAGAAAACCTCAAATTGACATTCTGTGTATTTTTGGTTAAGTATTCTCTAATTATGTTTTAATCTGCTTCAGGTAAGCACTCAAGAGTTTTGTTTCCACTTAAAAAAAAACTTGCCTCCTGGGGACATTATTTTGATATCTTTGATAAACTGTGCAAAGTACTGGAAGATGTACAAAATTTAAGTAATCAATCCCCTGCACCACTTAACAAATTACTATGAGGATAAGAAATCAAGACAGATAGTTAGAATACATAATATTACAGGACACAGGGGAAAATACTGCCTCTGAATTCAGAAGACCAAGACTGTAATCTTACCCTGTGATGCTTCCTACCTGTGTGACCTTGTAAATAAGTCACAACCTTAAGAAGTCTCATTTGTAAAATGTGGGAGTTCGACCAGATAATTTCTGGTCCCTTCTAGCTCTAACTCTATGATCCTATGATCCTAAGTACAGAAAGGACTACTCTCTGGAAAGTAAATCTTGGTCTATTGTGGTTAATGACATCAGAAGGAGAAGGAGGAGGAGGAGGAGGGGAATGGGAAGGGAGAGGGGAAGGGGAGAGGGGGAGGAGGAGGAGGAGGAGGAGGAGGAAGAAGAAGAAGAAGAAGAAGAAGAAGAAGAAGAAGAAGAAGAAAGAAGAATGATAATAATAATGTGCATTTAGGTAAGGCTTTAAGGTTTACAAAGTACTTTATACATACTAGCTCATTTGCTCCTCACAGAAACCCTGAGAAGCAGGTGCTATTGAGTCACCCTCTATTTTTACAGATGAGGGAATTAAGGTAAGGAAAGGTTAATTCATTTGTCTAGGGTTAAATAGCTAGCGAGTTTCTGAAGCCAAACTTCAATGCAAGTCTTCCTGACTCCAGGAAAAATTTAGTTGAATTTTTGACCTAAGTATTCATTATCATAATCATACTAGCTAACATTCATAGAATACTTTAAGGTTTGCTTCCAGCAGCTGGTTGTAGAACACTAAATCTGTCCTTATAGTAAGGTGCTTAAATTTCTTTTTATGTCTAATAATGAAAATTATAATAAATGGTGATAGTTATAGAGCTTTATCTCTTTCAAATATCTTATTATTATCTTTTTGTTTTTACATTGTCTAAATTTTTCCCAGTATCCCACTGCCTCCTACCTCCCTAAAATTTCATATGTCATAAAAATATTTTTAGGAAAGAAAAACCAATCAATACCTTGAAAAGTATGAAAATATGTGATGCTTTATCCACAGTGCCACCTGAATTATCATTGTTATTAAAAGAGAGAAAATGAAGATAATTTGTCTTTTTTTTTTTGCAAGGCAGTGGGGTTTTAGTGAATTACTCAAGGTCACACAGCTAGGTAATTATTAAATGTCTGAGGTTGAATTTGAACTCGGATCCTCCTTATGCCAGGGCTCATGCTCTATCCACTGTGTCATCTAGCTAACTGAACAACTTTTCTAAATTTCTGAAAATTAGTGGCCCTCTGTAGTAGTCAATTTCTAGAATCAAATATTAAAACATCATAGACATTAAAACTGAATCTTTGTAGAATAAACTGGGTTTGAAGTTTTTTAAATATAAAAACAAAAGCTCTAAGAGAAAATGTGTCTGAATTAGCAAAGTGAAGTAGAACAGTGAAGGGCATAATAACTTCTTTATTTTTTTAATATAGTATTTTATTTTTCCCAATTACATGTAGAAAGTTTTCAACATTCATTTTTGTAAAATTTTTCTCCTTCCTTTCCTTCCTTCTCCTCTCCCCAAACAGCATGCTATTTGATAAAGGTTGAACAATCATGCTATATATATTCCCAATTAGTCATGCTGTGAAAGAAGAATCAAAACAAGGGGGAAAACCATGAAGAAAAAAAGAATATAGAATGGAGGGAAATATGTGAATGAGATGAACTCTGGAATCAAATAGAAGCAGATAGCAGAGTGGATTAAAAATCAAAACCCTACAATTTGTTGTTTACAAGAAACACATTCAAAACAAAGATACACACAGAGTAAAAGGTAAAAGATTAGAACAAATTATATTATGTTTCAGGTAAAAAAAAACAGAGTTAACAATCCTGATTTCAGACAAAGCAAAAGGAAAAATAGATCTAATTTAAAAAGTTAAGGAAGGAAATTATATCTTGCTGAAGAGTATCAAAGACAATGAATTTTAGTATTATCATTCTATATTTCTCTATTTGTACTTTTCTATCTCCTTTCACTCTATTCCTCCTCACCACTATTTTACTTTTGACCACCATTTCCCTCAATCTGTCTTCCCTTCTACTTCCACGTAAAGTAAAATAAATTTCTAAGCCCAACTGAGAGTTTATGTTATTCCCTCTTTGAGCCAAGTCTGTTGAGAGTAAGATTCAATCAACACTCATTCCTCCCTTCTTTCCCTTTGCTTTAATAGGTTCCTTGTCCCTCTTTATATGTAATTTACCCTATTCTGTCTCACCTTCGTTCTCCAAGTATAAATTTACATGCCTCATTTTTTTTTAATATCATCACATCAAAATCAAGATACCCTCAGGCTAAGTATGCTTTTTCTTTTTTTTTTTTAATTTATTTTTTTATTCTCATTTTGTACAAATGTTTTTTTTTACATTAATAAAATATTCTTGTTTACAAGTAAACAAAATACCCCTCCTCCCCCATGAATACAGATAGACTTGCTTGGGTGAAAAAAGTAAAGGGGAGAGGAAAAAAATTAAAATTAAAAAAAATAATAGTAATAATTGTAGGTATGGCCAGGTGGTGCAATGGAAGAAGCACCAGCCCTGGAGCCACGAGCACCCGAGTCCATATCCAGCATCGTAAACCCAACAATCACCCAGCCGTGTGACATGCAAGCCACCCGATCCCCACTGCCCTGCAAAAACCAAAAAAAAAAAAAAAAAAGAAAGGAAAAAAGACCCAAAATAAAATACAATAGTAATAATAGTAGGGGTGGCTGGGTGGCAGACAGAGCATTGGCCCTTGAGCCAGGAGCACCTGGGTCCAAATCCGGCCCCAGACACCCAAAGATCACCCCGCTATGTGGCCCCAGGCAGGCCATCCAGCCCCACTTGCCCTGCACCCTCCCCCAAATAATAATAATAACAAAAAATGTGCTTGAGTCTTTGTTCCAACACCAACAACTCTGTCATGGGTGGATCTCATTCTTTATGATAAGTCCATCACAAAAGTTATTTCCATATTTTTACACCATTGCCATTGCTGATTGCATCTCCCTCGTTTCTTATTTCTCTACTACCATGTACTCTATTTTCTCTCTCCTTTCACTCTGACTCTGCTGTAGGGTAGCTGAGTGGCACAGCGGGCAGATCCCTGGTCCTGGGGCCAAGATGAGGCCCATACCATCCCTTAGGCCCAGAATCCACCTGGCCCTATGGTCCTGAGCAGGCCTTCCAATCCCAGCCCCTTGTAAGAAGTAAGAAAGAAAATGTGTTATATCTGGCCACTCTCCCACCATGGTCCATCTTCTCCTCCATCACTTACATCATCCCCCTTCCCCCTGCTCCCCACTCCTTCTTACTCCAGATGTCTATACCCCATTGAGTATATATGCTGTTTCCTCTCCTAGCCATCTCTGATGAGAGCAAAGGTTCCCTCATTCCCCCTTGCCTCCCCACTTCCATATTATTGCAATAGCTCATTGTAATAAAAAAAAAATCTTATTATATGAAATATCTTGGACTAGTCCCCCTCTCCTTTTTCTTTCTCCCATTACATTTCCCTTTTTTCTATTGACTCCATTTTTACACCATATTTTATCTTTGAATTCACCTTTCTCCTGTGCTTCAACTATAAAAGCTCTCTCTACCTGCTCTATTAACTGAGAAGGTTCATATGAGTATTATCAGTGTCATTTTTCTATGCAGGAATACATGCAGTTCATCCTCATTAAGTCCCTCATATTTCCCCCCTCTCCTCCAATCTCCATGCTTCACCTGAGTCCTGTATCTGAAGATCAAACCTTCTGTTCAGCTCTGGCCATTCCAAAAGGAACATTTGAAATTCCCCTGGTTCATTGAAAGTCCATCTTTTTCCCTGGAAGAGGACATTCAGCCTTGCTGGGTAGTTCATTCTTGGCTGCATTCTAAGCTCTTTTGCCTTCTGGTATACTGTTATTCCAAGCCCTACGAGCTTCCAATGTAGCTGCTGCTAAGTCCTGTGTGATCCTGACTGCAGCTCCATGATATTTGAACTGTGTCCTTTTGGCTGCTTGTAATATTTTCTCTTTGACTTGGGAGTTCTGGAACTTGGCTATAATATTCCTAGGGGTTGGTTTTTTTGGGATCTCTTTCTCTGGGGGATTGCTGGATTCTCTCCATTTCTATTTTGCCCTCTGCTTCTAGAATATCAGAGCAATTTTCCTGTAGTAATTCTTTGAAAATGATGTCAAGGCTCTTTTCCTGATCGTGACTTTCAGGTATTCCAACAATTTTTAAATTATCTTTCCTAATTCTGTTTTCCATATCAGTTGTTTTTTCAATGAGATATTTCACATTGTCTTCTAATTTTTCATTTTTTTTTGTTTTGAAGTATTGATTCCTGATTTCTGTTAAATTCATCAATCTCCCTGAATTCTATTCTTTGTCTGAAGGATTTGTTCTCCTCAGATAGTTTTCTTATCTCTTTTTTCCATCTGGCCAATTTTGCTTTTTAAAGCATTCTTCTCCTCAATAACTTTTTGAACTGTTTTATCCACTTGACCTAAGCTGGTTTTTAGCATGCTATTTTCTTCAGCATTTTTTGGATTTCCTTGACTAAGCTGCTGACTTCATTTTCATGTTTTTCTGCATCTCTCTCCTTTCTTTTCCCAGTTTTTCTTCCAACTCCCTCATTTGATTTTCAAAGTCTTTTTTGAGCTCTGTCATAGGCTGAGCCCAATTTCTGTTTTTCTTGGAGTCTTTAGATGCAGGAGCTTGTGCTTCCTCATCTTCAGACTGAGTATTTTGGTCCTTCTTGGGCTCATTTGCAAAATATTTCTCAATAGTCTTCCTTTTGTTTCTTTGCTTGCTCATTTTCCCAGCCTGGGCCTGGTTTGGGGGTGCTTCCTGAGCTTTTGGGACACTCCCACAAGGGTCTCAGTGTGTGAGGCTCTGTCCTCCCTCCTGGTCTGTGAATGACCATAAGCACCCTCCCTCTGCCACGGGGCTGAGGTGGGGGGGGGGGTCCTGCTGTTCTATGGGGGGGGCCTAGACTGCGATCAGCATCTGAATGTGGTCAGAGCCCCAGAGTCCTGTTCCAGGGGCAGAGGACTGAGCTCACAATCTCTCTTCACTCCCCTCCCTCAGCTCAATGGGCTCATGCCCTAGGGGCTCCTGCTCTGCCTGCTTCTGTTTCCTGGATCAGGGCTGGGGAAAGACCATGCAGCTTGCTGTGTGCCCTGAGGGCTGGGCTCCAGGTGCTCGCTCTGGCAGAAGTCCCCCCTTGTTCCCCCACTTTGTGCCCGGTGCTCCTTGGGGTGCAGCTCAGGAGACTCCCCTGCTGCTGTGAGCTGAGACTCCCAGCACCCTGGGGCTGCCTCTGGAAGGCTGAAGTTCTTTGGCTCTGGCGGCCACCCCTCTGGCAAGCTGCCTCTCTGATCCTGGGGAGCAGAGCCTTTCTGCTCTTTTCCAGGTTACCTTGAGTAGGAGAACTGCCTCACTGGGTCCTTTTGTGGGTTCTGTCTCTCGGAAGTTTAGTTAGAGTCCTTAGCTGATGAATTTTATCAAAGAGCTCCTAAGACTGGATTCCTTCTTGTCGCCATCTTGGCTCCACCCTGAGTATGCTTTTTCTAACTGTCTTAATAGACATACATTTCTCAAAATATAGAAGCATCATCATCCCATGTAGGAATGTAAACAGTTTAATCTTACAGAATTTTTTTTTCTATTTACTTCTTTATGCATCTCTTGAGTCTTGTATTTGAAGATCGAATTTTTCTGTTCAGGTCTGGTCTTTTCATTGGGAAAATTTGAAAATCCTCTATTTCACTCAATTTCCATCTGAAAAATTATGCTCAGCTTTGCTGGGAGTTGATTCTTAATTGTAGTCCAAGCTCTTTTGCTTTCCTGAATAGCGTATTCCAGAGTCTCTGATCCTGTAATGTTGAAACATTGTAATCCTAAATGTGACTCATAGGTAATTGTTTTTTGTTTCTAGTTGCTGCAGTATTTTCTTCTTGACCTGATAATTCTGGAATTTGGCTACAAAATTCCTCTGAGTTTTCATTTTGGGATGTCTTTCAATAAGTGATCAGTAGAGTCTTTCGGTGACTATTTTGTCCTTTCATTGGATATTAGGGAAGTTTTCCTTGATAATTTCTCAAAAGATATTGTCCAGGCTCTTTTTAAAAAATAATGACTTTTATTTAGTTCAATAATTCTTAAATTATCTCCTATATCTATTTTCCAGGTCAGTTATTTTTCCAGGGAGGTACTTTGCATTTTCTCCTACTTTTTTCATTCATTTGATTTTGTTTGATGGATTCTTAATGTCTTAGAGAGTCGTTAGCTTCCACTTGTCCAATTCTAATTTTTAAAGAATTATTTTCTTCACTTAGTTTTGTATCTTCTTTTCCACTAGGTCAATCTTACTTTTGCCCCATTTGGTCAGTTTTATCTTTTTTTTTTAAGGAATTGTTTTTTTTCAGTCAATTTTTATTCCTCCTTTTCCAAGATGTTGACTTTTTTCATAATTCTTCTGCATAGCTCATTTTTTCCTAATTTTTCTTCTGTCTTTCTTACTTGATTTTTAAAATTCTTTTTGAGCTTGAGGGCTTTTTGAAGAACTTGAGACTAATTCGTATTTTCTTTCGAGGCTTTATATGTAAGCATTTTGCAATTTCCTTCTGAATTCGAGTTTTGATCTTCTCTGTTGCCATAATAGCTTTTGGTTTTTTGCTCATTTTAAAAAAAAAATGAGCTCTTGTTCCTGGGGCATAGGAAATATAGTCCCAAGCTTCTTGTTCTGCTGATTATTGACTTTTCACACTGGGGTCTCAGGTACTGGTGGCTTGCTCCCTGTGATGGAGTGGTCCTGTCCAGTTCTACCTGTTGCACAGGGGGCTCTGGGGACCTCCCGGTGTTTTCTGAGATGGGGCTGGAGTCCTCAGAGCTGGCCTGCTGTCCCACTGGTCTGCTAGGCTTGGGTGCCTATCTGTTCCCAGTCTTGTCTCTGGTCTGTTTGCATGCCACCTATGCTTTGTTATGCTCCCCCTCCACTCAAGTGAGATGGACTTTTCCAGATGTCCTTCTAAGATATCTTGTTCTGGAAACCTGGTTTACTCCATCTTTTTTGTTTGTTTGTTTCTCTTGGTTAGCATTATTTCTGAGGGTCTCTGAGAAGAGCACCACAACTTCTTGCCTTCTCTCCTCAATCTTAGCTCCAATACTCCCCACCCCTTTACTCCTCACAGAAAGCCTGAAGCACATATCCAAATAATTCCAGTTGTTTTCTTTAGTTTGACCAAACTTAGGGACATAATGGTGGCTAAAAGCGTCTGGCCTGCTATGGTCCATGGGGTCATAAACAGTTGGAAATGACTGAACAACACCAATCACAACTTTTGCAAGTCACTTCCTCTCTTTCTCTCAACCTAAGTTTCTTCATCTTTAAAAAAAGAAATTGACTTATTTTCATCTCCTTTACCTCTGTCTAGAATCCAACTCTCCTTTAGATTAGCACACTTAGGCTATATGTAGTCCTCACAGCTCCCAAGTGAAGCCTGAACCAAATTAAAATGTAACTGGGAAATAGTTAATAGAATAAAAAATACAATGAAATGGATAAAACAAGTCAATATATGACCCACAGAGATCCTTATGTACAGATTATGTCTCCATTCTTATACTCCTAATAATTAATCATGGCTAAATGTTAGTCATTAAGTATTTTTAAAAACCTATGTATTACAGATGATGCCAAATCCTAGGGACACACAAAAAACCAAAAGACAGTCCTTGCAGTCAAAGAGTTCACAATCCAAGGAGGGAGGCAACATGCAAACAACTATGTAGAACAAGAGATATGCAAGATATAATGGAGAATCCCCAGAAGCAAGGCAGAATGAAGGGGAAACAGGAAAGGAATACAGTAGAAAATATGATTTTACCTAGACCTTAAAAAAACAAGGAAGTCCAGCATCAAGAGAGGGAGTTGATTGAGGAATAGCAAAGAGATCAGTGTCATTGGATTGCAACATATATCAGGAACTATAAGCTTTATGACTTCAAATAAAACATTCTTTCCACCATACTACCTCTCTCTCAATGATCTAATGAACATAATGTAATGAATAGAGTTCTAGATTTGGAGACAAGAAGATTGAAAAGGCAAGGATGAAAGAATAGATTATCAACTACAAAGAGAGGATTTTACAATTGATTTTACAATTTTTCCTGGAGATGATAGTGAAATAATGTTTGTCTGATTGAGATAGTGAGATACCAGAGTTTATTAAATATTAATTTATCACAACCCAAAAGTTAGGAAGATAATTCAAATATCATTATCCTCATCTTCCAGATGAGGACACCAGGTAATTATTGGAACTAGGACTCCAAATATGAGTTTTCTGACTTCCTAACAGTCTGGATCCTATCATTATATCAGGTATCTCCCATATTGAGGTTATTTGAATAATTTAGACAAAAAAGAAAAAAATACTTTGTTGTTGGCTCAGTTGTTGTTTAGACTTTTCATGATCCCATTTGGGGTTTTCCTGACAAAGATACTGAAATGGTTTCTCATTTCCTCTTCCAGCTCATTTTACAAATGAGAAAACTGAGGCAAAGAGGGTTAATTGATTTGTCCAGGGTCACCCAGTTAGTAAGTGTCTGAAACCAGATTTGAATTCAGGCAGATCAGTCTTCCTGAACTGAGGTCCAGTATTTTATCTACTGTGTAACCTAACTGGTCAGGAAGCCCTTTAAGCTTTATTCAAATATTTTGGATGTAAGCCCTTTCCTGCTTCTTTACTGTCTGACATGTAGATCCAATAACTCCCACTTCTGATTGCATTTTCTAGTTTATTTCTTCAAAATATGTCTCAAAAAGTCAAACATTATTTCAATTTAGAATTTTTTTTTTGGTTTGGTTTTCCTTCAAAAGCTCTGGTTAAGATATTACATAGACAAGCTCCCTACTCTTCCTGAAAAGGGAATGGAATCTTTACCTTGACAATGTAAGGGCTGAGGGGATGAAATATCCTGAGGTAAAGTTGGCACAGCAAAGAATAAAATGATATAATAAACTGCAGGTATCTCTTCTGAAGCCAGTCAGTCTGTAGCCTACAATATAATTAGTATTGTTTTTTTAATTATAGTACATTTCAATACAACCTGTTAGATGCTAACCAGCAACAAAAATCCTGTTTTACCTTTTTTTTTGCAAGGCAATGGGGTTAAGTGGCTTGCCCAAGGCCACACAGCTAGATAATTATTAAATGTGGTATTCCTTAGGCCCAGTACTCTATCCACTGTGCAACCTAGCTGCCCTTGTCTTTTTTTAAAAAAAGAAACTTAAAATATTTTGAATACAAGATTTATTTTCTGTTGAAAACAGAAAATACAAATTTCAGTAATTTCTGGCATCATGAAATCAGTTTAACATACAAGAAAAGACTGTTCATATAGCCATTTTAGGCAGAGTTTTGGCAGGGTCAAAACTGCAATGAAGCACTGCCTCATTGGGAGATATCTAGAAATCTAGATGTCTTTCCCTCCTTCACCCAAATTCTTATACTTTTGTATGTCCCTTAACTAATGGGATCAGAGACATAAAGGCAAAATTTGATCAAAGGGCCAGTAATCTTGGCCTTTCAGAGCCCCATATTCACATTTTTTTCCCCTCCAAGCATAGGACTTGGCTGGTTTAAATGTATCCTATTCCTTAAAGATCAATAACTAGATTCTGAGGTAAATGCATTTTGGGGAAGAGTTGGGTAGAAAGCACTCTGATGGGCAGGCATAGTCACAGTGGGAGGGAGATTCAAAAGGGAATGAGTCTTAGCAACCTGGAAAAGAGATGTGGAGAAAAGCAGACTCAGGGACACTCAGCAAAGGGGTAACTTGAAGGCCCTTGAAGAAGTACAAGGACATCAAGTATTCCCACAGTACTATTAACTTAAATTGTCTTAACCACAGATGTTTCTTTCATGCGTACCTCTCTAATTTTGTGTTCTAAGTAGGTGGCCATTCTTCCCATTGATGAAATGCAGGCACCACCTATATTTGTTTAAGTAAGTATGTTCCCAGGGTTTATGTGTAGGAATATTTTGTTATTACTGTTTTGGTATGTCATCATTAGTAATGTAGTAATAAACTACACTTTGCATTGAGCTCATTGCATTATTTAAGTCTAGTAAAGGTAAACATAGGGGAGGGAGAGGATTACTCATAAGTTGGGATTTTTGGAGTGTGGTGCCAAAGAGAACCTTTGGGGTTCTAATTATGTTCTATTCCTGGGAACTAAATTTGCAACTGATTTGTAGCAGGATGATTTTGGTTTTAAGTGGGTTTATTATAGTATAGTGGAAAGATTCCAACAGGATGCAGATTCCACCTTCCTGGCCTTTAGTTTCCTAAATAGTTAAAGGAGGGATTTAGACTAGTTGGTCTTGGGGTCCCATCTCACTTTAGATTTATGATTTTATGGTCTATTCTTATCAATTTGGAAAGATTTTAGTTATACAGAGTGAAAGACAATGCCTGATGTCTCAGGACCAGCTTAATTAAATTCAGTAAGATTTATTATCAGTTAGTCTCAAAGATTATTTATGGAATAATAAGATCTCAGATCTAGAGCAGGAAGGGATCTCTAATTCAATTATCTCATTTTACAGAGAAGGAAGCTAAGTGACTTGTCAAAGTTCATGTGAGTAGTAAGCACCAACTTTATGATTTGAACCCAGAGCCCATGTCCTTTGTATTGGGCCACTAGTCAAAGGAGTTTGACTTACGTGGATGGAGGAATCTTACTGAGCTTTTGAAGCATTAAAGTGTATGTACACACACACATAGACACACACACACATACACACACACACACACACACACACACACACACACACACACACCAAATGAACAGGATGTTTGGTTTAATCTGGTTATCTGAAAGTGGGAATTTCTTTAAGAATTCATGAGAATTACCTGAGAAATATGTAGTTGAATGAGAAAGCTTCTCCAGAGGGTTTGTCCAAATGAACAAATCATGTGTCAGAATTTTTATTTGGATCTTAGCAAATTATTCAGCTTTTCCACATTTTTTCAATGGAACCATCAAGTGTTATTATTCATTTTTGTTTAATAAACAAGAAATATGTGTATGTAGGGTAAAGGTCTAAATAACTGGTTGTGTAACTTTGGAGAGATAATTTCCTATCTCCCTCCCTCAGATTCCTTAATTGTAAAGTGGATAAAAACCAGCTCTTTCCTTAACCACTGAAGAACTGAAGTTAATTCAAAAGAATTTTTTTCTAGTTTTTTGCAGAAGGGACTATTCTCCAGAGAGAAAATCTTGGTACTATTGGTACTATTGTGGTTAATAATGTTGATGATGATGATGATGATGATGATGATGATGATGATGATGATGATGATAACAACAACAACAACATCAACTAGCATTTATGTAATGCTTTAAGGTTTAAAAATTGCTTGATACATACTATCTTGTTTGAGTTTCACAGTAATCCTTGGAGGGAAGTGCTATTAATCACCTACCATTTTTACAGATGAGGAAAATGAAGCAAACAGAGATTAATCCACTTGTTTGGGGTCAAACAACTATTAAGTAAAACCAAATTTGAATGCAAATCTTCTTGACTCCAGGAAAAAGTCTATGGCTCTATTTACTTGTATTATTTATTATTGCAAATAAAAATAAATAATGAAGACAAATTTTCTAAATTTCTGAAAATTAATGCCTCCCTCCCTATGGTAGCTGTATTAAGATTACAAAGGATTTTATTTCAACAGTTTCCAGAATCATATATTAAAACATTATAGACATTAAAACCGAATCTTTGTGCAGCAAGCACAATACAAACACAAACACAAAGACTCTAACAGAGAAGGTTTCTGCATTAGCAAAATGAAGTACAAAACTGATGCAGACACCTAAATAATTCATGTTGGGCTTTTTTCCCCCTAAAGGGCTTACAAACAAAATATCTGAATGAAGCTAAAGTGCTTCCTGGACAGCCAGGTGACTCAGTGGATAGAATGCTAGGCCTAGATTCAGCAAAACTCATCTTCCTGAGTTTAAATCTGGTCTCAGAAACTAAGGTACTTAATCCTGTTTGCCTCATTTTCCTCATCTATAAAAATGCTAAAGAAAGAAATGATGGAACACTCCAGTATATTTGTCGAGAAAAACCTATATTGGGTCATGAAGACACTGGCATGATTGAACAATAACAAAGTGTTTTTTTTCTTTTTTTGCCTTACAGCCTCAATTTGGGAATGTCTCTTATAATAAGAAGAGCTGAACTATCAGGAAATCATAAAACCTGGAGCTGTGGTTCTAATACTTGATACACATCTTCACCTGTAAGGTGAGGATAATGATGCTTAAATTATCCACCTGGTGATTGCGATGAAATAGCTTTGTGAAATAAGTCCATATATAAACATAAATATAGTTGTGTATGTGTGTGTGAATGTGTGTGTGTGTGTGTGTGTGTGTGTGTGTGTGTGTGTGTGTAAAATCTCTTGCATAGTTTCCCCCATCCCCTTCTCTAACATTGATATCCCCAGTCTAATTTTGAATTTGACCATCTGATGATGTTCATATACTAATTCCATTTGGAGACTATGTCAACTTTTTTGTGTGTTATTTCTAGATGTCATGTGTCTATAAAATTGAACACTTTCGGATTCTTTGGGATCAGTGGTTAGACAAAAGACTTGTTTTACTGTGATGTTGAAATGATTCTGACATTTTTGAGATTCCATCCCTAGTCACTGTTTTACCTGTCCATCTTGAATAACCTTGTATGGCAGAGTTCAAAGTTTCATTGACCTACACAGACCCCACCAACATGACAAGGCAGTGGTGTTTAACTATGTAACGCAGCAAGATAAAATGGATATTGTACTACACTCGTTGTCAGGAACACTCAGACTCCAAGCCTACCTTACATACTTAAAGCTATGTGATCCTAGGTACTGTTCAATCTCTTTGACCTCAGTTTCCTCATATATAAAATGAGAGGAGTTGGATTAGAAGGCCCTTAAGTTGCTATCAGCTTTAAATATTCAGTCTTTTCTTAATATGTTTTACTTTGCTTTGTATTTTAAATTGACTAATGATTTTTGTCTTTCATTTTCTTTTTTTGTTTTTTAAATGATTCATTTATTTTCACATTTCTACAATAATCTTATTGTGAAAATAGACATAAACTTCTCTACCTCTCAAAAGACGAGAGATCTTTATTTCTCCCTGCTCCTGTTATTTTATTCTCTCTCCCTTTTCATCCTGTCCCTCCTTAGAAGTGTATTGTATCTGACTACCCTCTCCCATGATGATCCCTCTTTTCTATCACCTATACTCTTCCCCCTCATCTAGTCTCCCTCCCATCCCTTTTCTCTCCTTTATCCTCTATAGTAAGATTGAATTCTACATTCTATTGTGTATATTATTTCCTCTCTGAGCCATTTATGATGAGAATGAAAGCTCACTCATTCTCCCTTGGATTTCATTGCAAAAGGTTTTTTTTTTACTCTTTTACGAAAAATATTTTAGAGGTCTCTCTCCTATCCTTTTCTTCTAGTGTATTCCTTTTTCACCCATTGACTCCATCTTTATATGATATTATACCATCATATTCATCTCCCTCCTGTGCCTTGTCTATATATATACACTCCTTCTAACTGTTCTTATAAATAAGAAGGTTTATATGAGGCATCAGTATCTTCTTTCTATTCAAGAATTCATGCAGTTCAGCATCATTAAATCCCTCATGACTTGCCTTTCCTGTTCTCCCTCTCTATGCTTCACCTGAGTTCTGTAATTAATTGTTTCTTTTTGGCTGCTTATAAGGAGTTCTGGAATCTGGCTACAATATTCCTGGAAGATGTTTTGGGGGGATATCTTTCAGGAGGTGATAGGTGAATTCACCCATTTCTATTTTACCCTCTGCTTCTAGGATCTCAGGGCAGTTTTGCTGGATTATTTCTTGAAAAATGAAGTCTAGGCTCTTTTCCTGGTCATGAATTTCAGACAGTTCAATAATTTTTAAATTCTCTCTCCTAAATCTATTTTCCAGATCAGTTGTTTTTCCAATGAGATATTTCACATTTTCTTCTGGTTTTTCATTCTTTTAGTTTTGTTTTGTTGTTTCTTGATTTCTTGCAAAGTCATCAGCTTCCTTTAGTTCCATTCTACATTTGAATGAGTTATTTTCTTCAGAGAGCTTTTTAAATTTTCTTTTCCAAGGTCAATTCTGCTTTTTAAAACATTCTTCTCCTCATTTGCTTTTTTTTTTTTAGGTTTTTTGCAAGGCAATGGGGTTAAATGGCTTGCCCAAGGCCACACAGCTAGGTAATTATTAAGTGTCTGAGGCTGGATTTGAACTCAGGTACTCCTGATTCCAGGGCTGGTACTCTATCAACTATGCCACCTAGCCACCCCCCCATTTGCTTTTGAACTGCTTTTTCTATTTGGCTTAAATTGGTTTTTAGCATGTTATTTTACTTGGTGTTTTCTCTGTATTTCCTTCACCAAGTTGTTGACTTGGTTTTCATGATTTTCCTGCATCTCTCACATTTCTCTTCCCAGTTTTTCTTCTTCCCCCCTTACTTGATTTTCAAAGCCTTTTATGAGCTCTTCCATAGCCTGAGACCATTTCCTATTTTTCTTGGAGGTTTGGAGTCTAGAAGCTTTGACCTTGTTGTCTTCTGAGTATATATTTTTGATCTTCCATGGGACCAAAGTAATTTTCTAAAGTCAGAGTCTTCCTTTTCTTTTGTTTTCTTCTGTTATTTTCCTTCCTTAAATCTTTGAAGGTCTTATAAAGAGGCTCAGACTGCTCCTCTGGGTCGTACTCTGGTCTGTGGATGACTACAAGCACATCCCTCTTCCCTGGAGCTGTGAGAAGGGTCCTTGCTCCTCTGTGGTGGTAGGGCCCCCAACTGGGTCCTGGAGTATGGATAAAGCAGCAGTGTCCCGCTATCTGTAAGCTGAGCTCTGGAAAGAGCTGCTGGTTGGCTTCCTAAGTTCCTGGGATGGGGCTTCCCTTAAGCCAGCACTGCCCTAGACTTCTTTCTCATTCTGGTGCAATATAGTTCTCCTGATAACCTCCCCAGCCATCCTGGTGATCCCCGGGTCAAGAGGTCAGGAAACTGCCCTGGCTTCCGTGGCTCCAGGCCCCTCCCCCCTAGGGACTGAGATGCCCAGAAGGCTGGTCCTGGAAGACTGGGACTGGGTTGCTCCAGCAGGTGCTGCTATGGTCCTGTCTGTGCTGTGGTTTTTCCAACTCTAGTCCTGCTGGGTCAGAATTTTCCCATCTTGAGCTGGAATATTGCTTCATTTAGTCTTTCAGTGGGTTCTGTCCCTCTAGGTTTTGGTTAGAGTCTTAATTTTATGGCTTTAGGAAATCTGGTTGGGGCAGAGCTGAGAATTCCTGCCTTCATGCTGCCATTTTGGCTCCTGAAATGAGATATATGTCCTTCATTTTCAAAGAAGACCACGACATGGAGGGGGTGCCATGACAAGCATATGAATTGGATTTGAGTGAGGGGGTGATGTGCTAAATCACCAGCCTCACTCTCTGCTCCAGAGCCATCTGGGTTCAGTGGCCAAATATGAATCAAACTAACTGGAGATGGCCTTGGATGTGAGGTGATTAGGATTAAGTGACTTGCCCAAAATCACACTGCTAGCAAATGTCTGAGGCTCAATTTGAACTCAAGTCCTCCTGCCTTCAGGGCTGTGTCAGCTAGCTGCCCATTAAAGTAACTAATATTATGAGAATGGATAAAAAAAAAGTATTTGTGAAGATTGTTTGAAGATCATAAAATGGTCCATAAAAATATAACTATGACCTTTGGGCTTAAAGATGCCACTGTCAAAATGATGTAACTGTCAAAATATGGTAAGTCTTACTGTGGCAAATGATACCGATACAAACTAGAAAGCCTCTACCGCACGTTGAGAAAAAACAGTTCACTCACATTTAAAGTAGAGATATCTTTAAATTTGCTCATCTCACATTTCATTTGTTATGGCAATTCTATTTTGTTCACAGAGCACAGTACCTTCTTTGATGTGAATGCATCACGCTGGATGGTCCTTTGCCAGTATCTCCCATGTCTCACAATCAATTCCAAAGTTCTTCAGGGAGACTTTGAGATAGTCATTCTATTGCTTCTTCTAACCACTGTGAAGTTGTTCTCTCTGCAGTATATTTTAAATGTTTGACTGTGCAACTCAAGACAGGATCTCAATGTTTGGCTCCTTATCTTGTCGGATGATCTTTAGAACATTACTAAGACAATTCAAAGGAAGTGATTGAATTTCCTGGCATTGTACTGGTATGCTGTCCAGGTTTTACAGGCATACAGCAACAAAGTCAGCACAATGGCTTTGTAGACCTTTAGTTTGGTAGTTCTGGCAATACATGCATCAGCTTTCATCATCATTGTGCATATCCCTGGAAAGAATATACCAAGAAAAATGAATTTATCCACAGCATTAAGAATTTGTCCATCTGCTGTATGGTTCCACATATGGATGATATGATGCTGGTTCATGGAAAAACCTGTTTTCTTGTTACTAATTATCTAGTCAAAATTAGCACAAGTGAAAGAGACCCATTCCATACTCTGCTGTATCTCAGCCTCAGAGACTATGTTGAGTATCCAAATCTGTCAACAAAAAGTAGCATATCTACTCTCCCTCCATTTTAGTCTTGTCTTGTAGCCTTTTCAAGCTAAATGATTTACTGTCTGTAGTGGACCTCCTTGTAGTAGCTGACCTTCATGTCATTTTCATCCTTGTTCAAGTCATCTGACAACATCCCTGAAAACATCATGCTAAAAAACATGGGAACAAGCCCATAGCCCTGATCACTCCATTGATGACTGAGAAAGCACCTACAGATGAATGGTGTAGGAAAGAACTGTAGAGTTGCAAGGTACACAAATGAAAATAAGGGAGAAGAACAGATGGGAATGGATGATGTACACTTACCAAGTCCACAGGGAAGGAACAAAGACTCAGTAGTGTCTTGGAAAGAAAAGGAAGTGCAGAAGAATGAGAAAGGAAGAAAAAGTATATTTAATTTAGTGGGTTCTAAAATAATCTAAAAGAAGCTCTAAAAAGAGCTTCTTGGTATAAAACGAAGAAAGGCAGGTTTTTGTTGGAGCCAACCTGAACTGGCTCAAGAACTAATTAAGTTTTCAAAGTGCATATCCGGGATGGAGCCAAGATGGCAGCAGAAAGCTAACAAGCTCCCAGAGCTTTCCCCTACAAAGATACATGAAGCTTCTACTCTGACATTCATGCTACAGATCTTACCAAGAAAAAGAGAAGATTCAAAGAAGTTTTAAACTATAGACATCATGGAGGAGCTTCAGTGAAAGTCTGTCTCTTGGAGGGAAAAGGGGAAGTAAAGTCCAGGATATGGGAGAATGGGAAAGCCAGCTGGAGGCTTTTAGCCACAGTACAATCCAGGTCCCTCCAGCTTAACAACAGCAGAGGTCCTGGCAGCTAGATAGCAAGGCAGCCAGGAGGACTCCAACCTCAACCAAAGTCTGAATCCTTTTACATTGGGGTAAAAGACAGGACTGGGCTGGGAACAAACCACTGTTAAGTCAGAACCTGGACATAATGGAGGGAAAAAAACCTCTTCAAAGGCTGGATTGCATAGGCAACATCTTGGCCAATAAAAAGCCAGGAATCAGGCCCCATCCCCAGGAAAAACAAAACAAAAACAAAAAAAACTTGGATCTATATTCCCTATACCTCAGGAGCAGAACTAAAACAGCAAAGATGAACTCCCTATAGAAAATTACAGACAAAGATGACAGCAATGCCATGTCTGAAGAAAAAAGTAAAAATAACCAACTGGAAAAGGAAACACAGAAGTTAATTGAAGAAAATAAAACCTTAAAAATTAGAACTGAACAAATAAAAACAAATGAATCTATATGACTACAAGATTCCATGAAACAAAATAAAAAGACTGAAAAAATTGAAGAAAATGTAAAGTACCTTTTAGGGAAAATGAATGACCTGGAAAATAGATTCAGGAAAAACAAGCTATGATTCACTGGACTACCAGAAAGCGTGGATCAAGGAAAAAACCTGGAAAGTATCGTGCAGGAAATTATGAGGGAAAACTTTCCAAATCTACTAGAACAAGATAATACTATAATCACTAAAAGAATCCCCTGGACCCCTCCAGAAAGAGACCCCCAGGATAAAAACTCCAAGTGCTTTAATGCTTTTAATAGCCAAATTCCAGAACTCTTAAATAAAGGAAAGACTATTGCAAGCAGCATAAAGAAAGCAATTCAAATATAAAGGAAACACAATCAGACTCACACAGAATCTATCACCCTTAATATTGAAGGATTGGAAGACCTGGAATAGCATATTTTGGAAAGTAAGGGACCTGGGATTGCAACCCAAAATGTACTACCCTGCAAAATTCAGCATATACAGGCAGGGGAAAGGATGTATGTTCAATGAAACAGAGGACTTCCAGAATTTCCTGACACAAAGACCAGAATGGAACAGAGAATTCAATCACCAAATACACAATTTGAGAGTTCCATTAAAAAAAAGATAAATGAAAAGGGAGAGGAAAAAACAAAAGAAAAACAAAACAATGTTGGTAAAGAACATCAAATTCTATATAACCCTAAAAGGGAAGATATAAGACTTCTAGTTTTTTTGAACCTTACTTCTCTTAGGATAATTAAAGGATAGAATATAATTGTAGAGAATGAACCTAAAGGATATGGGTATAATTGAATCTTATCTCTCCATTGAAAAGTTCCAAGATTACATCACTATGTTTGAGACAAAGGGCCCTGAAGAAAAGCAGAGGGTGTTAACTTAAGTGTATCATTATCCTTTGACCCCCTTTAATCACACCGTGACCTGAGTCAATGTAACCATAATTTACAATCATTTGTAAAGTTCTCAGGTGAGACCTCCAGAGCCTCTCAGTACTTAGAGATCTTCAAGATTCTTGCAGTTAATTAGATCAGGGTTTGACTTAACCAATGTTTCACTTAACAGGTAATTAAGTACCCTGGGTGGGGAGGACAGGTGTGGTGGTGGTGGGTGTAAAGTGGGAGAGAGAACAGCCCTTGCTTCACTTAAAAGGTGTTAAGTACCCTTGGGGGGGGAGGTAAAGACCTGGGGGAGGGGCACAAGTAGTTCAAGAAATGATATGGCTTTGACTGATATTTTGACTCATGAGGATTGTGTATACTTGAAAGATACTTGAAAAGGGGGTAAGGTAAAATTATAATTATATATGATTATAATAATTTGATGCAATTTGGGTCAATGCTGCTTATCAAGCAATCAAGTAAACAATCTGTAATGATATCTTGACAATGATATGAGCTCATCAAGCTATCAGATAATCAAACTATGTTTGATAATACCTGATTAATAATATTAGAGCAATAAATAACAAGGGAAGAGGCACAAAGATTTATAATTTTAGAGGAAAAGAAGGGAGAATGTGAATGCTGAGTAAATTCTATTCAAAAGATTTAGCTCAGTGAGGGAATGAGATACATTCCCACTTGGTTTTAAAAATCTAACAATCTACAGGAAGGTGGGGCTGGGAAAGGGAAAGATAAGGGAAGAAGGGATTAATAAAAGGGAAGGGGAGGTATAAGTGAAAATAAACTGAAAATTACATTAAAAATCAAAGGGGAAAGGTAGTAAAATTCTGATGAGAAAGAATAAGAGAAAAGGAAAGAGAAAAATATAAATGGAGAAAGAGAGCATGGAGGGAAATACAGAATTAGTAATCTTAACTGTAAATGTGAATGGGATGAACTTTCCCATAAAATGGAAATGGGTAGCAGAATGGATTAAAAACCAGAATCCTACAATATGTTGTTTATAAGAAATACATTTGAAGCAGAGAGATACATACAGGGTAAAGGTAAAAGGTTGGAGCAAAATATATTAAGTTTCTGCAGAAGGAAAAAGAAATCTGGGGTAGTGATTCTATTCTCAAATAAAGTAAATGCAAAAAGCAATCTCATTAAAAGGGTAAAGGAAGGAAACTACATTTTCTTAAAAGGTACCACTGGTAATGAAGCTATATCATTACTAAACATGTATGCACCTATTGGTAAGGCATCCAAATGCCTAAAGGAAAAGCTGAGTGAATCACAAGGAGACATAGACAGTAAAACTTTGAGAAGGGGTGACTGCAATCTCCCTCTCTCAGAACTAGATAAATCCAAGAATAAAATAAATGAGAAAGAAGTTAAGAAGGTGAATGAAATCTTAACAAACTTAGACATGATAGAACTCTGCAGAAAACTTAATGGGAATAGAAAAGTATATACCTTTTTCTCAGTACTACATGGCCCCTACACCAAAACTGACCATGTACTAGGTAGGGCACAAAAAGCATAATCAAATGCAGAAAGGTAAAAATAATTAATATACACTTCTCAGACCATGATCCAATAAAAATTACATATAATAAAGGGTCAGGGAAAGGTAAACCAAGAAATAATTGGAAATTAAATAACTTTATCTAAAATAATGGGTGGATCAAACAGTAAATAATAGAAATAATCAATAATTATATTCAAGAAACTCATGATGAGACATTATGCCAAAATTTATGGGATGCAGGCAAGGCAGTTTTGAGATGGAACTTTATATCTCTAAATGCCTGTATGAATGAAATAGAGAAAGAGGAGATTAATGAATTGGGTATGCAACTTAAAAAGCTAGAAAAAGAGCAAATTAAAGATCCCCAATTACACAACAAATTAGAAATTCTGAAGACAAAGGAGAGATTAATAAAACTTAAAGCAAGAAAACCATTGATCTCATAAATAAAACTAAGAGATGATTTTATGAAAAAGTCAATAAAAGAGACAAACCTTTGGTTAATCTGATTTTTTTAAAAAAGAAAGAAGATAAACAAATTACCAGTATCCAAAATGAAAAGGGTGAACTAAGCACCAACAAGGAGGATACTGAAGAAATAATTCAAAGCTTCTTTGCCAAATTGTGTGCCAATAAATTAGATAACTTGAGTGAAATGGGTGAATATTTACAAAAATACAAACTGCCCAGATTAACAGAAGGGGAAATAAATTACTTAAATAACCCCATTTCAGAAAAAGAAATTGAAGAAACTATCAATAAACTCCCTAAGAAAAAGTCTCCAGGTCCAGATTGATTTACAGGTGAATTATACCAAGCATTTAAGGAACAATTAATTCCTATTCTACCAAACTCCTTTTAAGATATCAACATTATGCTGATACCTAAACCAGGAAAAACCAAAACTGACAAATAAAATTATAGACCAATCTCCCTAATGAATATTGATGCAAGTTATTACCAGGATAATACACTATGATAAGGTCCGATTTATACCAGGCAGCCAGGGATAGTTCAATAATGGGAAAATACTCAACATAATTAACCATATCAATAGGAAAAACCAACAAAAATCTTATGATTCTCTCAATATATGCTGGAAAAAACCTTTGATAAAATACAACATCCTTTTCTATTAGAAATACTAGAAAGGATCAGGGGTGAAACAAGGGTGCCCATTATCACCACTACTATTCAATACAGTATTAGCAATGTTAACATCAGCAATTAGAGAAGAAAAAGAAATTAAAGGAATTAGAATTGGGAAGGAAGAGATAAAACTCTCACTATTCGCAGATGACATGATGGTCTACCTAGAGAATCCCAAGAAATCATCTAAAAAACTACTGGAAACAATTAACAATTTTAGCAAAGTTCCAGGTTATAAAATAAATCCCCATAAATTCTCAACTTTCCTATATATGACTAGCAAGAAACAGCAGGAAGAGCTAGAAAGAGAAATCCCATTCAAAGTAACCTCAAACAGTGTAAAATACTTGGGAGTCTAGTTGCCAAGACAGACTTAGAATCTTTTTGAAAACAATTATAAAACACTTCTCACATAAATTAAATTAGATTTAAATAACTAGGCAAATATCAATTGCTCATGGAAAGGGAGAGTTAATATAATAAAAATGACAATTCAACCAAAACTAAACTATCTGTTTAGTGCCCTAACAATCAAAATTCCAAAAAATTACTTTAATGAGTTAGAAAAAATTGTAAGTAAAATCATATGGAGAAATAAAAAGTCAAGAATTGACAGGAGCTTAAGGAGAAAAAATGCAAACGAAGGTGGCTTAGTGCTACCCAATCTAAAATTATATTATAAAGCATCAGTCATCAAAACTGTTTGGTACTGGCTAAGAAATAGAGTGGTAGACCAGTGTAATAGGCTAGGTGTAAAAAGCAGGAGAGGATTATAGTAATCTGCTGTTTGATAAACCCAGAGTCAGGCCACCAGGATAAAAACTCCCTCTTTGATAAAAACTGCTGGGATAATTGAAAGTTAGGATGGAAGAAACCTCAATTAGACCAACACCTCACAGCCTTTACCAAGATAAGATCCAAATGGTTACAGGACATAGACATAAAAAACAATTCTATAAGCAAATTGGGAGATCAAGGACTAGTCTACCTGTCAGATCTATGGAAAGGGGAACGGTTTATGACTAAGGATGAGTTGGAGAACATCACTAAAAACCAATTAGATGATTTAGATTACATTAAATTAAAAAGGTTTTGCACAGATAAAACCAATGTAATCAAGATCAAAAGAAAAGTAGTAAATTGGGCAACAATCTTTACAACTAATGATTCTGACAAAGGACTCATTTCTAAAATATACAGAGAACTGAGTCATATTTTTAAAACAAAAAGCCATTCCCCAATTGACAAATGGTCAAAGGATATGCAGAGGCAATTTACAGATGAGGAGATCAAAGCAATCCATAGCCATATGAAAAAATGCACTAAATCATTAATTATTAGAGAAATGCAAATTAAAGGTACACTGAGGTACCACCTCACCTCTCAGATTGGCCAGTATGACCAGGAAGGATAATGATCATTATTGGAAGGGATGTGGGAAATCTGGGACACTATTACACTGTTGGTGGAGCTGTGAACTCATCCAACCCTTCTGGAGAGCTATTTGGAACTATGCCCAAAGGGCAACAAACATGAGCATACCCTTTGACCCAGCAATACCACTACTGGGTCTATACCCTGAAGAGATGAGGAAAAAGGGTAAACACATTACTTGTACAAAAATATTTATAGCAGCCCTGTTTGTGGTGGCAAAGAATTGGAAATCCAGTAAATGTCCTTCAATTGGGGAAAGGTTTAGCAAACTGTGGTATATGTATGTCATGGAACACTATTGTTCTATTAGAAACCAGGAGGGACGGGATTTCAGGGAAACCTGGAGGGAATTGCTTGAACTGATGCTGAGTGAGATGAGCAGAACCAGGAAAAATCTGTACACACTAACAGCAACATGGGAGTGATGTTCAACCTTGAAGGACTTGCTCATTCCATCAGCGCAACAATTGTGAACAATTTTTGGCTGTTTGCAAAGGAGAGTACCATCTGTATCCAGATAAGGAGCTGTGGAGTTTGAACTAAGTACAAGGACTATTCCCTTTAATTTGGGGGGGAAAAAAAACAAAACCCAGATGTGTTATTGTTTGATCTGGTTACCTCTGAGAATTCTGTTCTCTTTAAGGATATGATTTCTCTCTCATCACACTCAATTTGGATCAAGGCCCAACATGGAAAGTAAAGACTGACAGAGTGCTATCTGTGGGGTGGGGGTGGGGGGAGGGAAGCAAGATTGGGGGAAAATTGTAAAACTCAAATAATATCTTTAATAAAAATTTAAAAAAAAAGAAATACTAGAAAGTTTAGGAATAAATGTTTTCCTTGAAATAATAAATAGTATCTATCTAAAACCAAAAACAAATCTTATATGTAATGGGGAATAAACTGGGAATATTTCCAATAAATTCAGGGGTAAAACATGGATGCCCATTATCACCATAACTATACAATATAGTATTAGAAATGCTAGCAATAGCAATAAAAGAAAAAAATAAATTGAAGGAATCAAAATTCACAATGAGGAAGCAAAACTTTCATTCTGTGCAAATGATATGATGGTATACCTAGAGAACCCAGGAAAATCATCTAAAAAAACTCCTTGAAGCAATTAACAAATTCAGCAAAATAGCAGGATGTAAAATAAACCCATACAAACATCAACATTTCTATATATGTGAACAACAAAGTCCTAGAGCAAGAGATAGAAAGAGAAATTCCAATTAAAATAACTAAGCAATATTAAATACTTGGGAATCTACCTCCCAAGACAAACTGAGAAACTGTATAAGCACAATTATAAAGCACTCCTCACCCAAATAGAGTCAGATCCAAACAATTGGAAAAAATATCAACTATTCATGGTTAGGTAGAGCTAATATAATAAAAACAACAATTCTACCCAAATTAAATCACTTATTCAGTGCCATAACAATCATACTGCTAAATAGTTACTTTACCAAGGTAGGAAAAACAATAAAATTCATCTGGAGCAAGAAAAGGGCAAGAATAGCAAGGGAAATGATGAAAAAAAATGTATAGAAAGGTGATCTAACTCTACCAGATCTAAAACTATACTATAAAGCAGCAGTCATTGAAACTGCCTGGTACTGGTTAAGAAATGGAATAATAGATCAGTGGATTAGGATGGGTTCAAAAGAAACTGCAGTAAATGGCAGCAGCAATCTACTATTTGACAAACCCAAAGATGTTAGCCTCTGGGATAAGAACTCACTATTTGACAAAACTTGTTTGGAACCTGGAAATAGTAGGGCAAAAACTAGGCATAGATACACATCTCACACCCTATAACAAAATAAGGTCAAAATGGGTACAGGATTTAGACATAAAGACTGATACCATAGATAAATTAACAGAGCAAGAAATACTCTATTTATCTAAACTATGGAAAGGGGATAAATTTATGACTAACCAAGAACTAGAGCACATTATGAACTTCAAAATGTATGACTTTGATTATATTAAATTAAAAAGGTTGTGCACTAATAAAATCAAATGTGGCCAAAATTAGAAAGAAAGCAGAAAGTTAGGAAACAATCTTCACAACTAGGAATTCTGATAAAGGTCTCATTTCTAAAATATATAGAGAATTGCCACAAATTTATAAGGTCACAAGTCATTTCCCAATTGATAAATGGTCAAAAGATATGAGTAGTTTTCAAATAGAGAAATTAAAGCTATATTTAATCATATGAACAATACTCCAATCATTATTCATTAGAGAAATGCAAATTAAAATAGCTATGAGGTATCACTTTACACCTATCAGATTGGACAAGATGGAAAAAAAAGGGAAAATGATCAATGTTGGAGAGGTTGTGGGAGGATTGATTGTGACATTGATGCATTACTGATCTAATCTTTTTGGAGAGCAATATGGAACTATGCCCAAAGAGCAATAAAAATGTCCGTACCCTTTGATCTAGTAATTGCAATTCTAGGTCTATATCCAGAAGAAATTATAAAAATTTTTAAAAAGTCTTACATGTTCCAAAATATTCATAGCAGCTCTTTTTGTAATGGCAAAGTATTGGAAATTGAGGAGATGCCCATCAATTGGGGAATGGCTAAACAAGTTATGGCACATGAACACTATGGAATACTGTTGTTCCATAAGAAACCATAAATGGTCAGACTCTAGAGAAGCATGGAATGACTTATAGGATGCTGAGCGAAGGGAGGAGAACCAAGAGAACAATGTACATATCTACAACAATATTGTGAGATCAACTATCTTGATGGAAGCAACTCTTCTCAGCAATCCAGAGAGCTAGTACAATTGTATTTGACTGGCTATGGACAATGCTATCCCTTTCCAGAGGAAGAAAAACAAAACACACAACAACAATAACAACAACAACAACAACTCTCCCGAATCAGATAAACGCTTTATAAAAATTATTTCTCATGTGTTTCTTTGCCTTAATCCTAATTCCTCCTGCCAGAAATTACTAATTTGTAAAATGTTTATCAAACATGTATGTAAAATGCTAAATTGACTGTTCCCTGCTGAGGGGAGGGGGGATGAGAAGGGAGGTTGAAGGGAAATTTTGTGACATGAAAATATACAGGTACATATGGATGAAAAGAAATAAATCAGCCCCCCCAAATTTTAAAAGATGAAGGCCTTTTCACTTCAAAATAACCTGTCTCTATTCACTTGCCATAGGACCCATCACTTCCTCATTAAAAAAAAATCATTACTTGAAAAAAAAGTTTTCAGTGTGATGAGTTGAAGTTTGGAAATTGGCAAAAACTACAAATCATGGTTTTATTTATTGTTTTGTTTATTGCATTGACTTAAAAAAGTGAAAAAGAAAATGTTAATACAAGTTAAACTTAAAAGTATACAAAGGACATACAAACTACCACCCCCTCCCCCAGAGCTAGTTGTTAAATATTTTCCAATACACTTCTGGGAAAGGATCTCACTAAAAAGGATTCCCTTGAGAAAAGATGTAGAGAGCCTGTGAGAGGAGACTTCATGATATGATAAATCTGTGGAAAGTTGGAATACTGGGAAACAGTCTTTGTCAAAGTATTTTGCCTTTTAAGTTAACATTCTGGAACTGTTGAGATCCAGAAAGCAATGAACTAAGCATGAGCTCTGAGAGGATAGCAGCCAATGTGGCGAGTGATAATGGGGAGGACAGTGTGTGATTAGATTGTACAGTTTGAGATATGATCATTTCCATCATTAGGTGTTAATTCTATCCAGCATAACTTTCCTAAAAGTGGATATATCCAAGTGTAAGGCACAAAATTTATACAGGTGATAACCTTGAAAATGGTCTGAAAAGGGAGTTCAAATCCAGAACTTCAGAAATTTAAATTCCAAGAGGTTCACAGAGAAATTAAAGATGGGATAAATTAGGATATAACAAGAATCAATGCTCATTTCCTTCATTCTACTATGCTTATGAAAATGTACTTGAAACAAATTTTATTTGCTATTTGGTACATTCAGAGAAAAACAATTTTTTTTTGAACCACTGGATAGTTCAGTTTGAGAGGAACATAAACTGTGAAAGTGAAATATGCTTGGGACTCAATTCATAATATTGATTCTCTTGAGTAAGAAAACTCCCTCTTTGGCACAATTCTAATGCAGGCTTTTTATCATCTGTTACTTGGTTGATTTCAGTAGCATTCTAATCGGTCTTCCTGCCTCAAATTTCATTGCATGTCAAACTAAGGTATCTAAGTGATATTCCTTTTTTCTTTTCTTTTTTTAAAGGTAATGGGGTTAAGTGACTTGCCCAAGGTCACACAATTATTATCAAATGTCTGAGACCACATTTGAACTCAGGTCTTCCTTAATCCAGGACTGGTCCTCTATTCACTGTGCCATCTAACTGCCCCTAAGTGATACTCCAAGAGCACTCCACTGCTCATTTAACTCCAGTGACACACTACCGCATTCCCCAAAGTGTAAGATGCACCTTAAATTCGGGGCCTGAAATTTGAAAAAAATGTATTACATAATTTATTCATCATAAACTCCTTATTTGTGTTTGATGACAAATCACCATCTCAGGAGCAGCTCTGCATGCTCTCCTGCCTGTGGTTTAGCCTGCAGTTGAACACAACTCTCCCTTAGCAAGTCTGGTGATGGATGCCTGCTTAGATCACTGTGTTTCATGAACCAGAAGCACCAGTAATGTCCTTTGAAATCAGTCACTTCAGCAAAATGATTACAACAAGTGATCACTAGGATAATACAATCTGATCAAGTAGGATTTATTCCAGGAAGGCAGGGATGGTTCAATATTAGGAAAACTGTTAGTACACTCAATTATATCAACAACAAACCCATCAGAAATCATATGATCATATCAATAGATGCTGAAAAAGCTTTTGACAAAATACAGCATCCATTCCTATTAAAAACACTAGAGAGTGTAGGAATAAATGGACTGTTCCTTAAAATAATTAGCAGTATCTATCTGAAACCATTAACAAGCATTATATTCAATGGGGAGAGGCTAGAGGCATTCCCAATAAGATCAGGAGTGAAACAAGGGTGCCCATTATCACCACTACTATTCAATATTGTATTAGAAATGTTAGCATCAGCAATTAGAGAAGAAAAAGAAATTGAAAGAATTAGAATTGGGAAGGAAGAGACAAAACTCTCACTCTTTGCAGATGCCATGATGAAAAACCTAGAGAATCCCAAGAAATCATCCAAAAAACTACTGGAAACAACTAGCAATTTTAGCAAAGTTTCAGGTTACAAAATAATCCCTCATAAATCCTCAACTTTTCTTTATATGTCTAACAAGATACAGCAGGAAGAGCTAGAAAGAGAAATCCCATTCAAAGTAACCTCAGATAGTGTAAAATACTTGGGAGTCTAGTTGCCAAGACAGACTTAGAATCTTTTTGAAAACAATTATAAAACACTTCTCACACAAATTAAATCAGATTTAAAAAACTGGGCAAATATCAACCGCTCATGGATAGATAGAGCTAATATACTAAAAATGACAATTCTACCAAAGCTAAACTGTTTAATGCCCTACCAATCAAAATTTCAAAAAATTACTTTAATGAGTTAGAAAAAATTGTAAGTAAATTCATATGGAGAAATAAAAGGTCAAGAATTGACAGGAGCTTAATGAAAAAAAGTGTAAAAGAAGGTGGCTTAGCCCTACCTGATCTAAAATTATATTATAAAGCATCAGTCATCAAAACTGTTCGGTATTGGCTAAGAAATAGAGTGGTGGACCAGTGGAATAGACTAGTTGTAAAAGCAGGAGAGGATTATCATAATCTGCTATTTGATAAACCCAGAGAGTCCAGCCATTGGGATAAAAACTCCCTCTTTGATAAAAACTGCTGGGATAATTGGAAGTTAGTATGGAAGAAACTTAGATTAGACCAACACCTCACACCCTTTACCAAGATAAGATCCAAATGATTACAGGACATAGACATAAAAAACAATACTATAAGCAAATTAGAAGATCAAGGACCATTTTACCTGTCAGGTCTATGGAAAGGGGAACGGTTTACGACTAAGAAAGAGTTGGAGAACATCACCAAAAACCAATTAGATGATTTAGATTACATTAAATTAAAAGGCTTTTGCACAGATAAAACCAATGTAACCAAGATCAAAAGAAATGTATTAAACTGGGAAAAAATCTTTACAACTAATGATTCTGACAAAGGACTCATTTCTAAAGTATGCAGAGAGCTGAGTAATATTTTTAAAACAAAAATCCATTCCCCAATTGACAAATGGTCAAAGGATATGCAAAGGCAATTTACAGATGAGGAGATCAAAGCAATCCATAGCCATATGAAAAAATGCTCTAAAGCATTAATTATTAGAGAAATGCAAATTAAAGCTTCTCTGAGGTACCACATCACACCGCTCAGATTGGGCAATATGACCAGAAAGGATAATGATCATTGTTGGAAAGGTTGTGGGAAATCTGGGACACTATTACACTGTTGTTGGAGCTGTGAACTCATCCAACCCTTCTGGAGAGCTATTTGGAACTATGCCCAAAGGGCAACAAAAATGTGCATACTCTTTGACCCAGCAATACCACTACTGGGTCTATACCCTGAAGAGATGATGAGAAAGGGTAAAAACATTACTTGTACAAAAATATTTATAGCAGCCCTGTTTGTGGTGGCAAAGAATTGGAAATCAAGTAAATGTTCTTCAATTGGGGAATGGCTTAGCAAACTGTGGTATATGTATGTCATAGAACACTATTGTTCTATTAGAAACCAGGAGAGATGGGAATTCAGGGAAGCCTGGAGGGATTTGCATGAACTGATGCTGAGTGAGATGAGCAGAACCAGAATACTCTGTATACCCTAACAGCAACATGGGAGTGATGTTCAACCTTGAAGGACTGGGTCATTCCATCAGTGCAAAAATCAGGAACAAGATTGGGCTGTCTGCAAAGGAGAGTTCCAGCTGTATCCAGATCAGGAGCTGTGGAGTTTGAACAAAGTTCAAGGACTATTCCCTTTAATTTAGAAAAAAACAGATATCTTATTGTCTGATCTTGTCATCTCTTAGACTTCTGTTCTTTAAGGATATGATTTCTCTCTCATCACACCCATTTTGGATCAAGGTACAACATGGAAACAAAGTAAAGACTGACAGAGTACTTTCTGTAGGGGGGGGTGGGGGGAGGGAAGCAAGATAGGGGGGGAAAATTGTAAAACTCAAATAATATCTTTAATAAAAATTAATTAAAAAAAAGAAATCAGTCACTTCTTGTTCTTCAGCAATTCTTGTGGCCTCCTGCTGAACCGTTTTTGTGGACACAGGAATTCTACTGGTCCTTTACTCTTCAGTCCATCTCTTCAACTTCCTTTCTAACTCAGGGCATTTGGCTGACTTGCTTCTCATGGCCTTCTTCTGCCGGGGTGTTTGCAAGAGAGTTTCTTCTTCCCATATCCAGATTTGGATTGTTTTTTCAATTGGAGAATGGCCAAACTGACATTCAGTGACACTATTTCCATTCACGTTTGCATACTGGATCACTGTAAACTCGAATTCAGCACTGTACAAAAATCTTTTCTGAGTCATTTCTGGGCATTTAATTTTCTTCACAACATGCATGAGAATACTTATACTACTTAAGTGATTAAGTTATTTGTTGCTTTGTTAAATTTGCTTACCATTTAAATAAAAGAATAAAATGGAATTTTCATACATATAGAACTGAAAAAGAAGACTACACGTGAAATTGGGAAACTCTATTAGTAGAGATTATTTTTCTTTTTACATATATAATAAATTCAACATGTAACTGTCAAAATATTTTTCTTTGGGATTCTTTCTAGTCTATCTGTCCTTTTCTGTATATTTTAAGTGCTTGATTAGCCTTTCATGTTTTCATTTCTTTTGTTTTCATTTTAACAGAAGAGAAAAACTGAAGAGAACAAAGCAAAACACTAGGAAAAAGCTAAAGAAAAATTAACAAACATAAGAAATCAAAGTGAAGAAAGACAAGGAGATTTTGAAATATTCACTTAACTGAAAAGGAAAATAAGAGGGAAAATGAAAAGAAAGAACAGGAGGGATAAAGTTAAAATGTTGAACAAATGAATCCAAAAAACCAAAAATTCCAGTTATGTTGTAAGATAAGCAAATTAAAAGTTCACAATTACTTTGCATTATGCTTAAATAAGCCATTGTAATGAATCAGTAATGATATTACATATGTATCATTAAATGACAGCAACTCTATTAATAAAGAGAAATTCACTTGAATTAAAAAAAGACATAGATAACAACATAGACTTTACTTTTATTCCCTCAAAACTAGACAAATCTAACAGAAAAAGAAAAAAGAAAAATAGAGATCTGAATGAATTATTAGAGCCAAAAGATGTATATCTTTTGACCAGGAACAAAAATACATGTAAATATGCATATACTAATATATATATATATATATATATATATGCATGGTGAATGAAGTAAAATGACTTTAGTGAACATTATATACAGACCCTTCTATTTTGTAATTTCACTCCCTAACTTTACCAGATACAAATATCTCTAGTACAGATTCTTCAATACCATATAACACATTACAAATATATACCATATATTAATTCATAGAAAAGTTGCAACTAAATGTAAGAAAGCTTAAGTATTAACAAGTTTTACAGAGCAAAATGAAATGAAAATAGTAATCAGTATAGAGTACATAAGGAAAGATGTATGCCAACATAGAAATTTAATAATGACAATCTAAATAATGAGTTAAAAACATAAAAATTAATAGCTATATGAAATGCAATAATAATCATAAAGCAACATACCTTAATTTCTGGGTATATCGAAAACAGTCCTCAATGGAAAAATCATATCCCTAGAAATAAGCATAAAAGAGGAAATCTGGAGGAGAAATAATTAAATCAAAAACTAAAAATACTACAGGACTAATAGAATTAAATGCTGATTCTTAGAGTCTAAAATTTTTATAGTTTTTAGCCAATCTGACTAATAAGAAGGAGAATCAAAATTAAAAATGAAACATAGGCAAAGCAGAAGAATCAACAGAATTATCAGAAGCTATTAAACGTAGTTGTAGGCCTACAAATTTGAGAATTCAAATGAAAGAGAGGCTGAGCTACAAAAACATAAATTATATTTATTGACCATATTACTATCAGAATGGCCACCTTAATAAAGCATGAATAGAGATATTGTTTTTAGGTTTTTGTAAGGCAAATGGGGTGAAGTGGCTTGTCCAAGGCCACACAGCTAGGTAATTATTAAGTGTCTGAGGTTGGATTTGAACTCAGGTACTCCTTACTCCAGGACCGGTGCTCTATCCACTGTACCACCTAGCTGCCCCCCATGAATAGAGATCTTAATATAATCTTATGAGAGGAAACTGAACTCCTGTAAAGAAACTACCAAAAATAGAGATTGGTCTTAAAAAATTTACAGGATATTCTATCAAATTCATATATATATATATATATATATATGTATATATATATATATACACACACATATATATGTATATATATATATATATATATATATGTATATATATATATATACACACACATATATATGTATATATGTATATATATATGTATGTATATAGAGATATAGATATATAGATATTGCAAATTATCTTCAAAAATTGAAGAAGAAAGGACTCTACATCAAGTTTGTTTTATATAAAGAAACTGAGGCCTAGAAAGGCCCAGAAACATGACTTTGACGGACAAGGGCAATAAGTAAAAGAGCCAGTATTTGGACTCTAGTTTTGTGACTCCAAGATCAATACATACAAAATGTAAACCAAATAAATGAATAAATGAAAAGGAGCCATCAATCAGGGAAGAAAAAAACACATCATCTGACTTTCCCATGTGAAGCTCCTCTTTATTCTTTCCCAGAAGCACATGACCTAGTAGGATTTCTGCGGAGGACATTTTTTCAGTGGTGTGTAGTCTTAGTGAGGTTAAGTAACTAAAATTGATCATTTTAAATAAAATGTTACAATATAGTACTATAAAAATCCCTAGGGAAATTCTGCCTCAGTTATATTGTCTAACAGCAAAAATATCAAAAATGTTTCTGAAAAAATGTGGCAAACTTTTGTTTTTCTCATAGAAGATTTTAATGAGATAAGCAGGGAAAATAACAAGCTGCCCCTTAGCAAAGTGAGTTAGAATTTTACAATTTTAAAAAGTCTGTGGACAAACCAAAATCTTTAAAATTCTTTACAATTCAAAAAGTACATTTGACTCATTAGATTATATCAGTGTCTTCTGCTTTCCTAATATTGAATAGTTAAAAATTAACCTTTATGCACATTAATCTATAATAGAATGTAACAGATGTAGAACCAGAAGAAACCTTGGAGCTTATCTACTCTAACCCCTCATTTCATAAATGAGGAAGCAAATCTAGAGGAGTGATGTAATGAAAATTATACAAAAAGCTCTTTCTAATGTGTAAGCTCACTCCCTAATTCTATCAGATGCTTTTTTGAAAAAATTAACTATTTTGATAAAAAAATTTTTTCTTTGTAATCTTATGCATATTATTTTATGCATTTAAAACATGATACTTAGGAGGGGTCCATAGCCTTTGACAAGATGTCAAAAGGGTCTGTGACACAAAAATGTTTAAGGACCTCAGCTCTGGTCCCCTCATTTTCAAGTGTGCATTAAATGTTTTAATTGTGATTAACTCAATGTATTTTTTTTAGGTTTTTGCAAGGCAAATGGGATTAAGTGACTTGCCCAAGGCCACACAACTAGGTAATTATTAAGTGTCTGAGGATGAATTTGAACTCAAGTACTCCTGACTCTAGGGCCAGTGCTCTTTCCACTGTTCCACTTAGCTGCCCCAACTCAGTATTTTAAACAAAAGTCATCCTTTCCACTCCCTGCCCAGGCAAATCAATTTCCATTTCCTGACTCCCTCATTTCTTTTAATTAACTACTAATTTTCCAGTCACACAGGCTAAAAATCCTAGGATCTCCTTGACTCTCTTTTCCTTTTCTTAGTCACAGTTAGAGCCTGGCTCACTTACAGTTGAAAGAGACACAAGACCATCAAAATCAACTCCTCATCTGACAGAAGTGGACACTGAGGCATGCGGTGGTTAAAGGGTTAGCCCAAGAACTCACAGGTAGTAAGAGTCAGGTCTGAGCAAGATTGAGGGCAAAATTGTAAAACTCAAATAATATCTTTAATAAAAATAAATTAAAATAAAAAGAGTCAGGTCCATTATGGAAGTTGTAGAGAAATCAAAATCTTTACAATAAGGAAGCACAAGAAAAAACATAACATTCTTCACATCTCTTCACTATTTTTCCCTTTATAGTGTACCCTGAAGCCATTTATTTGTAGAAGCACAGATTTTTAGAGTTGGAATGGATCTCAGAGGCTCAGTTTTGCATTCCATCTTAAAACTGTCCATGGTCACATAGTAACAAGAGTCAGAATTTGAACTTAGATCCTCTGAACACACAGCCATCAAGTCCTATCTTTCCCCCCTATTTTTTCATTCATTCACAGACATTTCTTTGTAAAATCAATGATTTTTAGATTGAGAAGGAATCTTAAGGCTCAACTAATCTGAACCCTTCATTTTACAGATAAGAAAAGTTAAGGGCAAAAGGGGTTAAATCATTTGTCCAAGGTCCTGCAGGTGGTGAAGAGAAGAACCAGGATTCAAACCCAGGGATACCCTGTGACTTCCAGTCCTCTGCCCTCTTTCCTGCTCTACAACACCTTTTACTTTATCTCCTCCACCCTCCACTAGAAGTAGGATATTTTACCTCTGGGGCAAGTGCCAGGGCAAGGGACAAGGAAAGACAATAGGGAAGAGATGTGCAGATCTCCTAAGAATGCTGGGAGACTAAGAGACTGGTTCTGGTTGGCTATCTTCCCTCCAGTCCCAAGAACTTGGACATTTGGTATCTTAAAATTTGAAAGGATTCAAATCGGGCCTCAGATAAATATCTATGACCTTGGGCAAATCACTTAACCCTATTTGCCTCATCTTCCCCTACTATTATTACTATTTTATTTTATTTTGGGTCTTTTTTTTTCTTTTTTCTTTTGGTTTTTGCAGGGCAGTGGGGTGGGGGTGGCTTGTATGTCACATAGCTGGGTGATTGTTGGGTGTATGGAGCTGGATATGGGCTCAGGTGCTCCTGGCTCCAGGGCTGGTGCTCTGTCCATTGCACCACCTGGCCATACCTACAATTATTACTATTATTTTTTTAATTGCAATTTTAATTTTTTCTCTCCCCCTTTACTTTATCACTCAAGCAAGTCTATATTTTTTTGGGAGAGGGGGTATTTTGTTTACTCTTAAACAAGAATATTTTATTAATGTATAAAAAAGAATTTTATCAGCAGGATTCCTAAAGGGAACCTTATTAGAGAATCTAGGAAAAGTTTGTATATTCTGAGGATATTAAAAGAAAAAAGGGAAGGGAAGAGGAATGCACCAAGTATGGTAGAAGTGAGTAAAGATGAAAATTATCCCATTTCGGGTGCACAATTAGAAATATACAAAAAAGGAAAGGATTGGTAAGGAGCAGATGACATTTGAACTTCGTTCTCGACTGAACTGGTCAAAGGATGAAAGAAGACAAATGGATATAGAAAATAGTTTCACACAACAAGGAAACATGAGGGAAAGTGGAGAAGGAAAATAGTGAAATAAGATAGAGGGCAGATTAATGTATTAGTTATAGGGAGATTGAGAGAAAGGAAAAATAAGTTTGGAGGGAGATACCAATTATAAATGTGAATTTAGATGAGATGAACTCATAAAATGGAAGAGGATAGTTGACTGGATTCTCCAACAATATGTTGTTTATGGGACACAAAAAATCATGTTTTCATAGAACAATATCTTTTATGTTTTCAGGAAGTAGAAAAAAGCAATTGTAACAATCACGATTTCAGACAAAACCAAAGCAGAAATACACCTAATTTTTTAAAAAAGGAAACTATATTTTGCTGAAATTGCCAGAGACAATAAAGTAACAAATACTAAAAAAAAAAAAAGCTGGAGAAGGAAATGACACATATCTGCAGTATTTTTGTCAAGAAAACTCCAAATGGGGATCACAAAGTGTCAGATACAACTACAATAACTGGCCAACATCTGCTCTTCTATCTCAAAAGCCTGATTAGAGAAAAAGGAACAGGTGGAGAGAGAATAATTTTTTTTTGTTCAGTTCCAAGTCTGCCCTCTCTTTTTTCTCCTCCCCCCCATTTATTGAGAAGACAAGAAAAATAAAACCCATTTCAAATACGTATAGACAAACAAAACAAATGTCCACATTAGTCTTATTCCAGGAAAAAAAAACACTTTATTTTGAAGAGGAGGAAAATAGGATTCTCCAAAGAAGGAAAGTCATTTGCCCAAGATCACAAAAACAATTATATTGACTCTCCTGTTCAATGCCTTTCCACAATATTATGGTACAGTCTCCGGTTTCTCTGTTTAAACATCAATTCCCCTAAAAAAAATCAGAACTTGCATGACAGACTCTACATAAAGCATCTAATTCCCTTTGAAGTTCTTCATTTTTAATGGAAATCACAATACTAGAAAAAAGACACTTTAAAACAATTCCATTTCAGGGATGGTGCAGGCTCTTGAATGCACCATTTAAAAGTTAATGTCAATAGCAGCCTCCATGGAAATGGTAAAATAAGGCAAGGCTGCAGATAGCAGAACATTTGCCAAGCAGTCTTGGTCTGAGAAATTGAGTAAAAAGGACTTCTAGGTCATCAAGGTCAAGTGCATATGTGTTTGCCTGGTGTTTAGTGGGAGGAGAAAGTCAGGTTTAGAGTTCAACAGAGGATTTAAAGTTTAACACCATTTAATCCTTCTTCCTATTTTATAGTTGAGGAAACTGAGATCCACTAGTAAGTTATAACTTAAGATCACAGGATATTAGATTTTAGAGCAAAGAGAGACCACAGTGGGTCATTTAAATCATTATCATCATTTTACTGAGGCCCAGAGAGGTTAAGAAACTTGTTCACAGTCACACAGGTTAGAAATACAAAGGCATAATTCAATCCCAGGTCTCCTGACTCCCCATGCAGGGCTTTCTCTATTAAATTATGTTGTCTCCCACTGTAGGCACATAGATAATAATGTATAGATACACATTGTCTGATGTTGGTGCCAGCACTCTTTCCTCATTTGCTGACAGGTGCATAATCTATTTACTTAAGGTAACCTTATTCCCACAGCTTCTGTTCCCTTCACCTTCAAGCCTCATATTCTCCCATTTGAAACTCTTCATAGTTTTGCAATTTTGATTGCTGCATTAGTTCTTTCCTTTCCTTTTATCTAGCTATCTAATTCTTCCCCTTTTTTTGTCTTTTAGGTAGTTAATTAAAATCTTATTTCTGCTCCTTTTAAATATTTTGTTAGTTTTTTTCATTTTCAGCATTTTCCCTAAAAATTATTTCCCATCATCTCTGCACTTTCTCATGCTTTTCATTTGCTGTCTATTCTAAAATCTATTCTTTGATTTAGGTAGACAGTCAACTTTTATGCTTCAGTAAACGAAAGGAAGTATTGAGTTATGCTGATTGTTTCTACAGAATGGGGACTAGACTAGGATGAGGATGACTGCAGGGAAAAGGCATGATGATAGAAACTGTGTCAGTAGCAAGGTGACTGATTACTGAATGGATCCCAGAAGGCAAGCCTATGACTCTGGTTGTGTCACCATGCCAGAGCATGGGGATGGTGGGAGGAAAGACAGTGCTAGAGGTTAGCTTGCTCTGCTGTTAGCTTATCACATTTCTTCTTATATAATTTCTTATTGTCTTGGCCTGTGGAGACCCTTAATTTTGCTTCCCATGAATATATTTCTTATTTGGGGCAATTTTGAAAGGTTGTGAGGACTGGAGCAAATGTCTAATCTTCTATCTGGTTGGTCATATAATCCAGAAGTCTCACTAATACACACTGAATTGAATAGATAAAATATAACTTTGTCATCTATTGAATATCTAATAGTATGTTCCTTTAATAACTTTAGAAAACAACTCAGGGGCAGCTAGGTGACACAGTGGATAGAGCACTGGCCCCGGAGTCAGGAGTACCTGAGTTCAAATCCAGCCTCAGACACTTAATAATTACCTAGCTGTGTGGCCTTGGGCAAGCCACTTAACCCCATTTGCCTTGCAAAAACTAAAAACAAAAAACAAAAAAACTCGGTTCTACTTTTTTTTCACTCTTCCCTTTTCTGCATCCCCCCCCCCCCAACTCACCTCTACCTCGGCGCCGATATTTCCAGTAGAGTAAGATAAAAATCAAGGTCAGCAGGATCACCACAGGCACAAGAACACCCACAAATGTGGGCACTGAAAAATTATAGCCTGTAGAGGATGAGGGAGGGTAGTAGGGAGAAAAAAATAAACAAGAGTCGGGTGTTCAAATAAAACATGGAGAAAGGTACGCATGATATGTTTTAATTTTACTGATAACATTTTCTTACCATGTACTTTGTCCTCTAACTCAAAATTGGTTTCCACTTAAACGTATATACATTTTGATGTCTAATTCTATTTCAAATTTAAATTTCTTGAGTACAAAATATAACTCTAGAACTCTGGTGTGTGAAGATGTTTTTTCATGATCTTACATGATGCACTATCTGACTGGGGTGACTGAAGTGCTTACTCTACACTGCTCAGTTCAATGTTCTGTTTTGCCCTTGAATGAATTATGACAAAATTTCCCCTACTTGGCCATTTCCAAGTAAATGACTCTCAGAGACTCCACTCCATTCCAGCATGTCAAGGTCACTCACAAATGGCTTGCATCATGCCTCTGTTACTTGCTATGTGACCTTGGACAAATCACTTATCCACTCTAAGCCTGTTTCCTTGTCTGTAAAATGGAGCTGGAAGGACAATCCTCCCTAGTCCCATGAACACCTATAAATGAATGGAGGCTCCACATTTGAAACAAATCAGGGAGCTCTGAGCTGATGATCTTGGGGTTCAGTTCTGAAAGCTAAAAATTCTACATTTTAGTCCTAGAGACTTCCCAGGAACCAAGAAAGAGCAGAAGTCACTGTAGGGGAAATAGTTTAAAGGGTCATTCTGAAACTTGGCTTTTGGTTAATTCTCCCTCCCCTTTGAGCAATTCTAGGCAGTGTTTGGTTTTGGAAGAGAACCTGGAGTCAAGATTCTATGCTATTTTCTCTGGAGGGAGGTCAACGTCTCCCTTCAAGGTATGTCATTAATGATGTGCCCCCAATACATGGTCTGTTTGGCCCAGCCATTCACTCACAGGGGAGTAAAACAGGTCAAAATAAAGGTCCACCTTGAAAACTCCTAGCATCAGCTCAGAAGAAAAGTATATGGGAAGGCTACAATCGGGAGACTGGGTCAGAGAAAAATCTTCCTTCCCTCATAGAATCCCAAATTTTCTTCAGTGTTCAGTTCAAATACTATTGTGTTTTCATGATCAACCAGCTGCTAGTGACTCCCCTTTCAAATTACTTTGCATTTATTTTACATATAATTTGTATATACTTGTAAATGCCCATCATACCTCCCCTCAAGAGAATGTTACAAAAAATTGTGTGTCTTTTTTAGGCTGCTAGAAGATTCTGAGATCAGAGTGTTGGGTCTGAAATCAGAAAGATCTGAGTTCAAATTCAGACTCATACACTTATTTCCTATATGTTTCTGGGCAAGTCATCCCAGCCCATTTGCAGTTGCATCTAAATAATGAACTAGAAAAGAAATAGGGAACTACTCCAGTATCTTTACCAAGAAGATTCCAAATGAAGTCACAAAGAGTGAGACATGACTGAAATGACTGAACAATGAGATCAACTGGCTGCTGGTAGTATCAGACCTAAGACTTCTATAAGACTAAAGTATCTGCAAAGTATCCTCCCAAGTTCCCTTATCTTGTTACCTATCTCTGGGATCCATTTTCTATTTTTCTAGAAGGGAGAAAGAGACAAATGATACTAACTCGTTATGTGTCACACAAACACCAGTATGAATATCTTTACCTGTGCCATCTTTGATTGGGATGACGCTGTATGTCTCTTCAGACTCCATGTGCTTCACGGTACAGAATATCTCTTTCCCCCATTGGTTCTTAGCATCTTTGAAGATGAGGATGCTAGTGACTGTTGTGGTACCATTTGGATGACTGGTGCTCTTGGTGCTATTTTGCACCTCTGGCCCAACTCTCCATGAGATCACAGGGGATGGCCGTGCAGTGGCAGCGCAGGTGACATTCAGGTGACCTTCAGAGATTTGATAGTCCAGAAATACTGCAGGCTTTACTGAGACAAAAACCAATAATACGCTTTCATCAAAATGAATTCAGCATCTGTGAAAAGAGTACTTTAAGTGGTTAAAAAATAAGTATAAGAAATAACTCCTGGAATATATGAGTAAATAGGAAACAAATAATAATAGTACTTTGTATTTCTCAAAGTATATAAATGCTTTTTGGTTGTTTTTTATTTTATTTAATTTTTCCTCTAATTACAGGCAAAAAAGTTTAAACATTCACTTCCAAAACCTTGAATTCCAAATTCTCTCCCTTCTTTCCACTCCACTCACCCTCACTGAGAAAGTAAGCTACTTGATTTAGGTTAAAAATATATATAGTCATGAAAAACATTACCACAATAGTCATGTTGTAAAAGTAAATATAACCATCCCCTCAAGAAAAATGAAGTAAAAAAAAATAAGTATGTTTCAATCTGTATTCAGACACCATCAGCTCTGTACTTTGGGTTGGATAGCTTTCTTTATCATAAGACTTTCAGAATTCTCTTGGGTCACAGGATTGCTGACAAAAGGTAGGTCATTCACAGCTGACCAACTGGCAATATTGCTATTTATATATAATTCATTTCCCACTGAATCTGCTCATGTAAGTTTGTTGTTTGTTTGTTTTTTACTGCAAATATCCTGTTCATCATTTCCCATAATAGAACAATATTTCAACTCAATCAAAAACCACAATTTATTCAGTCATTCCCCAACCACTGGGTATTCCCTCAATCTCTAGCTCCCTGCCACCAGAAGAGGGTTGCTGTAAATAAAATTATACACATAGGTTCTTTTCTTCCTATATTTCATCTTTTATGGAATATATACCTAATAATAGCACTGCTAGACCAAAGGTAGGCCTCATTTTATAGCCCTGTGGGCATAGCTTCAGATTGTTTTACAGAATTGTTCAATCATTTCATAACTCCTCCAATAGTAAATCAATGTCTTGATTGGTAACTGATGGAATCTTTCAATTTCTATTTTACCCTCTACTTTTGGAATATCAGGGAAATTTTCCTAGATAATTTCTTGGAAAAAATGATGTTTAAGCTCTTTTGTTGGTCATGGCTTTCAGATAGTCTAATAATTTTTAAATTATCACTTCTGGATATGTTCTCCAGGTCACTTGTTTTTCCAGTGAGATATTTCACCTTTTCTTCTAGTTTTTTTATTCTTTTTGCTTTGTTTTATTGTTTCTTGATTTGTCACAAAGTCATCAACTTCCCTTTGCTCCATTCTATACTTTAAGGAATTATTTACTTCATTAAAAGTATGATTTTGTATGTTCTTTTCCATTTGGCCAATTCTAACTTTTAAGGCATACTTCTCCTTATTGGCCTTTTTGACCAATTTTTCCATTTGGCCAAGTCTGATTTTTAAGATATAATTTTCTCCAGTATTTTTTTTGTATCTCTTTCACCCATCTACTAATTTTGTTTTCATATTTTTCCCCACATAGTTCTCATTTCTCTTCCCATTTTTTCCTCTACATCCTTTACTTGATTTTGAAAAACCTTTCTTGAGTTCTTCCTTGGCCTGGGACAAATTCATATTTTCCTTGGCAGCTTTGGATTCAGAATCTTTGACTTATCTTCTGTGTATTTTGATCTTCTATATGCCCAAAGTAAAACTGTCTATGATTGGATTTCTTTTACTTCTGCTCTGTACTCATTTTCCCAGTCTATGACTCTTTATTAAGATGGAACTCTGCTTCTGGGGTGGAGGACTCACTGTTCAAAGTTTTTGAAGGTTTTGGAAGTTACTTTTAGAGCTATCCCCAGGGACCTGCAAGTTCTCAATCTCCTGGCCTGTGCTCTTCTCTGTGGGTTACTGAAAATACTCCTTTCTGCCTTGGAACTGTGAGGAGAGTCCCAGTTCCACTATGGCAATAAGCTCTGTTGGGCTTCTGTTCCTGTTCCTGGGACTGGGGCCCCAGATTGGAAACTGGATCTAAGTATGGGCAAAGCCATAGAGTCTCGCCTCAGGGATAGGAAAGATACCCCTGCAATCTCTGCTGATCCCTCCTATTTTTCATGGACTGAGAACTCCAGAAGTATCTTCCACTACTGATTAGGTCCTAAGGCTTGCTTCTGGTCTACTGGGGTTGGGTCTGTGCTGCTGAGGTCTTCGCTGACCTGTGTTCCAGTCTCACTTTGGTGCAGTACTTTTCCCACTGATCATTCAAGTTGTCCTAGGCAATCCCTGGGCTTAGAGATCTGGAAACCACTTCCACTGCCACTGACCCAGTTGCCCCACCGTATGTCCTAAATGGCTGGAGCCAGTTTGTTGAGGTGTGGCCTGGGCTACACTGTGGGTCCTTTCTAACCTTGATGCAACAGACCTTCCTGTAGACCTTCCAAGTTGTCTTGGCCTGGAAAATTGTATCACTCAGTCTTTTTGTAGGTTCTGTCACTCTAGAATTTCATTAGAGTCTTTATTTAAAGGTATTTGGAGGGGTTTGGGGGAGAGCTTGGGTGAGTCCCTGCCTTTACACTGCCCTCTTGGTTCCATTCCCATACTTTTTATTTATTATCTCATTTTATCCTCAAAACCTCATGAGGTAGATATTATAGGTTTATATCTGGAAGGCTCTAATCCAATCCCATTCTCCCATTTCCCCAATGAGGAAATCAAGGTTCATATATGTTGACACCAGTTTACCTATGTCCAATATACTTGAACTCATATCCTCTGCCTCCTGATCAACCATTCCTTCCACTATCCCATGCTACTACATTAAGGAGTTAAGCTTAATTGGGGAAAACTAAACTTGCGTATAATAATTAGAGAACAATTATAGTGTTAAAGAGTCTGTACAATGAGATTCAGACACAAGATATATTATTGTGGGCAAGAGGAGCTGGTGAACATCTCATGGTGGATATGGGACTCTATATGACTAAGGCTAACATTTATATTGCTATTTCTATGATCTTCAAGGTTTCATTCAGTCAAAAGTCATTTATTATTTATTTCCTTCATACCAGGCTCTATGCTAATTGCTGGGGATAAAAAAAGGTAAAAATCCCTGTCCACAAAGAATTTGCAGTTTAATGGGGAGAAACTATCTAGATAACTAGATAGAGACAGAGAAAATGGAAGGCATCAGGGAGGAAATACTGTAGGCTATATTGAGAACAGCAGAGGCCTCTTGCAAAAAAGTAAGATTTAAAAAGAATCTTGAAAGAAACCAGAGAAGATTAAGAGGTTGAGGCAAAGAGGGAAGCATCTTAGGCATGGAAGACAAGGATATTCACTCTTGCATGAAGAATGGCAAGAAAGGCCAGGGCAGATAGATCATGGGAGTCCATGGAAGGGAGTAAAGTGTAAGAAGACTGGAAAAGTAAGAAATGCCAGGATACAAAATGCTTTAAATGACAGTTACCATTGATCTTATTTGAATGTCAAAACAGCCTGAAATAAGGCTAAGATCTAGATGCGTATATCAAGGTATTCTAGAGAAGGGGTTCAAGAGGTAGGATTGAGGAAGATGGAATGCTGAATTTGTATTTTGGAAGTTAACAATGATAAAAACAGGAATAATCAGAACAGAAGGTATATACCAGTGAAGAGTGGGAAATTATATTGAATGTAAAGAATAAAGCTAAATTATGGATAGCTTGAAAATGAAACTGATATCTGATACATTAGAGAACAATTGTATAATCTTGTGTAATAGGATGCTGAATGCATTTTAGTATGGAGATCTGCCAAGAAGATAAAAGCTAAATGCATTGCAGGGAATCATTTACAGGAACTGGATGGAAATAAGATTGAGTTATTTATCAAGGATGTAGACTGAGAATGTAATAGCAAAAGGGGTCTGGAAAATATTATAGTCTTAAATAAGTAATGTCAGATAATGCTGGGTGGAACAAACCAGTTTTAGACAGATAGACAGGCAGAGCCCAAGAGATAAAGTATAAAAAGTGACATGATGAGGAAGGAAGGACAATATCTCAAGCATGGCAGACAAGGAGATGGAGTGATATAATATAAAGAACAGCATGCCTTTCCTCATGCTAGAGTAAAGGTGCTCTACCTTCATTTTATCCTGCTTTGCTGAGTATTGGTGACCCTGGGCTCAACGTTATTGACTATGGTCAGGTCAAACATCTGCCAATGAATTTTGTCTTTTACTGAGACAAATTAGAGAATCTAGAATGAATCCACAATGAAGTGAGAGCCTAGATGATAGCATTCAAACATGGGGACCCAGCACTGTCTTCCTATCCCCTACTCCCCACTTTTCATGTTAACAATCAATAGCCTTATCAGTTCTCCAGTTCATAAACCTATAAGATGCTGACATCATCTTAACAGACTCCATTCAATAAAAGGTCTTTCATGAGATATCCAAGTGACAAAGTAGATAGTGTTGGACTGGGAATCAAGAGGACTCGAGTTTGAATGTTGACTTAGGTGCTTGCTAGTTCTGTGATAGTTCTGTGATCTAGAGCTAGCCATTTACTCTCTCTTCTTCAATTTCCCTATCTGTAAAATGGGGATAGTGGGTATTCAATCATGGGGACCCAGGAAGGAAATGATGAGGATCTAGTTTGAGATTAAATTATAATAACTGATATTGATAAAGTGCTTTAATGTTTTTAAAGCCTTACATAGAGAATCTCATTTGACTTTTAATACAGTTTTGTGAGGTGGGTGATATTATAATCCAGAAGACCCAAGCTCAAATCTGGTTTCATAAACACTTATTGACTGTGTCTCCCAATCTGACTCAATTTCCTCATTTATAAAGTGGGGAGAATAAAAGCATCAGTCTTTCAGGTTGTGCTGAGGACAAAATGAGATAATATTCATAAATTGTTTAGCAGAGGTGGCCTATAGTAGGCACTACATAAAGGTCATCATTCTTACTATTTTCATTTTGTGGTTGAGAAAAGTGAATCAGAGATTAAAGAGACTTGCCCAAGGTCTAGCTTTTCACTGTCTGAGCCAGAATTTTAACTCTAAACTTCATGGCCTGAAGTTCAGCTTCAATATGTCCCTTGCCATCTAGCTTTCTAGATGGTGCTAGTGGTAGGACAAATGGGTCAAATAGAAGAGTCAAATCCAAGCAAGTAACATTTTGGCAAAACAGCTCAGTGCCAGAGATGGGGCACAAGAAAGGAAAGAAAGAACATCACATAGAAAGGTCAGAGTAGACTGAAGCAATGACTGTACCATCCTCCTTCACCAGTACTAATCAGCCAAATGGATGCAATTGGCTGACCTAGAGAGATTAATGATTAATTTGGCATTCAGTGGAAATCTTAAACTGCAAGGACAGATCAGAGACAGATGCTATTCAAACTTGGAATGACTGTTGCATTCATATATCATGAGTTTCCTAGAAACTATCTTTCTTTTATGAATAAGAACCTTGGGAGGCTTAGAAATAAATGATCTGTTCCCAACAAACCACCTGTTGTTTGTTCAGAAGCTGTGTTAGAGCAAATATTTAAACCAGGCTTTGGACTGCTTTGCAACCACTGTTGCCCTGCAACAAGGATGATTATCGGTTAGTTGGAGGATACACTCCTCTCTGAACTGAGTTTTTTTAATGTGAAAGAATGGTTAAATAGTCTTTTGTGGGGGGTACAAAACAGCACTGGAAAATCCCTGTGTGGAAATTACCTGAAGTCCCAGAAATACATAAATAAGAGATTTGAAACTCTTATTTTATCTTAACTTAGTTTTATTTCATATTTTCAATTTCTTATATTAGCAAAGTATCCCATGTATCCCTCCCTTTTTCCTTCCCAGAAGGCCATGCCATGCAATAAATAGTATTTTTAGAAAGGGAAATAAAAGCAAGTATGACTAATTTGATATATTGAAAAAGTATGAAAACTATGCAATGTGTAACATTTGTGGATTTATCATCTTCATGAAGGGGAGGATTGGGGCTATCTTCTCACATGGAGTACTACTGGTCTTGGAATCAAGAGGATGGGAGTTCAAATCCCACCTCAGACATTTGACTATTACTAGCTGTGTGACCTTTGGCAAGTCACTTAACCCTGACTGCCTCACATTCAGAGCCATCTCCAGTTGTCTTGATTCATATCTGGCCACTGAACCTGGATGACTCTGGAGGAGAAAGTGATGCTGATAACTTAGCACATCATTTCCTCACTTAAATCCAATCCACGTGCTTGTCATGATTTCACTTCCCTGATGTCATGGTCTTCTTCAAAAACAAAGGACAAGGGGTGGCTAGGTGATGCAGTGGATAGAGCACCAGCCCAGGAGTCAGGAGGACCTGAGTTCAAATCCAGCCTCAAACACTTAATTACCTAGCTGTGTGGCCTTGGGCAAGCCACTTAACCCTGTTGTCTTGCAAAAATTAAAAAAAAAAAAGAATAAAGGACAAAAATCATCATCACTTGATATTTTGGTCATTCTCTTTGCATACCACCAAACTGATTTCCAAAATGTTTGCACCATTTCACAGATCTATGAACGATATACCTAGTGATCCTCTCTTTTCCCAACCTGTTAATAAAGATTGTTGTTACTTTTTTCAATTTGCAGGATGTGAGATGAAACCTAGGCTTGTTTTGATATTCATTTCTCTAATTATTAGTGATTTTGAGCATTTTTATGTGGCTATGAATGCTCTGCAGTTTTGAAGACTGTTTTTTCACATATTTTAACCATTTATCTGTTAGGGTTATACCTTATTATATTAAGAAAGGCACTAATAGGTGATATAGACTCTGGTTTTCATATCAAATTCACTCTATTCTCCCAAATCCCCTAAGTTCTCTTTTGAAAAGTTTCTAACTAAAGGACTTCAATTCTTTTTATGAATTTATTGTTCATTTTGGATGAACAGATGAAAGTGCTCCCCATTTTACAGATGGGGAAAATGAAGAAGAAATAGTAAATAGCTAGATCTAGATCACGGAACTAGTAAGCACCTAAATCAACATTCAAACTTGAGTCCTCTTGATTCCGAGTCCAACACTATCCACTGTGTTACTTGGATCTCATGAAAGACCTTTCATTGAATGAGGTCTGTTAAAATGAAGCCAATAATAACGGAATTTTCATTAGCCACTACAGGTTTATGAATTGGAGATTGCTAACATGAAAGGTGGTGAGAGGGGGATAGGAAGACAGTGCTAAAATCTGAACCAGGGTAATATCTAAATGCTTAGAGAGCAATTGTGAAGATTAAAAATGACTAATGACTAGATATGTGAAATGTGTGAGTGAGAAGTTGACAAAGAGGTTATGAACATGGGTGAATGATAAACCACCATAGAGTAATAATAAGGGTAAGTAGAATTAGTTATGTTTTGGAAATGTTAAGTTTGAGAAATCTGCAGAGACACTTGAATTCAAGATGTTTAAAAAGCATTTGATGATATGAGTCAGTATTTCAGAAGTGAGAGAGATTTAACTTTGAGGTCCAGCCCCGGGTACTAATTTGCCAATCCCACCTGCTAATAGATGGGCATCACCTTTGTTTCTAGTTCTCAGCTATCAAAGAAGAGTCAGAAAATAAGAAATAAGAGAATACAAGTGGGATAGAAGATAAATGACTAAAGGTCACAGATAGAAGAAAATTCAGTTCAAAACTCTGAGCAGAAAAAGATAATTTATCAGGGAAGGCATTAAAACAGAAGCAAAGATAACTTCCAGAATATGAAACCAAACATCTCTGAATAACAGTTTCAAGACAAAGAAATGAATATCTGATGATGAATAAAAGCATCTGACTTTCCCAACAACACAAACCACAGCAGTATTGTATTAAATGGTTTAGGAGGGAAATCAAAACTTTGGAAGCAGATTTCATGACCTGTACAGAAAAAAAAGACAATACAAAACCTACTTTGAACTCACAGGAATGAGACTTTCCAAAGAAAACAATGGATTGGGAATATAAATATACAGCAAAAATCCTTTTTTAAAAATGTATCTGGTCTCTACAAAGCAAAATATTATGTCTTTAAAAAGTATGAAGGAAACCTAATGATCACATGTTTTCCAGAAAAACATGACAACTCAAAAAACCTAATCACCCTAATGTAAGAAATAATTCAAGAAAACTACCCAAACCTCTGCATACAGAAAACAAAGTGTCAGTCCAAAGAATTCACTCCAGAAGTTCAACTCCAAAAAACAAATACACACACACACACACACACACACATGCATGCATGCATGCATGCATACCTCTGTTGCTAATTTCAAGATGCTTAGTGTTTAAACCTATTAATTTCAATGCCAAATAATAAATTCTATAAGCATTCAAAATATATCTATAGAAAAATGCAAATATTAGAAGACATATATATGTAAATATATATCTATATCTAGCTAGCTAGCTAGCTATATATTGAATGATGTCCTCTGTGGAGTAAAGGAGCTCAAGATGTCATACCCTACTAACCTGGGTCAAAACATTAATGAAAAATGCATAGATATTTGTGAGGCATTTGAAACATTTAGGGGGGGGAAAGGACAAACATAATAAGATAATTTCTTTTACAAATACTACAGACAATGGAAATGCAGAAAAGGAAAATAAATACAGCTACCATAAAACCCACAAAACTTAGAATAAATTATTCCAGAAAAAATGTATGTATGTGTATGTGTTTGTGTGCAGGAAACAAAGTTGGGGGGGGGGGAACATCTATGGGGTTAAAGCAATAAAAAGAACACAATAACAGCAGATGGATTATTAAGGATTTTCTTTATAGAGGCACTTGAGATAAAGATGAAAGTAGAATGGAACTAGAAGAAATGATGGTGAAAGTAAAGACCTAAAATAGCATGGACTAAAAATTCAAAAATTCCTTACATATGGATGAATTCAATTAACAGAAAACCAAAGAGAATGCTTAAATAACTCAGACTCAGAGAAGTAAAGTGAAATGAAAAAAGAACTTCTTGTTTTTGCCAGATTTGAAGAAGACTTCTTTCAAATCTTTAAGGAATGAATAATATCAACATTACAAAAATTATTCTTAAAACTTGAAAAACAAAGGAGGTCACTGCTAAAAGAAAAGCCCCTATACCAAAATATTATACCAAATTATACCAAAATAATCACTGCAGCACTAATACACTGCAGACAAAGTAGATGCCCATCAATTAGTGAATAATTGAACACATTTTGACACTCAAATATAGTGGAATATTAATATGCTGTAAGAAATGACAAACACAATGAATAAAGTGAAACAAGGAAAAGTCCATATGAACTGACAAAGAGTAAAATCAACATAACCCCCCAAAAATATTCAAGATGACTATAACAATATAAATGGAAGGAGTAATCACAACATATTAAAAAGTTAAGGCAACAAAATTATAAAAAAAAAACCATTATCCCAAAGAAGAGATATGAGAAAATACCCTCAATATACTCCTTTGCAGGGTAATGGGTTCATGGGACTGAAACCCTGAATTCCCCCCTTTTTCAATATATTGGTCAATATATTGGTCAATATATTGGTCAATCCAGCTTATTCCCCCCCCTTCTTCTTTTGCTCTTTTAAAAAATATCATTTGTTATGACATCTGAGGGATAAAAGAGGAAGGCATACAGGGAGAAATTTTACAACAACATAAAAAGAAATGTTTACTTAAAAAGAACATCAAACAAACAAAAAGAAATAAGAATTCTCCCAGATTACTGAAGGCATGCGTGAATATGCACAAAATCTCACCATTAAGTTTGAGGCAGGGTTTTCCTGAGACCCTTCCAGCACCAAAGATGTTAAAGATGCACAGATAGCAGCCCTCATCCTCAACTTCAGTTCTCATGAAGATGATGGTCGTTTCTCTGAGCTCTGTCTGCATCATTTCTATTTTATTTTTATAAGCTGGTTGGATTACTACCCCATAGCTTTCGCTAAAAGTTGCCATGTTTTCTGGTCCTTTATTAGTGAGTTTCTGCCATGTGACTATCAGGATATCTTGAAGATTCTTCAAGGAACATTTTAAGGAAGCAGGTCTCCCAAGAATCACTGGCTCAGCCTCAATCACCACATTTCCTGTGAGAGGAGGAGAGTTTGTTTTCCTTTTGATGTGAGACCAATATCAACTTAATTCACAGTTACCTGTGTGGGGCAGCTAGGTGGAGCAGTGGATACAGCATCAGCCCTGAAGTCAGGAGGACCTGAGTTCAAATCCAGCCTCAGGCACTTAATAATTGCCTAGCTGTGTGACCTTGGGCAAGTCACTTAACCCTATTTCCTTAAATAAATAAAATTTTAAAAATATATTCGTATAGCCCTTTTATGTACAAAACTACTTCCAATGAACAGATTTACTTTTCTTAACTGAAAGAAAATAAGAAAAAGAGAAAAACCAAGCCTCTTTCTCCCATACACCCCCAAATTCTGAACATGTGATTTCAGTAACAAATTGCATCATAGCACTTAATGAAACAGCAAATAAAGCAGAATGGAAACCATAAGTACATGCTCACAGTTCATATGATCTACTATATAATTTGAGAATTATGACCCTAAATCTCCACCTCTAGCTACTGACAACTAAATCATTTTATCAAGTTTTATTCACAAAGGAGATAATATTCACAGCTCCACTTTAGGGTTTACAATGCACTCTCCATAGATTAGTTCATTCGATCCTTTCAACACCTTTGTAAGGTAAACACTATTATTGTCCCCATTTGATAGACAAAGAAAATGAAGTTCAGGGAGACAACTTTCTTAGAAACATGAAACTAGAAAATATCCAAGGGAGGATTTGAACCTAGGACTTCCTGACTTGAGGTGCAGCATTCTATCCACTAGATGATTCTGCTTCTTGAGTAAATAACTCATGATCATCATTTGGACTGTTAAGCCTCAGGTCCTTGAAAATCACATGCTGCCCTTCAATCTCCTTTTCTCCAGGAATAAGAAAACAATTCATTTCCTGTTTCCCCTTTGACACTGTTTTCTGTCTGTTCCAGAGCGATCCTTTTCCAATATTCAAGCAAACAGGGGAATCCTAAAGCTAGCCTCAAATATCTGACGGCATGGTTCCCAGAAAAGAGTTTAGCTCTTGAGGGGAGCTACAGGAAGGAGCAATCCCCAGAAGTAGACATAGCAGATCAAAGTTTTGTTTGATCAATTTAATGACAAGTTTTCCAACAATTCAGGATCCCTAAAGTGTAATGAATTACTGATAGCATCTTCAAAAAAGAAGATGTACAACAAACAAAACAAAAAAACTGTGAGAAAGTTAAATGAGCTGGTCTCTCAATTCCTTTCAGGTTCTGATTCCATTCCTAGGAGTAAGGAAGTTAATAAACATTTAATTAAGCCTCTTCTCTGCACTTTTATAGAGAAGAGCATCACAAAAACTGTCTCATTTCATCTTCACAACAATTATGGAAAGCATTCTTATGATCCCCAATTTATATCTGAGGAAGCGGAGGCAGACAGAGGTTAACTGGTTCTCACAGGGTCATCTAGCTATTAAGTGTCTGAGGCTGGATCTGAACTCAGGTCTCCTGGGCTCTCAGCACAGGTGGCACAGGGGCTTGAGGGCCAGGTGTGGAGTCAGGAAGACCTAGCTCAAATATGACCTCAGACACATATTAGTGAGACCCTGTTTTCCTCAATTTCCTCATATGTTAAAAGGAGTTGGAGAAGGAAATGACAAAGCACTCTAATATCTTCACCATCTAAACCCCAACACAAAGAGTCAGACATGACTGAAATGAATGTCCAACTGCAGGTGCTGTGTTCTCTCTTCTTGCTACATAGCAGCCTGAATAAATACTTGAGGGATTGAATTGAATGAATTCTAAAAGTTTAAATGTTTTATTTATATCACTGATGAAAACATTAAATTGTTCCAGATTTATGAATAATAAAGTATTGTGACTCTAACTAGCTGAATGATCTTGGCCAAGGCATCTAATTTCACTGAGCCTTTTTAGCTATCAAATGAGAGGGACTGGTCTCTTTGATTTCTAAGCTTCCCTGCAGTTCTAGCACTTGGCATCTAGGACTGACTGAAGAGCTGTTACCAGTCAGTCTGACCTATATCTTGCCACTGAATTCCTATGATTCTGGAGGAGAATGTGGGACTGATGACTTTACACTGAACTGCCTCACTTAAATCTAATTTACTTACAATTCAAGACATCAACCTCATGAAATTATTGGCCCTTTTCAGGAAGGAAGAATTAAGAACAAGGGCTAACCTAATAGGAATTATAATGTTCAAGTTTCATTTCCTTCCCAGTAAAAATCTGAACTATTAGGAATTCTTAAATATTTCTTCCTCTTAGCTATGTAACAACTGAAAAAACCTGTGCCAATTTTTCAATTCATTTTCTCCTGCTTTGTCTTTAAAAAAAACTGGACAAAGATTTGAAGACTTTCTTTACACTGACTTCAAATTCAACTTATTCTATTTCCTTTCCTTTTTTTCCACTCTCCTGTCAATCTTCCAGAAATTCTCCATATTTCTCATAAAACTTGAAGTATCTTCTCTGAAACAAGGTCAGGTCAAGGTCTGCACATTAATTTAACCACCAACAGAACATGTATCAAACAGCAGAATGCATCACTGAGTTGGTTCTATTCACTTGCTTTAGTTATCAATCAAATCACACTATTTGTGACCCAGGACTGGGGCTCACCTGAATGATGTATTTGGACTTCCCATTTGACAATCCAATCTATTGCTCAGTTCTCAGTGACTAGGATGATCAAAAACAAAAATTCTCCTCAAAAACATTCAAACTGGTGAATCACTAGCACACAGTCTACAATATATAACACAAAATAATATCTAGGAACCTAGTGGTCCTATCTCAATTTGCTAAGAATATGAAGGAAAAATACGTCTTTACCTTGAGCCCAACCTGGCATCACAAGAGTCATTCCAAAAATCAGACAGCATGGGAAACTATGAGAGAAGAACTTCTTCAGCCCCTGAAGATAAAAAGTAAAATTCAGATGAACCTTTGGGTTTCAGTAAAATCACGATATCCATTTTATTCCGGGGCACTGACTAGTTTGACACAGAATGCTGTTTGTTTTTTGTGCCCAATGTATTTTGTTTTGTTTTGTTTTAGGTTTTTGCAAGGCAAATGGGGTTAAGTGGCTTGCCCAAGGCCACACAGCTAAGTAATTAAGTGTCTGAGACCAGATTTGAACCCAGGTACTCCTGACTCCAAGGCCGGTGCTTTATCCACTACGCCACCTAGCCGCCCCAACACCACCTAGCCGCCCCTTTTGTGCCCAATGTACAAGAGAACATGAGTTTGCAGCCAAACACCCTCACTGTGGTTTCAAAACAGCCAGCTTTGATGTAAGGAAAGCCAAGGCAAAAGAGCCAACTAAGCAGAGAATAGCCAGGGACTATTTGTCAATGGCACAATAGAGTCCCAGAAAGGTTCACACGATTTACAAACATCATTTTTTTTTTCTTTATACCAGAAGTCTGAGTGGTTCCTGTTCCTTGGAAAGGGATTTAGAAGCAACCCCAGCCCCCACCCCAGAGACCAGAGAATCCCAGAAGACAATGAAGGACTTGCATAAAAGCTGTAATATCAGTAATGTGTGACTGCTTTCCCAATCTCCTGTCCCTAAATTAGGACATATTATCAGAGACACTAAAAGTGGAAAGGGACTCTGAAAGGTATTGCGTCTGATTCTCTCATTTTACAAATCATGAAACTGAGAAGTTAAGTGACCTTACACAGTGAGAAAACTAGATCATAGCATTATCTCAGAAGAAACCTAAAAGAAACAGAATCCAATGAAATCCCACAGGACTTAATAGATTACAGGTCCATTTGACTTTAAATAGTAATCACTTCAACTTGAACATGTCTCAAATTAAGAACATTTTTTGTTCAGAATCAGTTTCTTCTATACTTTTTATTTGCATCATTCTTCTAATTCCCTATATTTTAAAATTTACTGTCATCTTGGATTCCTCCCCCTATATCTGACATTTAATCACTAAGTCCGGAACAGCTGGGTGGTACAGTGGATAGAGCACTGGGCCTGGATTCAAAAAAGCATCATCTTCCTGAAAAATCTGGCCTTAGATACTTACTAGCTGTATAGCCCTGGACTGTTTGCCCCAGTTTCCTCATCTCTAAAATGTAGTGTGAAAGGAAATGGCAAAGCCTTCCAGCTTCTCTGCAAAATGATGCTATAAGGAATTGGCTACAGTGGAAATGATGGGGAAAAACAACACCCACGCCAATTATTTCCTTCCATTTCTATTGCCACTATCAGGTCAAGACTTTATTACTTCTATCTTAGACAATAAAGTAATTGCAATACTAAATATGTATGCGCCAAGCAGCAGAGCATCCAAATTCCTAGAGGAGAAGAATGAGTTATAGGAAGATATAGACAGTAAAATTCTACAGGTGAGAGATCTCAACCTCCCTCTCTCAGAGGTAGATTTACATAAAATAAACAAGAATGAACTTAAGAACATGAATAGAATCTTAGAAAACTTAGACATGATAAACCTTTGGAGAAAATTGAACAGGGATATAAAGGAATATACTTTTTTTTTCTTATTTGAATAAAATAATCAATGAATTGAGCATGCAAATAAAAAAGTTAGAGAAAGAACAAGTTAAAAATCTCCAATGAAATATAAAATTAGAAATGCTGAAAAAAGAGAAAAATTAATAAAATCATAAGCAAGAAAACTATCAAACTAATAATTAAAACCAAGAGTTGGTTTTATGAAAAAAGCAATAAAACAGACAAAGCTTTGGTCAATTTGATTAAAAAAGGGAAAGAAGAAAACCAAATTAACAGTATCAAGATGATAAAGGTGTATTTACCACCAATGAGAAGGAAATTAAAATAATAATTTGCAACCATTTTGTCCAACTGTATATCAATAAATTTGATAATCTAAGTGAAATGGATGAATATTCATAAAAAATATAAATTGCCCAGGTTAAAAGAAAAGGAAATTAAATACCTAAATAACCCTTTTTCAGAAAAAGAAATTCAATAATCCATCAATGAAATCCCTAAGAAAAAATCTCCAGTGCCAGATGGATTCATAAGTGAATTCTGTCAAACATTCAAGGAAACAAATCTATGTAAACTATTTGGAAAAATAAGTGAAGACAGAAGTCTGCCCAGTCCCTTCTATGATACTAATATGGTGCTGATACTTACTTAAACCAGGATGAGTCAAAACAGAGAAGGAAAATTATAGACCAATTTCCCTAATGAATATGGATGCAAAAATCTTAATAAAGTATTAGCAAAGCAATTACAGCAAGTTATCACTAAGATAAGATACTATGACCAAGCAGGACTTATTACAGGAGTGCAGGGTTGATTCAATATTGGGAAAAATGTCAGCTTAACTGACTATATCAATAACAAACCTAACAGAAATTAAATGATTATCATAATTGATGCTGAAAAATCCTTTGACTAAAAAGCTAAAAACTAAAAACATGTGACTAAAACACATGAGAGAGAAGTAATAAATGGATTGTTCCTTAAAATGATAAGCAATATCTATCTAAAAGCATTATGCACAATGGGGAGAAGCTAAAAGCATTTCCAAAAAGATCAGAGGAAAAACAAGGATGTCCCTTATTAACACAACTATTAAATATTATATTAGAAATGTTAGCTTTAGCAATAAGAGAAGGAAAAAGAAATTGAAGGAATTAGAATCAGTAATGAAGAAACAAAACTCTCAGCCTTTGCAGATGATATGATGGTATACCTAGAGAACACTAAAAAATCATCTAAAATATGACTGGAAACAATTAGCAACTTTAGCAAAGTTGTAGGATATAAAATAAACCCACATAAATCCCCAACATTTCTATATATTACTAACAAGATACAGCAGCAAGTATTAGAAAGAGAAATTCCATTTAAAATAACTTCAGACAATATAAAATATTTTGGAGTCCCCTTGTCAAAGCAGACTCAGAAAGTCTAGGAAAACAACTATAAAACACTTTTCACACAAATAAAATCAGATCTAAACAACTGGGCAAATATCAACTGCTCGTGGATAGGCCAAGATAATATAATAAAAATGACAATTCTACCTAAATTAAACCACTTATTTAGTGCCATACCAGTTACTTTATTGAGCTAGAAAAAACTAGTAACTAATTCATATGAGAAACAATAAATCAAGAATATCAAGGGATTTAATGGAAAATTATATTATAAAGCATCAATTATCAAAACTGTCTGGTACTGGCTAAGAAATAGAGTTGTAGATCAGTGGAATAGCCTAGCTGCAAAAGAGACAGAAGGAAATGATTATAGCAATCTGTTGATAAACCCAAAGAATCCAGCTTCCGGGTTAAGAGCTCATTCTTCAGTGAAATCTGCTGGGAAAATTGGAAGACAATCTGGCAGAAACTAGCATTAGACCAACATCTCACACCCTATACCAAGGCAAGGTTGAAATGGGTGCAAGATTTAGACATAAAAGATAATATAAACAAATTAGGAGAACAAGGAATAGTTTACCTTTTAGATCAATGAAAAGGGGGTCAGTTTATGACCAAGGAAGAGATAGAGAACACTATAAAAAACAAACTGGATAATTTTGATGATATTAAATTTAAAAGCTTGTGCACAAACAAAATCACTGTAACCAGGATCAAAAGAAATGTAAATTGGGAAACAATTTTTACAACTAGTGTTTCTGATAAAGAACCCATTTTTAAACTATACAAAGAACTGAGGCAAATTTATAAAATAAAAATTTATTCCCCAATTGACAGTCAAAGGATATGCAAAGGCAATTTTTGGATGAGGAAATCAAAGCTACCTATAGTCATATGGAAAAAACTGCTCTAAATTATTACTGATTAGAGAAGTCCAAATTAAAGCCAATTTCTGATTGGCCAATATAACCAGAAAGAATAATGATCAATGTTGGAAGGGATGTGGGAAATCTGGGACACTGATGCATTATTGGTGAAGTTGTGAACTGATCCAACCTTTCTGGAGAGCAATTTGGTATTAAGCCCAAAGGGCAATAATAACGGGATTTCAGAAAAACCTGGAAAAATTTGCATGAATTGATGCTGAGTGAAATGAGCAGAACTAGAAGAACATTGTACACACCAACAACTACATAGGGTGATGATCAACCTTGATGGACTTGCTAACTTCATCAATGAAATGACCAGGGACAATTTTAGGGGATCCATGATGGAGAATACCATGTGTATCCAAAGAAGTAACTGTGGTATTTAAACAAAGACCAAAGATTATATCTTCAATTTTTTAAAAGTTACCTTATGTATTTGTTTTCTGCCTAGCATTTCCATGGCAACAGAGAGGCATCAACATCACCTCAACACTGTCCTTCATGTTAATGGATAGTGATAGAGATTATGAAAAACATACAGTTTGAAATGATGCCTTAGCATCATCTACTTCATGTGCTTATTGAGATTCTTAAGGATTTTCAATCCACATCTGATTTGGGATGGTGGTATGGCAGCTTTAAAAAGTGCTGCCCAACTCTTCCTTTTTTAAAATAGGAAAAGTCTCATATGTGTTAAAGGTATACCTTCTCACATTGGGGGGCGGGGATATAAGTGTGGTTTAAGCTAATGAGTAATGGTGAACAATGTGTTATCTGGGATCTCTGCTTTGGAACTTTTGAGCTCAGTCATTGGTTGAAAGCGATGGCAAAGTATCAATGTTCAATGTTCTATGATTGACCAAATTTAGCTAACAGGGTTGTAGAGAGAGGCTAATACATATGACTGCTACGAATCCATCCCAAACTGGATAGACATTTTATCTTTTGGGTTTCTCACTGGGAAATTACTTATAAGAAAAGAGCCAAGAGATATGACTGTAAATCTCAACTGGCAGTTCTGTCTCTTAAATTATTTGACAATTGCCAGAAAATAGCTTGGGTTATTTCCTCAAGGAAGTATCAAGTCTCATAGGGGATTTTTTACCTTGGGATTCTACAGTGAACATATTAACTCACAGTCTTCAGAATGGAATGAATAATCTTCTAATCTAGAAAAATTCCATCAGGGCAATGGGAATAAAGACCTTATTAATGAATATTACTAAGGCATTATTTCAAACTATATGTTTTTCATAATCTCCAGCACCATGCATCATCCATGAAGGACAGTGTTGGGGTGATACTGACATCTCACTGTTGCCATGAAAATGCTAGGCAGAAAGCAAATAGTTAAATTCTGTGCCCTTCTCTAGTAGACTATATCATGACCTGTATCCTAAGAAAATATATTCTTGCTTCGCCCTCTGAGAAGCTGTCTCTGAGAATAAACCTCTCCATGGTAGACCTTGTATTGATGACAACTGCCTGGGGTTCCCTGTTTCTGCCAAATAGATAAAGATCCACTGCTAGATGAATCTATAAAGACAGGAAAAGCGAGGTAGAAATCCAACAGAATTACAAACCAATAGCTCTTTGTTATCCAAAATGAGCCTTTGTTGCCCTTGAATACCCAGATATAATCTTTTGCACTATTCTCAAGATGACCTATACAACTTTCCCAGCACATAAGCCATCTCTGAACCCCTATAAAAACCCAAGTATTTCCCCTTTCCTAGGAGCCCTTTAATCCCCTGGGAACAGAGCCCACAGGCAATCTCTTAGTGCCTATGAAATAAAACTTATCAGTCCCTTAACACCCTTAGGAAATTTATGAAATTCTTACAGCACAGCTCATTAACTATCTCAGTGTCTTCCCACAGCAGAGCTTAAAGTCCTTTGATTTTGGAGGGTAGCCAAAGTTCAAACGTTTACAGGACTATAGTGTTCAGCTTAAAAAATATTTTAGTTTTAAAAATTATTTGCTGTATAGTTCTTACAATACTATAGATTTCATTTAATATGAAAAGTAAATATTGTCTGAAATCAGTGTATAGTTTTATTTTTTCTTTAGTTGTTAGCACAAAGGTCACAGAATTCTAGGAAATTATTAGTGAGAAAAATGTTTTGCATGTTACCTATTGTATTTTGTGTATTGTATTTTATGGGTTATTTCATGATTCCTATAGAAAAAAGTACAGAATTAATGTTTTTATAAAAATTGTATGAAGAAAAATTTATTTTAAGCAATTTTTAGTGAAAGATTACAATTTTTGGTGGCCACAGAAACTTAACCCCTTATTTCTCATAGATCAATATTCATGTTTTTAACTTTTTTTCCATTTTCTAAGAATGTTACCCCCATGAAAGTTGAGGATTGATTATATGTTCAAGATATTCACACTGTAAATAGGAAGGCATCTTGGAGAAAATCAGGAAGAAATAAAAGTGGTCTGGGATATACTTCTTAAAAAAGTTGGAACTGGTGCACAGGTTCTTGATTTCATTAGTATTCTTACTTCTCTTCCCATATATCATGTGCAATCACATTCTTTGGCAATTTATCTCTCCTCTACCTCCTCCCCCACTCAGTTAGGTTCAGAACCACCTGCTTCTTTGTTTTTGTCTCCTCTCTGCTGCTTTGCTCTGATTTTCTGTAAACTTCATCTGAAGTCCTAATACACTTAATTTCTGGCAACTTCCATGGTTCCTCTCACCATTTCCAGTGACTTATTCTTCCCTTTGAACTCAGTCTTTTTTGTATATAACATTTGACTATATATTGATATATTACATATGGCTATATAGCCTAGCTCCCGCCAAAAATGTAAGCTTTAAGAAACAAAGGGTTGGAAAGGAAAGAAACATATAGCTGGCCTGGGCCCTTCCTCAAAAATGGAAGTTCCTGGAAAAACTTGCTCCAGGAAAAATAAGGGGGCCAGTGTTTTCAAGAGTAAATGTATTTTAAGCAATCTTTAGTGTAAGGTCTCTTGAAGGGAAGGAGAGAAACTCCAAGGTAAGAAAGTCTGAGCTTGGGGGTGACAGTCTAAAAAGTCAGAAACAAATCAAGGAGAGGAAAGAAAAGTGTTCTTTTTGAATCTACCAGATACCCACTCAAAGTCCATTTTGTTCTCAAAAGGAGATTTGTTTTTAGAATAAAAAATATATTTACTTTTTAAACATGAAAGCAAATTGAATTGGACCTGAGGTGGGGACTTGGGGGAGAAAGCTCCCTTGTGTTTCAAATTTATTTTTAAAAAACCCTCAAAAAAGCACACAACATATTTTGTATTTCTATTAAGAACAATGTAAATAAGCCACATAGTCATGAGAAAAATAAAATTCTTGACTATTGTTTCAAATCTACAGTTTGGAAGTTTGTTAAATTCTTGAGAGGCAAAGATTCTTCAGGCCAACATTGTATCATCTGTTTGTTTAGGGATATATGTGCTTGTCTGTGTGTGTTTGTGTTTACATACATACATACATATATATGCAATTTCTCTTCCTCAGAAAAAATGTACAAATAGTGCTCTTCAAAACAATAATCAACAAGAAGTTATTAAGCAATTATCTATTAAGTTAGACATGGAGAAATCTCTGGGAAAGGGGCGGGATCTTCCAGCTGAACAGCATAACACAGGGGTTGCAAGAGCTGGGGAGAAACCTCAATCTATCCAGTTTGACCTTTGTTTATGACCTCAGGAAAACATGAATATACTTGCATGAAATGATGCTTGAAATGAGCAGAACCAAGAGAACATTGTAATAGGATATTAATGATACTGTTTTAAGAACAACTTAACAGTCTTTTGGGGACTTTATGTCATTTTAATTATTATAAATTCCCAAAGTAACTACAAAGAACATATGGAGAAAGATATTATTTTACATTCAGAGAAGGAATTCATAAATAGAATTATGTTTAGAATGTTTTACCCACAAACACAAATACATATATGACATATTTGTGTCTAATGTTAGCCAACTGGGTGGAAGGAGGAAAATAGGAAATTTCCATGATAACTTTATAATATATTGTCAAGGAATAGCAAGTTGCACATAATAGATACCCGTTTCATGTCCAACCAACTTTCCCCCGTTCTGTTGCTATGGATATGCTTGTTTTAATCTCTGAAGTTCAGAATAAAAGGGTTTTTTAAAAAAAGAAAGAAAGAAAAGAAAAGAAATCGACATATTTCAGTGCTTTTTAAATCTACCAGTTACCTATTCAAAATCCATTTTGTTATAACCATGGCTTGTCATTGAAAGCTTGCAAATCAATCATTTTTAAACTATAATAACGGGTTAGGATGCTGGTCATGAAGTCGGAGTAAATTTTTCGTTCTCAAGTACACCTTTCCATTTTAGAAGTTTACTGAAACTTTAATAAAATACTGTTTTATAAAAAAAAATAGATTGCATCCTCTCTATCCAAGTCTCGAGCTTCCACTGAATGTAAGAGAGACCCTGAAGGTGAGACGCCTGGACCCTCCAGCCTCCGCTTTCTCCTCTGAAAACTGGGGCGGTCGCCCGGATCCAGCACCCCTTCTTTTGTGCTGCTCCGGGGGGCGCTCCTCAGGCCCCTCCCCGAGCTGCCCCCTCGGCTCCCCTCCCCTTCCCTTCCAGTCTAACTCTCGCGCAGCACAACTGCCAGGGGCCGTTGTCTCGGGGCTCTGCTTTGGGAGCGTCTGTCTGCGGGTCGCAGCCCCCCGCAGCCCCCCGCAGCTCCCCACCCCGGGCCTCGCGCAGGCTCGGCTTCATCCCGGTGTCTTACCTGCCGCCCCATCAGCCAGAGGAGGGAAGCCTCCTACCCTGCGGGTCGCGAGGCTTCAGGGAGCTCCAGGCTTCGGAGTTGCCCCAAAACACTTTCCCTCAGGTTTACAGAAAGCATTGAATAAAGCTCCTCCCGCTAAGGGGCGGGCTTGTCTTCCCTTCATTTGTTAAAGGGAATTTAGAAATAAATGGAGATATTAAAATAATGCTTTGTATTTAAAGCCAAGAGTAAATCCCTAATGGGCACAAACTAAACTTTCCCAATAAAGTTAGCGATGAAGCAAGGCTGACCTTTGTCCCATTATGATTCTACACTAGTCCCAGCACTAAGGCAAGAGAAAGAACTTGAAGGAATAAGCAAAGGCAAAAATCTCTATCATTTTTGCAGATGATGTGATGGTTTAGCACAGATCCCTGAAGAATTAAATTAAATTAAAAAGTAGTCAAAACATTTGGCAATTTTTGTAAGGATGTAGGATATAAAAACAGAACAGTTACCATCACTATACTTGGAGACTGATATTTTTTTAAAAAATCTTTTTTTCTTTATTTTACTTTTCCTCCAGTTACGTGCAAAAGCAAGTTTCAACATTCATTTCCAAAACCTTGATTACAAATTTCTCTCCTTCCTCCCACCCTACAGCCCCCATTGAGATAGCAAGTTACTTGGTATAGGTTAAAAATGTGTAATCATGAAAAACATTACCACAATAGTCACATTGCAAAAGTAAACATAAGCTCCCTCTAAAAAAAAATTCAAAACAAAGAAAGTGGAAAAAAAAGTACACTTCAATGTGTATTCACAGACTATCAGCTCTGTCCTTGGGATGGATAGGATTCTTTATCATAAGACCTTCAGAGATCTCTTGAGTCACAGCATTCCTGAGAAAAGATAAATCATTCACATGATTTACCTCCTGCAATATTACTATTATTTTGTTTACAGTACATTTTACACTACATCTCCTTATGTAAATTTTTTACTAAGAGGATTCTGTTCATCATTTCCCAAAGCAGAACATCATTTCATCTCAATCACAGACCACAATTTGTTCAGTCATTCCCCAAGCACTGGGTATCCCCTCAGTCTCCAGTTCCCTCCCACCAGAAAAGATCTGCTATAAATATTTCTATAATATAGGGGTTTTTTTCTTCCTGAATCTAATATCTTCTAGTAGTGGCATGGTTTTATCAGTATCTCAATTTCCCTACATCCCTTCCACTGTCATTTTCTCCTGCTCTCCTATTAACCAAACCATTAAATCTAAGATAATACTTCAAAATTGTTCCAATCCACATTTCTCCTATCCATGGTGAGTTAGGACATTTAAAAAAAAATGAATGAAATAGATTGCATTGATAATTTCATCTGAAAACTATTCATATCTCTTGATTATTTATCAATTAGAGCATGACACTTTTTTTATAAATTTGACTCAGTTCTCTATGTTTGAGAAATGAGGCCATTATTAGAGAACTTGCTTCAATATTTTTCCCCACAGCTGCTATTGTTAAGTATATTTCCCTCCATCCTATTTCCCCATCCCCATTTATTTTATTCTTTCTCCTTTATCCTATCTCCCTCAAGAGTTCTTACTACCTCCCTCCCACAATCTTCTCTCCCTTCTATCACCTATCCTCCCAACCCCTTTCTCCCACCCTTTTTCTCTCCTACATTCTTCTAAAGTAAAATAGATTTCCATTCCAATTAAGTGTGAATGTTATTCCCTCTTTGACAATTCCTATGAGAGTCAGGCTCACTCATTCTCCTTCATCTTCCCCTCTTCCACACAACTGCAAAAGATTTTTCTTGCCTCTTTTATGTAAAATACTTACCTGATTCTACCTCTCCTCTCCTTTCCTTTTCTCCTACCATATTCCTCTCTTCCCCATTAACTCCATTCTTTTTAATATAGTATACCTCAAATTCAACTCCCACTTGTATCCCTTCAAACTACCCTAACAAATGAGAAAATTCATGACTTATCAATATCATCTTTCTATGCAATTCAACACCATTAAGTCCCTTATGATTTGCCTTTCCTGTTAATCTTTTTTGTGCTTCACTTGAGGCTTGTATTTGAAGATCAAACTTTCTGGTTAACTCTGGTCTTTTCATCAGCAGAGTTCAGAAATCCCCTTCTTCAATGAATGTCCATCCTTTCCCCTGAAAGAGTATGTTTAGTTTTGCTGACTAGTTGATTCTTGATTGTAATCCAAGCTCTTTTGCCTTCCTGAATGTCATATTCTAATGATCTCTTAATATAGAATGCTAAATCCTTTTTTATTGATATTTTATTTTTCCAATTACATGTTATGAAAGTTTTTTCCACATTCATCCAATTGTATAAGTTACACATTTTTTTCTGCCATCCTCCCTTCCTACCTCTATCCCCTCAGTAGCAAACAATCTGGTAAAAGTTGCATATGTACATTTACGTTTAAGATGTTTGCATATTAGTCATTCATTTTATATATGAGGAATTAGGACTAAGGGATCTTGGAATGCAGTCAAATATCCACTGTCTGGCAAAACTGAGCCTTCTCTTCCAGGGGAAAAGATGGACATTTAACAAAATGGGAGACTTCCAACATTTCCTGATGAAAAAACTAGATCTAAATAGAAAATTAGGAAATCAAACAAGAGACCCAAGAGACACATGAAAGGGTTAAAAAAAAAGGGTAAAGAAAAAAACTGCTAGAGGGAGCCAAGATGGTGACAAGAAAGGATCGAGTCTTAGGTGCTGATAAAAACTTTCAAACTAAGGACTCTAACTTATCTTTCAAGAGACAGAACCCACAAAGGGACCCAGAAAGGCAGTTCTCCTACTCAAGGTAACCTGGAAAAGAGCAGAAAGGCTCTGCTCCCTGGGATCAGAGGGGTGGCCCACCAGAGGGGTGGCCCACCAGAGCGAAAGAACCTCAGCCTCCCAGAGGCAGCCCCAGGGCACTGGGAGCCCCAGCTCACAGCAGCAGGGGAGTCTCCTGAGCTACACCCCGGGGAACACCGGCACAAAGTGGGGGAACAGCAGGGGACCTCTGCCAGAGAGAGCACGTGGAGCCCAGCACTCAGGGCACAAAGTGAGCAGCCTGGTCTTTCCAGAGCCCAGATCAGGAAACAGAAGCAGGCGGAGCCGGTAAGCAGGAGCCTCCAGGGCATGAGCCCATTGAACTGAGGGAGCAGAGTGAAGAGAGACTGAAGAGCTCTGCCCCTGCCCCTGGAACAGGACTCTAGGGCTCTGACCACATTCAGATCCTGATTGCAGTCTAGGCCTCCCCCCAAAAGAACAGCATGCTCCCCCACCTCATCCCCTTGACAGAGGGGGCCACTTATGGTCCTTCACAGGTCAGGAGGGAGGACAGAGCCTCACACACTGAGACCCCTGTGGGAGTGTCCCAAAAGCTCAGGAAGCACCCCAAAACCAGCAGAGAAATAAGAACACCATTGAGAAATATTTTGCAAATGAGCCCAAGAAAGATCAAAATACTCAGTCTGAAGATGAGGAAGCACAAGCTCCTGCATCTAAAGACCCCAAGAAAAATAGAAATTGGGCTCAGCCTATGACAGAGCTCAAAAAAGACTTTGAAAATCAAATGAGAGAGTTAGAAGAAAAACTGGGAAAAGAAAGGAGAGAGATGCAGGAAAAACATGAAAATGAAGTCAGCAGCTTAGTCAAGGAAATCCAAAAAAATGCTGAAGAAAATAGCATGCTAAAAACCAGCTTAGGTCAAGTGGATAAAACAGTTCAAAAAGTTATTGAAGAGAAGAATGCTTTAAAAAGCAAAATTGGCCAGATGGAAAAAGAGATAAGAAAACTCTCTGAGGAGAACAAATCCTTCAGACAAAGAATAGAATTCAGGGAGATTGATGAATTTACCAGACATCAGGAATCAATACTTCCAAACAAAAACAATGAAAAATTAGAAGAAAATGTGAAATATCTCATTGAAAAAACAACTGATATGGAAAACAGACTTAGGAAAGTTAAGTTAAAAATTACTGGAATACCTGAAAGTCATGATCAGGAAAAGATCCTTGACATCATTTTCAAAGAATTACTACAGGAAAATTGACCTGATATTCTAGAAGCAGAGGGCAAAATAGAAATTGAGAGAATCCACCAATCCCCCCGAGAATGAGATCCCAACAACAACCCCTAGGAATATTATAGCCAAGTTCCAGAACTCCCAAGTCAAAGAGAAAATATTACAAGCAGCCAGAAGGACACAGTTCAAATACTGTGGAGCTGTGGTCAGGATCACACAGGACCTAGCAGCAAGCTCATAGGGCTTGGAATATAATATACCGGAAGGCAAAAGAGCTTAGAATGCAGCCAAGAATGAACTACCCAGCAAGGCTGAATGTCCTCTTCCAGGGAAAAAGAAGGACTTTCAATGAACCAGGGGAATTTCAAATATTCCTTTTGGAATGGCCAGAGCTGAACAGAAGGTTTGATCTTCAGATACAGAACTCAGGTGAAGCATAGAGATTGAAGGAGAGGGGGAAAATATGAGGGACTTGATGATGATGAACTGCATATATTCCTGCATAGAAAAATTGCACTGATAATACTCATATGAACCTTCTCAGTTAATAGAGCAGGTAGAGGGAGCTTTTATAGTCGAAGCACAGGAGAAAGCTGAATTCGAAGATAAAATATGGTGTAAAAATGGAGTCAATAAGAAAAAAAGGGAAATGGAATGGGAGAAAGAAAAAGGAGAGGGGGAATAGTCCAAGCTATTTCACATAATAAGATTTTTTTTTTTATTACAATGAGCTATTGCAATGATATAGAAGGGGAGAGGCAAGGGGGAATGAGGGAACCTTTGCTCTCATCAGAGGTGGCTAGGAGAGGAAACAGCATATATACTTAATGGGGTATAGACATCTGGAGTAAGAAGGAGGGGGGAGCAGGGGGAAGGGGTGGGGATGTGAATAAAGGAGGAGAGGATGGACCATGGTGGGACAGTGGTCAGATATAACACATTTTCTTTTTTACTTCTTGCAAGGGGCTGGGATTGGAAGGCCTGACCAGGACCATAGGGCCAGGTGGATTCTGGGCCTAAGGGGTGGTATGGGGGCTCAGGGCCTCTTGGCCCCAGGACCAGGGAACTGTCTGCTGTGCCACTCAGCGACCCTACAGCAGAGTCAGAGTGAAAGGAGAGAAAATATAGTACGTGGTAGTGGAGAAATAAGAAAGGAGGGAGTTGCCATCAGCAATGGCAATGTTGGAAAAATATGGAAGTAACTTTTGCGATGGACTTACCATAAAGGATGTGATCCACCCATGACAGATTTGTTGGTGTTGGAACAAAGATTGAAGCACATTTTTTATTATTATTATTTGGGGAAGGGTGCAAGGGCAAATGGGGCTGGGTGACCTGCCTGGGGCCACATAGCAGGGTGATCTTTGGGTGTCTGAGGCCAGATTTGGACCCAGGTGCTCCTGGCTCAAGGGCCAATGCTCTGTCTGCCACCCAGCCACCCCTACTATTATTACTATTTTATTTTATTTTGGGTCTTTTTTCCCTTCTTTTTGGTTTTTGCAGGGCAGTGGGGATCAGGTGGCTTGCATGTCACACGGCTGGGTGATTGTTGGGTCTATGGGGCTGGATGTGGACTTGGGTGCTCGTGGCTCCAGGGCTGGTGCTTCATCCATTGCCCCACCTGACCATACCTACAATTATTACTATATTTTATTTTAATTTTTTTCTCTCCCCTTTACTTTATCGCTCAAGCAAGTCTATATTCATGGGGGGAAGGGGGTATTTCATTTACTCTTAAACAAGAATATTTTATTAATGTAAAAAAAATTTTTACAAAATGAGAATAAAAAATAAAATAAAAGAAAGAAAGAAAAAAAGAAAAAACTGCTATCCAATAAGATGAAGCAGGTTATATCCCTACCTGGGAGAAAGATTTTCATAACTGTTGAGAACTGTAACTCTTTTAGGGAGAATAACTTAGCTAGAAGTAATGGACACTCATGACTTATCTGTGAAATTGCTATCCAATGAGATGAAAATGGCTATATCTCTACCTGGGAGAAAGATTCTAATAACTCTTGAGAATTGTAATTCTATTAGAGATAATATACTTGGCCAGAAGTGATGGACACTCATGACTTTTCTGTGACTCAGAATGATTTTAAAAAATACTTCTTAAAAAGGGGGACAGTAAGGAGATAGGAGGTTGGAGGAGACTGAATGGGGTAAATCTTATTAAGTTAAGAGGTACAAAGGATCTATTGCAATAGAGGGGAAGAAGGGAGAAGGTGAGAACTGCCTGAATTGTAGTCTCATCAGATTTGGCTTTAAGTTAACAAACATACACTCAGTTAAGATTCTTATCTTACCTTTCAAATATTAAAAGGGGAAATGGGGAGGGGGGAGGAAAGGGGGAACTACAGAAGGAAGAAGGGACATCCATCCACAGACCAGAACACAGGCCAGAAGAGGAGTCAGCTTTGGCCTTGAAGGAATTGAGGTCCCTGGGCGGGGCGGGGGGGGTGGGATGTCCCTACAAAAGACCTTAAGAGCTTAGGAAAGTGATTTCTCCACCCTGGAAGCAGTCTCAAAGACTTAAAATCAAGTCAAAGGGTAGGGAAATGAGCAAACATTAGAAGAAAAAATCTGATCATAGACAATTATATCAACACTAAGGAAGATCAAAATATACACTCATTAGATAACAAAGTCAAAACTTCTCTATCTAAAGCCTCTAAGAAAATATGAATTGGTCTCAGGATATGGAAGAGCTCAAAAAATATTTTGAAAATCAAGTAAGGGAAGTAGAGGAAAATGGGGAAGAGAAATGAGAACTGTGGGCAATCATGAAAACAAATGAACACATATTGAAGGAGAAATACAAAAAATCCTGAAGAAAATAACATCTTAAAAATCTGACTTGGCCAAATGGAAAAAGCAGCCAAAAGGTTGATGAGAATAAAAGATTAATAAAGCAGAATAGACCAGATGGAAAAGGAGATACAAAAGGTCTCTTAAGAAAATGATCCCTTCAAATGTAGAAGGAAAATGATTCCTTCCAATATCTCACTGAAAGAGTAACTGACCTGGAAAACAAATCCAGGAGAGATCATTTAACAATTATTGAACTACCTGAAAGTCTTGACCAGGAAAATAGCCTTGATTTCATTTGTCAAGAAATAATCCAGCAAAATTGCCCTAATATCTTAGAAGCAGAGGGTAAAAATAGAAATTAAGGGAATTCACCAATCACTCCTGCAAGATATACAAACATAAAAATAGGAATATTATTGTCAAATTCCAGAACTCCCAAGTCAAAGAGAAAATATTACAAGCAGTCAGAAGGCAACAATTCAAATATTAAGGGCCTACAGTCAAGATTACACAAGTTTTAGCAACTTCTACTACTAGGGCTTAGAATAAATTATTCTGGAAGGCATAAGGTCTTGGATTACAACTGAGAATCAACTACCCAGCAAAACTAAACATACCCTTTCAGGGGAAAAGATGGACATTCAATGAAATAGGGGACTTCCAAACTTTACTGTTGCACTAACCAGAGTTGAACAGAAAGTTTGATCTTCAAACGTAGGACTCAGGTGAAGCATAGAAAGGGTGGACAAGAAGGGCAATTGTGAGGGGTTTAATGATGTTGAATTGCTTGTATTCCCTGCATAGGAAGATACTGATAACTCCTATGAAGCTTCTCTATTTATTAGGACAGTTTGAAGTAGAATAAATAGACAAAGCACAAGAGGGAGCTGAATTTGAAGGTATATTATAAAGATGCAGTTAATGGGCAAAAAGAAATGTATAGGAAAAGGGAAAAGAGAGGTAGAATGGGATAAGCTTTTTCACAAAAAAGAGGTAAGTAAAACTTTTTGCAAGGGAGTAGAAGTGGGGAAGGTGAGGGGTAAGTGGTTCAGAGAGGAAATAACATAAACACTCAATTGGGAATGGAAATATATATCTTACCCTAGAGAAAAATAGGTGAGGAAAGGGATAAGAGAAATGGAAAGGGGGAGGGGAGGCAGGAGTGTAGAGGATAGAAGAGAGGGAAGATTGTGAGTTAGGGTAGTCAGATACAACACATTTTTGATGAGGGACAGGCTGAAAGGAGAGAGAGAGAAAAGAATAAATGGGAGTGGGGAAGAATAGGATGGAGCAAAATATAACTAGCAGTAGCAGCTGTGGGTAAAAAATATGTAATCATTCTCTAAGGATATGATTTCTCTCTCATCACACCCAATTTGGATCAAGGTACAACATGGAAACAAAGTAAAGACTGACAGAGTGCTTTCCGTGGGGGGGGGAGGGAAGCAAGATTGGGGGAAAAATTGTAAAACTCCAATATCTTTAATAAAAATAAATTTTAAAAATACATAAGCAATTTCTTTAATAGAGTTATGATAAAGAATGCTATCCATCCTAATGACAGAATTCATTATATCTGAATATAAACTGAAGGACCAAAAAAAAAAAAAGACTTGAAGGAGACTAGGGAAGCCAGGAGCTTTGCACCTTTGTCTTTGTATTACCCAGTGTACAGAACCTGGGAACATAAATTCTAAATCAATACTTGCTGATGGAGAAAAAAGACCATTAACTTTAGAAAAGTATTATTCTGATGGGGATGACAAAAGAAAATGTACATCTTAGAAGAGGAAAACAGTGACAAATTGCCTACATGAGAAGTTTATGAATTGGCCACAAATCCAGAACCTAACCTCTTGGAAGAGCTCAAAAAGGATTTGATAAATCAAAGAGGAAATAAAATACTAAAATGTGATGTAATAGTAAATGAAGAATAAAAATAAATGAGAGCCCAGGAGGAGAATTATGAAAACTTGACTGAAGAAATCAACTCCTTTAAAAGAAAAAATTATCAACTGGAAAAAAGAATGTAAATCATCGAAAAAATGAAATCAATTAATTGTAAAAGGAATACAGCTCATCAAAAAGTAAAATTAACTAACTGGGAAAAGGAAACACAAAATCTACTTGAAGAAAGTAAAATTCTGAAAATTAGAATTGGACAAATGAAAACTAATGACTCTGTGAGACACTAAGTTTCCATCAAACAGAAGCAATAGGCTGAAAAATAGAAGGAAAATGTAAAGTACCTTTTGGGAAAAACAAGCAACCTGGAATTATCTCCAGAGAAATAATTTATAAATTATTGGTCCACCTGAAAGCCTTGATGAAAAAAAAGATCCTGGAAGCTATCTTTCAGGAAATTATCGTAGAAAACTGCCCTAATATTCTAGAATAAGAAGATAAAATGGTCTGAAAAAAATCCATCAATTACCTCCAGAAAGAGATCCCAGAATAAAAACTCTAAGAAGTATTATAGTCAAATTTCAAAATTCTCAACTAAAGGAGAAAATACTGCAAGCAGTGAAAAAGAAGCAATTTAAATACAAAGGAACCACAATCAGAATTGCTTCAGACTTATCAACTCCACCTTTAAAGGACTGGATGGCCAGGAATATGATATCCTAGAGGGCAAAGAACCTTGAATTACAACCAAGATTCAACTATCCTTCAAAATTCAGTACATTCTTTTGGGGGAAAAGATGGACTTTCCCCCAAATACAGGATTTCCAAAATCTTTTGATAAAAGGACCAGAACTGAACAGAAAATTAGATTTTCGAATATAAGACTCAAGAGATGCATAAGAAAGTAAAAAGAATGAGGAAAAATGCTAATCAATAACATTAAACTAGATACATCCCTACAAGGAAAGATAATACTTATAATTATTGAGAATCGTATTTCTCTTAGTATAGTTAAAATAGATCTCATTAAAAGGGATAAGGAAAGAAACTATATTTTCTTAAAAGGCACCTTAGGCAGTGAAGTAATACCATTATTAAACATATATGCATCAAGTGGTATAGCATCCAAGTTCTTAGAAGAGGAACTAAACAAGTTACAAGGAGATGCAGACAGTAAAACCACAACAGTGAGAGACCTCAACCTCCCTTTCTCAGAATTAGAAAACTCAAACCACAAAAGAAACAAAAAGAAGTTAAAAAGGTGAATAGAATTTTAGAAAACTTGGATAACATAGACTTCTGGAGAAATATGAACAAGGAGATAAAAGAATATACCTTTTACTCTCCAGTATATCTCACCTATACCAAAACTGACCATGTGCTAGGGCATTAAAAAACCTTAGAATAAAATGCAGAAAGTCAAAAATATTAAATGTATCCTTTTCAGATCATGATGCAAAAAAATTATATATATATATGTATATGCATATACATATATATATATATAATAAAGGGCCATGGAAAGAAAAATTAAAAATTAATTGGAAACTAAATAACTTAATTTTAAAAAATGGGTAAATCAAACAAGAAATCAAATCATAGAAATAATCAACAATTTAATCCAAGAAAATGATAACAATGAGACATCATAAAAATTGATGGATGCAGTCAAAGTATTTTTGGGAAAAATCTTATATCACTAAATGCTTATCTGAATAAAACAGAGAAAGAGAAGGAAGAAAGCCAAATTGCAGTATCAAAAACTGAAGATGATGAACTCACCACCATTAAGGAAGAGATTAATATAATAATTCATAATTATTTTTTCCAACTGTATGCCAATGAATTTTTCAATCTAAGTGAAATAGATGAATATTACAAAAATATAAACCACCCAGATTAACAGAAGAGGAAATAAAATACTTAACCTCATTTCAGAAAAAGAAATTGAAGAAACCATCAATAAACTCCCTAAGAAAAAATCTCTAGGACCAGAAGGATTTACAAGTGAATTCTTCCAAATATTCAAGTAATAATTAATTCCAATTCTATATAAACTAAAACTATTTAAATAAACAGGAGAAGAAAGAATTCTGATAAATTCCTTTTCTGATACAAATATGATGCTGATACCTAAACCAGGAAGATTCAAAATAGACAAAAATATTATGGACCAATCTCTCTATTGAACATGGATGCAAAAATTTTAAATAAAATTTTAACAAAGATATTGCACCAAGTTATTACTAGGATATTGATTAGATAGGATTTATCACAGGTAGGCAGGGATGGTTCAATATTAGGAAAATAATCAACAAAATTGATCATATCTATAACAAAAGTAATGAAAATGATATGAATATCTCAATATATGCTGAAAAAGCCTTTGACAAAATACACCACCTAGAGAATACAGGAATAAAAGTTTTCCTTAAAATAATAACCAGTATCTATCTAAAAGTTATCAACAGGCATTATATGTAATGGGGATAAACTAGAAGACTTTCCAGTAAGATCAGAGATGAAACAAGAATGCCCATTATCATTCTGGGAGTAGATAGGTGGCACAGTGCATAGAGCACTGGCCCTGGAGTCAGGAGGACCTGAATTCAAATCTGACCTCAGACACTTAGTTACCTAGCTGTGTGATCTTGGACAAATCACTTTAACCCCATTGCCTTTCAAAAGTCAAAAAATAAAAATAATAAAAAAAAGTTTGTCCTTTATTTTTCAAAGAAGACCCTGACAATGGTGAGATGATGCTATGACAAACATATGAATTGAATTTGAGTAAGGGGGTGATGTATTAAGTCACCAGCCTCATTTTCTCCTCCAGAGCCATCAGTGATCAGATAGAAATCAGGATGATTGGAGAAGACCCTGGATAAGAGGCAATCAGGATTAAGTTGCTGAAGGTCACACAGCTAGTAAGTGTCATGTCTGAGACTAGATTCAAACTCCAGTCCTTCTGACTCCAAGGTCAGTGCTCTATCTGCAGTGCCACCTTAGCTGCCCCACCTATTTATCAATACTACTACTCAATATAATATTAGAAATGTCAACTTTTAGCAGTGAGAGAAGAAAAGGAAATTAAAGGAATTAGAACTGGCAATGAGGAAGCATAACTTTCCCTCTTTGTAGACAATATTATGCATGCTTAGAGAACCCTGGAAAAATAACAACTAAAAACTGCTTGAAACAATTAACAACTTCAAGGAAGTAGTAGGATATGATCATCTGCATTTCTTTATGAACAATAAACCTCAAGGGAAAGAGATAGAAAGAGAAATTTACATTTACAATAACTGCAAACAATAAAAATACTTGGGAATATACCTCTCTAGACAAACTCAGAAACTATATGAACATAATTACAAAATACTTTTCACACAAATAGTCATATCTAAACAACAGGAAAAACATAAATTGCTCATGGTTAGACTGAATGAACTAATATAAAAAAATGACAGTTCTACCCAAATTAAATTACTTATTCAGTGTCATCCAATCAAACTACCAAAAAACCAGTTAAGTGAGTTAGAAAAAATATTAACAAAATTCATCTGGAGCAACAAAAGTTCAAGACCTAGCTGTACCAGATCTAAAACCATATTATAAAGCAGCAATCATCAAAATTACCTCATACTGGTTAAGAAATAGGTTAATGGATGAGGGAATTAGAGAAAGTATTCAAGAAACAGCAGTAAATGACTATAGTGATCTAGCATTTAACAAGCACAAAGACACTAACTTCTGGAATAAGAACTCTCACTATTCAATAAAAACTGTTGGGGAAAACTAGAAAATAGTATGGCAAAAACTAGGCATAGACCCACATCTCACACCCTTTACCAAAAAAGGTCAAAATGGGTATAGGGTTTAGACATAAAGAGTATTACCATAGAACAATGTAGAGGACAAGAATACTCTGTTAGATCTTTGGAGAAGAGAGAAATTTATGACCAAGCAAGAAATAAAGAACATTTTAAATTAAAAAATGAATGAGTTAGACTATATTAAATTAAAATGCTTTTGCACTAATAAAACCAGTATAACTAAGATTAGAAGGGTTGCAGAAAGCTGGGGAAAATTTTCACAATTAGTGTTTCTGATAATGGACTCATTTCTAAAATAGATAGAGAATTGAATCAAATTTATAAGATTATAAGTAATTCCCTTACTGAGAAATGGTCAAAGGATAGGAACAGGCAGTTTTTCAGATGAAGAAATCAAAGCTATTTATAGACATATGCAAAAATGTTCCAAATATTATTGATAGATAAATGTAAAAGAAATCATCTATGAGATACCTATCAAAAAAAAAGGAAAATGATAAATATTGAAGAGGATGTGGGAAAATTGGGACATTAATGGATTCTTTTTTTTTGCAAGACAATAGAGTTAAGTGACTTGCCCAAGTGTCTGAGGTCATATTGGAACTTAGGTCCTCCTGACTCCAGGGCCGATGTTCTATCCACTGCACCACCTAGCTGCTCCACATTGATGGATTCTTGATGGGGTTATGAAATAATTCAACCATTCTGGAGAGCAATATGGAACAATACCCAAAGATCAATAAAACTGATCATACCCTTTGATCCAGTAATGCCAATAATAGACCTATATCCAAAAGAAATCATAAAATGAGGAAAGTCCCACATGTTCAAAAATATTTATAGCAACTCTTTTAGTAGTAACAAAGAAATAGAAATTCAGGGATACCTAACAATTGAAGAATGGCTGAACAAGTTATGGTATATGCTTGTTATGGAGTTGTTCTGTAAGAAATACTGATCTTCCAGCTTTTCTTTTTTTTTTTTGTTTTTGGAATGTAATTTGTTTTGAGGAGGTCATAAGGATTGGAGAAAATTCCTCAACCCTCATAATATTTTCATCTGAGCAGAAGTTGTCTATCCAGTCATAGCAATCTGAGTTATTTTTCAATATTTTATATGAAAAACTATCTTACCTCACAGGGAAGTGGGGGAGGGGGAAGGGAAAGAAAGGAGAAGAAGGGACTGATAAAAGAGAAGATGAAGGTAGAAGTGAAAGTTAAAATTTAAAAGAAAAGTTAAAGGGAAAAGGGAGCTAAACATTAGTGAGGAGGAATAAAAGGAAAGAATATATAAAAAAGGGAAGGACAGCATGGAGCAAAATACAGAATTAGTAATTGAAACTGTAAATGTGAATGGGATGAACACTCCCATAAAATAAAAACAGATAGCAGAGCAGATTAAAAAACCAGAATCCTACAAAATGTAGTTTACAAGAAACACATTCGAAGCAAAGAGATAGATACAGGGAAAATATAAAAGGCTGGAGCAAAATATATTATGCTTCAGCAGAATTTTAAAAAAATCAGGCATAGGAATCTTGATTTCAGATGAAGTAAAAACAAAACCAGATCTCCTTAAAAGGGATAAGGAAAGAAACTACCCCATTTCAGAAAAAGAAATTGAAGAAATCATCAAAAAACTCCCTCAGAAAAAGTCCTCAAGTTCAGATGGATTTACAAGTGAATTCTACTGAATATTTAAGGTACAATTAATTCCAAATCTACATAAATTATTTTTAAAAATAGAAGAAGTTTTTTGCCAAATTCATTTTATGAGATCAATGTGGTTCTGATACCTAAACCAAGAAGAATCAAAAGAGACAAAGCATATTATAGACCAATTTCCCTAATGAATATGGGTACAACAATCTTAAAATCTTAGCAAAAAGATTAAAGGAAGTTATTGCAGGGGTAGCTAAGTGGCACAGTGCATAGAACACTGGCCCTGGAGTCAAGAAGACCTGAGCTTGGATTCAGCCTCAGACACTTAATAATTACCTAACTATGTGACTTTGAGCAAGTCAGTTAACCTCATAGCCTTACTAAAAATAAAAAAAAAGGTTATTACAAGGATAATACAGCATGATCAGGTAAGATTTATAACAGGGAGGCAGAGATAGTTCAACATTAGGAAATCACTCAATATAATTGAACAAATCAATAACAAAACCAACAGAAATCATGTGATTATTTCAATAGATGCTGAAAAAACCTTTGTCAAAAAGCAAAATCCATGCCTATTAAAAAACACCAGCAAGTATAGGAATTAATGAAATTAAAAATTTTAAATAATAACACATTATCTATCTAAAACATCAACAAATATTATTTGTAATTAGGATAAACTAGGAGCATTTTCAAAGAGATAGGGGTGAAACAAGGATTCCCATTATCACATTACTATTCAATATAGTATTAAAAATGCTAGCTTTAGGAATAAGAGAAGAAAAAGAAATTGAAAGAATTAGAATCGCAACGAAGAAGCAAAACATGCACTCTTTGCAGATATTGAGGGCATACTTCGAGAACCTTGGGAAATCATCTAAAAATTATTTGAAACAATTAACAACTGCAGCATAATAAGAGAATATAAAATAAACCCACATAAATAATCAGCATTTCTACATATTAATAACAAAGCCCAAGCGCAAGAGATAGAAAGAACAATTCCAGTTAACATTTAGCAGACAACATAAAATACTTGATGGTCTGCTTCCCCAGACAAATCAGGAAACTGTATGAACACAATTACAAAACGCTTTTGATAGAGATAAAGTCAGATCCAAGCAATTGGAAAATCATCAATTACTCATGATTAGGTCAAGCTAATATAATAAAAATGACAATTTGACCCAAATTAAATTACTTATTCAGTGCCACACCAATCAAACCACCAAATTACTATTTTGGAAAGTTAGAAGAAAATAGTAACCAAATCCATCCAGAGCAACAAAAGGTCAAGAATATCAAGGGAACTGATGAAAAAGATATGTAAAGGAAGGTGGCCAGCTGTACCAGATCTAAAACTATACTATAAAGTGACAGTCATCAAACTGTTGGTTCTGGTTAAAAATAAAATAATAGACCAATGGATTGGGATAGATACAAAAGAAATAATAGTAAATGACTCTAGTAATCTATTGTTTGACAAACCCAAAGATTTTAACCACTAGGATAAGAACTCACTTGACAAAAGTGTTGGGAAAACTTTATAGTACAGTTTTAGATCTGGTACAGCTGGCCACCTTCCTTTACATATTTTTTTCATCAGTTCCCTTCATATTCTTGACCTTTTGTTGCTCTGGATGGATTTGGTTACTAATTTTTTCTAACTTTCTAAAAACTAGACATAGGATGATATCTCATACCTTATATCAAAATAAATTCAAAATGGGTACAGGATTTAGATATAAAGGGTAATACCATAGACCATTAACAGATCAAGAAATTTACTATCTATCAGATCTATGGAAAGGAGAGAAATTTAATGTCAAACGAGAAATAGAATACAATATAAAAATTGCAAAATGGATGATTTCAAGTATATTAAATTAAAAAGTTTTGCACCAAAAAAATGCTACCAAGATTAGAAGGAAAACAGAAAGTTGAGAAACAATCTTCACAAATTGGTATACTAATACTAATATACTAATTGGGTCTCATTTCTAAAATATATAGAGGGGCGGCTAGGTGGTACAGCAGCTAGAGCACTGGCCCTAGAGTCAGGAGTACCTGAGTTCAAATCCGACCTCAAACACTTAATAATTACCCAGCTGTGTGACCTTGGGCAAGCCACTTAACCCCAATGCCTTGCAAAAAGAAAGTCCTAAAAAAAAATCCTAAAATATATAGAGAATTGAATCAAATTTATAAAGTTACACATCATTCCCCAATTGATAAATGGTCAAAGGATATGACCAGGTAGTTTTCAAATGAAAAAATTAAACCTATATAAAATTATATGAAAAAATGCTCCAAATCATTATTGATTAGAGAATGCAAAGGAAACAAAACCAAAGTATTGGGACATTGATGCATTGCTGGTGGAGCTGTGAACTAATCCAAACCTTCTAGAGAGCAATATGGAATTATGCCCAAAAAGCAATAAAACTGTTCATACCTTTTGACCCAGCAATACCAATACTAGGCCTATATCTAGCAGAAATAATAAAAAATAAGAAAAGTCCCACATGCTCTAATATATGTGTAGCAGCTTTTTTGTAGTGGCAAAGAACTGGAAAATGGGAGGATGCCCATCAATTGGGGAGTGGCTGAACAAGTTATGGTATATGAATGTTATGGAGTACTATTGTTCTATAAGAAATCATAAATGGTCAGACTCTAGAGAAGCATGGAAAGAATTGCAGGAACTAATGCTGAGGGAAGGGAGCAGAACCAAGAGAACATTGTAAACATTAACAACAACATTGTGAACTGATTAACTAAGATGGATGCAAATCCTCGCAGCAGTTCAGAGAGCTAGCACAACCCTGAGAGATTTGTCATAGATAATACCTTCCACATCCAGATGAGGGAGGAAAAAGCCACAGAATCTGAAAAAACACTGTATTCACTTTTTAAAAACTTTTCTCTTACATTTTTCCTTTCTATCCCATGATTTTCTATTATCCCCTTTAATTCCAGTTTCTCATACGCAACATAACTAATATGTAAACATGCAAACACAAATGTACATATACAGGATTCGCTAGATTGTTCACTGCTGAGAGGTGTGGGTTGGGAAGGGAGAGTGGAAGAAAATTGTGTCACTTTTAAGTATACAAGTGGATGAATGTTGAAAAACTTTCAAAATATGTAATTGGAAAAATAAAAATAAACTTTCAATCAGCTTTTTTAAAAAGTGACTAGAGATCCTCAGGTATAGGAAAGAGCTCTGGAGCAAATATTTGTTTATAGATATGAATATCAAAATTGTATACATGTCTTCCCTCCCTACCCCCATTAAACTTGGACACCCTATTATCTAGTCACTAAATAGTAAAAAAAAATGTATGTGAATGGGGTATTTTTTAGGCTTGAAGTACTCTATCATTATATTTTTCTGTCCCCTACTTGGATTGTTGAATTGTCAAATTTTGCAGACTTTGCAGGATCAAAAGAAGACTTAATTTATTGCTGCCATCTAGTGGACAGACACACACACACACACACACACACACACCCCCCCCAATTCTCCATTTCTCACCAGGTTGCCCACTGGACTTTGCCATCAGGCCCCAGAAACGTCCCCTGGAGGCTCACTCCAGCCCTGGAATCCTTACCTCAGAAGTGATCTCCTTCCCTGTGATTCCCTCCCTTTGATTAGATATCATCTTCTATATTGTCCATTGCAGGAAGGCATTCAGTCCAGCAACCTCTTAATTTTTTCATCAGACTGCTCTGAAGATGACCTTTTCAGTTTTCTTTTATACATTTTCTTCTCCCATTAGAATGTAATATCACTAAGAGAAGGGTCTTTCCCTTTTTTCTTGTATAATATTCTCATGATTCAGCACAGTAGCTGATAGAGGAAGCACTTAGATCAGAGTTTGTGGATTAACTAATATAATTGTAAAGAGAAAGTAGGTTGCAAGAAATCTGCCAATAATTTAATGTCTTGTAATATTATAAAGAGTAGAATTATATTGTTTGGGGGAGTCTATTATAATGATAATCCCTTCTTACTATTTTATTTTTTGATGATACTGTCTAGGAACCTCCTATTTTCTCTCTATATAATCTCTTGTTCATCTCCTCAGCTTTCATGGGTTTAAGTACCATTTTATTCAGATGTTGCTTAGATGTGTATATCATCTATTAGACATTTCAAACTGTTATCTCATATGCATCTTAAACTCATCATGTCCAAAACTCAATCCATTATCTTATCCCCTAAACTTTCTCTCCATTCTTCTAAGCTTCCTTGTTGTTGAACATCTTCAACCTCCTACTCCCCTGGGTTTGGAACCCTAACCATCTGAGGTTATTACCCTGAAACAGTATAGCGTATTGGGAGGGGGGCAAGAGGAAATCACTGCTACTATTAAAGAATATGTTGAAGCAGGAGTTTCAATTCCCACTACCACAGAATGGAATAACCCAGTGTGGCCAGTGAGGAATGACAGTGGATTATAGACAATTAAATAAAGTCACCCCACCTTTATCTGATGTTGTCCCAGGCACTATTACTCTAATAGAAAAGATACAGACCTATGTGGGTCAGCGGTATGCTAATGCATTCTTTATCATCCTCATGAACCCCTCACAATGGGATTGGCTTGCATTCACGTGGCAGGAGCAGCCATATACTTGAACCAGGCTGCCTCAAGGATATTTGCATAGTCCCACGATCTTTCACTGAATAGTGACAGAACATTTGGGTGAATTGAAGTTTACAAATATTCTATTATCACATTATATTGATGATATTATGATGCAGGGAGCAGAACAAAAGGATATAGAATAAGCACTACAGAAATTGCTAGAACATATGAGAATGAAAGGTTGGGAAATAAATTCTAATAAGATACAAGGGCCTTCACAATCTGTAAAATTCTAGGTATCCTTTGGAACAAAGTTCACAGAGAGATTTTACCTAAAAGCAAAGCAAAAGATTTTGGATTTTGTCACATCTTCCAGCAAAAAAGGAAGCCCAACAATTCATTTGATTGTTCGGAACTGGAGGGTTCATATTCCACATTTAGCTCAAATTTTAAGAATCCTTATACAAAGGCATAGGAAAATGTGTGAATTCTCCTGGGGAGAAGAAGAGAATAAAGCTTTTGTGGAGGTTAAGGCTGCCATCTAAACTGTTTTTGATTTATGGCTAATGCAGGACAGGCCTGTGGAAGTACAAGTATCTGCTCAGGATGGTTGTGCTAGCTGGAGGCTATGGTAAAAACCACAGGGAAAAAATGTGTCATTACGATTCTGGTCTAAAAAGTTCCCATCATCAGGGGAGAACTACACTCCTTTGGAACAACAATTGCTGGCTGCATATTAGGCATTAGTAAAAACTGAACAGCTCACTTTAAATCATAAACTTCTGTTAAGACCCCAAATACCTGTTATGAGTTGGATAATAGGGACTCCTGCCTCTCATAAGATAGGACATGTACAGGAATCCAGTATTATTAAATGGAAATGATACATACAGAACAGAGCTAAACCAGGAAAATCTGATGATTCTACCCTGTATATAAAAGTATATGCATTTAAAAACCTCAGTGCAGTCTCCACTGACCACTCCCCTCAGAATACAGTTTCACCAATCCAGTGGAATCAAAGATTTAATGCCTTGAGTCCTGAACTAAAGAAACATGCTTGGGTCATGGATGACTCTGCTAAATATTTAGCAGGCATTTGTTCTAAATATTTAGGACAAAGTATACATTGGAAAGCCATAATACACTGACTAAGGTTTCTTGAGAAAGTACAGTCAATGGAGGCAGCAGTCAATGAGCGGAAGTGATGATTGCATACCAAGCACTGAGACAGGAGAAGGGGGTCAGTGTCATTCCTTTACAGATTCCTGGGCCATAGCCAATGGCCTCACTACTTGGCTGTATCAGCAGGCTATGATTTATATATATATATGTATATGTATATGTATATATATATTAGAAGATCTGTGGATCAACACCCAATATATTAAAATTTGTAATAGTAGATTAGGAAAAAAGATCCCCCTGGACATTATGGACACACACATTCTACCTCACTCTAGCTTAGCAGGCTGGGGAATATATGTATTGGGAGGAATAATTTACTGATTATGTTGTTGAAATTAAAGTGATTCTACAGAATCTGAGTTTTGAACCCTCTCATACAACTGAGGGAAAATGAATTGACCAACTAGTCATTATTCCCTGTCTAAATTCAGAGTGGGTCAAAGTAAATAAACCAGAATCCTCTAGTACCAGAGAAGGAGGATTTGGTTCTACCAATTTGAAAATGGGATCTAAAGTATGGGTTAAAAATAGACCTGTAGATAAACTTGAGGTTACAAAAATTGTGTCTAAGGGAAAAAAATAGCACAGACCTTGTACGCTAATCAGGAGATAATACTTTGTATATGTTACCCCTCTAACCCATGTTTTTCTACATGAATAAAGTATTTTCCAGGATTACTGATCCCAAGTGTGACTCCCCAACATGCATTCAACTGAACTCCTGAGTTAGCATTGCTGCCATACTTGCTACCATTCATGGAATTATCCCACTAACAACCAACAACACTACACTTTGGATGGGGGAACAGCACTAAAGACAAAAAACAAGATAATCATATCTGCTCTGCTAACATTGCTTGCATCACTACCAATATTACTATAAACAGTGTAAATTTAAAACTGTGGAAAGAGTGGGATTCAATATATGGACATTGCTTGGTGCCTGGAACTGATTTTAATTGGGTTATGTTATCTGATGTTTTTCTTATCTGTTGTAATATAACTTCTTTCCCCCCCTCATCCCTATCCTAGAAAATAAATTGAATGCATTATAGAACAATGTACCCAATCCTGTGACCTGCTCTTTTATGGAACCTCTAATAATTTTACCAGTCAAGACCCTATAGTATGATATATTAATTTCACCCCCATAATCAATCATTCATGCTGGGCTGATTATGTATGAGTACCAGAGATTCTCCAAAACAACATGAACCTGGTATAATCAGAATACCTAAATACATCCAAAATACATAAAAGTATGTGATGCATTTTAGCATTAGTTTCCCTCAGTTGACCCAGTATGGTCAAAGAAAAAGAGCTTGGTATGACACTCTTTAGGGGTATACTTAATTCAGTAACTCTTGAGACCTTGGCTAGCAGACTGCACAGTGTTGGCTAAGATGTTGCCCAGACTTTGACTTTAAATTCTCAGTGGTTACCCATGACAATCCTACCTCACCAATGAACCTTAGACTACCAAAGGCAATTACTTAAATTGTTTAATGTTTCAACTTTCATCAGGTTACATATAAATAATAATATTTCTACACTATTTAATTGGACCCAGTGCTCATTGCAAAATATCCATAGCTTTATACAAAAGGAAAATCTGCAAAGAATATGTTTATAGGGAAGTGTACAATTGTGTCAAACTACCTTCTCAGCATACATACCAAAGGATCATTGGATCTTGGTACATACAGAAAATCCTATATGTACTATGAATTCATGTACTGGCACATTAATTCATTTTAAAGTAAAATCTGGTACATTAATGTATCATTTCCATGTTATACCATTTGTTTTGTATTTTTATTTTGCTCTATCCCATATTATAGGGCATATATAGACTCTAATAATTTTGCTCATGTTCTGGATGATTTTAAGACTTGTAATAATGGACTTGTATGTTGAATGGCTACAAGGCAATTGGAGCACTGTTTATTGAACCATTCTTCTAATCTGTGTGACTTAACTTTGTATCCTATATCTAATTTCTCTATATTATATGAAGTATCTGTTTAGCATATTTTTATAGAGTCAAGTTATCAAACTGATTTAAAGTCTATGGGGCAAGTTGCTCCTTTTGCTGGTTATTTGAGTAATGTGTTTTTTACACTAACAGGGTGATGATTTTTACTTTTTCCCTGATATCGTGGAAAAATGTTAGTTTAATCTGGGTACCCAAACTTCTAGCTATACCTAATGTGTATCTATCCTTGAAACCCTTAATTACTATTCTTAAATCATCTGATAAATATAGGTACTATTAGAAAATATCCAGAGAGCTCTCAATGAACATCAAATCCAAATACACATAGTACTAGTAAATTATTAGATGCATCTCACTTAGTGACATCTAAAACTAATCATCATTGGTATGATTTTCTATTTAGCTCCCTTTCTGGTCAAAACTATTTTTCATCATTAGTTAATCCTTTGTTAATCTTTGCCATTATTTTAATTCTGTTATGTGTATGTGTTATATGTTTTGCAAAAATGTAAAAGATATATAATGAATTCATCCCTAGAGTGTTCATGGCCTAAAGGTCGAATGAATGATTAATCAATAAGTTCTTCCATGTCCCTAATATAACCTGAACAAAAATATTAAAAACAAGTCAGGGGTATGGTGACCTTGTAGTAAAACACTGAAATAATTGGGAACCTAGCCAGTCCCCAGTAAGAAGGGGAGCATTTACTGGGAACTTGGCCATTCCAACAAATACACCCCTCTTTTCCAATTATCTGAAGCTGAAACATCCCTCTTGAAACCTGGCCAATTTCAAGATGGATCTTCTGAGTCCAGAGTCATGGAGCTACTTGGCACTATATTTGACCTTTTTTAAGAATCCTATAATTACACAAGCCTTGTTAGAACCCCTTTGGAATCTTACCCATGGAGAGGACCTCTACCTGGGACCCGTCTAATCCTGACTGTGAAAGCAACTGATTGAAAAAAAAAAAGCAGGGTTTCCCAACCTGGTGGTTCATAGTTGGAACTTCCTGGATCCTGTTTGTTTCTCTGATTGGTAACTTGATTATCTTTCAAAAAATTTGCTATCTCTTTGATTTTCTTTGATAATGTTTCCTATTTCTTTCATTATCTTAATCACATTTCTTATAATATTATTATAATATATAATATACTATTTATTAGGAATCAATAGTGTTGTTGTTTCAAGCTTCCTTTGATTTTACCTTTGTTGTAATAATAATTAAAAAAAACCAATTCCCCCTCCCATTCATTCAGCTTTGATGACTTCCTATTGCCACAAATAAAAGATAGATTACCTTGTTAACCTTCTACTGCCTCATACAACCTAATTCCAAATTATTTTTCTAATCTTATTGATAATAATGCCCCCTCCACTGTCTGAAATATAGTTAAATTGGTTTTCTCTGTCCTTTTAAACAGTAATATTTCATGTGCTGACATGACTTTTTCCTGATTATTTCCATGTTTGGAATGCATTCCTTCCTTGTTACTACTTCATGTTTCTTCTTCCCATAGGATACAATTTAAACATCTTATTCTGCATAATACCTTACTTGATCCCCAGAATCTGGCTGACTGCCTTGCATATAGTAGGAGTTAAAAAATATCTTTTTTTACTGACTTATTCTCATCCTGTTTTGATTTTGGTATCATACATTGGATGGAGTGCATATTTTAGTAGGATAACAATTAGAAAACAAAATTAATATAAGTAATCATTGCTGGTGATGAATGAGTAAACTACTGATAAAGGGAGTTTTTCAACAATACTTTTCTGGAGTGATCAGGTTCTGAGGGGTACATCCAGCTATAAATTCAGACCAGATAGAGATATAGGAATGATATTAAAGATTAAGGAAGTAAGTCCTCACAAAGATTGTGGCAATACTTCCCTGAAATTCCATTCTTCATATTTTTTCCCTCGCTTGAAAGGTAAAATATCCACCTGGTTGGTTGACCAAGGCTTGCTTATTATACATCTGAAATTGTGTGAAGAAATATTACACTGATAATAATTTATTTGTGATCAAAACAGTATTAAAGAAATCAGGTTCAAAAACAAAAAAGAAAGGAAGAAACAAACAAACAAACAAACAAAGAAAAAGAAAGAAAGAAATCAGCTCAAAAATACTAGGTATGTCTAGAGCATTAGTTCTTAATCTTTTTTTTTTTTTTTTTACCATAGACTTTGGCAATCTTGTGACTCTATGAATGCTTTCTCAGACTATGTTTTTAAATGCATAAAATAAAATACAAAGGTTTACAAAAGAAACTAATTATTTTGAATACAATTTATCTAGCTACCTATAGACCCATTTATAGAACTACCTATGTTTATAAATCATGGACTACCTCTGTTTATGATAACTATACAGTTTGGCAGAGTTTATAGAACTAACTTCTGTTAGTTCTCTGTCTAGGGAGATCTAGCTATCTGGAAATGTATTTAACAAAGGGCATTGAAAGATGACATTGACTGAGACTGACATCCAAATTTTAAGCATAGTAAGTCCACCTTCAAGAAAACACTTAAAATTACATCAGGGATTCCAATATGAATACCCAGAGTTATCTAATAGAAATGACTGGAGAAAGAAAAGAGCATTTTCACAAAACCACACATCAGCCACATCTCCGATGGTAAATGCAAAGAGAAAAGAGAGATAAACTTTGTCATTGTTTTTCTAGGGATCTAACCTAGATAATTACATAACATTCAGAACTTTTTTTTTCATTCACATATTATCAAGGTAATTAGGTATATTTTTTTCTGGTCCTCTTATTTTACTCTATATCAATTCATCTAAGTCTTCTGATTCCTTTTTTCATATTTCTCTGATTATATTTCAAAACCAAATCCAAATATTTATTATTTTGTATTACCTATGCTGCTTTTCCCCTCCTTTGCAAAAGAGAATTAGGAATTCACTGAACTGATTTGATCCTGAGAATGATCTTTTCCTTGACTGAAAGTGGTTAAAGACGAGGTAGATTACTAGTTTGTTGTTTGGTTGTTGTCCTTCTGTCTTAAAGAAGACCTTAATGACTCCATCTGTTGGGATCAAGGCATAATTTGTACAACTGTGGCTGATTAGTTCAATATGAGTTCAGAAGACTTTGCCTATTTCATAGTAGGGATGATTAGGTTACTAAGTATGAAAGTTACTGATAGTTAGGGGTTTACTAGTAAAAATTTAGCAATTAGCTCTCTGAATAAGAAATATATGCAGCACACATTTAAAAGTTTTCTTATATCTTTTTAATTATGTATAAAAACAATTTTAACATTGATTTTAAAAAATTGAATTCCAAACTCATTCTTTTTTTTTAGTTTTTTTTCAAGGCAAATGGGGTTAAGTGGCTTGCCTAAGGCCACACAGCTAAGTAATTATTAAGTGTCTGAGGCCGAATTTGAACTCGGGTACTCCTGAGTCCAGGGCTGGTGCTCTCTCTCTATCCACTGTGCCACCTAGCTGCCCCCTCCAAACTCATTCTTTACATTCCCTTAACCCTCTTTGAGAGGGCAATCAATTTGATAGAGATTATACATGTAGAGTCATGCAAAACATATTTCCATATTAGTTATTTTACAAAAAAACATAGACCAAAAACTCAAAACAAAAACCCAGAAAAATAAAATTTTAAAAAATATGCTTCGTTCAATATTTAAAATCCATTAGATTTTTCTCTGGGTTATATATAGCCTTTTTTAAAATTACATAAATCCAGGAGCGGCTAGGTAGCATCAGGTTGGCTAGGTGGTCCAATGGATAGTGCACCAGCCCTGGAGTCAGGAGTACCAGAGCTCAAATCCGACCTCAGAGGCTTAATAATTACCTAGCTGTGTGGCTTTAGGCAAGACACTTAAACCCATTTGCCTTGCAAAATCCTAAAAAAAAAAAAATTACATAAATCCTTCAGAATTGTCTTGAATCATTGTATGGTTGCAACAACTATGTCTTTCACAGTTCACAATTATATTTTTGTATAATATCTCTTTTACTATGTACATTGTTTTCCTGTCTCTGCTCATCAGGAGAGAATTCTGTGTTTTATAAACAAGAGGGAATCAGCTCAAAAGAAATGAGATCAGTTCAAGAAAAGAAATCAGCTCAAATTCAGAGAACACACCCCAGATATTCACATGGACTAGTTGTGCTCAATCTGTGGTAGTGCGTTCCAAGCTTGTATTGGTCTGATCAGTCACTGTCTGAAACACTGCAATTTGACTCAAACATAGTGATTTAATTTTAGACTTCTTCAATAATGAAGAAAAAGGACCAACCAAGCAACCAACCAACTGAACCATTGCCCATGTGAAGTCCTAATACTTCTCCTTAATATTATGATGCAAATTAAGATATATGGAAGTTTATCCTCAAAGGTCTCTTTATTTTATAGATGAAGAAACTGAGGCCCAGGGAGGTGCAGCGAGAGGAAAAATGGGAGGCAGATAAAAATATGGAAATACGAAGAGTTTTGTTATAGTAATTGCCATGTACTAACCTATATATTAGATTAGGAAAATCACTTCTTCCTCTATTTGTTCAATCACTTGAGTTGTGAGAGGTAGTACTTGAACCCTACTGTACTCATTCTACAAGGAGTATTCTTTCTAATGTACCACAGTGTCAACCATAAACCATTCAAGAGAAGATGCAGGGGCTAGCTAGGTGGCGCAGTGAATAGAGCATCACCCTTGGAGTCAGGAGTACCTGGGTTCAAATCCGACCTCAGACACTTAATAATTACCTAGCCGTGTGGCCTTGGGCAAGCCACTTAACCCCATTGCCTTGAAAAAAGATCTTAAAAAAAAAAGAGAGAAGATTCAGGCCTTTGTTCAACTCAACTTAAAAATAGCAGTCTTGGCATGGGGGCACCCAGTCTGTTAACTGGATCTGGTGGTAGATCAATGTTTTTTTTTTTTTTTTAACAGGAGAAGGTTTTCTAGCATGTCTTTCCTCCCCAGATTACCAGAGCTGAAGCAGGCAATGTGAGAGAACCTATACTCAGCAGCAGGTAGCAGGAAACAAAGCCCAACAGACACAATTCATCTTGCAACTGCCTGAAGAAAGACTTTATCTTTTAAAGGTCAATGTCTCCATCTTCAGTCCTCCTGTTTAACAGTTGGATGGTTATAGAAAAAGAAAAAAAAAGCTATCTATATCTCTATATCTATCTCTATCTATACTAAAATATTTATAACAGCTCTCTTTATGGTAGCAAAGAGGTGGAAATTACAGGGATGCCCATCACATGGGAAATACTTGAAAAAGTTATGGTTGTTGTCCGTTGTTCTTAAAGAGGACCAAAATGGCATCACAGTTAGAGTCAAGTTAAAGTGTCCAACTGTAGCTGATAAGAACAATGAGCCTGGAATGCTCTAGCACAGGTCAGGCACAAAAAAGCCATAGGAACATTTGGGATGGATTTTCTAAATTTACACATCTCATGTCCCTTTTGAGCTGCTTCAATTCTGCTTTGCTCATAGAGCACAGCACCTTCTATAATGAGGGCATGCCATGCTGGGTAGTCCTGTGCCGGTGTCTCTCATGTTGTGCAATCGATTCTAAAGAGAGACTTTGAGAGTGTCCTTGTTTTGCTTTTGCTGACCACCATGTGGACACTTGCCTTGTATGAGCTCTAAATAAAACAGACTTTTAGACAAGCATATGTTTGGCATTTGAACAATGGGGTCAGCCAGAGTTGCACTGTCTGAAATAGAGTTTGAATGTTTAGTAGTTTATTTTGAGAAAGAACCTCAGTGTCTGATAGCTAATCCTGCTAGCTGATTTTCAGAATCTTTCTAAGACAATTCAAATTGATGTAATTCAATTTCCTGGCCTGGCATTAGTATACCTTTCAGCTTTCACAAGCCTACAACAATGACATCAGTATAAGGGTTCTATAGACTGTTGATTTGATAGTCTAATACTTTTTCTCTCATACATTCCTTTGGAGTCTCTCAAACAGCTCTGTCAATGTGTGTATCAACCTCTTTGCCTTTGTATACCACCAAGGTAAATTAACTTATCCACAGTATTAAACTTTGAACATATTAGAACATTTAGAACATTGTGTACCTTAAGGCCATCCTTGTGAGATGAATTACCTAAGATCGATGCAGTTCCTCTCAGTGAGCAAAGACAATCCTGAAAAACTGATATGGAAAATGACATAAATGTTCAGAAAAAAAAAATTAAAACCAAATGACAATAAAAAAAAAAAACTAAAGGGGCGCCTAGGTGGCGTAGTGGATAAGGCACCAGTCCTGGAGTCAGGAGTACCTGGGTTCAAATCCAGTCTCAGACACTTAATAATTACCTAGCTGTGTGGCCTTGAGCAAGCCACTCAACCCCCATTTGCCTTGCAAAAACTTAAAAAAAAGCCATTACAAATAATTAAATAAAAATGTTAGTTATTTAAAATAATTTTTAAAAAACCTATGGAGTCTGAATGCAAAGTATACTAAAAAAATTCACTTTTCAAAATCTTTTATGTTTTTTCTTTCTTGATCATGTTGTTTTCTCCCTTAGTTCTAATTCCTCTTTTACAACATGACTAATATGGAAATATGTTAAACACGATTGTGCAACTTATTCCAGATTGTTCCATGCATGGGGAGGGGCAAGGGAATGGAGAGTAGAAAAATGTGGAACTTATAAACTTTCAAATGGATGAATGTTGAAAACCAACTTTGTGTAATTAAAAAGTAAAATAAAAAAAAATGTGAAAAAATTCCCATTTGCAAAAACCAGTGGTTCTCCATATGTATGCCATGTTACTGATGGAGCACCTATATTTTCTTGGTGTTGATTGTAGGTCAAAATTAGCACAAGAAGCAGAGAATTGATTTCTACTTTGTTGCATTTCAGGTTCAGAGACTGCATTGAGTGCACAATCATCTGCAAACAAAAATATCATGCACCGACACACTATCCTTGAATAAAAAAATGAAGAGTGAAATGAGCAGAACCAAGAGAAAACTCTATTCACTAACAAGATTGTTTTAAGAACCACTTACAGTGACTAAATTATTTTAACTATTAGAAGTAATCAAATTAATTCTAAAGGATATATGAAGGAAGATGCCATGTGCATTCAGAGAACTCAAATGATGGTACATATAGAATAATTACATATATATATATATATATTTCTAATGATAGCCATGGGGCAAGAATTAATAAGAAATTTTCATGATAACTTTATTATTTATTTAAAAGAAACTGCAAGGTGTATTTAACAAATTTGTAGTTTCATGGATAATCATCTTTTATCAGAGTGTGTTATGTGAATGCTTGTTTTATTCCATAAATTTAAATCTAAATTAAAAAAATTAAACTGTCTTGCAACAACTTCTTCGGCAGCTATCATCTTTCGTTTCTTTTCTTTTGGTTGATTGAATCTGGAGAAATAACCCTGAAAATACAATTAGGAGAGATAAGGTGGAGTAAAGGCAGGAATTCATAGAAGCTATCCCCCAAACCACTCCAACTAACTTTTAGATAATGACTCTAACAAAATTCTAGAGTGGCAGAACCCACAAAAAAGACTGAGTGAAGCAATTGTCCAGTGCAAGACAACTAAGAAGATCTGTGGGAAGGGTCTATTACAATGCAGTTAGAATGGGACTACAAGGCAGCCTGAGCCCTATTGGAGTGAATCAGCTGCACCATCCAGGAACAGACCACAGGGTGCCTGGCAGTGGCAGTGGTAGAGGTTTCCAGATGGACAATATGAAGGTCAGTAGGAAAACTATGCCATGCCAAGGTGAGAAGGGAGCACAATCCAGAGTGGGCCTCAGAAGCACAGACACAACCCCAGTGGACCAGGAGCAAGTCTTGGGAGAGAATTCCAGAGTGCACAGCCCAGGAACAGGAGGAGATTCCAGAGGTTTCTTTGCTCTGACTGAGGCAGGACTCTGTTGCTTCATCCATACACAAATTGGGGTCAAAATCTGGAACCCCAGGCTCACAAAAAAGAGTAGAAGGACAATAGGGTTTAATGTCATAATAGAGCAAGTATTCTTCTCATAGTTCCAGGTCAGAAAGGAGTATTTTGTAATCATCCAAAGACCACAGCACAGACCAGGAGAGTAGTCATAGCCTCTCAAAAGACCTTGGAGGAATTGAAAATTTTCACAACGCTGGAGGTATATCTGAAAAGAGCTGCAACAACCTTCAAAAGTTTAGGATAGTGTGTCCTCCACCCTGGAAGCATAACCCTACCTTAACAAAGAGTTAAAATCAAGTCATAGGCTGGGGAAATGAGCAAACAACAGAAAAAATCTGACCCTGACAATTACCTTGGTCATCTGGAAGATAAAAATACGATTACAGAAGAAGATAACAAAGTCAAAACTTTTTCATCCAAGTAAAATATGAACTCATCTTGGGTCAACAGAAAAACTCAAAAAAGGTTTTGAAAATCAAGTAAGGGTGGTAGAGGAAAAATTGAGAAGAGAAATGAGAATTATGCAGGAAAATCATGAAAACCAAATCAGCAGCTTGGTGAGATACCAAAAATACAAAGGAAAATAAAGTCTTAAAAATCATTTCGGGGTCAGCTAGGTGGTACAGTGATTAGAGTGGATAGGCGTGGAGTCAGGAGGACCTGAGTTCAAATGTGACCTCAGGTACCTAAAAATTACCTAGCTGTGTGGCCTTAGGCAAGTCACTTAGACTCATTGCCTTGCAAAAATCTAAAGAATAATTCATTTGGGGTCAAATGGAAAAAAGTAGTCAAAAAGCCAATGAGGAGAAAAATGCCTTAAAAAGGCAGAATTGGTCGAAAGGGAAAGATGATACAAAAGCTCTCTGAAGAAAATAATTCCTTAAAACATAGAATGGAGTTGAGGGAAACTTATAAATTTATGAGAAATCAAGAAACAAGAAAACAAAACCCAAAAAATGAAAAACTAGAAGAAAATGTGCAAAAACTCATTGGAAAAACAATTGACCTAGAAAATATATCCAGGAGAAATAATTAAAAAATTTTGGGGTTGCCTAAAAGCCATGACCAAAAAAATCATCTAGACATCATTTTTCAAGAATCTATTGAGGAAAACTTCCCTGATGTTCCAAAAGCAGAGGGCAAAAAAATGATAGGTAGAAACTACTATTTAATATAATTGGAAAACAAATTAAATATTAAAAGAATGTATAGCATGGAAACAATGTAAAAATTATCAGACTACCTTCTGTGGGTGGGTGGGAGGATAGGGAAGGGAGGGTAGGGGAAAAATTGTAAAATTCAAAACCTTATTTTTAAAAAATGATAGGCAGCAAAAGGCAAAGTAGGAATTGAAAGAATCCACTGATCAACTTCTGACATCCCAAAACGAAAACTGCCAGGAATATTATAGTCAAATTGCATAACTACCAAGTTAAGGAGAAAATATTTCAAGTACCCAGAAAGAAACAATTCAAAGATCATGAAGCCACAGTCAGGGTAATACAAGTTTTAGCAGCTTCCCACCTATCATATTGTTATCAAGATGACAAGAAAAAGGGAAAATGCTCATCATTGGAGAGATTATGTGAAGATTGGGATATTAAGGCATGTTTGTGCAGTTGTGAATTAATCCATACATTCTGGAGAGCAAAATGGAATTATGCCAAAAGAGCAATAAAATTGATCATAACCTTTAACCTAGCAATACCAAAACTGGGCCTAAATCCAAATGAAACCATAAAAAATGGGAAAGGCCCCATATGCTCAAAAAATATTCATAGTAGCTCTGTTTGTAGTGGCAAAGAATTGGAAATTGAGAGGAAACAATTCAATTGAGGAATGGCTAAACAAGCTATGGTATATGACTCTTATGGAATACTATTGTTCTATAAGAAACCATAAATGGTCGAATTGTAGAGAAGCATGGAAAGAATTACAGGAACTGATGCTGAGTGAAGGGAGCAGAACCAAGAGAATGCTGTACACATTAATATTGTGAGCTGATCAGCTAACATGATTGCAGTTCCTCTCAGCAGTTCAGAGATTGAGGACAACCTGACTTGCTATGGACAATATCATATGCATTCAGAGGAGGAAAAACAATAAAAAACAAATAGCCATAGAATCTGACTGGATACACTTTTTTAAAACTTATTTTAGTATTTCTTCCAATTTCACAGTTTTCTTTCTATTTCCTTAGTCCTAATTCCTCATACACAAAATGACTAATAACATAAACATCTTAAATACAAATGTACATATACAGTTTTTACCAGATTGTTCTCTGCTGAGGGGACAGAGGTAGGAAGGGAGGATGGCAGAAAAATGTGTAACATAAATATGCAATTGGATGAATGTGGAAAAACTTTCACAACATATAACTGGAAAAATAAAATAAAATATCAATTAATAAAAGGATTTAGCATCTTCTATATTAAGAGATTGTAGGAATATGACATTCTGGAAGGCAAAAGAACTTGGATTACAACCAAGAATGAACTACCCAGCAAAACTGAACATAGTCTTTCAGGGGAATGGATGGATAGTCAATGAAGTAGGGGACTTTCAAACTTTACTGATGAAAAGACCAGAAATTTTGATCTTCAAATACAAGACTCAAGTGAAGCATAAAAAAAAGGTAAATAGGAAAGGCAAATCATAAGGGACTTAATGATGTTGAACTGCATGGGAAAATAATACTGAAAAGTCACGAATTTTCTCATTTGTCAGGGCAGTTTAAAGGAACATATAAAGACAAGATACAGGTGGGAGTTGAATTTGAAGTATACTATATTAAAAAGAAGGGAATTAATGGACAAGAGAGGAATATAGTAGGAGAAAAGGAAAGGAGAGGCAAAATGGGTAAAGTATTTTACATAAAAGAGGCAAGAAAAATCTTTTGCAGTTGTGTTGAAGAAGGGAAGATGAGGGAGAATGAGTGAACCTGAATCTCATAGGAATTGACAGAGAGGGAATAACATTCACACTCAATTGGAATGGAAATCTATCTTAGCTTATAGGAATGCAGGAGAGGTGGGAGAAAGGGGTTGGGAGGGTGCGTGACAGAAGGGAGAGAAGATTGTGGGAGGGAGGTAGTAAGAACTCTTGAGAGAGATAGGATAAAAGGAGAGAGAATAAAATAAATAGGGTTGGGGAAATAAGATGGAGGGAAATATACTTAACAATAGCAGCTATGGGGGAAAATATTGAAGCAAGTTCTCTAATAAAGACCTCATTTCTCAAATATAGAGAACTGAGTCAAATTTATAAAAAAAAATATGCACCATTCTCTAATTGATAATCAAGAGATATGGATAGTTTTCAGATGAAATTATCAATGCAATCTATTTCACTCATTTTTTAAAATGTCCTAACTCACTGTGGATAGGAGAAATGTGGATTTGGAACAATTTTGAGGTATTATCTTAGATTTAATGGGTTAGTTAATAGGAGAGAAGGAGAAAATGACAAACAGTGGAAGGGATGTAAGGAAATTGAGATACTGATAAAACCATGCCACTACTAGAAGATAATAGATTCAGAAAGAAAAAAAAACTATATTATAGAAATATTTATAGCAGATCTTTTCTGGTGGAAGGAAGCTGGAGATTGAGGGGATTCCCAGTGTTTGGAGAATGACTGAACAAACTGTGGTCTTTGATTGAGATGAAATATTGTTCTGTTTTGGGAAATGATGAACAGAATCCTCTCAGTAAAAAATTTACGTAAGCAGATGTAATGTAAAATGTACTATAAACAAAGTAATAGTAATATTGCAGGATGATGAGCTGTGAATGATTTAGCTTTTCTCAAGAATGCTGTGACCCAAGAGATCTCTGAAGGTCTTATGATCAAGAATCTTATCCATCCCAAGGACAGAGCTGATGGTCTGTGAATACAAGTTGAAGTGTACTTTTTTTCCACTTTCTTTGTTTTGAAGTTTCTCTTTTTTAGAGAGTTTATGTTTACTTTTACAATGTGACTATTGTGGTAATGTTTTTCATGATTACACATTTTTAACCTATACCAAATAACTTGCTATCTCAATGAGAGCAGTAAGGTGGGAGGAAGGAGAGAAATTGGAAATAAAGGTTTTGGAAATGAATGTTGAAACCTGTTTTTGCATGTAACTGGGAGGAAAAATAAAACAAAGAAAAAAGATTTTTTTCAAAATATCAGTCTCCAAGGTATAGCAATGGTAACCGTTATGTTTTTATATCCTACATCCTTACAAAAATTACTAAATGTTTTGACTACTTTTTAATTTAATTTAATTCTTCAGGGATCTGTACTAAACAATCTGCAAAAATGATAGAGTTGTTTGCTTTTGCTTATTCCTTCAAGTTCTTTCTCTTGCCTTTGTGCTGTGACTAATGTTGAATCATAGTGGGATAAAGGCCAGCCTTGCTTCTTCGCTAATTTTATTGGGAATGTTTCTACCTTATGCCCATTAGAGAGGTTTACTCTTGGTTTTAAATACATAGCATTTATTTTAAGAAAATCTTCATTTATTTCTAAGCTTTGTTTATTAAATGAAGAAAAGAAAAAGTCTTTAAACCATAGTTGTCCCCACCCCTTAGCTGGAGGAGCTTTATTCTCTGCTTTCTGTAAACCTAAAGGAGGAGCTTGAAGAGTGAGTGAGTGAGTGAGTGAGTGAGTGAGTGAGTGAGTGAGTGAGTAAGTGTTTATGTGTGTGTGTGTGTTATGTGTGTGTGTTGTGTGTGTGTGTGTGTGTGTGTGTGTGTGTGTGTGTCTTTAGAGGGGAGAGGAATGTGAACAGTTTGATTTTGTAGGGGCAGTTAGATGGTGTAGTGGATAGAGCACAGGCCCCAGGAGTCAGGAGGAGTTCAAATTCAGCCTCAGACACTTACCTAGCTGTGTGGCAATAATTACCTAGCTGTGTGGCCTTGGGCAAGCCACTTAACCCCATTTGCCTTGCAAAAACCTAAAAAAAACAAAAACAGAAAAAAAGAGAAGAGAGGAACTTGAAGAGTATCTGTATGTGTGTATGTGTGTGTGTTTGTGTGCTTATGTGTGTGTGTGTGTGTGTGTGTGTGTGTTTCTCAGAACCTAGTCCAGGGAATGACTGAACCAGCTGTGGTTTATGAATGCAATGAAATATTCTTGCTCTCTAAGTTACAATGAGCAGGCTGATTATAACTTGAACTGATGCTGAGTGAAGTGAGCAGAACAAGGAGAATGTGGACACCTTACCAGCAACATTGTGCATCGATCAGCTTTGATCAACTTTATTCTTCTCAAGGATGAAAGATAATTCTAAGAAACCTTCCATGGAAATACCATCCATTCAGAGAATGAACTTTGGAATCTGCAAATCAAAGCACACTATTTTTACTTTTTGTAAATTTGTGATTTCCTTTTTCCTTCTGCTGGTTTATCCTTTTCGTTCCTGCTTTTTTCACCAATTGACTGATATGTATACTTATATCACTTTACTTGCTATCTATCCTAGGATGGGGGGGGGCAAAGTAAGAGGGAGGAAACTTTACAGATAAGAAATTTTTTTTTTAGATTTTTGCAAGGCAAATGGGGTTAAGTGGCTTGCCCAAGGCCACACAGCCAGGTAATTATTAAGTGCCTGAGACTGGATTTCAACCCAGGTACAAAGCAAACTTCTGGGATATTGGTGAAGAGTCAACTGACCTCACCTTATCTGTTGATGTCTGGAGAACCATTCAACTCCTGGGGCTAAAGAGATAATCTCATATAGGTTTCAATTTTATGCTCTTTCCCTAGATTAGCTGGGGAAAGCTCATGCATATTATGAATATGTTATTCTAGAATGGGACCCTCACCACCCCTAAGGATAAGGAGTGGGAGGGGCACCCCTTGGGGAAGACAAGCTTCCTATCCGGGATCCCCACTGGGGCAACAAGAACCTGCATCAAGCCCATATGCAGGATTTAAGGGGAATTAATAATAATTGGAATTAAGAATGTGGTCCCAAAGACCCAAAATTTAAAGAAACCTTTGAGATTAAGCAAACTAAAGATGAGTACCCATCAGCATTTTTAGAGAGACTAAAGGCAGGGATCCAGAAATATTCAGGGGTAGATCCCTATAGTCCAGAAGGGGAAAATACACTGAAAATTCATTTTGTAACCAATGCCTGGACATAGCTAGGAAGTTACAGAAGATAGATTTATGGAATGAAAAGCCCCTTGAAACCCTCTTGAAGGAAGCTACTAAAGTTTTTATTAGAAGGGATGATGAACAATAGAAACAAACTCTCGCATATCAAAATATGAAACATTTCTCTTAGAAAGGGATGATTTGATGCTAACTCGGGATCATAACCAGAATCCAGCTAAGTTTCTGTCTGCTTCCCCTGAGGATTCTCAGCAATTAGAACACAGTTGTTTGGAAGTTGTGAATTTTCAGACTAAAATGAGAGAGGACTTACAGGAATCACCTATTCCAGATGGGGAGGATTGGTTTGTAGATGGATCCTCGAGGGTGGTGGAAGGAAAAAGGATGAACGGATATGCTATAATAGATGGGAACAAAAATACAGTTGTTCAAGCTGGAGACCTTCCAAAAGGATGGTCTGCTCAGACTTGTGAACTGCATGCACTGAACCAGGCATTAAAAGGATTGGAAACTCTGGCAAGATGCTCTTTGACCACAAGAATGAGACTCTGGCCATCATGGTCCAGACTGGAGAGGCCATGCAAGCAGTGTTCAGCAACATGTGCTCCTTATCCAGAGGGGAGCACTCCTTTTCCACTGTTTGTTTCATTCTTTCTCTGTGGTCCATTGCAGAATCTCCCTTCCGATGCCTGGATGAATTTGATGTCTACATGGACATGGTCAACAGGAGAATCACCATGGACATTATCCTCAAGATGGCAGATTCCCAGCACTACCACTGGCAGTTCATCCTGCTGACTCCCCAGAACATGAGGTCTCTTCCCCCAAGCAGATTGATCCGAATTCTCTGCATGCAAGACCCCGAAAGGGGCCAGAGCTGCCTGCCTTTCCAGACAGCCAACAGAGAGCAGGATGAAGAAGAAGAAAACTGATTTCTCAGCATTGGGGAGGCACTGCCCACTTTCCAGGGTCAGTGTCCCTAGGTTGGTGTTGGAAGTTCTGCTTTCAAGAATAGTATTGAGAAAGATGAGCCTCCTTCTTCCCCCACCTGAATCTATGTTTCAGCCTTGAGCAGTATTAAAGAGAAGCTGAGTTCCGCCCCACCCACCCCCAATGGTTGTGATAGGCTTGATATCAGACCCTCACCCTCTGTTGTAGGAGCCTTGTGTCAATGTATCTGCATGGACCTTTGTGTTATGTTGTGTTCATTGTGGACTTCATAAGTTCTCAATAAATGTTTCAGAGCAAAAAAAAAAAAGGATTGGAAAACAAAGGAGGGACTATCTATACTGATTCCAAATATGCTTGGGGAGTGGTACATATATTTAGGAAAATATGGGAGGAGAGGGGAATGATAAATAGTAAATGGAAAGATTTGGCCCACGATACCCTAATAAGAGAAGTTTTAAATAATTTGCTTAAACCACTGTTATTGCAGTAGTACATGTCCAAGGACATCAATCAGGGAACTTATTTGAAGCTAGGGGTAACCACCTTGCTGACAAGACAGTTCAGAGAGCTGGGGAAGGAAAGCTTGGAGGACCGAAAGGCATGTTATTACTAATACCAAAGATTCCTTCATACACCTCTCCACCATCCTTTACCAAAAAGAAAAAGCAGAAAATGTTGGACTTGGGGGCTAAGAAATCCAATGAGGGGTGTTGGCATTTGCCCGATGGAAGGGAAGTGCTGAACAAAGTATGTATGAGGCTAGTCTTGCAGACTTTACAGCAAGGCAGTCATTAGGGAGTCCAGAATCTGTGTGATGTGGCCTTAGCCAAGTATGTGTCTCCTAGCCTCCATACTATAGCCAGGCAATTGGTAGATAGGTATCTCATTTGTCAAAAGACAATTGGGATGCCCAGCACCAAACTCTGGCAGGGGGTGGCCTCTGGGTATTCGACCCTTTCAGCGCATACTTTATGGAGCAAATTTTACTGAGCTGCCTCCTGTTGGCTGCCTCAAATACTTGTTGGTCATAGTAGACCATTTGACCTCCTGGGTAGAGGCCTTCCCTCTTTCAAGGGCAACTGCCCCCATGGTCAGCAAAATTCTGCTAGAACAAGTAATTCCCCAGTATGGTATGGTGGACAAGATTGATTCAGATCAAGGGACACACTTTACCTCCAAGGTTCTCCAGTCCCTGGCTCAAGCCTTGGAAATTTCCTGGGAACTACATACTCCCTGGCAACCACCCTCCTCTGGCAAGGTGGAAAGAATAAATCAGGAAATTAATAGACAGTTAACAGAGTTCTCTCTTGAGACCTTGGACCAAATGCCTGCCCCTTGCATTGTTAAGGATCAGGAAAAGGCCTAGACGGGACAATGGGTTAACTCCTTATGAGATGTTGTATGGCCATCCATTTCTTGGTCCATTTGAACAATGGGATCCTAGTTTAGATAATAAGGATAAGTTTTTCAGAGAATATATAAAGGTACTGGCCCAACATCTGAAAGACATTCAATTAAAAGGACTTATTGCACAGACTCCTCCTTTAGGGTTTGCAGTCCACAAATTTGAATCAGGCAAATGGATGTTGATCCAGTCTTGGAAGGAGGAAAAGTTGACTCCAAATTGGGAAGGACTGTTTCAGGTTCTCCTCACCTCAGACACTGCTGTGAGGACCCAGGAGCAAGGTTGGACCCACCATACCAGAGTAAAAAGATTTGTGAATCCACCAAAAGAATGGACTGTGGATTCTGAACCCTCAAATGAATTGAAACTGCATTTTAAGCGAGTATTGGACTAATGGATTCTCCAACACCTTGCCCAGGAGGTAGAGGATTCTTGGTATTCTCCCCTTTGTTATAATTTTGTTATCACTCCTTTGCTTCCTAGCTGGTATAATTGTATATAACATATGGGATTTCCACATGGGACCTATTCCTGGGTGCAATTACAGTGTTACTCCCTGGGGTTGGCCCCTTTCGCTTTCTAGGCTCTCGTTAAGACTACAATCCTGCAAAAATATACCTTAGATATCATGTTCTGAGAGTGTCCCTCTTAAATTTGAGCCTATTGTTATATCAGGCCTCAGTTTTAGACTCCTTTGAAAAGGAAAAAACTTTTCAGAACTTAATTCAAACCATTGCTAATATTTTCAATGTAACTTACTGATGGATTTGTGGGGGGGCCTCAAGGAATAAGCACATGTCCATGGGTCCAAGTTCCACTTGAACTTGTTTGGTTATTGAGTAAGAAGTCCTTATTACAGAGTGGAACTGGAATTTGGAATGAGAAAGAAGAACACCAATGGCCACTGCAGAATCCATGACAGGGAGATATTGCCTTAACCAAACTGGGAAGGGACTCAATTGACTTAGGACAAAGTAGTTGCAGGTGAACTTTCTCTGCTAAGGTTGACAACATGCAATTAGTGCCAGATTGCAGTAGGTACCAGGCCCTTGCAATAGGACCCGTGTACAGTGTAATGATGGTACCTGGGTTAGATGTCATACTGCCAAAATGGATGAGAATCATTGCCAATATATATACTCAGTCATGTAGGAAGATGTAAGGTGACCAATCCATAGAAGAATGTAAAAAAGTATAATCAGAACAATGGTCCCCTGATTACTCAGCTCCAAGTTGGAGATGGGTAAACGACAATGGATAGGAAGGGTTCTTTATTACTTTTTTGGAGTGCCCAAAATAGAGGTGGAGAACCTTTCATTGAGAGATGTAACTGGGAGGAAGGGCCACAATTGTGGAAATGCCAGTACAAAAATGATGGGCAGATGAGGTGTGATGGAGGCCCTTTAGGGGATCAGGATATGCAGTATTACCCTGTAACAGAATATAATCAGACCAGGATTTTCCAGGAAAAAGAATCTGGCCCTAAAAGGGCATTATTGGGTATGTAGACTAACAGCCTATATACACCTCCCATTAAATTGGACAAGGATCTGCTATATAGGATTAATTAGACCTAAGTACTTTTTCCTCCCAGATCAAATAGTAAGTTCTATAGGTGTTCAATTATATGATGACGAAGGAAACCAGAAATGGAGTATAGATACTTCTCTAATGCTAACTGGAGATGCTAATGTTTGGGGGAATGCCTGGCCCCCACAAAGGATAATTAAGGAGTGTGGCCCTGCTACTTGGGCAGAAGATGGGAGCTGGGGATACAGGACACCAATGTATATGTTAAATAGAATCATTAGACTTCAGGCTGTAGTGGAAATTATAACTAATCAAACGGCAAAGGCACTGGACTTATTGGCAGATGAGATCACCCAAACTAGGGAAACTGTACTACAACATAGATTAGTGCTAGATTATCTGTTGTCTGAGGAAGGGGGTGTTTGTGGAAAATTGAATTTATCCACTTGTTGTATGAAAGTTGATGACAATGGAAAATTGGTGAAGGAGATCACCACAGAAATTAGAAAAACAGTCCATGTGCCTGTCCAGACTTGGAACTCTCCCTTTAATATTTCATGGTGGGCTTGGTTATAAGGGTCATAAGGGACTTAATGATGTTGAACTGCATAGAAAGATGATATTGATAAGTCATGAATTTTCTCATTTGTTAGGGTAGTTTGAAGGAGCATATAAAGACAAGATACAAGTGGGAGTTGAATTTGAGGTATACTATATTGAAAAGAATGGAGTTAATGGGGAAGAGAGGAATATGGTAGGAGAAAAGGAAAGGAGAGGAGAGGTAGAATCAGGTAAGTATTTTACATAAAAGAGGCAAGAAAAATCTTTTGCAGTTGTGTGGAAGAGGGGAAGATGAAGGAGAATGAGCGAGCCTGATTCTGATAGGAATTGTCAAAGAGGGAATAACATTCACACTTAATTGGAATCGAAATCTATTTTACTTTAGAAGAATGTAGGAGAGAAAGGGGGTGGGAGAAAGGGGTTGGGAGGATAAGTGATAGAAGAGAGAGAGAAGATTGTGGGAGGGAGGTAGTAAGAACTCTTGAGGGAGATAGGATAAAAGGAGAGAGAATAAAATAAATGGGGATGAGGAAATAGGATGGAGGAAAATACACTTAACAATAGCAGCTGTGGGGAAAAATATTGAAGCAAGTTCTCTAATAATGGCCTCATTTCTCAAACATAGAGAACTGAGTCAAATTTATAAAAAAAGTGTCATGCTCTAATTGATAAATAATCAAGAGATATGAATAGTTTTCAGATGAAATTATCAATGCAATCTATTTCATTCATTTTTTTTTAAATGTCCTAACTCACCATGGATAGGAGAAATGTGGATTGGAACAATTTTGAAGTATTATCTTAAATTTAATGGTTTGGTTAATAGGAGAGCAGGAGAAAATGACAGTGGAAGGGATGTAGGGAAATTGAGATACTGATAAAACCATGCCACTACTAGAAGATATTAGATTCAGGAAGGAAAAAAACCCTATGTTATAGAAATATTTATAGCAGATCTTTTCTGGTGGGAGGGAACTGGAGACTGAGGGGATACCCAGTGCTTGGGGAATGACTGAACAAATTGTGGTCTGTGATTGAGATGAAATGATGTTCTGCTTTGGGAAATGATGAACAGAATCCTCTTAGTAAAAAATTTACATAAGGAGATGTAGTGTAAAATGTACTGTAAACAAAATAATAGTAATATTGCAGGAGGTAAATCATGTGAATGATTTATCTTTTCTCAGGAATGCTGTGACTCAAGAGATCTCTGAAGGTCTTATGATAAAGAATCCTATCCATCCCAAGGACAGAGCTGATAGTCTGTGAATACACATTGAAGTGTACTTTTTATCCACTTTCTTTGTTTTGAAGTTTTTTTTTTTTTAGAGGGAGCTTATGTTTACTTTTGCAATGTGACTATTGTGGTAATGTTTTTCATGATTACACATTTTTAACCTATACCAAGTAACTTGCTATCTCAATGGGGGCTGTAGGGTGGGAGGAAGGAGAGAAATTGGTAATCAAGGTTTTGGAAATGAATGTTGAAACTTGCTTTTGCACATAACTGGAGGAAAAATAAAATAAAGAAAAAAGATTTTTTTCAAAATTTCAGTCTCCAAGTATAGTGATGGTAACTGTTCTGTTTTTATATCCTACATCCTTTCAAAAAATGCTAAATGTTTTGACTTTTTAATTTAATTTAATTCTTCAGGGATCTGTGCTAAACCATCACATCATCTGCAAAAATGATAGAGATTTTTGCCTTTGCTTATTCCTTCAAGTTCTTTCTCTTGCCTTAGTGCTGGGACTAGTGTAGAATCATAATGGGACAAAGGTCAGCCTTGCTTCATCGCTAACTTTATTGGGAAAGTTTAGTTTGTGCCCATTAGGGATTTACTCTTGGCTTTAAATACAAAGCATTATTTTAATATCTCCATTTATTTCTAAATTCCCTTTAACAAATGAAGGGAAGACAAGCCCGCCCCTTAGCGGGAGGAGCTTTATTCAATGCTTTCTGTAAACCTGAGGGAAAGTGTTTTGGGGCAACTCCGAAGCCTGGAGCTCCCTGAAGCCTCGCGACCCGCAGGGTAGGAGGCTTCCCTCCTCTGGCTGATGGGGTGGCAGGTAAGACACCGGGATGAAGCCGAGCCTGCGCGGGGCCCGGGGTGGGGAGCTGCGGGGGGCTGCGGGGGGCTGCGGGGGGCTGCGACCCGCAGACAGACGCTCCCAAAGCAGAGCCCCGAGACAACGGCCCCTGGCAGTTGTGCTGCGCGAGAGTTAGACTGGAAGGGAAGGGGAGGGGAGCCGAGGGGGCAGCTCGGGGAGGGGCCTGAGGAGCGCCCCCCGGAGCAGAACAAAAGAAGGGGTGCTGGATCCGGGCGACCGCCCCAGTTTTCAGAGGAGAAAGCGGAGGCTGGAGGGTCCAGGCGCCTCACCTACAGGGTCTCTCTTACATCCAGTGGAAGCTCCGGACTTGGATACCGATAGATTGCATCTATTTTTTTTTTTTATAAAACAGTATTTTATTAAAGTTTCAGTAAACTTCTAAAATGGAAAGGTGTACTTGAGAACGAAAAATTTACTCTGACTTCATGACCAGCATCCTAACCCGTCATTATAGTTTAAAAATGATTGATTTGAAAGCGTTCAATGACAAGCCATGGTCATAGCACTGAAATATGTCGATATAGTTTTTTTTAATTTTCCTTTTTTTTAGGTTTTTGCAAGGCAAATGGGGTTAAGTGGCTTGCCCAAGGCCACAAAGCTGGGTAATTATTAAGTGTCTGAGACCGGATTTGAACCCAGGTACTCCTGACTCCAGGGCGTGTGCTTTATCCACTGCTCTATCTAGACTCCCCGATAGTTTCTTTTAAAAAAAAAAAAACAACTTTCATTTGGGGTGGCTAGGCAGTATAGTGGATAGAGTACCGGCCCTGGAGTCAGGAGTACCTGAGTTCAAATTCGGCCTCAGACACTTAATAATTACCCAGCCGTGTGGCCTTGGGCAAGTCACTTAACTCCAATGCCTTGCAAAAACTAAAAAAAAAAAAAAACCTTTCTTTTACTCTGAACTTCAGAGATTAAAACAAGCATATCCATAGCAACAGAACGGGGAAAGTTGGTTGTACATGAAACTGCGGATCTATTGTGTACAACTTCTATTCCTTGACCATATATAATAAAGTTATCATGCAAATTTCTTATTTTCCTCCTTCCACCCAATTGGCTACCATTAGACACCAATAGGCGGGATATGTATTTTTGTGTGTGGGTAAAACCACTCTAAACATAATTCTATTTATGAATTCTTTCTCTGAATGTAAATAATATCTTTCCCCATATGTTCTTTGCAGTTAATTTGGGAATTTATAATAATCAAAATAACTTAAAGTCTAAAAAAAGGACTCAAAGTTGTCCTTAAAACAATTTCATTAATACCCTATTACAACGTTCTCTTGGTTCTGCTCATTTCAAGCATTATTTCATGCAAGTGTATTCATATTTTCCTGACATCATAGATAAAGGTGGACCTGGATAGATTCAGGTTTCTCCCCAGCTCTTGCAACCCCTGTGTTACGCTGTTCAATTGGATGATCAGGCCCCTTTCCCAGATTTCTCCATGTCTAACTTAATAGATAATTGTTTAATAACTTCTTTTTGATTATTGTTTTAAAGAGCACTATTTGTACATTTGTTCTGAAGAAATTATGTATATATATGTGTGTGTGTGTGTGTATATATATATATATATATATATATATATATATGTAAACACAAACACACACAGACAAACACATATATCCCTAAGCACAGAGATGATACAATGTTGGCCTGAAGAATCTTTGCCTCTCAAGAATTTAACAAACTTACAAACTGTAGATTTGAAACAATAGTCAAGAATTTTATTTTTCTCAAGATTATGTGGCTTATTTACATTGTTATTGATAGAACTATAAGATGTGTTCTGTGCTTTTGTGAGGATTTTTAAAAAATAAAATGGAAACACAAGGGAGCTTTAGCTTTCTCTCTCAAGCCCCCACCTTAGGTCCAATTCAATTTGCTTTCATGTTTAAAAAGTAAATATATTTTTTACTCTAAAAGCAAATCTCCTTTTGAGAACAAAATGGACTTTGAGTAGGTAAATGGTAGATTCAAAAAGAACTCTTTTCTTTCATCTCCTCCATTGGTTTCTGACTTTTCAGACTGCCACCACCAAGCTCAGACTTTCTTAGCTTGGAATTTCCCTCCTTCCCTTTGACCTTCTTACCCTGGTCTCTTGAAAATGCTGGCCCCCTTATTTTTCCTGGAGCAAGTTTTTCCAGGAACCTCCATTTTTGAGGAAGGGCCTAGGCCAGCCATGTTTCTTTCCTTTCCAACCCTTTGTTTCTTTGTTATCCTTAAAGCTTATATGGGGGGGGGGGGGCGGAGCTAGGCTATATAGCCATATGTAATATATCAATATATAGTCAAATGTTATTTTTTCATGTATAGTCAAATATTATATTTCCACATAACAAAGCACTGTGTATTGAGTGTCCCGTGAATGATAGGGACAAAAAAGACTTTGAGTTCAAAGGGAAGAATCAGTCACTGGAAATGGTGAGAGGAACCATGGAAGTGGCTACCTGTTAAGTGCATTAGGACTTCAGATGAAGTTTGCAGAAAATTAAAGCAAAGCAGAGAGGAGACAAAACAAAGAAGCAGGTGGTACTGAACCTGAGTGTGTGTGGGGGTGGGGTAGAAGAGAGACAAATTGTCAAAAATTGTGATTGCACATGATTATGTGGGAAGAGAACAAGCAAGATCAAGAATCTGTGTCCCAGAACACATATTTCTTCCTTGTTTTCTCCAAGATACCTTCCTATACACATTGTAAATATCTTGAACATATAGTCAATGCTCAAGTTTCATGGGGATAACATTCTTAGAAAATGGGGAAAAAGTTAAAAACATGAATATTGATTCAATAAATCCATGAGAAATAAAGGGTGAAGTTTCTATGGCCACCAAAAATTGTAATCTTTCACTAAAGACTGCTTAAAATACATTTTTCTGCATACAATTTTTATAACAAAACATTAATTCTGATAACATGTACTTTTTCTATAGGAAACATGAAATAACCCATAAAATACAATACAAAAAATGCAATAGGTACCATGCAAAACATTTTTCTCGCTAATAATTCCCTAGAATTCCATGACCTTTGTGCTAACAACTAAAGAAAAAACAAAACTATACACTGATTTCACACAATAATTACTTTTCATACTAAATGAAATCTATAGTACCATAAGAACTGTATAGCAAATAATTCTTTTCTTTTTTCTTTTTTTAAGCAAGGCAATGGGGTTAAGTGACTTGGCCAGGGTCACACAGCTAGGTAATTATTATGTGGCAAATAATTCTTAAAACTAAAATATTTTTTAAACTGAACAATATACTGCTATAAACTGTTGAACTTTGGCTACCCTCCAAAATCAAGGGATTTTAAGTTCTGCTATGGAAAAACACTGAGACAGCTGATGAGCTATGGTGAAAGAATTTCACAAAGACTCACCCTAAAGGACAGATAAGTTTTATTTCACAGGCACTAAGAGACTGCCTTATCTTGGTCTGGGGTGTGAGATGTTGGTCTAATCCTAGTTTCTGCCAGATCATCTTCCAATTTTCCCAGCAGATTTCATTGAAGAATGAGTTCTTAACCCAGAAGCTGGATTCTTTGGTTTATCAAAAAATAGAGTGCTACAATCATTTTCTTCTATCTCTTTTGCACCTAGTCTATTCCACTGATCCACCCTCTATTTCTTAGCCAATGCCAGATAGTTTTGCTGACTGATGCTTTATAATATAATTTTAGATCTGGTAAGGTTAAGTTGCCTTCTTTTGCATTTTTTTCCATTAATTCCCCTTGATATTCTTAACTTTTTTGTTTCTTCATGTGAATTTAGTTACTAGTTTCTTCTAGCTCAATAAAGTAACTGGTATGGCACTAAATAAGTAGTTTTATGTAGGTAGAATCATCATTTTTATTATATTAGCTTGGTCTATGCACATGCAGGTGATATTTGCCCAGTTGTTTAGATCTGATTTTATTTGTGTGAAAAGTGTTTTATAGTTGTTTTCCTAGACTTTCTGAGTCTGCTTTGACAAGGGGACTCTGAAGTATTTTATGATTTCTGAAATTATTTTAAATGGAATTTCTCTTTCTAACTCTTGCTGCTGTATCTTGTTAGTAATACATGGAAATGTTGCAGATTTATGTGGGTTTATTTTATATCCTACAACTTTGCTAAAGTTGCTAATTGTTTCCAGTCACTTTTTAGATTGTTTTTTTAGGGTTCTTTAGATATGCCATCATATCTTCTACAAAGACTGAGAGTTTTGTTTCTTCATTCCCAATTCTAATTCCTTCAATTTCTTTTTCTTCTCTTATTGCTAAAGCTAACATTTCTAATCTAATATTTAATAGTTGTTGCAACAAGGGGCATCCTTGTTTCTCTTGTGATCTTTTTGGAAATGCTTCTAGCTTCTCCCCATTGCACATAATGCTTTTAGATAGATTTTTTTTAAGAATAGATACTGCTTATCATTTTAAGGAATAATCTATTTCTTACTTTTCTCTCATGTATTTTAGTCACTTATTTTTAGTTTTTAGTTTTTTAGTCAAAGACTTTTTCAGCATCAATTGAGATAACCATTTAATTTTTTTAGGTTTGTTATTGATATAGTCAGTTATATAGACAGTTTTCCTAATATTGAACCAACCTTGTACTCCTGTAATAAATTCTGCTTGATCATAGTGTCTTATCTTAATGATAACTTGCTGTAATCTCTTTACTAATATTTTATTAATATTTTTGCATCCATATTCATTAGGGAAATTGTCTATAATTTTCCTTTTCTGTTTTGACTATTCCTGGTTTAAGTATCAGCACCATATTAGTGTCATAGAAGAAACTGGGCAGACTTCTGTCTTCACTTATTTTTCCAAATAGTTTACATAGATTTGCTTCCTTAAATGTTTGATAGAATTCACTTGTGAATCCATCTGGCACTGTAGATTTTTTCTTAGGGATTTCATTGATGGATTGTTGAATTTCTTTTTCTGAGAAAGGGTTATTTAAGTATTTAATTTCCTCTTCTTTTAAACTGGGCAAATTATATTTTTATAAATATTTATCCATTTTACTTAGATTATCAAATTTATTGGTATACAGTTGGATAAATAGTTGTGAATTATTACTTTAATTTCCTTCTCATTTGCCTTTTTTTATTTGGATACTATTAATTTGGTTTTTCTTTCTTTTTTTTTAAAATCAAATTAACCAAAGGTTTGTCTATTTTATTGGTTTTATCATAAAACCAACTCTTGGTTTTATTTATTAGTTCAATAGTTTTCTTGCTTATGATTTTGTTAATTTCTCCTTTAATTTTCAGAATTTCTAATTTGGTATTTAATTGGAGAATTTTTAATTTGTTCTCTCTAACTTTTTTAGTTGCATGCTCAATTCATCGATTTCCTCTTTATTTTTTTGACATGAGCAAAAAAGTATATTCCTTTCTATCCCTGTTCAACTTTCTCCAAAGGTTTATCATCTATAAATTTTCTTACATTCTATTTACCTTCTTAACTTCATTCTTGTTTATTTTATGGTTAGATTTGTCTACTTCTGAGAGGAAGTTGAGATCTCCCACCTGTAGAGTTTTACTGTCCATATCTTCCTATAACTCATTCTTCTTCTCCTCTAGTAATCTAGATGCTATGCCACTTGGTGCATACATATTTTAGTACTGAAATTACTTCAGGGGTGGCTAGGTGGTACAGTGGATAGACCACCGGCCCTGGAGTCAGGAGTACCTGAGTTCAAATCTCACACACTTAATAATTACCTATCTGTGTGGCCTCGGGCAAGCCACTTAACCCCATTTGCCTTGCAATGCCCCCCCCCAAAGAAATTATTTCATTGTCTAAGGTAGAAGTGATACAGTCTTGACCTGATAGTGACAATAGAAATGGAAGGAAATAATTGGTGTGGGTGTTGTTTTTCTATCATTTCAACTGTGGCCAATTCCTCATGGCATCATTTTTGCAGAGGAGCTGGAAGACTTTGCCATTTCCTTCAACTGTTCATCCACAGATGAGAAATCTGGGTCAAACAGTCCAGGGCCAAACAGCCAGTAAGAATCTGAGGCCAGATTCTAATTTCAGGAAGATGATGCTTTCTGAATCCAAGCCCAGTGCTCTATCCACTTGTACCACCCAGCTGCCCAGGACTTAGTGATTAAATAAATGTCAGCTATAGGGGAAGGAATCAAAGATGGCAATTTTAAAATATAGGTAATTAGAAGAATGATACAAATAGGAAATATAGAAGAAACTGATTTTGATCAAAAACTGTTCTTAATTTTAGACATGTTCAAGTTGAAGTGATTATTATTTAAGGGCAAATGGACCTGTAATCGATTAAGTCCTGTTTGATTTCAGAGAATTCCCAGTTTCTTCTAGGTTTCTTCTGAGATAATGCCATCAACTAGTTTTTTTCACTATGTAAGGTCACTTCACTTCTCTGGCCTTCAGTTTCATGATCTGTATGTAAAAGCAGAGAATTGGACGTGATACCTTTCAGAGTCCCTTTCAATTTTTAGTATCTCTAGAAATATGTCCTAGTTTAGGGACAGGAGATTGGGAAGGCAGTCACAAATCACTGATACTACAGCTTTTATGCAGGTCTTTCATTGCCTTCCTAGGACTCTCTGGTTTCTGCACTGGGCTGGTCTAGGGGATGGGGGCTAGGGCTGCTTCTAAATCCCTCTCCAAGTAACAGCAGCCATTCAGACTTTTGGTACAAAGAAAAAATAATGAGACTTATAAATAGTATGAACATTTCTGGGGTTCTAGTGTGTCATTCACAAATAGTCCCTGGCTACTCTCTGCTTAGTTGGCTCTTTTGCTTCGGCTTTGCTTACAATCAAAGCTGGCTGTTTTGAAATCACAGTGAGGGTGCTTGGCTTCATACTCATGTTCTCTTGTACATTGGGCACAAAAACCAAACAGCATTCTGTGTCAAACTAGTCAGTGCCCTGGAATAAACAGGATATTATGATTTTAGTGAAACCCAAAGGTTCATCTGAATTTTACTTTCTATCTTCAGGGGCTGAAGAAGTTCCCATGCTGTCTGATTTTTGGAATGATTCTTGTGATGCCAGGCTGGGCTCAAGGTAAAGGTGTATTTTTCCTTCCTATTCTTAGTGAATGTCAGCCTTGACATAGGACCACTAGGTTTCTGGATACTGTTTTGTATAATATATATTATAGACTGTGTGTTAGTGATTCATCAGTTTGAATGTTTTTGAGGAGAATTTTTGTTTTTGATCATCCTAGTCACTGATAACTGAGCAACAGATTGGATTGTCAAATGGGAAATCCAAATACATTATTCAGATGAGCCCCAGACCTGGGTCACAAATAGTGTGATTTGATTGATAACTAAACAAGTGATTAGAATCAATTCAGTGATAGATTCTGCTGTTTGATATATGTTCTGTTGGTGGTTAAATTAATGTGTAGACCTTGACTTGACTTTGTTTCAGGAAAGAGACTTCAAGTTTTATGAGAAATATGGAGGATTTCTAGAAGATTCACAGGAGAGTGGAAGAAAAGGAAAGGAAATAGAATAACTTGAATTTGAAGTTAGTGTAAACAAAGTCTTTGACTGGGTTTTTTTTAAAGACAAAGGAGGAGAAAGTTGAAAGTTGGCACAGGTTTTTTCAATTGTTAAACAACTAAGAGGATGAAACATTTAAGAATTCCTAATGGTTCAGATTTATACTGTGAAGGATATGACACTTGTACGTTATTAAGCCTTGTTGTTCTTAATTCTTCCTGAAAAGGACCAAAAATCTCATGAGGTTGATGTCTTGAGTTATAAGTAAATTAGATTTAAGTGAGGCAGTGCAGTGTAAAGTCAGCAGTCCCACATTCTCCTCCAGAACCATAGGAATTCAGTGGTAAGACATGGATTAGATTGACTGGTGACAGCTCCTAGGTCAGTCCTAGACGCAAAGTGCTAGAACTGGATGGAAGCTTAGAAATCAAAGAGACCAGTCCCTCGCATTTGATAGCTAAAAAGGCTCAGTGAAATTAGGTGCCTTGGCCAAGATCATTCAGCTACTTAGTTAGAGCCACAATACTTTATTATTCATAAATATGGAACAATTTAATGTTTCCATCAGTGATATGAATAAAGCATTTGAACTTTTAGAATTCATTTAATTCAATCCATTTATTCATGCTGCTATGTAGCAAGAAGAGAGAACACAGCACCTGCAGTCAGGAAGTTGTTGTTGGTCATTCATTTCAGTCATGTCTGACTCTTTGTGTTGGGGTTTAGATGGTAAAGATACTAGATTAGCTTGTCATTTCCTTCTCCAACTCCTTTTTATATATGAGGAAATTGAGGAAAACAGGATCTCACTAATATGTGTCTGAGGTCAGATATGAACTAGGCTCTCTAGCACCTGTGCCACCTGTACTCAGAGCCCAGGAGACCTGAGTTCAGATCCAGCCTCAGATACCAGCTAGTTGACCCTGGGAGAGCCAGTTAACCTCTGTCTGCCTCAGTTTCCTCAGCTATAAATTGAGGATCATAAAAATACTTTACATAATTGTTGTGAAGATTAAATGAGACAGTTTTTGTGATGCTCTTCTCTATACAAGTGCAGAGAAGAGGCTTAATAAATGCTTGTTTCCTTCCTAACTCCCAGGAATGGAATCAGAACCTGAAAGGAATTGAGAGACCAGCTCATTTAACTTTGACAGTTTTTTGTTTGTCTGTTTGTTGTACAGCATCTCCTTCTTTTTGAAGATGCCATCAGTCATTCATTACACTTACATTATTTAATTGGGGATCTTTAATTTGTTCTTTTTCAAGCTTTTTTAGTTGCATACCCAATTCGTTGATACCCTCTTTCTCCATTTTATTCATATAGGCAGTTAGAGATATAAAGTTTCCCCTCAAAACTGCCTTGACTGCATCCCATAAATTTTTTATGATGTCTCATTATCACTTTCATGGATATGATTATTGATTATTTCTTTTATTTGATGTTTGATCCACCCATTATTTAAGATAATGTTTTTTAATTTCCATTTAGTTCTTGTTTTATCTTTCCCTGACCCTTTATTACATGTAATTATTATTGCATCATGATCTGAGAAGTGTGTCTTTATTATTTCCGCCTATCTGCATTTGATTTTAAGGTTTTTGTGCCCTAGTACATGGTCAATTTTGGTGAAGGTGCCATGTACTGCCAAGAAAAAGGTATATTATTTTCTGTCCCCATTAAATTTTCTCCAAAGGTCTATCATATTTAAGTTTTTCCTAAGATTTTATTCACCTTCTTAATTTCCTTCTTCTTCTTCATTTTGTTGTTATATTTGTCTAGTTCTGAGAGAGGAAGGTTGAGGTCTCCCATTATTAAAGTTTTGCTGTCTATGTCTACTTGTAATTCTCTCAACTTTTCCTCTAAGAATCTGGATGCTATACCACCAAGTGCATACATGTTTAGTAATGATATAGCTTCATTACCAATTGTGCCTTTTAAGAAGATTTGGTTCCCTTCCTTATCCCTTTTAATGAAATTGATTTTTGCTTTTACTTTATCTGAAATTAGGATTGCTACCCCAGATTTTTTTTTTACTTCAGCTGAGGCATAATATATTTTGCTCCAACCTTTTACCTTTACCCTGTATGTATCTCTATGCTTCAAATGTGTTTCTTGTAAAAGCATATTGTAGGATTTTGGTTTTTAATCCATTCTGGTTTTTGCTTCCCTTTTATGGGAGTTCATCCCGTTCACATTTACAGTTAAGATTACTAATTCTATATTTCAGTCCATGCTTGTCCTTCTCCATTTATATTTATCTCTTTCCTTTTCTTTTATTCCTCCTCACCAAAATTTTACCATCTTTCACCCTTTGTTTTTTCTTTTAAAAATTTAACTTTCAGTTTATTTTCTCTTATACCTTCTCTTCCCCTTTATCAGTCCCTCTTCCTTTATCTTTCCCTTTCCTATTCCCCCCTTTCCATATAGATTAAGTTAGATTTTTAAACCCAAGTGAGAATGTATCTTATTCCCTCACTAGACTGAATATATTTGAATAGAATTTACTCAGCTTTCACATTCCCCCCCCCTCTTTCCCCCTAAAATTGGGCCTCTTTCCTTGGTGTTATTTATCACTCTAATATTATTAATCGGGTATCATCAAGCACAATTTGATTATTTGGTTGCTTGATAAGCTCCTATTGTTATCAAGATATCATCGCAGATTGTTTTCTTGATTGCTTGATAAGCAGCATTGACTCAAATTATAATTATAATCATTTTTTTACCTTACCCCATTTTCTTCAAATACACTCAGTCATCCTCACGAGCCAAAGTATCATCCAAAGCCATATCATTTCTTGAGTTGTTTGTGCCTCTCCCCACTGGCCTATTTTCTTTCACACTTTACATACCCCCCTCTCCAACCAGGGTACTTAATACCTTGTTAAGTGAAGCACCAGTTAAGTCAAACCCTCATCTAATTAACTGTAGGAATCTTAAAGATCTGTAAGTCCTGGGAGGTTCTGGAAGTCTCACTTGAGAACTTTACAAATGATTTTAAATTACAGAGACACTCACTGAGGTCCTGGCAATTTATGATGCCCTCATTATACAAGATGCTAAGTACCCTGTGATTAAATTGAGGCAAAGAATATAAGATACTTAAGTTTAAAGTTAACACCCCTGCTTTTCTTTAGGGCTTTTTGTCTCAAAGATGGTGATGTGATCTTGAAAGTCTACACTGGGTAGATAAGATCCAATTATACTCTTATCTTTTAGATTCATTCTATTCAATTATATTCAGCCTTCTAATTATCTTTAGAGAAATAAAGTTCTAAGGAATTAGAAGTGTTATATCTTCCTTTCTACAGTTGTATGCAGTTTGGTAGTCTTGATCAATATTTGCTTTGTTTTCTTTTTTTTCACTTCCCCTATTCATTTACCTTTTTTTTAATGGAACTCTTGAGTCATTTATTTGGCAATTGAATTCTCTGTTCAGTTCTGGTCTTTGTGTCAGGAAATTTTGGAAGTCCTCTATTTTGTTGAATATCCATCTTTTTCCCTGACAGTATATGCTGAATTTTTCAGGGTAGTACATTCAGGATTCTAATCTCCAGGTCTTTTGTTCTCTGAAATATGCTATTTCAGGTCTTCTAATCCTTCATTGTTGAGGCTGATAGGTCCTGTGTTAGTCTGATTGTTTCCTTTATATTTGAATTGTCTTCTTTTTGCTGCTTACAATATTCTCTCCTTCATTTGAGAGTTCTGGAATTTAGCTATTACAGCCCTTAGAGTTTTTATCCTGGGGGTCTTTTTCTAGAGGGGTTCTGTGGATTCTTTCAGTGCTTAGCTTGTTATCTTATTCTAGTAGATTTGGACAGTTTTCCCTTATAATTCCCTGCATGATGTTTTCCAGGTTCTTTCCTTGATCCAGGCTTTCTGGTAGTCTGATGATTCATAGATGTCTCTCCTGGATCTATTTTCCAGGTTATTCATTTTCCCTAAAAGGTACTTTACATTTTCTTCAATTTTTTTCAGCCTCTTTATTTTGTTTCATGAAATCTTGTAGTCTTGAAGATTCATGGGTTTCTATTTGTTCAATTCTGGTTTTTAGGGTTTTATTTTCTTCAATTGACTTCTGTGTTTCCTTTTCCAATTTCTTGATTGACTTTTAATGGAGTTCATTTCTTTGGTCAATTTTTCATAATTTTCCTGCATGACTTTCATTTCTTTCTTCCATTTTTCTTCTTCATCTCTTCTTTGGGTTTTGAATTCTTTATTAAGCTCTTCAATGAGCTTTTGTATTTGAATCCAATTTATAGACTGTTTTAATATATCCCTTATGAGTGATTTTTCACTGCTTTCTTCTTCAGACATGGCATTGCTGTCATCTTTGTCTATAAAGTAGTTTTCTATAGTGAGTGCTCTTTTAGCTTTTTTATTCATCTTTGTTGTTTTATCTCTGTTTGGGGGGGGGGTAGAGGGAATATAGATCCAAGCTTTTTTTTTTAACTGGAGCTGGGGTCTGATGCCTGGCTTGCTGTTGGCCAAGATGTTACCTATATGCAATCCAAACCTTGCCTTTGCAGAGGTTTTTTCCTTTGTTATGTTCAGGTTCTGACTTTACAATGGTTTGTTTTCGACCCAGTCCTGTCTTTTATCCCAGTGTTCCCAGGGTCAGACTTTGTTTGAGCTTGGAATCCTCCTGTCTGGCTTGCTATCCAGCTGCCAGGACCTCTGCTATTGTTAATCTATCAAGACCTGGATTGCACTGGGACGAAAAGCCTCTTGCTGGCTTTCCTGCTTTCCCACCTCCTGGACTTTACTTCCCCTTTCCCCTCCAAAAGACAGACTTTCACTGAAGATCCTCCATGAGATCTACAGTGGAAAAGTTCTTTGAATCTTCTCTTTTTCTTGGTAGGATCTGTAGTGAGAACGTCAGAATAGCTAGAGGCTTCATTTTATATTATATGGAAAAGCTCCAGGAGCAGGTCAGCTTTGAGTTGCCTTCTTGGCTCTGCTCTGGAAGTGTCTCTGGGGTAACCAATTAAAGATAGAAATCAAGGGTTACTCAAAAATGAAGGAATTCACATGCTCCCTGGATGTTAAAAGTTGCTCATTATAAAAGGCTTACAAAGTATACAGGGTAAAACTTTTCTTCTCCTGAAGCAATAGGCACTTTAGATCAGGGTGAACAACAAAAAGCTAGGAGAGGTTGTTTGGGAGACAGAGACAGAGAGAGAGAGAGAGAGAGAGAGAGAGAGAGAGAGAGAGAGAGAGAGAGAGGGAGAGAACAGTCAAGCAGAGCTGACTGGGCCAGAGGGCAGACCAGCCCCAAGCTGGGGTCCAGCTCTGGTTTTTATAGCCTTGCCCCATCTGGGCACTGGGAAATCCCTCCCCCTTACATGACTGAAACCAGGTGGAAGGCTTGAAGCTGGGGGTTGGGAATGAGAAGACAGGACACAAATTTTATATTTAACAGTGAAATAACAGGAGTCAATTTACTTCTCAGGAGCAAACAGCCTTCCATGATTAGCAAATTTTAACAGCATAAAACATTACATAATTTGTTTCTAATTATAAATTTACTATATTCATAATTCCCTGCATTGAAATGAGCTACTATCTATGGAGAGTATATTGTAACCTCTAAAGTGGAACTGTGAATATTATCATCTCCTTTGTGTATAAAAACTTGAGAAAATGATTTAGATTGCAATAGTCAGAGGTTGAGATTTAGGGTCATAATTCTAACTTGTATAATAGACTAGATGAAGTGTGAATATGTACTTTAACTTCTAAGGTTATTTTAGCTTAAGGTTTCTATACTTCTTTATTAGCTCTTTCATTTAGCACTATGATGCTATTTGCTACTGAAATTACAGTTTCAGAGTTGAAGGTATAGGAATAGAAGAGGCTTGGATTTTTTTTTCTCTTTAATTTTCTTTCAGTTAAGAAAAATAAATCTGTTAATTATAAGCAGGTTTTGAACATTAAAAGGGTATAGGAATACAAGATCTCCTCCAGGCATGTATTTATAGAGAAGGATACACAGAAATTAACTGTGAATTAAGGTGATATTGGTCTCATACCAAAAAGAAAAACAAACTCTTCTCTCACAGGAAATGTAGTGACTGAGGATGTGACAGTGATTCTTGGGAGACCTGCTTCTTTAAGATGTTTCCTGAAGGATCCTCAAGATATCCTGATAAGTCACATGGCAGAAACTCACTAATAAAGGACCAGAAACCATGGCAACTTTCAGCAATGACTCTGGGGTATTAATCCAACCAGCTTACAAAAATAAAATAGAAATGATGCAGACCGAGCTCATAGAAGCAACCATTATCTTCAAGAGAATTGCAGTTGGGGATGAGGGCTGCTATCTGTGCATCTTTAACATCTTTGTCACAGAAACAATCTCAGAAAAACACTGCCTCAAACTTAATGGTGAGATTTTGTCATATTCGTGCATGCCTTCAGAAATCTGGAAGAATTCTTATTTCTTTTTTTGTTTGCCCATTGTTCTTTTTGGTTAAATATTTTTTTATGTTGTTTTAAAATTTCTCCCAGTATGCCTTCCAGAGGCTCATATAATATAACAAATGACATAGTGAAAGAAGGGGAAAATAAGCAAAACAGACCAATACACTGAAAGAGGAGATGAGGGATAGGGGGAGTACAATGTTCCACTCCCATGAACCTATTACCATGGCTTAGGAGTGGATTGAGGGTATCTTCTCATATAGCTTCTTTGGGATAATGTTTATTTTGTGGCATTCACTTTTTTATTGTTCTGTCAATCTGTGAAGTTTCCTTATAAAACCTTATTCATAGAGTTTCTGGTTTTGCCTTGGGTGGCAGATTCCCAAGTACTTAATGTTATCTGTAGTTTCTGTAAGTGGAATTTCTCTTTCTGTCTCTTGTCCTTGAACTTTGTTATTCATGGATAGAAAGAAAACATTCTTATGCCCAGGTACGGAGACTGATGACCCTTCAGTGAATTTTCCCCTTGAATATACTTTTGTGCACATTCTAGTAAAAAATGACCTTTAAGGGAACTTCCCTATGATTACATTATTATATCCCTTATCAGTGCTGTTTGCTGGGAGAGGAAAAACACTGTCTAATCTCCATATTATTGGAACTTGAGGTAATCTTAAGGAGAACTGAACTAATTCTCTCTTTCTGATTGGACATCTCCAAATTTAGTCAAAGGAAATGCATGATGAAGTTTGTAAAAATCTCATTTTTATAGAGTATAGATTAGCTATGAATAATTGTGGTAATAAAGGATTGAAAACTATAACTTTCTACCAGAATAAAAATTAGTTATGAATAATGAGAATAATTATGAATAATAGGATAATGAAGATTGAATTTGCTTTGCACTGGTTGGGTAATATTAGAAAAGGATTGTGAACTTGTCCTACCAATCAATGGTGGGATAAGAAAGAATTTAGAGGAAGGATTGTCATGACTATAAAAATGATCTGCAAGTGATTTTTGACACACTTCCTGGCAGATGTTATTTGTCAAGGAAATATGTTCTTTCCTCTAGGAAATAAAGACCTTTCCCGCACCTGACTCTGACTCCAGACTCTTGATTCCTGTGAGCTTCATTTATCCCACACATCTTCCACTTATATTATTACAATCATCATGTATATTGTTTTCTTGATTATACTGATTTTACTCTGTGTTGGTTCATATATGTCTTTCCTTGTTTCATCTTACTCACTGTGTTTGTCACTTCTTACAGCATATTAATATTACATTTGAGTGTCAAAATTTTTTCAGTCATTCCCTAACTGATGGGCATCTGTTTTGTCTCCAGTTCTTTGATACTTCAAAAAGTGTACAGTTCATAATACCTTTCTAAAGAGCAATTTGGAATTACGCCCAAAGGGCAACAAAAATTGCATACCCTTTGATCCAGCAATACCACTATTGGGTCTATACCCTGAAGAGATTATGAAAAAGTGTAAAAACATCACTTGTTCAAAAATATTCATAGCAGCCCTGTTTGTGGTGGCAAAGAATTGGAAATTAAGTGAATGGCCTTCAATTGGGGAATGACGTAACAAACTGTGGTATATATATATATATATATATATATATATATATATATATATATATATATATATATATATATATATATGTCATGGGACACTATTGTTCTATTAGAAAACAGGAGGGATGGGATTTCAGGGAAACCTGGAAGGATTTGCATGAACTGATGCTGAGTGAGATGAGCAGAACCAGAAAATCATTGTACACCCTAGCAGCAACATGGGGGTGATGATCAAACTTGATGGACTTGCTCATTCCATCAGTGCAACAATCAGGGACAATTTTGGGCTATCTGAAATGGAGAATACCATCTGTATCCATAGAAAGAATTATGGAGTTTGAACAACGACCAAAGACTATTACCTTCAATTTAAAAAAAAACCCATTATCTTATTATGTAATTTTACTATTTCTTATACTTTATTTTTCTTCCTTAAGGATATGATTTCTTTCTCATCACATTCAACTGAGATCAATGTATGCTATGGAAACAATGTAAAGACTAACAGAATGCTTTCTTGGGGGGGGGAAGCAAGAATAGGGGAAAAATTGTAAAACTCAAAATCAATAAAATCTTTCCAAAAAAATACACAAAACAAAAAAGCAAAACCCAATACTAAAAAGGTTTTTATTGATGCTACTTTTGATATACTTTGAAGTCTGGAATGATCTTCCATTCTTATCATTTTTCATTATTTTTCTTACTATTTTAATATTTTATTATTCCAAATATATTTACTACATTCTTTAAAATATCTATTTTAGTTTAAAATATCTATTAGTAGTTTGATTCCACATTAAAATTATAATTAAGTTTACTATTACATTTGCATAACCTAGCACTGACCACTGAATGTTAATCCAGCTATTTTAATTGGTCTTTTTTTAAGGAAAATTTATTATTGAATCTAAACAATATTTTGCGTGTCTTTGTTGATTGATTCCCAAACATCTTATCAAGTTGTCATTATTTAGAATGGAATCTCTTTATATTATTCTTTGAATTTGGTCTGTGGAAATATTGATTTTTGAGGGCTTATTTTGTAGCCTACAAATTTGCTGAAGCAAATTGTCTTAATATCTTTGCAGATTCTCATGAATTTTCCAAATAAAATAACATATCACCTGCAAATAGGGCTAGTTTTATCTCTTCAGGTCCACATTTCTCTTTTCTTTTTTCTTATCTTATTGCTTCAGCTATTAGCAAAGTGCATGCTTGTTTATTGCTGTATTTATTGGGAAATCTTACTTTTGATATTAAAAAACTCTCATATTTTCTTTGGAGAAATTTTAGTATAAATGGACCTTATACTTGGTAAAAGTCAGGGTGTCTGAATATAGATTGAAGCATACTTATTTTTTTACTTCATTTTTTTTGAGGGGAGGGTTATACTTACTTTTACAACATGACTATTGTGGTAATGTTTTTCATGACTACACACTTTTTTCAAATTTTTACATTCTTTATTTTTTAAAGTTTTCTTTAATTTATTTACACATTACTAATATATTCTTGCTTAAGAGTAAACATAATGCCCCCTCCCCCCCCAAAAAATTAAACCTCATGAGAAATAAAGTAAAAGAAAAAGAAAAGAAATGTGTTTTGGTCTGTGTTCTGATACCATCAGCTCTGTTTCCGGTGGATCACATTCTTTATCATAAGTCCATCACAGAAGTTACTTCCATATTTTTCCATAGTTGCTGTTCCTAATTGTAATTCCCTCCATCCATTCCTCCCCATTACCATCTATTATATTTTCTTTCTCCTTTTATTCTACCCCTCTTCAAAAACTGTGCTGTGGGGCAGCTGAGTGGCACAGAGGACAGAGCACTGAGGCTCTACTTGGTGCCAGGAAGCCCCAAGCCTATATCCCACCCCAGAGACCCAGCAACTACCTGGCCCCCATGGTCCTGGACAGGCCACACAATCCCAACAGCTTGCAAAAAGTAGAAAAGAAAATGTGTTATATCTGACTGACCTCTCTTAGGATCTACCCTGCCTCAATCACCCACATCACCCCTCCCCTCCCCCTGTCCCCCTTCTCTCCTTTTTCTTCTAGATGTCCATACCCTCATTCCCCCCCTCACCTTCCCCCCTCCATACCATTGCACAAGCTACATGGAATATCTTTTATATGAAAGATCTGAATCTTCTCTTATTCCAGTACATTTCCCTTTCACCCATTGACTCCATTTTTACCATATATTACGTCTTCAAATTCAGCTCTCTCCTGTGCCTCATCTATAAAAACTCCTTGTACCTGCTCTATTAAATGAAAAGGTTCATGTGAGTATTATCAGTATCATCTTTCCATGCAGGAATACATGCAGTTCATCATCAGATCTGTTTTCCAGATCAGTTGTTTTTTCAATGAGATATTTCACATTTTCTTCTAATTTTTCATTCTTTTGGTGTTGAATTATTGTGTCTTGAGTTCTCACAAAGACATAAGCTTCCTTTAGCTCCATTCTACATCTGAAGGATTTGTTTTCCTCAGAGAGCTTTCTTATCTCCTTTTTTAGCTGGCCAATTCTGCTTTTTAAAGCATTCTTCTCTTCAATAACTTTTAGAACTGTTTTTATCCATTGACCTAAGCTGGTTTTTAACATGTTATTTTCTTCAGCACTTTTTGGATCTCCTTGACTAAGCTGCTTTGTTTTCATATTCCTCCTGCATCTGTCTTATTTCTTTTCCCCATTTTTCTCCTATCTCCCTTATTTGATTTTCAAAATCTTTTTTGAGCTCTTTCATAGCCTGAGCCCAACTTCTATATTTCTTGGAGTCTTTAGCCACAGAAGCTTGGACTTTCTCATCTTCAGATTGAGTATTTTAATCCTCCATGGGACCAAAGTAATTGTCTATGATCAGGTTCCTTTTTTTTCTGTTTACTCATTTCCTGTGCCTGGTTTGGGGGTGCTTCTTGAGTTTTTGAATTTCATTGGAATACCCCCACAAGGACCTCAATATGTGAGGCTCTGAATACTCTCTTGGTCTATTGAATGAACACTAGGTCACCTCTCTGCCAGGCATCTGTGAGGGGAGGGGAGGTCCCCTGTCCTATTGGGGGGGGGGGGGCGGGAGGCAGACTGAGACCAGGGTCTGAATATGGTTAAATCTCCAGAGTCCTGCTGGCGGCTTCACAGGCCTGCTTCCATTTCCTGGGATCTGGGCCATGCTAAGGGCTGTGGAGGGCGATGCTGGCCTGTGCTTTGTGCTTGCTCTGGCATTGGTCTCCCTGCTGATCTTCCAAGTTGTGCTTGGTGCTCCCTGGGGTGCAGGTCAGGAAACTGTTTCTGCTGCTTGGACAGGCACTCCTAGGCCCTTCGGGCAATTTCTAGGATGCTGAAGCTTCTTCTCTCAGGTGAGCTGCTGCCCCTCCAGTCCCATGGAACAGAGCCTTCCCACTATTTTCCAGCTTACCTTGGGATGCAGATTGCCTCACTGGATCTTTCTGTGGGTTCTGCCTCAAAATTTAATTACAGTCATAATTTTAAGGTTTTTTTGGAGAGAGTGCTTAAGAGAGGCTCTACTCCTGCTGTCATCTTGACTCTGCCCCCATGACTACACCATTTTTAACCTAAATCAAGTAGCTTACTTTCTCAATGTAGGGAGTGGAGTGGAAGAAAGGGAAAGAATTTGGAACTCAAGGTTTTGGAAGTGAAACTGTTTTTGCATGTAATTAGAAAAAAAATTAAATTAAAAAAAACAAGCATTTTGTATACTTTGAAAAAGTGCAAGCTATTTTTATTAATAATATTATCTCCTATGAACCCATATATTGCAGGAGCTATTTATTATAGTTATTTAATCACTAAAAGTACTGTTTTCACAAATGCTGAATTCATTTTAATGAAAGTGCATTATTGGTTTTTGTCTCAGTAAAGCCTGCAGTATTTCTGGACTATCAATTCTCTGAAGGTCACCTGAATGTCACCTGCGCTGCCACTGCACAGCCATCCCGTGATCTCATGGAGAGTTGGGCCAGAGGTGCTAAATAGCACCAAGAGCACCAGTCATCCAAATGGTACCACAACAGTCACTAGCATCCTCATCTTCAAAGATGCTGAGAACTAATGGGGGAAAGAGATATTCTGTACTGTGAAGCACATGGAGTCTCAAGAGACATACAGCGTCATCCCAATCAAAGATGGCACAGGTAAAGATATTCATACTGGTGTTTGTGTGACACATAATGAGTTAGTATCATTTGTCTCTTTCTCTCTTATAGAAAAATAGAAAATGGATCCCAGAGATAGGTAACAAGATGAGGAAACTTGGGAGGATACTTTGCAGATACTTTAGTCTTATAGAAGTTTTGTATCTGAAACTACCAGCAGCCAGTTGATCTCACTGTTCAGTCATTTCAGTCATGTCACACTCTTTGTGACCTCATTTGGAATTTTCTTGGCAAAGATACTGGAGTAGTTCCCTGTGTCTTCTCTAGTTCATTATATAGATGAAACTGGGGCAAACGGGCTGGAGTGACTTGCCCAGAAACATATAGGAATTAAATGTCTGAGTCTTATTTGAACTCAGGTCTTTCTGACTTCAGACCCAGCACTCTGATCTCAGAATCTTCTAGCAACCTAAAGATAGGGAAAAAAAGACTCACATGATTTTTTTGTAACATTCTCTCAAGGGGAGATATGATAGACATTTACAAGTATATACAAATTATGTGCAAAAATAAATTCAAAGTAATTTGAAAGGGAAGGCACAAGCAAAAAAAAAAAAAACTTACCCTGGTAGTTAAGTTGAACATTGAAAAAAATTTAGGATTCTAAGAGGGAAGAAAGATGTTTCTCTGACCCAACCTCCAATTGCAGCCCTCCCATGCTAAGAGTTTGCAGGGTAAACCTTTATTTTGAACTTTTCGCTCCCCTGTGAGTGAGTGGCTGGGCCAAACAGACCTTGAGGCGGGGCCCAGCACTAATGACATACCTTGAAGGGAGATGTTGACCTCCCTCCAGAGAAAATAGCATAGAATCTTGATTCCACGTTCTCTTCCAAAATCAAACACTGCCTAGAATTGCTCAAAGGGGAGGGAGAATTAACCAAAAGCCAAGTTTCAGAAGGACTCTTTAGATTGTCTCCCCTACAGTGACTTCTGTTCCTTCTTGGTCCCTGGGAAGTCTCTCTAGGATTAAAATACAGAATTTTTAGCTTTTAGAACTGAACCCCAAGATCATCACCTCAGAGCTCCCTGATTTGTTTCTAACGTGGAGCCTCCATTCATTTATAGGTGTTCATGGGACTGGGGAGGATTGTCCTTCCAGCTCCATTTTACAGACAAGGAAACAGGCTTAGAGTGGATAAGTGATTTGTCCAAGGTCACATAGCAAGTGACAGAGGCATGATGCAAGCCATTTGTGAGCGACCCTGACATCCTGGAATGTCACAGAGGGAGTGGAGTCACTGAGAATCACTTACTTGGAAGTAGCCAAGTAGAGAAATTTTGTCATAATTCATTCAGGGGCAAAGCAGAACTTTGAACTGAACAGTGTAGAGTAAGCACTTCAGTCACCTCAGTCAGATAGTGCATCATGTGATTAAGATCATGGAAGAACATCTTCACACACCAGAGTTCTACAATTATATTTTGTACTCAAGAAATTTAAACTTTGAAATAGAAATATATATATATAGATAGATAGATAGATAGATAGATATAGATATAGATATATTTAAATGAAACCAATTTTGAGTCAGAGGACAAAATACATGGTAAGAAAATGTTATCAGTAAAATTAAAACATATCATGCGTACCTTTCTCCATATTTTATTTGAACACCTGACTCTTGTTTATTTTTTTCTCCCTACTACCCTCCCCTATCCTCTGCAGGCCATAATTTTTCAGTGCCCACATTTGTGGGTGTTGTTGTGTCTGTGGTGATCCTGCTGGCCTTGATTTTTATCTTACTCTACTGGAAATATTGTCGCCGAGGTACAGGTGAGTTGGTGGGGAGGGGATGTAGAATATGGAATAGTGAAAAAAAAGTAGAACCGAGTTGTTTTCTGAAGTTATTAAAGGAGCATACCATTAGATATTCAAGAAATGGCAAAGTTATATTTTATCTATTCAGTTCAGAGTATATCAATGGGACTTCTAGATTATATGACCAACCAGATAGAAGTCTAGATATTTGCTCCAATCCTCATGACCTCTCAAAACTGCCCCAAATAAGAAATATATGCAAGAAGCCAAATTAAAATTCTCCATAAAATTAACCAATAAATTTAACTAAGAAGCAACTTGATAAGCTAACACCAGAGAAAATTAACCTCTAACACTGAGCATGCTAGTGTCTTTCCTCCCACCATCCCCATGCTGTGGCATGGCAACACAACCAGACCCACAGGCTTGTGTTCTGAGATCCATTCAGTAATCAGTCACCTTGCTACTGACACAGTTTCTGTGGGACCCAGGTCTTGGAATCATTTTCAAAGCTCTTAAGAGACCTTGCAAGTGTCCTTATATCACTCTTCCAACCACGAGGTCAGCACTTGCCCTGTGTAAGTTATCCATAAAACAGTCTTTTAGGCAAACATAAGGTTGGCATTCAAACACTGTGGCCTGCCCAGTGGGGTTGTGATTTGTGAGGGAGAGCTTGAATGTTTGGCAGTTTAGTCTGAGAAAGAATCTCAGTGTCTGATACCTAATCCCCTTCAGAATCCTTCTAAAACAATTCAAATGGAAGCGATTCATTTTTTGTCATAGTACTAGTAGACTGTCCAGGTTCTACAGGCACCACAACAACGGGGTCAGCACAATAACTCTATAGACCTGAAATTTGGTAGTCAGTCTAATATGGCTTCTGGCCCACACTTTCCTTCCCCAGCTCTCTGAACTGTCTCGTCAGCAAGGTGGTTACTCCTAGCTTCAAATGAACACTGTCTTTGGAGTCAAGAGGACAGAAGCTCAAATCCAGTCTTAGACACTTTATACCTACCAGCTGTGTGACCTTGAACAAGTCACTTAACCCTGACTGCCTCACATCCAGGGCCATCTCCAGTCGTCCTGATTCATATCTGGTCACGGGATCCAGGTGGCTCCAGAGAAGTAATTGTTAAAGTAATTTGTTTTTTAAATAAACTGGAAATGTACAAACTTGTGGCTGTGTGATCAGTTACATGAGGAATATTATCTAGTTTTCTAGACACAGAATGTTGGAAAGTTATTCAAAGAACAGAAAAATAAGGAGCAATAGTTGTTAATGGCAAATGTGTAACTAATTTTAAAGATTGAGTGGGTCAAAAAACAAATCATTGAAACAATAATTTCAATCCAAGATAAGGATAATAATGAGACAACAAATAAAACTTATAGGATGCAGCCAAAGCAGTTCTTAGGGAAAATTTGATACACTAGACAAGGATACAGATTTATTTTTGTATGATGATATTAAAAGGAAGTAGGCACAGCATATAGAATCCTCCATTAAGGGAACCCAAAAGGCTAAAGAATAGCAAATGTTCCGAAGTCAGGAGACACAAAAAATCTAACAACCTGAATCTCTATTCAGTCCTGGAGTAATATAAATAAGTATATGGGAAATGACAGATTGCCACTGAAATATCTTAAGGAATCATTATTTGACACCTAAAGTTAACCATCCAAACTTCAGAGAGGCAACTACTGTTTCTGTTGCAGCAGCATGTTTATCTGTGTGAGATACTGGTCTATACCTAGCTTCTGCCATACTGCACTCTAGTTTTCCCAACAATTTTTGTTAAATAATGAGTTCTTGTCACAAAAGCTTGAATCTTTGCATTTATAAAACATTAGATTACTATGGTCATTACTACTCTGTATTGTGTACCTATTCTATTCTACTGATCCACTAATTTTTTTTAGCCAGTATCAGATTATTTTGATGATTACCATTTTGAAATATGGCTTGAGTTCTCTTTTGTTCCAGATAAATTCTGCTAAGGGATTTTTCTAAGTCTGTAAAATAAATCTTTAGCAGTTTGATTGATAGTAAACAGGAAAATTAATTGAGATAGAATTGTCCATTTTAGTGATGTTTTTGTCCTTTCTCAAAGATCATAACATTAGGTATGTCTTGGATTTGAGCAAGGGGTGCCATGCTAAGTTAGATAACCCTGAGTGTGATAACCCTCTGTCAGGGTTAAGTACCTTGCCCGAGGTCATTAAACTAGTAGTAAGTGTCAAGTGTCTGAGGTCATATTTGGACTCAGGTCATCCTGATTCCAGGACCAGTGCTCTATTCATTATAACATCTGGCTGCCTGATTTTTAGTATTTTAATCAGCCTACAAGCTTTTAATTTTTTTAAGCAATTAGTTTTTTTCAAATTGTTCAGATCTGACTTTATTTGTATAAAAAGCATTTTTTTAATTTTGTTCATCAAGTTCCTGGAATTGTCTGGGTAGGTGGATTCCCAAATATTTTATATCAACCATACTTAATTTAAATGGAATTTCTCTTTCTTTTCCTGTTGAACTTTGTTGGTAAGATGTAGAAATGCTGATGATTTTGTGGGTTTCATAGTTCTTAATTATTTCAACTAGGTTTTTTTAGATGAAGTGTCATCATAGTAACCACAAAGAGTGATAGTTTTTTCCCTCAATGCTTTTTTCTAATTCTTCCAATTTATTTTGTCTTATTGTTATATCTAGCATTTTTGGTATAATATTGAATAATAGTGATGACAATGGACATCTTTGTTTCATCCCTGATCGTTTTGGAAAGGTAACTTATCGCTATTATAGATACTTGTTTTTTGGTTTTTAGAAGGATAACTATTTACCATTCTTAGGAAACCTTCCTTTCCTCCTGTATTTTCTATTGTTTTTTAATGGAACTGAGTATTTTATTTTGTCAAAAGTTTTTTCTTCATCTATTGAGATAGTTGTATGATTTTTCTTGATATTATTTTTTGTTGATATGGTCAATTCTGCTGATAGTTTTCCTAATACTGAGTCAATCCTGAATTACTGGTATAAATCTCACTGGTTTGTTGCATTTGATATTTATGATTTATTACTATAATATCCTTATTACAATTTCAATCAAAATGTTTGTATCAATGTTCATTGGGGAAATTGGTCTCTATTTTTGTTCTTCCTGGTTTAGTATCACCACTTTATTTTTGTCACAAAAGATCTTTGTTAAGATTCTTTTACTTATTTTTTTCAAATACTTGATATAGAATTAAGATTGTTTCTTTAAAATTTAGTAGAATTAGAATGTAAATCCAGTTGATCTGGGGAGTTTTTCTTAGGGAATACCTTAATGGCTTTTTCAATTTCTATCTCTAAGATATGGCTATTGAAGTATTCCATTTCCTCTCTGGTTAATCTGCGAATTTTATTTTTTATAAAGATTTATTCATTTTCAGATTTATTAGCATATAATTGGGCAAAATAGATTCTAATGATTGCTTTGATTTCATCTTCATTGGTAGTTATTTTACCTTTTTATTTTTTCTGATGATTTGGTTTTCTTTCTTTATAAAAAAATTCAAATTAACAATAGTTATTTTATTGATTTTTTTCCATAAAATCAGCTTCTGTTTTTATTAATTAAATAGTTTTCTTACTTTCAATTTTATTAATCTCTCCTTTGATTTTCAGGATTTCCAATTTGTTGTGTAATTGAGTATTTTCAATTTGTTCTATTATTATTTTTAAATTGCGTATTTAATTCATTGATTTCTCTCATTCTGTTTTATTGATATAAGTATTTAGATTTAATTTCTTCTGTAAGTACTGCTTTGACAGTATCCAATAAATTTTACTATATTGTCTCATTATTGTTATTCTATATACTATGAAATTATACAATGTTTCTATGATTTCTTCTTTGACCAACTCATTCTTTAAAATTAGATTGTTTAGGGGGCAGCTAGGTGGTGCAGTGGATAGAGTATTGGCCCTGGAGTCAGGAGTATCTGAGTTCAAATCCTGTCTCAGACACCTAATAATTACCTAGCTGTATGGCCTTGGGCAAGCCACTTTAACCCCATTGTCTTGCAAAAAAAAACCCTAAAAAAAAATTAGCTTGTTTAGTTTCCAAGTAATTTTTAATCTGTTTCTAAAGAACCTTATTGAATATAGATCTTATTGCATCATGATCTGTTTTCTCCTTTTCTGCATTTGAATGTAATATTTTTATGTTCAAATACATTGTCAATTATTGTAAAAGTACCATGAACTTTTCTATTACTATTCTATTTTCTCCAGAGGTCTCTCACAGCTAACTTTTCTACAATTCTTTTCATTTCCTTAAATTCTTCTTTATTTTTAGTTAGATTGTTTTCTAGTTCTGAGAGGGGGCAAGTTGAGGTCCCTCACTATCATAGTTTTACTGTTTATTCACTCCTTTAATTTAAACTTTTCCTTGAAGAATTTGGTTGCTATACCATTTGTTGCATATGTGTTCAATAATGATATTGTTTCATTGTCTGAGGTAAAATGTCTTAGTAAAATGAAGTTTCCATTCCTTTAAAATCCAATATACTTTTATTAGCATTTTTACCATCACTTTCTTAAGACAATGAACAAAACAGCACATTGAATTATGATTTGTCTAACATTTGACAATTTCTAAGGTTAAAAAAAGCCCAAACTTTAAATGTTAAACTTTAAAAGTTGACTCTCCCAAGCTGCTATAACCTGACTACAGCACACTCTTGCTGAAAGTAATCAATTGATCAATACATCAGCAGTGAAAGTAAAGTCAACATGGAAAGGCAAAAAAATGCTGGTAAACAAACAACTATCAAGGGTAGTGAAGTGAGAGGACACATCATTTACTCTACTAGTGATACATTGTTTGATAACATTATTTAAGGGCATTAATTTGGATATTTTTGGAAGCAACACTCTAAAGTTTACAAACTTACATTATTTCATTAGAGTCTCAAAAACTTTTTCTGAAGTAAATACTATAGTTATTATCTCCATTTTACAGAGGGTACTGAAATTCAACGTGATAAAGGTCCTTGACTATACTCATATTTTAGAAAGTGTGAGAAGAAGAATTGGAATCCAAATCCACTATATTACACAAATATTCAATTCCCTTCTCTTTGAGAAGGGATTGATTCAAATGTTTGTTAGTTGTTCTTTTGTTGTTGCTGAAAAATCACATTTGTCTTTATTTGTAAAAACAAAATTTTATTGGTGTATTGTTTTTAATTCACCATAGTTTTACCCAATATCCCTTTCTCACCACCAACCAGAGAATCATATAAAATCATATACCACTGGACTATGTAAAACCATATGCAAAAAACTATTTTTAAAAGATGAAAAGGTAAAAATAAGAAATCAGCATAATTGATCAATATATAAAAATTCTTTTTTTTTTAGGTTTTTGCTAGGCAAATGGGGTTAAGTGGCTTGCCCAAGGCCACACAGCTAGGTAATTATTAAGTGTCTGAGACCAGATTTGAACCCAGGTACTCCTGACTCCAGGGCCAGTGCTTTATCCACTACGCCACCTAGCCGCCCCAATATATAAAAATTCTTAAAATATAAATATAAATAATACACAACATGTGTGTAGACTTCTTTCTTTCAGGACAGGCTTGTTAACAACTTTATAATTTTTCTTCACCTTTTCTACCATTAATATTGTTGTAATTGTTTTCTTGACTTATTTAACTCTCTATTTACCTATAGGTCTTTCCATCATTTCTTACAGTAATATTTCATTCTTGATATAATATTTCATTTCATTCAGGTACACAATTTGATTAGACATTCTTCAAGTGATGAGCTTCTACTTTGTGTCCAATTCTTTGATATCACAAAGAGGACTGCTGTAAATATTTTGGGACTTCCTTATCAATAGTCTACTTGGGGTATAAGCCTAGTAGTGGAGTCTCTGGGTCAAAAGTAAAAATAGGTATCAACTATAGCAAGGCAAGATTTGATTACTTACCCCCTTGAAGAAGGATGAGCCAATGCCTCAGTAGAGGCCTCTAAATAGATAATGATTTGGAATCATCTCTCCTGATGAATTCTCCAGGAAGGAGTTTCATCAAGTAGTTCAGAAAATACCAAGAGCATGTTGGTAGAGTGAGATCTTTGGTTTCAAATTTCTGGACAGATTGCATGCAGAAGACTTATGACCTCTTAGTCATTTTACTAAGACTCTTATATATGATGAAGAATTTTAATTGTGACAGAAGTACCTATGATGTGGCCATCATATCTCTGAAGTTACCCCTGGGCATTGTCACTACCCCTCATCAGAAGAACCTAATGACTGTACCAAAGAGGTCATCATGTGTCCTATGGCTTTGATGTTCCTAGAGCTGTTGTGGGTCATTGTCATGCCATCTTACATTAGGAGGCCCACCTTAAACTTCCCACCTTAAACTGCAAAGATTTGACATCATTAACCATATGAACCACTGAAGACTTGGTCCTGGTCCTTTTGAAGATGAAAAAGACCTAGGATTTCTTTCAGTTGTTCTCCTTCACATTTTTATTTGGTTTAATTTTGCTAATTTTTTAACTTACTATTTTTCCCTTACTATTGTCAGCAAACATTAACAATCTAGGTCCTCTAGAACTGAATGATCAAACTTGCAACAGTTTACATCAGGGTTTACAACAGGGTTTACATCTAGAGTGGCTTGAATCAGATTAAAATGCAATTTCTATCTGACTTTAATGTGTAATGTATTAACAACAAAAGAAACAAATCAACATATATGATTCTTATATAATTTACGTAGTTTAGTGGTCCCTATTTCTATTTGAGTTTGGCACTACTTTTCTAGAAAAAGACTTTGCCAACTGGAGAATTTTTTAATTATTTAATTATTTAAGTCCAATGTTTTCTCCTTCTCCTTTCCCTCTTTGCATCCATTGGGTGGTGCTCAGTGTCAGTCTCTTCATTTTCCATGTAAGGCTGGAACAGGCTTGGACATTCTTTTCTGGTAACCACACTGGTTTTTCCACTCCTTCTGGAAAGAACATAAGCATAACCTTGTCCCCAGGTTAGTAAAGGATCAGGGCCACTCCATCTTTTAGTCAAGGGATCCTTCCCTAAGTGTGCCTTTTTTATTCTTTTTTCTCCTTTTCGGAACTGTTTCTCTGCTGGTGTATTCCCATCCTCATCCACTGTTAAAAAATTAATAGTATATAACAACAAATCTAATCTTCTTCTAGCTGATGCAGTCTTCCCTGTATATTCCCCCTTTTTTTGTAAATCCAAGAAATATTTGATATAACTGTTCTTGCAGTCTATGATAGCTTGCCCCATAAGATTATAAGGAATTTCTGTGGTATGGTGAATACCAAACTGCTGATAAAACTTTGCAACACTAGTACTAGTATAACCCGGCGCATTATCTGTTTTCAGTTGTTTAGGTATGCAGTTACAGATGTGCAGTATAGCATATGATCAATGACATGTTTGCTGTCTTTCCAGTCTGCAAAGTTGCTATAGTGTATGAGGAACAGGTTTCTACAGTAACATGAACATATTGAAGTTTCTTAAAAGAAAGGACATTTGTGACATCCATCTGCCATATCTTGTTAGGGTAAGATCTTGTGGACTCTTAGCTGTGGGTGTAGGATTGGGAATATGAGAAATGCATTTTAGGCAAGACTTAACTATCTGCCAAGCTTGTTCATATGTAATGTGAAACTGTTTATGAAGCATCAAAGCAGATTGGTGAAAAATATTTTGAGATTCTTTTACTGCTTGTATTCCTAAAAGCAAAAGAGTAGGGTAAATTTGAGTTGTCAGTTGTTCAGCTATTTCACTTCCATAATGAAGTGGACCTGGTAAGGATGTATGGAAATAAATATGTGAAATGTAGGAAGGATGTCTTTTTTCCCTTATTATTTGTTGTAACTGAGTGAATAATTGATATAATTCTGTATAATTTGTAATGCTGATGTGAGTGGTTTCTATGTGTTGTGTCAAATAAAAACAGTACTTGCCATCAGTGAAAATGTTGAGAGATTGTAGTTGTTCTTGGAAAAGAGAAATAAGGCCAAAGAACTCATTTTTCTGTGTAGATGTAAGGGGTGTATTAATGATTCTTTTTGTTTTGGGAGGTATAAAATATGTAGCTATTCCTTTATCAGTGGCATCAGTAAAGGCATTTACTGCATTTTCACTTGGTGTCAATGAATTCCTTTTTGGTAGAATTCATTGTTGAGTAGAAAGAAATTGTAAAATAGGATATTTGTTACAATTATTCATAGGCCCTTGATATATGGTCAGAATGATTTGCCAAAGGGAATCATTTTGTATAAGCATCTGTATTTGGTCTTTGGTATATGGCTGATAAATACAGGATGATGTTACCTGACAATAGTTTCAGCCTTTGTATAGATTTATAAATTAGTTGTGCCACCATCTGTGTATAAGTCATCAGTGTCTTAGAAAACTGATGAGGAAGATAAAACCACTCTGTTATATGTTGTTGCTGATGAATAGCTCCAAAAGTGGGGGGGTCCCTATAATTGTAATTTCCAAAGGCAGTTTCTCATCTATTCTTGTTAAATGACAATTATTAATTGCATGTTCTACTAACTGGAGTTGTTTTTCTGCCTCTAATATTAACTCTCAAGGTGAGTTAAGTGAAGGGTCTCCCCTAAGAATAGAAAATAGATCCAATTATGAACAAATTAGATAATTTTAAAATAAATTTTAAATAATTTCTTATATTGGTCATTGGTTTACTTCTTTGTTAAGTCTCCTCATTGTATATTTAAAAATATTTACTTACTATCTAGCAAAATGATTAAACTCCCTACTTGTACTTAGCTTTCTTTTTAGTTCTCAAACTTTGAGCTTTAGTTATGAGATGACTAAGATGCCACTTTTATGAGCTTCATTTTAATTTTCTAAAATTTTATTATGAGATGATATTTAAGCAGTACATTTAATCATGACAATGATTTGATTTGGTGACTTCTTTCTGTGACAACAATTCATTGATATAATTCTTAATATAAAGTAATTTCTTTTCTTTTTTTATCCATCAAATTTATCGCTTCACCAATCAAGGAAATTACTCCAAAAATACATTAAATTATTTGTGATTTAATTTGGTGACTTCTTTCCTGTGACAACAGTTCATTGATATAACTCTTAATATAAAGTAATTTCTCCTCTTTTTTTTAATCCATCAAATTTACCCCCACCCCAATCAAGGAAAGTACTCCAAAAATACATTACATTATTTGTGTTTGGTCTAAAGAAATTATAGAATAGACATGCATTTTAAAAGGAATGTCAATGCCAGGCTGTGGAATACAATGGGAGAAATTAGGCCAGAGGGACCAGGATCAGACCTGAACTGGCCCATCAGTGCTATATAATAATCTATCTTGGATTAATTCAAACCAAGACAAGAAAACACAATGATAGAGAAGAATACATAGGCAGAGTTCAGGATTCAAGTCAAGCACGAAAAAAAAATTGATATGGAAGGAGTTCATAAGGGTGAAGAGCAACATGTCAAGATCCAAGCTATGTAGGCATGTTCATACAATAGCATGATTTAAAGTCATATGAGAAAAGGACATGGGCTAACAGCTCTGTGCACCAATGTGAAACAACCTTCATTCTATGGGCAGAAAGGGGTTAATAAGTATGGGCAGTTTGCTGAGTAAGGTAGTATTTTGAAAGTTAGTGGTTGTGATAAAAAGCTAGAATCTCCAGTGAATCTTCATAGATCCAATGAAGATATATTTGTAAAAGAAAAATTAAGATTATTTTTCTTTAAATACTATTTAGGGAAAATGGCAAAATTCACAAAAATGTGAAAATTCAGAATTTTGGTTGCAGAATTTTGTCATGTACTAATCTTTAGATTACATTAGGCAAATCACCTTTTCCTTGACTTGTTCAATGTCACATGAGTAATAAGTGAAAGGCAGGATTTTACTGCACAGACCTACTCTTTCCAATGCACTACAGTGTCAACCACAGATCATTGAAAAAATGATGTCATCATTCCAGCACTCAAAAATAAAAAGCATTGGGGCACTCAACCTGGCTTGTGTTGCTTGGATCTGGTGATGGGGACTAAAGATAGATCAATCCGCTCTGATCCAGGACAGGTTTTCTAGCATTTCTTCCTCCCCACCTTACCAGAGTTGAAGCAGGTGGTTTAAGAGAAAAGATGTTCAGCAGCTAGTGTCAGGGAGCAAAGTCTAAGACACCAATAGAAAAAGTTCCCACAAAAATTAGAGGCAGCCAGGTCTTTCAAAAGGTCACCAGGTGGAGCAGTGGTTAAAAGGCCTGAAGTCAGAAAGACCTGAGGTCCAATCTGACTTGAGATCTTACTAGCTGAGTCAACCTGGGCAAGTCACCACTTTTCTTCAACTCTAACAGTCACTACCTTGCAGAAAAGGAGTGAGGACAAAGGAGAGAGCATTTGTACAGTGCTTAATGAATGGTTCTTATCCCCTCACAAAGCACCAGGGATGTCTCCTGGCAGAGCCTCCATTCCCCCCGCCCCAACAGAGCAGAAGACAGCAGCCCCAGGCAGTGCTGGAGGCCTGGGCTCTAGGTGCCAGTGTTCGCATGGGTGGCTCTCCTATGTGGGTTCTACATTTATCCACTCTTTCCTCTGATTATATGTGATTTGAATGAGAATGGGACTCAAGTTTATGGAGGGAAAATGTTTTGTTCTGCTTTTTTTTTTTACTTTGCTACCTCATTCAAGTATTTTGTTGTGGTTGTTGTTGTTCAGTCATTTTCAGTAGTGTTTTACTATTCATAACCTCTATTTGGGGTTTTATTGGCAAAAATAATAGAGTGGTTTGCCTTTTCCTTCTCCAGTTCATTTAACAGATGAGGAAACTGAGCCAAACAAGTTTAAGTGACTTGCCCAGGGTCACACAGTTAGTGTCTTATTGTCAGAGAGATTGGTGTCACCAAATTTAAGACTCAGTGTTGGTGAAAGTGAATGAATTCACATTCAGGGATTTTTAGCTGCTTAGGATTTATTATAGACCTACAAAATAAAACCTTTTCTCCTCTTGGTCAAGCAGTAGGCACTTTGAGGACAGAAGTGAATAACAAAAGGCTAGGAAAGGTTTGTCTTAGGAGACAGAGAGAATGAAAGACAGAGAGAGAGAGAGACAGAGAGAGAGACAGAGACAGAAAGACAGAGAGATAGAAACAGAGTCAGGCAGGGAGAGCTGGTTGGGCCAAGGGCCTGTGGGCAGTGGCCAGGAGGGGAGTTTAGATCAGGTGTTTTGTCTTGCCATTCTCTGGAAATTGAAGGGTCTGTAGACTGAGGGCAAAGGGGGAAGCTCATCTGATCCTGATTTACATGACTGGAACCAGGTAAAAGGTTGGAAGCTAGGAGTTGGGAATGAAGAGATAATACAAATTTTACATTTAACAATGGGAACAATGGAGTCAATTTACATCACAGGAGCTGATAACATTTTACAAAAGTTAACAGCATGAAGGATTACAAAATGTGTTTCTAATCACAAATTTTCTATATTCATAATTCCCTGAATTAGTGTGACATTGGATTTGAACTCATCAAGAGAGGTCTTCGGACTTCAGGCCCCACATTCTATCCATTGTGCCACCTGGCTGCTCTTCAAGGTCTTTGAACCAATTGTTTCAGTTGAGTAGGAAAAAACAAATGATAGTGCAAAGAAAGTTCATACACCAGGATTCTAAGGGATATGAGCCCATGGAGGACCTTGGCCCGGTGTAGTTAGATATTCTGGAGATGCACTTTAGAGAAGTGGATGCCTCAGGTACTATGATATCAGTATTAAAATGATCCTATTCTTTCCCCAATGTAATTTTGAGATCATATCTCTTAAATCAAACATTTTTCTCTCCTACAATTAGGTCTGTTTGAAAAATATGTTTGTTTTTAGTCAGTTCCTAGGCAAAACTGTGAACTTATGAATTAGGGTAGGCCTACCAGTAGTTACCCTCTTTATAATGCTTTTGGCCCTTCCCTGTCTTTTGCCTGCTCCCCCCCTCCCAGGGCCTGCCACTTGCTCTTTTCCTATCAAATCATATGTATAAATAGATGATCAGATAAGGAGTGGGACAGGGGAAGGAGGATAAAGGTAAAAGATGGAATAAGCAGTTATTAAGTACATATTATATATCATTAAATATTTTATCATTTGATGCTCACCAAAACTCTGGGAGATTGTTACCCTCATTTTATGGTAGAGGACACTAAGGCAGAAAGAGGTTAAGTGACTTTCCCAGGATCACACAGACAAAAAAGTATCTGGTATTGGATTTGAGCTCAGATTCTCCTTTCTCCAGGCCCTGTACTCTGATCTATTACACCATATAACTGGTTGTTGAAAAAAGATCTGAAATACATTTGTATATAACCAGTAAATCATTAATGTTAGCTTCAAATATTACTTTTCTCAGGAATTACATTGTATTTTAGTCTAATTACATGTTGTCAGAACTGTAAAGGACCCAGGCATCATATAGACAAAGGCCCAGAGCGCAGAATTAGTAAGCAGCTGAGCCAAGACTAGAAACCTGGTTGTATGATTCCTCATCCAATGGATTTTTTCAATACAATTTGCTTTTCCCCAAGGTCCAAGTTTTAGGCATCACAAAGGAGATCAATTGTGTGCCTTTCTAAGGCCATTAAAAACAGGTTTGCTCATATGTGAGGCCAACTTTCCCTTTTTGCTCCTGTCAATGACTATTGCAACTTACCATTTCAGTTTTATGATTACAAAACAGATGATCAATGGACAAATCAGGGATATTATCAGGTGTTCAACTGAATTCAATGATGAGTAATTGGAAATGGCTGGAAAACACAAGGTATAACCATAATTGCCAATACATAGAGTTTATTTTGTTTCCTATTTTTTTTATCACTAAACAATTAATTAAGCAAACTTTTATTGAAGCATTAAGTTTTGTGGTACAGATTTTAAAAATATATTTTAACTGATTAAAGTCCAACACCATGAAGAGAGAAATTATGACACCAAAACTTCCCCTCTTCTGATCACACTAGATTAATTTAGATGAATATCCATTCAACAGCTTTCACTTTTCTATCAGAGACTTATGTTTTCATATTTATATAAATCTGTGCACATTTTTTCAACTAGTTAGAAAGGGATCTTCAATATACTTTTTTAAAATCAGACCTCAAGTCAACAAATGTCATTATCAAATCTCTTGGGACACTGTTCAAGAACAAAATCTACTTGAATTATTGGTCCTCAAAAATATCAAGCACCAAAAAAGTAGCAGGTGCAACATTACTTACAAATTACAGAATCAAATTGACCAAGTTGGTAGAATGCTTCTTCAATGAAGCCTTTGAGTCAACAACATGCTTAAAATAAAAGTCAAAACAGTGTTCCAACCACTTGATTACTAACCAAGTAGATTTTTTTAAAGTTTAGAAACACTAAAAAACTAAAAAAAAGTGTTTCATTTATAAATACGGAAGGAACAAAACACCACTGCATCAATCCAGAAAGAGTCAAAACAAAATTGCGAGGACAAGAGGAAAATAACAAATTTAAGTTAATTTTGCTGGTCTCACACAGCTGTTAAAATCCCAGTTATTTGCTGAAAATGCCAACTCTTGAAAGCCTGCATCTACATAAGTCATCCATTAAGTGACCGTTTTTGAACATGCCTTGTTTTTATGAATAGCATTTTACTTCACTGTCTGTCCAGTTAACCTAGACAGTTCTCACTTTGTGCAGTCATTCACTTGATGCCATCAAATCATGGTTAAAGGAATCACCACATTAATTAAGAGGAACAACAGATGAAGTCACAACACTATCAAATACAGCATAATAGTCTCATGCACCACAATATCACAGGACTTTCAGTCACAAGATAAAAAGGCATATCAATTCTGCTTGGAACAACAAAATTAGGTTAACAGTATATTGTTTACTCACAATTGGGTTGAAATGGCTGCTAAGGAAAAAGTTATGGTGAATGATCCAAGCTGACTGGCAAATCTAGTCTGGTAAATTCCATATCTTGACACTAAATCTCCCTATTAATTTGTTAACTTAAAAAAAATTAAGTATTTGAAGGTCCATGGCTATATGTTTGGTGCTCTATTAACTGTGGAGTATGGAAATGGCATAATTAGAGCCTTCATAACTGTCAAAGCACTCTAATCTTAACCAACACATACTGGAGAAAGTCTTGGTGCCCCACCCCCCTACCCTTGCCAATCATACATGAAAAAGGCCACCAAACCCACCTTGACTTGAATTAAGATCTGAACCAAGGTTTTTTCCCCTCCAAAGGTGAAAGGCTAATAATGTTAAACTCAGTGTAACAGTATATTGCTCATTTTATAAAGGGAGAGGGGGAAATCACTGAGCTTAAAGAACTAAAGATACAGGGAGCAAAAGTAATTTTTAATATTCAAAATTTATATAAGTAAGCAAAATCATCAGCTGTAGTAATCATTAATTTTCTTAAGAAGGTAAAATTTCTAACTCCTCAAGTGCAAAGAAACATTGTGTTTAAGTAGGAATTAGTTTCATTAGAATTAATAGAGAAAAATGTGGTCTAGAAAATTGGGAAGAAACTGCCCATAAAAAATATCTGGCAGCAATTTAACAGAACAGTTCCAGATGATTTAGGCTGAGGCCAACACCTAATGAGGATGAAAGCTTTGTCTGTGGGGAATTTTTGGTGATACTTGGAGAAAAATTACACTGTGCGTAATCCTAATTGAATTGTTTTTACAAGGTTTGTAAAGTCTCATACAGTAAAAGTTTTTCTCTACATGCACTTCAAGTTCACAGCAAGAGTGGCATAGAATACCTAAACACAGAAGAGAGCAGTCATGCAAGATATCTAACTCCTTGATATAATAATGCATACAATTCAAAATGATTATACTATGATTACATCTAGGGCTTTCCGCCTACATGGTGGTGGGTATGGGAAGCATGGCCCCCTGTATCATTAACTAGAAAGCTGTCACCACCTTCTATTTGTGTTCTCTTTTTGCATTTTTTCTTCATTTTTCTTAATCAACTCTGCTGTTGCTGCTGATTCTTAGCAAAACTGGTAAAAACGAAATTGTAATCATTGAACTGGGCAATCTGGCCATCGAGACGTTTAAACCCTTCAGTCTTTTGGGCCGAAGAAAACACTGTGGGACATTTAGAACTCTGATTTACAAAGAGGGTGGTCACAAATTTTCCAGGCTTGAAAACTTCCACTACTTTCCTGATCAGGTCATCGTAAGAGGTCTGACCTATGTTAGTTTCGAAGCTAACATAAGAAAATTCTGGTTCTGGAGTGATGTGAATAGTTCAATAAGTTCCATCCGATTTCATTCCATTCATTGAATAACCACAAGGATTGAACATTGTAGCATCAATGACAGAACCTGGTATCAGGTCACGAATTCCACTCACACGAGTGACATCATTTGCAGTAACACCATCTTTCATGTAGAACTGGTCCATAACTGCTGGATCAAGCTCACTCATCAGAATTTCCAGTGTCTGATCTGGCTGATTAATAACCCGACTCTCTGGAAAATCCAGAGTGTACAAGTACCAGCAATCAGAATTCATATGCCCCATACAATATGCTGCTGCATTTGGGAAAATATCATTAAGGAATTCTACTTCTTCCTGGAAATTCCTGTGTGGGTACTCCTGGTGGGAGTGAAATGAAATGAAATTCTTACGAGAATAAAAGAAGCTTTGAATCGAGTCAAACCCACTGTACTCCCTAGCAAGCTCCAACAGGGGGACCAGTGCTTGCAGTAAGAGGGTGGTACCGCGTGTCTTCAAAATGAAACGTCTCTTGGAGACAAGCATGCTACTCTCACTGAGTACATAAGCTTCCTGCTTGTCAGTTTTTGTCACACTTATGATTAAACAATGCACATTCTCCAAAAGTTTGTCCCACTCAAACCTTGCGATGGTGCGGAGATCCCCAGATCCTTTGCTCTCCTCTGGCTGCTGCCGGGAGAACCAAACCTCCAGCAGCTTCTCGGTCCCTTCGAAGAAGTGTGCAGCTTCCATCACCGTGAGACAAGCGAACAACCACAGAAAATCAACTAAATTAAATCTCTTCTCCCGCCGCCACCACCTCCGCCGCTGCGGGTTGTTCCTGCTACTTCTTTAAAGTTCAGGAGGTGTTTTTTTTTTGTCTTTTTTCTTTTTTGAGTGCGTGTGGTTCTTTTTATTTTTTTTGCTTGTTATAATTTTATATTAACTTTTTTAAAAAAAAGATTAATAAAATTTTTCCCGGCTTTTTTTTTTCCTCTCGTGCCAAAGTTGAACGTGAGTCTGTGTTGGAAATAGAGGCAGATGCTGTTCAGTCTCTTTTACTCCGCTGGTTCCCGTTACAGAGAAGAGCATAGAGCGAGCGCTAGCTAATGTCGCCGGCTATACTGGGTAAGCCTGTTTCCTATTTCAACTTTGTGCTCTGCTTTGGTCAATCAGAGGAAAACTTTCCCGTGGGTCAAGTTTTGGTGTCCCTTAGGATATGCATTTTGCAACACATTTTGAAAAAATTTTCATAATTTCACCATGAGCCAGAATGCAGTCATGTCTCTTGCTACACTATCTTCAGAGTTTGAGGCAATAAATAATGTGTATGTGTGTGTATGTGAATATACATGTTTATATATATGTATACCCATATATTATCTATACATATGTACATACATATATATTTTTTTATTTTTATTTTTTACAGAAAGAGAGACTCAACTTCATCCTCTGCAGTTCATTTCTCTTAGGAGGTGTCTTCTCTCCTTTGACACTATTACCTCTCTGGTGGAGGACCTCATCACCTCAATTTTGGATTATTGCAATCATCTACTGCTGAGTTTCCTCATACAAAGTTTCACTCTACTCCAATCTACCTACCATTCATCTGCTAAAGGATCTTCCTAAAGTACAAAACTGACTACATCACCAACATATAAAATAAACTCTAGTGGCTCCCCTATTACCTCCAGAGTAAGGTATAAATTTTTTTTATTTAAATTTCTTCACAAATTTACTCCTTGCTATTTTAAAATTTTTTCTTCCACTTTGTTCCCTTTCATGTAATACATTATTTGGGATCACCGACTCTCTTGCTAGCCCTCACACATGATATTCCTGACTCATGTCTTTTCACTGGCTGCCCCAGGTCTGGATGCTCTCCCTGCTTGTCTCCCACTCCAAGATTCATCTCAAATCTTATGTCTACAAGAGGCATTTTTCCATATCCCCTTTCCCAATAACAACCCTCTCAAATTATGCTCCCTATCACCAGATGCTCTAAGTATTTTCTTATTTTTATACATATGACTCAGTTATTTATGTTTGAGAAATGAGGCCTTTATTAGAGAAACCTGCTTCAAAATGTTTTTTCAGTTTCTATTGCGAACTGTATTTCCCTTGATCATATTTCTTCTCCACCAAACCCATTTATTCTTTTTCTCTTCTTTATCCTGCCCCTTCTCAAAAGTATTTTATTCCTAACTACACTCTTGCCCTATATGCCCACTCCTCTATCACTCCCACCCCTAAATTTATATCTTCCCCTCCTATTTTCCTGTAGGATAAATTAGATTTCTATACCCAACATATGTTTATTATTCCCTCTTTGAGCCAATTTTGATGAAAATAAGCCTCACTAACTGTTCCCTCTCATCTCCCCCCCTTCCCCTTCTGTAAGTTTTTTCTTGCCTCTTTTATGTGAGATAATATATACCACTCTACCTCTCCCTTTCCCTTACTTTCAAGCATATTTCTCTCTCATGCTTTAATTTAATATTTTAGCTATCATCCCTTCATATTCAACTCACACCTGTGGTCTCTATCTATACATACTACTTCTAACTGCTGTAATAATGAGAAAGTATTCACGAGTTAAAAGTAATCAGCTTCCCATGTTATAATGTAAACAGCTAACCTTATTAAGCTTTTTATGACTTTCTTTTCCTGTTTACCTTTTAATGCTTCTCTTCAGTCTTACATTTGATAGTCAAATTTTCTATTTAGTTCAGGTCTTTTCATCAAGAATGATTGAAAGTCCTCTATTTAATTCAATAAACATTTTTCCTCTGATGTATAACACTCAGTTTTGCTGGGGAGGTGATTACTGGTTGTAATCTTAGTTCCTTTCTCCTCTTGAATATAATATCCTAAGCTCTTTGATTCTTTAATGTAGAAGCTGCTAAACCATTTAAATAAATTATTCCGTCTATGACTATTATTCTTGTATTGTTTCTTACTGGCTACTTGCAATATGTTCTCCTTAACCTGAGAGCTCTAGTATTTGTCTATAATATTCCTGGGAGTTTTTATTTTGGCATCTCTTTTAGGAAGTGAACTGTGAATATTTTCAATTTCTGTTTGACCCTTTGGTTCTAGAATATCGGGGCAGATTTCCTTGATAATTTCTTGAAAGATGATGTCTCTTTCTGTTCAAGGCTCTCAGACACTCCAATAATTTTTAAATGATTTCTTGTATCTGTTTGCCAGGTCAGTTATTTTTTCAAAGAGATAATTTACGTTGTCTTCTATTTTTTGTTTTTTTGGTTTTGTTTTGTTGTTTTTTGATTTTTCATAGTCATTAGCTTTCATTTGATTGGAGCACAGCTGCTTCCAGAGTTCTCAGCCCAACAGACGGTAAGGGGGTAAACAACTGGTCATAACTGGTCATTACAGTTCTAATTTTTAAGGAATTATTTTTTTCAGTGAGTATTTGAACCTCCTCTTCAATTTAACCAGTTCTACTTTTTAAGGATTTTTTTCTTCATTGAATTTTGTGCCTCTTTTTCCATTCAGCCAATTCTTTTTAAGGCATTCTTCTCATTAGGCTTTTTTTTTTGGGGGGGGAACCTTTTTTTTTGGTCATTTGGCTTTTTTTTAAGGTGTTATTTCCTTCAGTATTGTTCTTTCTCCTTTACCAAGCTGTTTTCTCTTTCTACAAGATTTTTCACACTACTCTTATTTCTCTTCTCAACTTGATTTTCAAAATCCTTTTGAGTTCTTCCATGGCCTGATTCATATTTCTCCTAGAGGCCTTGGATATACAAGCTTTGACTTTGTTTTCTTAATCTGAGTATATGTTTTCATCTTCCTTATCCCATAGTAATTTTTTATGGTCACAATTGTTTTCTGTTGTTTGCTCAATTTTCCAGCTTCTTGAATTTTAATTCTTTGTTAAAATGAGGACTTGCTTCTAGGCTGGGGGGGGGGGGGGTGCACTTTCTCAAGCTTCAGGGATTTTATATAGGTTTTGTTTTGTTTTGTTTTGCAAGGCAATGAATGGATTTAAGTGGCTTGCCCAAGGCCACACAGCTAGGTAATTATTAAGTGTCTGAGGTCGGATTTGAACCCAGGTACTCCTGACTCCAGGGCCGGTGCTGCGCCACCTAGCCACCCCAGTTTTTTTTTTCAAAGACACATCTAGGGACCTGTAAATTTTCAGTTCATCCAAATATAATCTGAGGAAAAGTGTGCTTCCTACTTTCTTGGCCTGTGCTCTAATCTGTGGGTGACCACAAGTGCTCTTTACTATGAGGAGTGTCCCTAATTCACTGGGACCTCAAACTTGGGTGTCCCAGGGCTCCCCCTTGCTAGGTGGTATAGTACATAGAGCACTGACCTTATCAGAAGGACTGGAGTTCTAATCTGATCTCAGATGCTTGACACTAATTAGCTTGGCACCTTGGGAAAGTCATTTAACCCGGACTGCCCTGGAATCCAGGAGGCAGTCCTGATGTCCTGATCATATCTGGTTACTGGACCCAGATGGCTCTGGAGGGGGAAGTGAGGCTGGTGACTTAGTACAGAACACTCTCACTCAAATCCAATGCATGGTACTTGGGATGTCATCACCTCCCTGATGTCATAGTCTTCTCTAAGAATGAAAGTCAAACATTATTGCCTTAAGACTACCACCCAAGACTGTGACCTAAATCCGAGTGTGAGCACAGTAACAGAGTCCTGACTCATGCTAGTAAAAGACCCTTGTAATGCCCAATTATGACCAGTTGTTCACCCCCTCTGTGGGCTGAGAGCTCTGGAAGCAGCTGCTACTACTGCTGAGACAGTGGCTCCCAAGACTACTCTTGGCTGTACTCCATTTTCATCCAGTTGTGACAGACCTTTTATACTGACTCTTCTTAAGTTGTTTCTAGGTGGAAAATTATCTCACCCAATCCTTTTGTGCTTCTGCTTCTCTAGGAATTATTTTATGTCATTATTTAAAGCTTTTTGGAAAATTTTTATGGAAAGTTCAGCTGAATCCCTGCCTTTTCTCCACCATCTTTGCTCTGCCTCATCTTCTATAAGCAAAATTGGTTGTGTTATCTCCCCAATTTGAATATAATATCTTTGATGACAGGGATCACATTTTTCCTTTATAAATATTTGTACATTGAATGACTGACTTCATGAATGGGATAATTTTGCTTAGAGCCAGATTTAATTTCACTTGATTATCATTAGTGAAAGAGAAGAGAATTAGCATAAGTAATACAAAAGTCATGAGAACTTTATTTTCTAAAGTAGTCAGAGAAATATAGTTGCTCAAAAATAGGTTCATATTGAGTTTTGGCTGCAAGTATCCTTCGGAATTATTGAATCTAACTTGCTCATTTTTATAGATCAGAAAACTGAGGTATGGAGACATGGAATGCTCTGTATGAGGTTGCATAGGTTGGAAGCAATAGAATCATTATTGAAACATAAGCTCTTTTGACTCTTAAGTTTAGGGTTTGATCATTAGTTAATTCATTGCAACTCTTATACCTGATGGGTGATATGAAGGTCTACATATATACATACTCCTTGTATGCAGCAGAATTACATATATGCCCCACACTATGGCCACCAGCTTAAGTCACAAGTCTTGCAATGATATCTCCAGAACTTGGTCCAGTGACTGACACATAAGTTTCTTCATGAATGCTTTTCAGTTGATTGACTGACTTGCAGCAGAACAACTCGTTAGATGGAGAAAAATAGCATCCCCATTAATTCCACATCCATTACAAATGGATACCAAACACTCTCTCTGTGTCTCTCTTTTTTCTTCCTTTTTCTAAATTCTAGTGTCTATTCTTTGTCTAAAGTGGCAGATATGTGCAGGAGAGGGGGGGTAGAAAAAATTAGTAATGATTTAAGATATTTTCCTTTTCCTTCAAAGGGCTTAGCCCAGTGCCTGACAGATAGAAGGTATTTCATAAATATTTATTCTTACCTACTTCCCATCTCAGACTTTACTGAAGATACTCTAGAGTATGAACAATCATGAGCTGATAAGTAATAACCTTCCAACTTACACTGGCTCATTCTTCTTAGATTAGCAAAAAGAAAGAGAGTTTGCATGATCAAGTTGCTATCCAGTAACTTAACAAATTATATTATTTTCTATTGTTGACATATAGTCAGAATGAATTTAAAAACTTCACTGCAGTGATTCATTTTGTCTAGCTAAGTTTTCTTCATTTTTATGTTTTCCTTTTTAAATCTCAATGTTGATATTATTTTGTTTTGTTTTGAGATAGGGTGTTCCTGTTTGGTCCAGGCTGAAAGAGTAGCATCACCCACCTCCACTGTTGATCAGAAGAGAAGCTTTGATCCACTCCATTTCCACCTTGGGCTGGATAGCCCCTCTTTAAGGCAGTCTAATGGGATCATCATATAGGTGTAAACACAGATACTCAAATTAGCTTTAATATTATTGCCATTCAGAATTTCAGAGCTCTAGGAATCTACTGACTTCAGCCATTCAGTTTCAGAAATTATTGGCATGCATTGCTATGCCTGGTCTCAAATAAAAAAGAGTTTTTAAGAACATAACCATTTTATATTTATCTTTTTAATTGCCTTACATCCTTCTTGAATTTCTTAAAAAAGAGATTGATGAGCATCATTCAGGACTCCCAGCTATTACCAAAATTTATAAGTATAAAGTATTTATTACTACACCAAAAATGTTCTCCAACTACTACTCACATGGCAGTGTTTGAGGTCTTAGGTCTGCATTTTATAAATTTTCTGCCTCATCCCAAACTTTGATACTTCTTATTTTTGTATTGGCATGTCTAGTTGTAGCAATCTTTCTGTTTATCTGATTTTCTGTATCTAACATGTCCTGCCTTAAATAAACAGATAACCAACCTTGCTAGAATTTCATATAAAGGGATATCTATTTATAGCAGTATTTTTGTAGTGGCTAAAAACTAGAAACTAAGAGGATGTTCAACTGAGGAATGGCTCAAGATGTTGTGGCAGATAAATTTGATAGAATATTTTTGTGCTAAAAGAAACTAGCAAATAGATTATTTCAAAGAGACAAGGAAAGACTATTGAATTGATACAAAATAGGACCAGAAGAAAATTTATATTATGACATCAGTAACATAAAAATAATCTCGAGTGTTTTTATAAACTGATAAAGAATCAGATACTCATTAGAAAAGAAAAATAAAGTGAAAAATAGCATGCTTCAGTCTGTATTCAAGCAAGCAAGTTCCTTCTCTGGGTGCAGATAACAGTTTTTGGCATGAATCCTTTGGGATTGTCTTAGATGTATTATATTGCTGAGAAGAGCCAAGTCATTACAACAAATTCTTTTCCATACAGTATTGCTGTAGCTGTATGCCATGTTCCTGGTTCTTCTAACTTCACTTGGTAACACAGGAACATCCTTTCTTAATTCAGATTGGGCTTATTCTGCAATTTATAGTCTTACAGAGGGCATGCCTGGGGAGTTGACTATAATATGGAAAGGTTCATTGATTTGCTCAGGGTTGTCTAGCCTGTACATGGCAGAAATGGGGCTCAAACCTTGATCTTCCCTACTCCAAAAGCAATACTCCATCAAATATAGCACTCTGCAATAAAAAATTGTTAATAAGGCTAAACTGGAGAGATACTACTTTTGGAAGAGTTTTCCTGAAATGAAAATTAAATGTAATTCAGAGACTTTGTGATTTTTGCAATTATGAAAAATGGCCCTGAACCCATTCTTTAATTAATTAGCAGATAACTCTTACAAGAAGAGCTATAAATATCTATGAATGACTTTTAAGTCTTATAATGATATAGTATTTCACATATATTTGTATGTATGTATATATATATACACACATAGATATTTCATCTATACACATATTATTATTCAGTCATTTTCAGTCTTATCTGACTCTGTCTTATCTCACCCCCATTTGGGATATTCTTGATAAAGATAATGGAGTGGTTTTCCATTGCCTTCTCCAGTTCATTTTACAGATGCGAAAACTGAGGCAAGCAAGGTTAAGTAATTTGCCTGAGTCACATAGATAGTGTCAGAAGCCAGATTGGAACTGACAAAGAAATTTTCCTGACTCCAGACCCAGCACTCTATCCACTGTTCCTGTTACCTCCCCTCCCATGCATACAATGATATTTCATTTATCTGAAATTTTTGAAGCACAACCAACATACTAATTAAAATTTTACCATATTAGAATTTCCTTTTACTTACATTCTGATTCCTGAAGAAAAGGAATAAGTTTTTTTTCCTTACGTAGGGGGTGATCCATGACACAGGACACAGTCTGAAGTTTCAAGGACTTCACAGCCTCCTTCGAGATTTTAAACAATTTAGTGACATTGGCTATACCATCTAGGTTCAGTTCAGTGTATTCCTTAGGTAATTCCATAAGCAAGCTCTGGTTGGAAAAGGTAATGTTAGGGGCAGGTTTTCCTACAGCTGAACAAATCACTGTAAAGATTCTCTCAGTGGGTTGAAAATGGACTCCAATTCTTAATTCAGACAAATCTAAGTCAAACAAAAAGAAAATTCATAAATCATCCATAATTTGTATAGCATACAAATAATTTCAGTCTGGGTCTGTATTTCATTGGTTTAGCAAACTCCTAAGTAGTTTAGCATCTTAGAGTCTCAGAGCATTTCTTGGAGATACTGAGTGGATCAGCAAATTGACCAGTATGTGTCAGAGGCAGGTAAGAACTCAGATTTTCTGTCTCCTAGACCAGGCCTGGATCTATTATTATGCCTTCCATAGTGCTCCACCCCAAATTTTTGCTATGAAATTTTAAACATATTGATAAGTTTTCCTGGGTCACTGTAGCTACATATTCTGAGGTTCAGTGAACTTCTTTAAGAATACTTTCCTGGAATCTTTAAAGTGATTTCATGTGAGAGCATACTGTCCTTGACTTTGAATATTACAAAGGGAAAAGAAAGTACAACAGGTAAAGAAGCACCTAGGTATGTGGTGGTGGGGAAGCAAACAGCAGTTTTTGCTGTTGTTTAAAAATAAGAATCCACCTTTATTAAATACCTGCTAGGGTCTGAGCACTTTTGAAACTTCTGGCTACATTTTCTCAACAAGGAATATTCAGACTTCCTTCACCACTTATGACCACATAAATGTGTCCTGTGATAAAGGAGATAAAGCGTGGCATGATGAAAAGTTTAGATTAAACCATTTCTAAACTACCTTCAGTCTCCATATTCAATGACTATAGGCCCTGACCTTAAGGGTCAGTATAATAAAGTCTTAGATATAATGTCTGCTCCTCTTCCCCATCCCCTCTTCCTGCTTTTTAGACAACCTGACTCTTCTAGAAATCTTTATGGAACAAAGACAGTTTTCCATTTACCTTGTACACTGAAGCACATTTGTCCTTCACGAATACCGTTTGGAAAAACATTAAAGAGACATTTGTAACATGCATCATCCTCCAAGGTCACATTATATATAGTCATGCTGGATTTCAGTTCTGTAGTGAAGGAGTAGAACCGATCTTTGTATTGGGGGAGAATTCTTTTACCATACTGACTGCTGTAGGTGCCTATATTTTTTGGTGTAGACCCTTGGACCTTTTGCCAGGTAACCTGCAGAACCTCTTCTTGGGATGTCAAATGACATTTCAAGGTCACATTGTTCCCAAGGCAGGCTATATATGTGCTCTGTACTGTTGTTACAGATGTGGAATCTGAAAATAAATAAATAAATAACAATAAAGAGAAGGGAAAAAAGTCATAGAAACTGACAAATGTAAGCAGGTAAGATAGCCGAATAAACATGAAGGGGGTCACAGGACCAAAAAGATGGAGTACTAGACATCTTCTTTAATCCTCACAGCCTCTCAAACCTCTTCAGAAGAGAAAGCATGAACCTAAGATAAAACAACTCCAACTATCTCTGTGATCTAGGACACCTGTTGGAACCAAAAAATAAAACAAAAAAACTAATACTTCCCCAGCATGCCTTCTTCCATTACCAATCATACTCCCAGACTTGACCTGTCTTAGCTGACTCAAGAACATGAGCCCCCTCCCCCTCCATTCTCCTTTCCCTTTTTCTTTTTTTTTTAATTTTTATTTAAGACAATGGAGCTAAGTGACTTGCCCTAGGTCACACAGCTAAGCAATTATTAAGTGTCTGAGGTTGGATATGAACTCAGGTTCTCCTGACTCCAGGGCCAGTGCTCTATCCACTGTGCCACCTAGCTGCCCCATCCTCTCCCCCTCTTTCCAGTGGAGATCCAAGCTGCAAATTACAGAAGTCTGCTGAGGCCTGGCTGTCCAGTGTCACAATATTCTGTGCTGCAAAAGATTTCTGCTGAAGCTTGGAAGAAAAGAAAGAAAGGAACAGGATGTAGGCCTGGACTTGAAATTAATCTCAACCCCATATGTCACTCCCTTTTCCTCTAGAACCTTTACAACCCAAACTCCAAATGATGGAAATCATCTTCCATTGTCATAGCACTAGGGTGGCAGAGTTCTGAACCACAGGCCAGAGGACTGAGGAACCAGAGGAATGGAGAAGGACAATGTGAGAACCTATGGAGGGTGGGGTCAGTATTCAATTCAAATCAATAAATATTTATTAAATGCCTACTAGTGTAAGGCAATGTGCTAAGGGCTGGGGAATAAAAGCAAGACAAGGAAAGACAGCCTCTGATCTCAAGATCACATACTAACATATAAAAGAATGATCTAAAACATTAATAAAAAGAAAAATGCAAATCAAAATAATCCACACCCTGTAAATTGATAAAAATTACAAAAAACAATATTTGATGTTGGAAGGGGTATAGAATGATAGGCATAATAATACATTGTTGGTGCAGCTGTTAAATAGCATAACTATTTTGAGAAGCATTTTAGAATCACAAAAATAAAGTGATTAAAATTTCCAAACCCTTTGAATCAGAGATTCCATTGCTGAAAGCCATCAATAAGAAAAAATTTCCTAGAAATAAAAACTATGTATAACATCATTGCCTAGAAATGAGTTTTGTGTGTGTGTGTGTGTGTGTGTGTGTGTGTGTGTGTGTGAGAGAGAGAGAGAGAGAGAGAGAGAGAGAGAGCAAGATTAGATACCTGTCTGTTGGAGAATGTCTTAACAAGATGTGGTATGTGATTGTACTTGTACTGGACAATTACTATACAGTAAGAAATGATAGCTGAGATCATTACAAAGAAGAATAGAAATAAATAAATATATATATGTGTGTGTGTGTGTGTGTGTGTGTGTGTGAGAACTTGTACAGAGTAAAGTAAGCAGAACTAAGAAAACAATATACTGTACGGAGTAATTACAACAATGTTAATGGAAATAATACCTATACAGAAAACAATCAAAATTAAATTTAACAAAAGTATAAATATTAATCATGACTATAAAAAGCATAACAAATAAAATCTTATTTTTTTAAAGAAAAAATATTAAACTAGGAATTGGCGGTCTTAGACTTTACTCCTGCCACTAACTTGGCCTGTGAGTGTGGCAGTAAAAACCATAAAATATAAATATAATCTTATTTCTTTTTCTTTTTAAAGAAAAAACATCAAACTAGGAATTGGAGGTCTTGCACTTTACTCCTGCCATTAACTTGCCCTGTGAATCATTTCACATCTGTGACCTCAGTTTACTTATCTTTAAAGTTGTGGCGGGGGGGGATAGATTAAATGATCTCTAATGTCCTTTTCAGCTCAAACTCTTATGATACTAAAGTGAATGTAAATCCTTCATAATCTATGGAATTCAAATTGATTTTCCCACTTCCCTAGAAGTTCATGTACTTAAAGATGAAACTGATAATTTAACTCTGACAATGCATTTTTATCTGCTTATAGTCTGGGGATAAAGATAATTTTTTTTTTACCAAAAGGAAACTTCATCCTGATGCCTATTTTTCCCCTAAAGACCCAAATAATATTAAATATTATAATCATAATCATAATGACAACAATTAATGATGATATTAATAACTAGAATTTCTATAGCACTTTAAGGTTTGTAAGGTGCTTTACAAATATTATTGCATTTGAGCATAACAACTTATTTGGGAAGTAAGTGCTGTTATTTATCTTCATTTTACCTTTGAAGAAACTGAGACTAGCAGAGATTAAATGATTACACAAGTTTGTAAGTTAATATGAATTCTAGTTATTATTATGTAAATAAGAACATAAAAGACTCTCAGGATGAAGACTTCAGAGAAACAGAAAGATAACTTTAAAATTAATTGTTATGGGAGTGAGGAATGAAATGAGAAAGTTCCCTGAATCAAATGATATTTGAAATAAATCTTACAAGAAAGCAAAGATGTCAAGAAGAAGAAATGAGGAGACGAAATTCTATGTGGAGGATCAAATAGGCTAAATTGAAATGAACCACAGTATACAGGGAGAAGAGGGAAGAATCAGGATACTAGGAAGTGAGGAAGAAGACTGGTTGTAAAGAGATTTATTTAAATGGAAACAGAGTACTTTACATTTGATGGATTTAATTGGCAACCAAAGGAGTTTATTGAATAGGAGAGAGATATTTAGATTTGTGCTTTAGAAAAATCACTTTGGAGACAGGGTAAAGGGTAGATTGGAGAGGGAGAAGACAAGGGATGCACCAAAAAGACTATTTTAATAGTTGAGATGAAGGCCTGAAGATCTATGGTGAAGGTAGAAATAACATGTTTTGAAAACTTAACTGGATATATAGGTTAAAAAAGGGTAAAGAGTTGGAGAACATAGTTGGCAACATAGAGACAAGATGGATGGCATTGTCCTTGACAGTAATAAGGAATTTGGAAGAAGGTAATGTTTGGGGGAAGATAGTGAGTTCTATTTTGGTGATTTTGAAATGCCTGCTAGACATCTTCTTCAAAATATCTATGGGCAGTTAGAGATACAATTGCAACTTTCAAATAAGACTAGGGATGTATATATATATATATATAAATCTGGGACTTAACTGCCTAGAGAGGATAATTGATCTCATAAAAGCTTATAAGACTGACCAAGGAGAGAAAATTGGGTGGCGGGGGTGGGGCAGCATTACATATGCATGATGCCTCATCAGGTAAGTGATAATTTAGGATATTGATAAGGAAGAAGAGTCATCAATGGAAGGGAACAACCAAAAGTAAGAGGGGAACCTGGGAGAGGATTATCATGGAAACTCAGAGGAAGGAACTTCTGCTTTCAAAAGAAGAGGGTGGTCAGCAGTGTCAAATATTACAGAGAAATCAAGAAGGATAAGGAGCCAATAGAAGTCATTAGAGTTGGCAGTTAAGGAGATATTGTAAATAGAAAGAAGTTTCTCCAGAATGATCCTGTCAGAAGTCAGATTATAAATGATTTAGAAAAGAGTGTAGGAGAAGACCTTCAGCTTTGCCCTGGTGAGGAGGAGACAGTGTCTTCTGGGTGAGAGAAGAAATTTGTAACACTCCAAGTTATTGTGACCTAGGAAAGGCTGCCAAAGATGTCTTCAACAAAGGATATGGGTTTGGTTTGATTAAAATAGACCTTAAAACCAAGTCTTGCAGTGGAGTGGAATTTTCCACATCTGGTTATTCATATACTGACACAGGAAAAGCTTCAGGTAATTTGGAAACGAAATACAAGATTTGTGACTATGGGCTTACCTTCATTCAAAAATGGAACACATACAATACTCTGGGTACAGAAATCAGCATGGAGGATAAATTGGCTGAAGGTTTGAAGGTGACTCTTGACACCATATTTGTACCAAATACAGGAAAGAAGAATGGAAAATTAAAGGCCTCCTATAAGCGGGACTGTTTCAGTCTTGGTGGAAATGTTGACATTGATTTTTCTGGACTGACCCTCTATAGCTGGGCTGTATTAGCTTATGAAGGATGGCTTGCTGGCTATCAGATGAGTTTTGACACAGCCAAATCTAAACTGTCTCAGAATCATTTTGCCTTGGGTTATAGGGCTGTTTACTTCCAGCTACACACACATGTGAATGATGGCGCTGAATTTGGAGGGTCAATCTACCAAAAGGTTAATGATGACACTGAAACATCAATAAATCTTGCTTGGACTGCTGGCAGTTAACAACATTGGTTTTGGCATTGCTGCTAAATACAAGCTGGATCACAGAACTTCTCTATCTGGTAAAGTGAATAATGCCAGCCTTATTGGACTTGGTTAAACTCAGACACTCTTGAGAACGTGTAAAATTGATGCTTTCAGCTTTAACTGATGGAAAAAACTTCAATACAGGAGGTCATAAGGTTGGGTTGGGATTTGAATTGGAAGCTTAATATAGTTTTTAAGTAAAGTATCAGCTATCTGACCCTTGAAATGAAGAGAAATGAACCCACTCTGTTTTGGCCTTGATATTCTTCTGTGAAATTTCAACAATGTGAACTTTTTATTCTTCCAAAGAATTGTTGTAGCACCACCACACTGATGTCTAGAGGTTTTTGAGTCTATTATAAGAAAGAAATACTTGAAGGCATGCATGGAAGTTGTAATGTTTGTGCCATATTTCAGTTCAGTTTCTCAGTGTTATTTTAAATTTGTTCTTCAATGACAGTGTAGTATCATGTTATAAAGGAAATGACCTGATCCTCCAGTTCATACATCACATCTTGCATGTCCTACACCACTTTTTTTCATGACCTTTTATCAACTTGGTCTCTGTGCTATAGTGAAAGCTTTGGTTTTGCATCAGAGTAAAATAAATTCATCACATTTGGAACATAAAAAAAAAGAAAAGAGTGTGAAGATCCAGGAGCCAAGATGGCAGAATAAATACAGGGACTTACCCATGCTTTTCCTCAAATTTGTCCAAGTTCCTTTAAATAATGATTCTAAGGGGCGGCTAGGTGGCGTAGTGGATAAAGCGCCGGCCCTGGAGTCAGGGGAGTACCTGGGTTCAAATCCGGTCTCAGACACTTAATAATTACCTAGCTGTGTGGCCTTGGGCAAGCCACTTAACCCTGGTTGCCTTGCAAAAAACTAAAAATAAAAATAATGATTCTAAACAAATTCTAGAGCAACAGAACACACAAAAAGATGGAGTGAATCAATTTTCCAGCCCAAGACAACTGAGAAAGTTGGCAGGAAAGTCTGTTGCACTGGGTCTGTTGCACCTTTTTGAGGAGGAATGAAGCTTAGCAGAGGCTGCGGCATCAATGCCTCAGCCCAGCAAGCCAAGGACTTGGACGCTGGAGCAGGGGCAGCAGTGGTGGATTCCACCTCTCATGCCAGAGACATCAAAGGTAATTGAGAAGATTGGTAGGAAAGATCTGTTGCACCTGGTCAGAGTGGAGCACTCTAGTACAACCTCCATCCCAGGAAGCCAGGAGGAGGTCTTGGGAACCTCTGAATAAGTAACTGGAATGGTTTCTTCCAGAGCTCTCAGCCCACAGACAGTAAGGATATTAAACAATGGGTCAAAAAGAGTCAAAGACAGGAGTCTCTTTGCTAGCACTGAGGCAGGACTCTGGTGGCTGTCCTGGTAGCAGTCCCAAGGCAAGGGGGGAGCACTACTAGCACAACAGGGGAGCCAGAATCCTCCTCACAGTTCCTGGTCAGAAAATAGTGCTTGCGGTCACTCACAAACCATAGCACAGGCCAGGAGAGGAGACCTCTGGGAGAGGACTTTTTTTCCTTATATCATGCAACCTTGGAGAAACTGAAAACTTACAGGCCCCCAGAAGTTTCTCTAATATTTCTGCATAAAACCCCAGAAACTTGTGACACTTCATCAAAGGAAAAAGAGGTACAACCATTCACCACAGGGGAAAAAAACTCCTTAAAAAGTAGAATTGGACAAATGGAAAAGGAAGTAGCAGAGCTTACTGAAAAACATTTCCTTTTAAATTAGAATTGAACAAATAGAATCTAATGGCTTTATGAGAAATCAAAAATCAAGCAAAGAAAACCAAAAGATTGAAAAAACAGAATACAGTGTGAAATATTTTTTAGGAAAAAACTGACATGGAAAAGAGATCCTGGAGAGAGAATTTAAAAATTATTAGACTTCCTGAATTCATGATCAAAGAAAGAGCCTAGACATTTTTCAAGAAAGGTCAAGGAAAACTGCCCTGATATGCTATAATGAGGGTAAAATAGAAATTGAAAGAATCCACAGATCACCTCCTGAAAGAAATCCCAAAGTGAGAACTACAAAGAATATTATGGCCAAATTCTAGAGCAAACAAGTCAAGAAGAAAATTATGCAAGCAGCTAGAAAGAAACAATTCAAGTGTTATGGAGCCAAAACATTTAACAGTTTCTAAAATAAAGGTTTGCAGGGCTTGGAATGTGAGACAGGAAGGCAAAAGAGCTTGGATTGCAACCCAGAATCAACTCCCTAGCAAGATTGAGCATACTCTTTCAGAGGAAGAGAGGAATAATCAGTGAAGAAGAGGACTTTCAAATTTTCCTGATGAAAAGACCAGAACTGAACAAAAAAAAATTTTATGTTTAAATACAAGACTTAAGAGAAGCATAAAAAGGTAAAGAGGAAAGGACAATCATAAGGGTCTTAATGAGGTTGAACTACTTATATTTCTACATGGGAAGATGATATTGGTAACTCATGAGAACTGTCTCATTGTTAGTGCAATTAGAAGGAATATATATATATATATATATATATATATAGAGAGAGAGAGAGAGAGAGAGAGAGACAGACAGACAGACAGACAGAAAGAATGGGAAAGCAGGTGTGATTTTCATACGAATGAATATCTAAAAAATAAAATTGAAGGATGAGAGGAATACACAGGGAGAAAGGGAAGGGAGAGATAGAATGGGGTAAATTAATCACATAGAAGAGGCAAGAATGAGCTTTTACAGTAGAGGGGAAGAGATTTGGGGAGGTAAGTGAAGTTTATTCCCTTAAGAATTGGTGCCAAGAGTGAATAACACATACCTACAATTAGGTTTAGATAGTTATCTTACCCTAAAGGAAAATAGGAGGGGAAGAAGATGTGGGGGGAGGATGATGGAAGGGAGATGAGATTCAGGGAAAGGATAGTCAGAAGAAAAACACTTAGGCAGAGTGGCAGGATGAAAGGAGAGAGAGAAAAGAATAAACAGGGGGTCAGGGGAATAAGATGAAGGGAAATACACTGAAGTTCCACCAGTAATAACCTTCCACCTGACTGTTTAGTCTTTATCATTTCTTCCTTTCATGCCATATCATTATGAAATTATTGCTCCTTTTTATTTTTTTCTCATCTTTGGGTTTTTTTAAAATTATCCCATTATACACAACTCTGCTCCAACCTTTCTTTCAAACTACCCTAGTAATCATGACAGTTTTAAGAATACTGATAACATTTAATGAGTCTACAATTGATTTCTGTAGCAAGTAATATAGGTCAGCTTGGGTAGCCCTTCTAGGACTTGGTAAAAAGAGAGGCTGAGGACAATAGTAAGTAAAAATAGGAAGGAGAAAATTCACAAATAGCAATTATAACTTCAAATGGGAATGGGCTGAAACAGCAGAATGGATTAAAAATCAGAATCCAATGATATATTTTTTACAAGAAGCACACTTAAGAATGAGAGAAGCAGAATTAAATTACAAGAGTTGGAGTCGAATTTATTATGCTTCAGCAGATGCAAAAAAGGAAGATGTAACAATCATGACCTCAGACAAAATTATGGCTAAAATAAATTTAATTAAATAAAAGTTACCATAGGCAATGAAGCAATGTTAATATTGGACCTATATGTATCAAATACTGTAGCATTTAAATTTTTGAATGAAAAAAATTTTAATTTTTATAATTTTTATAATTAAATTTTTAAAGAAAACTTTTAGGGGGCAGCTAGGTGGTGCAGTGGATAGAACACTGACCCTGGAGTCAGGAGGACCTGAGTCCAAATCCGGCATCAGACACTTAATAATTACCTAGCTGTGTGACCTTGGGCAAGTCACTTGCCCCCATTGCCTAGCAAAAACTAAAAAAAAAAAACAAACTTAAAAAGAAAAGATCAGTTAGTTACAAGTGCCGATGGATAGCAGTAATATAACAGTGGGACATTTAATTTTCCCCTGTCAGAACTAGCTAAATCTAATAAAACATAAATACAAAAGTCAAGAGAGTGAATAGAATTTTAGATAAACTAGCTATGTCAGATAGCTGGAGAGAACTGAATAGAAATAAAATGGACTACAGCTTTTCTGAGAGGTCATCCTCCTTAAAGATTAACCATATATTAGTGCATGAAAATTTTATAATTAAAAGCATAAAAGTGACATTTTATAATAAAAATAAATAATATTTTATAATAATTATTTACTAAGGAATCACAAAAATATAGATTAAAAATTAATTGGAGCATAAACACTCTAATCTTAAAGAATAGTGAGTTAAAGAACAAATTATAACAACAATCTATTTCATTGAAGATAATGAATCCGGGCTCAGACACTTAATAAAAATCTGTGCTCAGACACTTAATAATTACCTAGCTGTGTGGCCTTGGGCAAGCCACTTAACCCCATTTGCCTTGCAAAATCCTTAAAAAAAAGAAGATAATGAAATAATGAGATAAAATATCAAAATTATGGGATACAAAAAAAAAGCAATGATTAGAGGAAATTTTATATCTCTAAATACTTATATCAGTAAAATAGCAAAAGAGCAGACCAATGAATTAGGTATATATTTTAAAAAGTTAGAAAAAGAATAAACAAAAAATCCCCTATTAAACACTAAATTGGAAATCTTAAAAACTAAAAATAGGTTTAATAAAATTGAGTCTAAAAAATCCATTGAATCAATAAATCCAGGGATTGGTTTTATTAAAAAAAATAGGATAAAATAGATAATCAATATATTTAATTTTTAAAAAGGAGAATAAAACAAATGACTAATATTTTAAAAGGGTGAATATATTGATAACAATGCTAAAATTAAAGCAATTATAAGGAGTTAAAATGCCCAATTATATACCAATAAACTTAACAATTTAAATGAAATGGAAGAATTTTTAAAAATATATAAATTACCTAAGTTAACAAAAGAGAAAGTAGCATATCTAAATATACTTATTTTAGAAAAAGAAATTGAATAGACTTGAATATGAGCTTTCTAAGAAAAAAAATCACCAAGACCAGAAAGATTTATAAATTAATTCTACCAAACATTTAAAGATCAACTAATTCTAATAGTAAATAAATTATTTGGAATAATAGACAAAGAGGGAATTCTAACAAACTTCTTTTATGAAATAAGTATTATATTGATACCTAAAACAGGAAGAAAAAAATAGAGAAAGAAAATTATAGACCTCTTTCATTTGTGTATATATATATATATATATATATATATATATATGAAAGAAATATTTATATAAAAATTCTAAATAAATTACTAAGATGACAATATTATATTACAAAGATTATATGAATTATATAAATAGTAAAACATTTTGACTTCCGGTCAAGATGGTGGAGAGAAGACAGGCACAGTTCTAAAGTCTCCTGATCTCTTCCCCATCTACCACATGAAACAAGCCTCTTAAAAGAAATCCAACTCAAAAAAACCCAGGAAGAAAAGCCAGAAGAAAGAACATCTACCTCAGGATTTATCTCCAGCAGGAGCTCTGGCTGAATTCAGGCCGGTGAGTCTGGGCCCAGAGGGAAGATCAGCCCCGATCAACCAGACTAGCAGCTGAATTGGAACTGGGAGTCTGAGGGCCCGAGAGCTGGACCTGCTGGATCAGAGGTGGGGCTGGACCGCGGGGGCGTGAGTCTGCTGGGGAGCAGAGGTACTGGTGTTGGTGCTGTCCCCCTGGAGATCCCAGACAGGGCTGGGGGGAGAATTCTGGAGCAGGGGAGTGGCGGGCACCATTCCTGGGCTCCTCTGGTCTGAGTCCCACTACAACTCAGACTTCTCCCCTAACAAACAAATGCAAACTACTTCTGCCTCAGGCCCAGGTGTGTGAGCAGAAGAACCAGCCCAGCTGAGGAATGATCTCAGGCTAGGGTAAAGCCCACAATTGATTGAAGGAAAAAGAATTCAATACCTCCAACTCCTCCCTTCAAGGAAAAGGAGAGGGCCTCAACCAAGGTTACAGACACTTGAGAGAAAGCAACCAGCACCTCCTACTGGCCAGCCAGAGAAACCACACTCAGTGAGTAAAGCCTTTAGCGATCCCAAGCCCCTGTGAACCAGCCCCTCCAAAAGTCAGGTCTCAGCAAAATGAAGAAGGATCAGCGGAAAGGTGGATCCATAGAAAAATTCTTGGAAGGGAAAGACACTAACTCAGAGAGACCTGGAACGTCTGAGGAGAATACAATCTGGTCTTCAGCACAGAAGGACTTCCTTGAATCAACTAGAAAATTTGGGGGAGACAATTAATACCTTGCAACAAGAAAACAAACCTCTCAGATCTTCAAATGGGCAAATGCAAAAAGAAATTAATTATCTCCAAACCTCAATTGGTCAAATGGAAAGCTCTTTCAAAAGTAGAATTGACCAATTAGAAAAGGAGTTGCAAAAGGTTAAAGAAGAAAACTACTCCCCTCAAAAAAAGAATGGAGTCTACAGAAACTAATGACTCCTTGAGACAGCAAGAATCAGTTAAACAAAATCAAAAAATAGAAGCAAATGTAAAATACCTCATCAACAAAACCACTGACCTCGAGAATAGATCGAGGAGGGGCAACCTGAAAATTATAGGACTTCCTGAAAACATTGAAGACAAAAAAAAAAGCCTGGACTTAATATTACAGGGTCTAGTGACGGAAAACTGCCCTGATATCATGGAATTGGAGGGCAAAGTAGTTATTGAAAGTGTACATCGATCCCCACCAGGAAAAGATCCTAAAATGAAAACACCAAGGAATGTTGTGGCCAAACTCCAGAACTATCAGATAGCCACAAAGAAACAATTTCAATATCAAGGAGCCACAGTAAGGATCACGCAGGACCTGGCTGCATCAACTTTAAGGGATCGAAGGGCCTGTAACGAGATATTTCAAAGAGCACAGGAGCTTGGAATGCAGCCAAGAATCTACTTTCCTGCAAAGCTGAGCCTTCTCTTCCAGGGAAAAAGATGGACATTTAACGAAATGGAAGAATTCCAAAAATTCCTGATGAAAAGACCAAAGCTAAACAGAAAATTTGGGCATCAAACAGGAGGTTCAAGAGACACATGAAAAGGTAAAAAAGGGGGGAGGGCGGTAAAAGAAAAAAAATTGCAATCTAGTAAGTTGAAACTGGCTATATCCCAGCATGGGGGTAAAAAAAAAAAGATTCTCATAAACCTTGAGAAATGTACACCTAGCCAGAAATGATGGACATTCATGACCTATCCATGAGACTACTATCTAATGGGAGGTAACTGGCTTTAACCCCACTTGGGAGAAAGACTCTAATAACTCTCAGGAATTTTGACTCTATTTGATAGAATATACAGAACTAAAAGGGATGGACACTTAGAATTTTCTATGACTTAGATAGAATGATCTAAAAAAAAACACTACTGCCCTAAAAAGGGGGACAGGAAAGAGATGGGAGGAGGGAGGGGATTGAATGGGGTAAATCTCATTACACTAAGAGGTACAAAAAAACCTATGGTAATAGTGGGGAAGAAGGGAGCAGAGGAGAAACACCTGAATCTTCTTCTCATCAGACTTGGCTTAAAGTCAAGCTACACATACTCAGTTAACTTATAAAACATCTAACCTTTCAAGTATTAAAAGGGGAAAAGGGGAAGGGGGACGGAGAAAGGGAAGGGGAGTGGGGGCAATAAGGGGAAATAATAAAAGGAAGGGAAGGGAAAAGGGTAAAAGGGAAAGGGGAAAGAAAGGGGAGGGCGTGATATAGGAGGGCAAACACACTGAAGGGGGTAGTTTTCAGAAACAAAAGACTGGGGAATATGGATAAAAGGGGGGGAAAGGGGGAAAAATACAAACAGAGGGAAGATAGCACAGAGGGCAATAAAGAATTAGTAATCATAACCTTGAATGTGAATGGGATGAACTCTCCCTTAAAACGTAAGCAAATAGCAGAGTGGATTAAAAACCAGAATCCTACAATATGCTGCTTACAAGAAACTCATTTGAAGCAGAGAGATACATATAGAGTAAAGGTAAAAGGCTGGAGCAAAATATATTTTGCTTCAGCTGAAGTAAAAAAAGCAGGGGTAGCAATCCTTATCTCAGACAAAGCAGCAGCAAAAATAGATAGTGTTAAAAGAGATAATGAAGGAAACTTTATTCTCCTAAAAGGTACCATAGAAAATAAAGTCATTTCAATATTGAATATATATGCACCCAGTGGGACAGCACCCAAATTCTTAGAGGAGAAGCTGAAAGAATTACAGGAAGACATAGACAGCAAAACTCTACTAGTGGGAGACCTAAACCTCCCGCTATCAGATCTAGATAAATCAAATCATAAAACAAACAAGAAAGAAATTAGGGAGGTAAATAGATTATTAGAAAAATTAGATATGGTAGACTTATGGAGGAAACTGAATGGGGATAGAAAGGAATATACCTTTTTCTCGGCAGTACATGGAACTTATACAAAAATTGACCATGTACTAGGACATAAAAACCTAAGGATCAACTGCAGAAAGGCAGAAATAGTGAATACATCTTTCTCAGATCACAATGCAATAAAAGTCATATGCAATACTGGGCCAAGGAGATATAGACCCAGAACAAATTGGAAACTGAATAACCTCATTTTAAAAAATGAGTGGACCAAAAAACAAATTATAGAAAGAATTAACCATTTTATCCTAGATAATGATAATAATGAAACAACATACCAAAACCTATGGGATTCATTCAAAGCAACTCTCAGGGGATATATTATAGCTCTAAATGCTTATATGAATAAATTGGAGAAAGAGGAAATCAATGAACTAAACATGCAACTAAAAAAATTAGAGAAAGAACAAATCAAAAATCCCCAATCAAATACCAAATTAGAAATTCTAAAAATTAAAGGAGAAATTAATAAAATAGAAAGCAAAAAATCTATTGAATTAATAAATAAAACCAAAAGTTGGTATTATGAAAAAACCAATAAAATTGATAAACCTCTGGTCAATTTGATAAAAAAAAAAAGAAAGAAGAAAACCAAATTGCTAGTATCACAAATGAATAAGGTGAACTCACCACCAATGAGGAAGAAATTAAAGTAATAATTTGAAATTATTTTGCCCAACTCTATGCCAATAAATTTGATAATCTAAGTGAAATGCATGAATATTTACAAAAATATAAGTTACCCAGGTTAAATGAAGAAGAGATTAACTACCTAAACAACCCTATCTCAGGAAAAAGAAATTCAACAAGCCATTACTGAACTCCCTAAAAAAAATCTCCAGGGCCTGATGGATTCACAAGTGAATTCTACCAAAAATTTAAGGAACAATTGGTTCCAATCCTATATAAACTCTTTGGAAAAAATAGGGAAAGATGAATTATAGACCTATCTCCCTGATGAATATAGATGCAAAAATCCTAAATAAAATCTTAGCTAAATGATTAGAACAAGTCATCACTAGGATAATACATTATGATCAAGTAGGATTTATTCCAGGAAGGCAGGGTTGGTTCAATATTAGGAAAACTGTTAGTATACTCAATTATATCAACAACAAACCTATCAGAAATCATATGATCATATCAATAGATGCTGAAAAAGCTTTTGACAAAATACAGCATCCATTCCTATTAAAAACACTAGAGGGTGTAGGAATAAATGGACTGTTCCCTAAAATAATTAGCAGTATCTATCTGAAACCATCAACAAGCATTATGTTCAATGGGGAGAGGCTAGAGGCATTCCCAATAAGATCAGGGGTGAAACAAGGGTGCCTATTATCACCACTACTATTCAATATTGTACTATAAATGTTAGCATCAGCAATTAGAGAAGAAAAAGAAATTAAAGGAATTAGAATTGAGAAGGAAGAGACAAAACTCTCACTCTTTGCAAATGACATGATGGTCTACCTAGAGAATCCCAAGAAATCATCTAAAAAACTACTGAAAACAATTTGCAATTTTAGCAAAGTTGCAGATTATAAAATAAACCCTCATAAATCCTCAGCTTTTCTATATATGTCTAGCAAGAAACAGCAGGAAGAGCTAGAAAGAGAAATCCCATTCAGAGTAACCTAAGACAATATAAAATATTTGGGAGTCTATTTGCCAAGACAGACTCAGAATCTTTTTTAAAACAATTATAAAACACTTCTCACACAAATTAAATCAGATTTAAATAACTGGGCAAATATCAACTGTTCATGGATAGGTAGAGCTAATATAATAAAAATGACAATTCTACCAAAAGTAAACTATCTGTTTAGTGCCCTACCAATCAAAATTCCAAAAAATTACTTTAATGAGTTAGAAAAAATTGTAAGTAAATTCATATGGAGAAATAAAAAGTCAAGAATTGCCAGGAGCTTAATGAAAAAAGTGCAAAAGAAGGTGGCTTAGCCCTACCAGATCTAAAATTATATTATAAAGCATCAGTCATCAAAACTGTTTGGTATTGGCTAAGAAATAGAATGGTGGACCAGTGGAATAGACTAGGTGTAAAAGCAGGAGATGATTATAGTAATCTGCTGTTTGATAAACCCAAAGAGTCTGGCCATTGGGATAAAAACTCCCTCTTTGATAAAAATTGCTGGGAAAATTGGAAGTTAGTATGGAAGAAACTTAGATTAGACCAACACCTCACACGCTTTACCAAGATAATATCCAAATGGTTACAGGACATAGACATAAAAAACAATACTATAAGCAAAGTAGAAGATCAAGGACTAGTCTACCTGTCAGATCTATGGAAAGGGGAACAGTTTATGACTAAGGAAGAGTTGGAGAACATCACCAAAAACCAATTAGATGATTTCAATTACATTAAATTAAAGAGCTTTTGCACAGATAAAACCAAAGTAACCAAGATCAAAAGAAATGTGGTAAATTGGGAAAAGATCTTTACAACAAATGATTCTGACAAAGGGCTCATTTCTAAAATATACAGAGAACTGAGTCATGTTTTTAAAAGAAAAAGCCATCCCCCAATTGACAAATGGTCAAAGGATATGCAAAGGCAATTTACAGATGAGGAGATCAAAGTAATCCCTAGGCATATGAAAAAATGCTCTAAATCATTAATTATTAGAGAAATGCAAATTAAAGCTTCCCTGAGGTACCACCTCCCACCTCTCAGATTGGCCAGTATGACCAGGAAGGATGATCATTGTTGGAAGGGATGTGGGAAATCTGGGACACTATTACACTGTTGGTGGAGCTGTGAACTCATCCAACCCTTCTGGAGAGCTATTTGGAGCTATGCCCAAAGGGCAACAATACCACTACTGGATCTATACCCTGAAGAGATGAGGGGAAAGGGTAAATACATTACTTGTACAAAAATATTTATAGCAGCCCTGTTTGTGGTGGCAAAGAATCAGAAATCCAGTAAATGTCCTTCAGTTGGGGAATGGCTTAGCAAACTGTGCTATGTGTATGTCATGGAACACTATTGTTCTATTAGAAACCAGGAGGGACGAGATTTCAGGGAAACTTGGAGGGATTTGCATGAACTGATGCTGGGTGAGATGAGCGGAACCAGAAAAACACTGTACACCCTAACAGCAACATGGAAGTGATGTTAAAACTTGAAGGACTTGCTCATTCCATCAGTGCAACAATCGGGAACAATTTTGGGCTGTCCGCAAAGGAGAGTACCATCTGTATCCAGATAAGGAGCTGTGGAGTTTGAACAAAGTACAAGGACTATTCCCTTTAATTTAGGAAAAAAAAAACCAGATAGCTTATTATCTGATCTTGTTACCTGTTAGACTTCTCTTTAAGGATATGATTTCTCTTTCATCACACCCAATTTGGATCAAGGTACAACATGGAAACAAAGTAAAGACTGACAGAGTGCATTCTGTGGGGGGGAGGAGGGAGGGAAGCAAGATCGGGGGAAAAATGTAAAACTCAAATAATATCTTTAATAAAAAATAAATTTAAATTAAAAAAATTTAAATCACATGATTACATTAATAGATGCAAAAAGTTTTTGCTTAAGTATTTACTTTTATTAAAAACACTTGAAAATATAAGTATAAATGAATTTTTCCTTAAATTGATTTTTTAAAAAAGTATCTAAAATTATTAGCAAGCATTATTTGTAACAGAAATAAACTAGAAGCTTTCACATAAGATCAGATATGACTGTATATCCCTGACATCATTATTATTCAATCTTATATTGGAAATTCCAATAATGGCAATAAGAAAAAAAAAGAAATAGGATTCCGAATAGGAAATGAGGTAAAAAACTATCTCTTTTGAGGACAATATGATGTTCTACTTGGAAAATCATAAAGATTCAACTGAAAATTAGTTAAAACAATAAATTTAGCAAAGTAGGATACAAAGTAGATCCACATAAATCATCAATATTCCTATATATCACAAACAAAATCCTGCAAGAAGAAATGGTAAGAGGTACCCTATTTAAAAAATAAACAATACATTATTAACTACCTGGGAGCATTAAAAAAAATTTTACACAATCCCATAGCATTTAACTTTAGATGAAAAGTTTGTCTAAAAATGCATTATATATTCAATGGATTTGGAATTCAAAATATTTCAACAGATGCAATATGGTTGGATATATTGAATTTTTTGTTTTTATAATAATAAGACATCTAAGTTTTGGAACTCTTCTTAAATGAAAAATTGATCTTCATTTCTGTTTGGACTCTCTAAACAGACTGAAGGGCCATTTTTATAAAGTCAGGTCTTCATGGATCTTTTCTTATATTCTTCCTCTAGCCTATAGCTAGCATTATACATAAAAAAAAGTGCAAGGTTCAGGTAAAGATAGAACAAATGATACATTTATCACTTAGGAAAAGTGATGGAAAAAATATTAATAGTGCAAGTTAGAATGTTGATAAATTTATGGAATTATGAAATGGGGCTAGACATGCTTGGCTCTTCAGGCACTCAATGAAAAGGAATACAATGTTAGCAGAGAGTAATGCTTCAATCACACTTTAATAAGGCACATAAAGTACAGAGACAAAGGGCAACCATAAGGTAGAGAGTACTTAGGGAACAGGAATTTAGGGTCTTATTTTTACAGAGCTTTTGGTGGGGGACAGACTAACTCTTACCTGTGTCACCTTTGAGATCCACATCATCTAAAAGGTATCAGCCACATTTGGTGTTTTGCTGTTGGTCTTATGATGTTTTTTTGTGCTGGGCTAAGTCACCAGCCTCACTTTTTCCTCTAGAGTTATCTGGGTCCAGTGGCCGGGTATGAATAAGGATGACTGGAGATGGCACTGGACAAGGTCATACAGCTAATAAGAGTCAAGTGTCTGAGACTGGAGTCAAACTCCTGTCCTTCTGACTCCAAGACCAGGGTTCTATCTACCATGTCACCCAGCTGCCCTTAGTTTATCTGATATCATAGGACCAAAAGACTCTGACAGCAAGACCCAGATGGCATTCTTTCAGGGTGTGTTTTATAGTTTGCATATAATACAGTTTGAAATTTTTGCTCCTTTGATCTCTGGAACAGCTTGTCAGTGGCTTCTTGGTTCCCCATTTGTTCTCATACTTCCTGATATTGTCGGTCTGTATAGGCTGTTTATAAACCTAGTATACTAACCTGAAGGGGGAAGGAAGGGAGACATGGTCGGGCCAGCAGAACAAAATATAATTTTAACAGAAAAATTAACTTAGAAGTGTGTCACTGGGGCAGCTAGGTGGCACAGTGGATAGAGCACTGGCCCTGGAGTCAGGAGTACCCGAGTTCAAATGCAGCCTCAGACACTTAATAATTACCTAGCTGTGTGGCCTTGGGCACTTAACCCCATTGCCTTGCAAAAAATAATTAAAAAAAAAAGAAATGATGGATGAAACTAAAAGGTGGTTCTTAAAAAAAAGATCAATAAAATTGATAAGTTTTCAGCCAATCATAAAATGAGGAGGGCAGAAAAATTAAATCAACAGAATAGCAAATGAACAAAGGGAAAACTCAATAAAACCAGAGAAAAAAGAATTATAAGAACTGATTATATATAATTATATACTAACAAAATTGAGAACACAAAAGATACAAAGGATTATCTTTATAAAAACTCGAAAACATACCAAATAACCCAGTTCAGAAAAAGAAAAATGAAAAATAAGTACCTTTCAAATGGTAATGGAAAGGACTGCATAGACTTTTTCTTTCTCTATTAAAAACTCACCACCCTTATTTCTTTTGACTATCACTTTACCTGACAGCATGTGTGTAATGGAATTTCTCTTCCAAAACCCACATTACTTTAGGCCATTATTATTATGCTTTGTTTTTGTTTTTTTTTTCTTCTAGCATGAGACAACAATCCCTTTGGCACCATATCCTACTTTCAGCTTACTATCAGACAGTTCACATTTAGGAAGCATCTACAATGTACAAGGCACTATGTGTGGACAGAGGAGATACAGACAATGGTGAAATAATCCATATGCTTAAGGAGGTTATAGTCTAGGGCAGAGTACCTCAAAGAGGCTGTTTATAAATTACAGGGTGAACTTGGATAGAGAAAAAAATTCCAATTTTATTTTAATACAATTAGTTTCCACAATAATGTTACATATTTTTTATTTTATGCACTAACAACATTGTTCTGAGTTGGTCTGTAGGCTTCATCAGACTTCCCAATGGGTGCATAACATGGAAAAAAGTTAACATCTCCTGATCTAAAGAGATGAGAGTAAGTAAAGATATCATATATAGGGGAGGCTAGGTGGCGCAGTGGATAAAGCGCTGGCCCTGGAGTCAGGAGTACCTGGGTTCAAATACGGTCTCAGACTAATTGCCTAGCTGTGTGGCCTTGGGCAAGCCACTTAACCCCATTTGCCTTGCAAAAGCCTAAAAAAAAAAAAAAGATATCATATATGAATATGGATATGTACCAAATAGATGAAAAACATATGAATAACATAAAATAAAAATCTTCATCTATTTCACCCAATATCCTTAGACATACAAAACTGTGGAACAAGGGTAGAGAAATATCAGCCAGACTAAAGTTTTTTTTAAAAATGCCTGTCTTGTTAGTTTTACTATAAAAGGCTACTCAACTGCATACACATCATGTTTATCTTTTTAGAGAAAGCTCCTGAGGGAGAGGATAGGATTCAAATGTGAATGTTTAAATAGCAAGCTTAGTATTCTTGTGTTCTCATTTCCTTTTGAAGAAGTAACTTAAGATTTGCATCCTTCTCTCCCTTTGTTATTGATCTCCCTGCTGGGATGGCATGACCTACAAAGGCATTTAATACATGTTAAAATTTCTTACCTGCTCCTTCTGTATTGAGAAGGAAGAAGAGGAAAGAGAGGAGCAGAAAAACATAGAAGCAATGTCTGTAGTCTTCCTGACATATATTTGATGCACTTCCTGCACAGCCTTCCTGGTCTGAGAAGCCCATGCTAAAGTTTTTTCTTCTCTCTTGCTCCACCCCCAGCTCTCCAATTGAACTGCTCTTATTAAAAAAAAAAAAATCAGTCAGTGAAGCCTGGGAAGTCTGGGAAGAAGTATGTGGAATAAAAATCCACTTAAAAAAAATATAGAGACTCCTCTGAGCAGAAGTAAGATTTATTTTGACTTTTCACCAGAAAAGGGCACTCCCAAGTCTCATAAAGGTTGTGAAAATCAAGGAGCTGCCCCGAGGTAACAGTCAAGCTAGATTATATGGCCTAGCACAGTTGCTCCTCCCTAGCCCTCCCTCTTCCAACCTGATTGGTTAAGGTTTTCAGAGTTACAATCTTTACGTGAAAAATCTAGTGGCAGCTAGGTGGCGTAGTGGATAAAGCACCGGCCCTGGAGTCAGGAGTACTTGGGTTCAAATCTGGTCTCAGACACTTAATAATTACCTAGCTGTGTGGCCTTGGGCAAGCCACTTAACCCCATTTGCCTTGCAAAAACCTAAAAATAAAAAAAAAATCTACCCAGCAACAAAGAGAAGAATAAAAAGTTTTCATAAAATATTACTTCACCATCCAGATGGCAAAGGTATCAGAAGAAGATTTCTAATGACCTTCTGTAAAAATGAATTGATGTATAAGTATGCAAGGTCTTCTGAGGAATGCTACAGTCTCTTTAGTACTTTTCAAACAGAAGGCAGGCTACTATTCTCACAGTCTATTATCAAATAGGTAGCTAACTAAGATTGCAAGGTCTCTTTTCTGGAAGTATTCCACTATTTCCCTCCCTAACAGAATCAAAGGTCTTTCTGGAAATAGTCCACTGGTTCACTCCCTAACAGAATAGGGACAGTATCTGACTGGGAATGCAAGGCCTCTCTCCCTCTTCTAAGAATAGTCTAAGGGTAATAGTCTGTCTTTGTTTTAATGATTTTTAACCAAGGGAAGAAGAGGAACTCATCCGGTTTCTCTCTTTACCCCTGGAGACATTCAATATCTTTCTGTATCTGCAGAGTAAATTCCAATCTCCAATTTGGATAACTTGTTGGGATGTCCTCCTCTGGTAAAGGAGATTCTTAACACAACATCTTATCAGACAGATTCATATTTTCATCATCAGACCATAAAATTCTAAAGCTATTAAAATTCACATTTCACATTGATATACATACTTTAGCAAAAATACAACCTCCATAATTGTTTACTTCACAAGTGAATTTGTTGAAAATTATCAAGTTAACGAGCTTATACCATTTACATTAGATGACCATCTTTGTACAAAGAGTGTCCAGCAAGTGACATACAAATTAGCCTTAATCTTTTGCTCTTCATTAAAATAATAACTCAAGTATCCTCAACTAAAATAAATTCTTCTTTCTTCCCAAACTGTTTATTAACTAAACTATAAGGTGACTCTTCTCCTGATATACTCAACTGACTTACATTCCCTTCTCAAAGTCGAACTTGAAACTGCTTCTGCATAGAAGTGTTTCTTGAGATTATATAACCTTCTTTATTCTTCTTACTTAAATATCCTTTCCCTAGCACAAGATAAAATAAAAAAATCTTAATTCTTCTCAAAACATATAGCTAACAGCAGAGATTAACAACACATGCTGGCCTATCTAGTTATAAACTTCCACTTGACCTAAACTTTCTATATCAGATTGATTTTAATGATTTACTATAAAGATCTGGGACATCAAAGGAAAATTCCTTTATAGATATAATTTTGAGTGTTAGTTTCCAGGCAGAGGCCATGTGGATAGTCAAGTGTCTTAAGTCAAATCTTAGATTTATCTGGTTAGACATCATTCAAATGTCACATTTGGGGAACTCAAGTCAAAAGGGTCCAACCTCATGTTGCACTGAAAAGTCTCCCCTTCAGCTTTTTCTCTCAATACACCTGTCACCTGTGTTGTATCCAAACCTCCCTCGGGCTTCCAGACTTCAAGAAAGCATTGACTCAACAGCACTTCCTTTGCTGATCATGCCTGATGTCAGACACAAAACAAAAGTCAATTAAAAGATCTAATTAGATCTCCAAGTGAATACACTTCACAAGGACTAAATGCCAATTCTAATCTGGATTGGGGGGAGGGGGGGTCACAATCAATTAGTGCCCTTTTCTACACATATATCACCTATATCTACTGTAAGTGTTCCTGTCATCAAAATACATTCAATAAAGTAACTTTCTAAACATTCAAAAAGTAGTCAATTTCCCCCAGCATCTGGAGTATTCCTTGACATACAAAAAAAAAACTTCTTCACAAATATGTTTCATAATTCAACTAGAAAGTCTATCCTCCTGGTGCCACTAACTTTTAATCTGCAGACCCACATCCCTTTGTCTGAAATTATATCTGTTTTATTACTGGAAAAAGATGGTATGTTAGAGGGTTCTTGGCTAGCCTGCTGTATTACAATAAATAAATATCTCCTTTGGCTAGGAGATTATTCTAAAAACTCTCATATAACAATTAGCCAGAGACTGTCACAAAAAAAATCACAAATTATTATCATTATTTTCTTTCCCATATTGCTTAGGTACTTTTATATATACATATATACATATATATATATATACACATTACCACAAAAATTCATATATATATATGTATAATTGTCAAGTTCTTATGCAAACAATTCTCTATAATAAACCTTGTTTAATTATTAGTCATGTTTGAAATACAATTTATTATTTTTCAGAATTCATTCAACCCATTAGAATATCTCTAAATTTAACAAAAGAGTAATAAGAGTAATACATTAAGAACTAGATTTCACAAAACAATCTTTCCATTATTACATTTATACCTGGACCTTCTAGAGCAAGATCCGACATCATTTAAAAATTTCAGGAAACCCAGAGGGTCATGACCTTTAAGAACTTCCCTCATTATTCCTACAAAGCAATCAATCATCAATTCCAGGTTTGACCACATTCCAGTAAAATAATTTATACTTCCAAAAGTAGCTCACATGTTTGATAACATTTTTCAGCAATTTATTCATTGATAAGTCATCTAATTAGGATAACATAGTTTTTGATTTCCTAATCATTTTCCAAAGCCCTCTCACATTTATATAACATTATTGGAAAGGGTATCTTGCAGTTACACTATCCTTCTGAATCTGCATTTAACATGGGGGAAGAAATCTGCAATTTTACTTCTTTAAAATTTAAACATTAAATCCTTAATCTGCATGAAACAAAGTTTTCATGCTGACATATAATTCTCTTAAAGCAAAACGAAAACAACAGGTTTTCTTAAAGTTAACCTTATAATTAAGTATCTTACACAAAAACCTCTGCTGAATTTGTGCTTTATAAGCTTATTTATCTCTTCTTCCAAATACACTTCTATTTTTCAAAACAAAGAAAATAAGATACTCCATGAATTTCAGTCTTATACATATAATTTCAAAAGCCCAATGTACACTTTTTACCCATGCTAGTGTTACATTTACATATATAATTTCTTCTTCTTAAATAACAGCCCTCAATTCATTCATTGTTCATTATTGTAACACAATTTTAAGTTCCTCCCAAAAATTGTTTAAATCTCTTCTTATACAAAGTTTACTAATTTTTCATTACATTTTTCAATTTCATGTAGTTTCACTTTACTCCCTAGAATTTTGCAACATAGAAAAATTCTTAAAACCAGTTGTTGCTAAAAATCCCTTTTTATGATTCCAAGATTTTCTTTATACTTCTCTCAAATTCCAAGTCATATTCAAAATAACCTTAAATCATTTTCTTTTTCAAAGCCAAAAAAAAGTTGCAAATTCTTTTTATCTTTATCAGTGCAATTCTAACTTCTCAATGCTCTAACTTATAAGAATTTTCTATCCTTACTGATCAACATTAATATTAGAACACTTTATGTTCTAGGAATTGGAGGTTCCCCTCAATTTGAGGGTTTTTTTATGGGTTTTTTTTGCAAGGCAAATGGCTTGCCAAAGGCCACACAGCTAGGCAATTATTAAGTATCTGAAGTTGGATTTGAACTCAGGTACTCCTGACTCCAAGGCCAGTACTCTATCTACTGCACCACCTAGCTGCCCCTCAATTTCAGATATTAAAGTAATATATATATATATATATATATATATATATATATATATATATATATATTAATTCTGTACCTTTACTATTTATCATTACTTACTCACCCCATTTTTTCCAGATACATGAACCATACCCCAAACATATTTTGAATTGGTGTTTCCCGATTCCCCTTGGTTAGTAATTCTAAAGCTTGATTAAGATAACAGTCTATCATGACTGCCAGCCTCTATTCCATCCCTATCTATTACAGCAGTTCCATTAATTCTTTTTTCCTCCTATGACGCTGCAAGAGCCATAAAACATTAAAAATAAAGTAAAAATCAAACCCCTTAATTGAATTTGAAATCACCTCCTAAGGCCCCAAAATTCCCAAAATTAATCCTTTTATTTATACAATACCAAACCTGCTCAAATCTTTTGTCTACATGCTTTAACTAATTTCCATACTTAGCAAATGATTCAAAAACCCCAATTGTCTCTGTCTTGATTCTCTTCCTAGTACTTACAGAACCTCTTAAATTTTCCCTTAATATTCTGTTCCACTATTCTATTTTTTATTAACTCTTTTTTTTTAAACTGTAGTTAATATTGTTCTGAACTGGCTATAGAAACCACAGACATGATTCCACTTTCCAGAAAACATTTTCCATTCAAAGGATTTAATATTAACACTTAATGATTTTAACTGGTAAAACCTTTGAGAAGGCAAACAGCTACTTTAAAAAATCTCACAGCCTAATTGGAATATTACCCGCTCCCTTCTTCAGACTGAATAAACCACATAACTTTTCTCATAAGGAGGAAGGTCCAAAATCTTTCTTGGGGGCTGTTTTGTTCTTAGGTCCCCGCCTTGTTCCATTGCTCTCTAGAATAACTAACATTACCAGAATCTAGAAACTATAATGTTGCCATATCATTCTGGCAAAAGATTAGCTATTTAGTTTCCCTTTTCTGGCATTTCTGTGTAACCAAATTATATACTTTAGAATTAACCTGACTCTCTTGACCTTCTGAGATTTACTATCCCAAAACCTTTTTTCCAATTAAAATAACATCTCTTTTTATGATTTCTTTATTTAACATATTTAGTAATTTTCATTGTCTCTTTAACTTCAAAATAAAGTCCCTTTTTTCTTATAAATTCCCTTTTTACTCCCATTTCTCTCCCAAGGTCAAGAGATAACAAACCAAAAAAACACCAGGCAAGCTGCCGGAGAAAAGCAGCAGGGAGGAAAAGCATTCTAGCAGCACAGCATCACAGTGAAAAGACAGGAAAGAGAAAAAAAATCCCCAACATTTTATCATTTTCTGCACTTTTCCCTGATATTTTAGTTCCTTATTCCAATTACTAAATTGAAGTCCCAAGGGACTATCTTCCGGCACTTCAGGGAGGGATTACAATAATTTAATGCTGCAGCTGTGCTTTAAATTTGACCCTCCCATTTTTACAGCCTAATGCTGTCTCTTGGAATTTCTCCCAGGAAGATTTATTTACTTTGTTTATACCCCAGAGCTCTCAGCTGGCACTTCCAGACCCTTCACCTGTGCCCTTAAGCCTCTAACTGCTTGGGCTACTGAAATCTCTCCCTGCAGATTCCTGGACAATTCTACCTGCAATGACCTGGCCATGGCAATTTAATTGCATGGGAATATTTCCTCCTCCATCCTGTTCTCTGTCCCAAATAAATAGGATGACTCAGGGTGGGTCACCTAGGACTTTACAATACCTAGGCTCGAGTACGCAAATTTATGGACCTGTGGTGCTATTTCGGGGTCTTCCCTGGGCTGTCTCCTTGTAGTCCTGCCTCTAGAGGTCTTCTGACTTTCAGTTTTGTTCAAGCTAAGTCTCTCTTCGGGTTCTTTCCCTCACTCCCCAAGGGATCTTCCCGGGCACTAAATCACAAGCTGCTGAAAACAACCCAGCATGGCGCCTGCTTGTACTCATACCCAAGAGAGTCTCAGGAGGGGGTTAAGATTCCTGGCCAATGCACCATAAACTATGTGGTATAAAAATCCACTTAAAAAAAATAGAAAGAGTGGTGACTAGGTGGCACAGTGGATAAAGCACCAGCCATGGAGTCAGGAGTACCTGGGTTCAAATCCAGTCTCAGACACTTAATAATTACCTAGCTGTGTGGCCTTGGGCAAGCCACTTAACTCCATTTGCCTTGCAAAAAAAAAAAACCTTAAAAAAATAGAGACTCCTCTGAGCAAAAGGAAGGTTTATTTTGACTTTTCTCCAGAAAAGGGCACCCCTAAGTCTCACAAAGGTAGTGAAGATCAAGGAGCTGCTCCAGGTGACAGTCAAGCAAGATTATAGGCCTAGCACAATTACCCCCTCCCTAGCCCCCTCTCTTCCAACCTGATTGGTTGAGGCTTTCAAAGTTACAATCTTTACGTGAAAAATCTACCCAGCAACAAAGAGAAGAATAAAAGGTTTTCATAAAATATTATTTCACCATCCAGATGGCAAAGGTATCAGAAGAAGATTTCTAATGACCTTCTGTTAAATGAATTAATGTCTGAGTATGCAAGGTCTTCTAAGGAACTCTACAATCTCTTTAGTTTAGTACTTTTCAAACAGAAGACAGGCTACTGTTCTCACAGTCTATTATCAAACAGGAGGCTAACTAAGATTGCAAGGTCTCTTTTCTGGAAGTATTCCACTATTTCCCTCCCTAACAGAATCAATGCAAGGTCTTTCTGGAAATAGTCCACTGGTTCACTCCCTAACAGAATAGGAACAGTATCTGACTCTCCCCTCTTCTAAGAATAGTCTAAGAGTAATAGTCTGTCTTTGTTTTAATGATTTTTAACCCTGAGAGGATTTCACTACGAATGTTAACTCTCAAGAGGGAATATTCCACTCAGAAGCCTTCAAAGTAAGGCTTTACAGACTACTGTAAAATGCATAAAATAAAATGCAAAGGAATAGCAAGGAATACAATTATATTAAAATATAGTTATAATATTTTTCCAAAAAACAATTTCATAGATAAGAACCTTTATTAAATGAGCTTTCCTATTTCATTTTCAAGAAACTATGTATTATATTTACTCCTATGCTACTAAGGAGACAGTCAGAAACAAAGATAGACATAGAGAGAGACACACACACAGAGTTTTATTTTTTACATTATTAAAATTTAGAGATTATTTACTCTTTTTTTTAGGGTTTTTTTTTGCAAGGCAAATGGAGTTAAGTGGCTTGCCCAAGGCCACACAGCTAGGTAATTATTAAGTGTCTGAGGCTGGATTTGAACTCAAGTACTCCTGACTCCAGGGCCGGTGTTCTATCCACTGTGCCACCTAGTTACCCCCGAGATTATTTACTCTTAACAAGAGTTCTCTTGTAACAAAGTAAAATATTTGAACCCGGGGTCCTCATGACTCCAAAGATAGTGCTCTATCCAGTGAGCCACCTAGCTGCCCCCAAAGTAAAATATTTAAGTAAAGCTAATAATACAATGACCTTACCTGAAAATCAAGGCAATGCTTCTCATCAATAGAACCCTTAACATCTCTTTAAAAAAATGTATGAGAAATCTATTTTCTCTTCTCACCTTCAACCTCAATAGAGAGAAAAACAACAAAAATTTCTTGAAACAAATACACATGGTCAAGCAAAAAAATTCCTTCAATGCCTGTGCACATTCTCATTCTGTGAGAATATCTTATTCTATGCTCTATATCTATCAAGTCTATATGATGAATATCATGTTTCATTGTTGTTCCTCTGGAATCATGAATGATGACTTCATTTATCATACTTCTTAGTGTTTTCAAAGTTGTTTATTTTTACATCTTGGTATTCAAAATAATTCTTTCTGTGTTGGAAAAACAAACCAAAATAACCCTGGAAATTTAGGGGATGCCCAACAGTTGAGAAAAGGTTGAGGAAACTGTGGTATATGAATGGATATGATAGTCTTGTTCTATTAAAAAATGATGGAGGGGACTAATATGAAAGTCAGAAAACTCTGCAACAAGTTAGGCATATAAAGTCCACATGGATACTTTGAGTGAAAATGTCTCTAAATTTGTGATCTTGCATTTCTTATTAATTACTGCATCTATTTTGCTTATAAAGTGCAACATCTTTTTTGGCAGGCATGCCATTCTGGGCAGTCCTGTGCCTGTGTCTCCCATGTCTCACAATTAGTTTCAAAGTTCTTTGGATAAAAGCCCTTATATCACTTCTGACCCCCATGAGCACTTACTCCATAAAACAATTTATGGAAACGTGTTTGACATTCAAATAACGCAGACAGTCTATCAAGTTGCACTCTCTGCAGTAGAGTTGAATGCTTGGCAGTTCAACTCAAGAAAGGAGCTCAGTGTCTGATACTTTATTTTGGTAGGTAATTTAATGGATCATCCTAAGACATTTCAAGTAGAAGCTGTTCTTGGAAGCTGGAATGGTCCTGTTTTACTGACCAGATTTCACAGGTTTACAACAAGGTCAGCACAGCAGTTCTATAGACCTTCAGCTTGGTAGACAGCATAATACTCTTTTCTCCCACACTTTCCTTCAGAGCCTTCCAAACACATAGCTAGTTCTGGCAATGCATGCATCAATCTCATCATCTATGTGTGCATCCCTGGAAAGTATACTGCCAAGGGAAGTGAATTTATCTATAACATTCAAAATTTCCCCATTTGTTGTAACTAATGGTACCATATATAGATAGTGGGGTACTGGCTGGTGGAAAACTCTTTTCTTGTTACTAATTGTTAGATCAAAATTAGGATAAGTAGCAGAGAATTAGTCCATAATCTGTTACATCTCAGTCTCACGATGCATTGAGCATATAATCATCTGAGAATAAAAAGTTGCATGCCAAATCTCCCTTTACTTTAGTTTTGGTTTATAACCATTTTGAATTAATTTGCTGTCAATGCAGTAGTTGATCTTGATGCCATTTTTGTTTTCATTGAAGGTATCCAAAAGCATCTACTAAAAACTTCATGCTAAAAAGCTTGGGACCAAATGCATAGGCCCTGCTTCATTCCCTTGGTGATTGGGAAAGTGTGAGAGCATCATCCATTATCTAGAACCTGGGTAAATATGTCATCATGAAACTGGTATATGATACTAATGAACTTCTCCAGGGAATCAGATTTTTGCATGAACTTCCACCAGTCCTCAGGACTGACAGTAAGTATCAAAGGCCTTGGTCAGATCAACAAATGTTGTGCACAGACCTCTGTTCAGCCGCTGTCATTTCTTATAGAATTGTTAGGTAGCAAACACCATATTGACTGTTCCTCAGCTTTTTGTTCTTGGGTAGATGACCATGGTGGATGCAACATCAAATTGGAGTCAGGAAGATCTGAGCAGGTCATTTAACATTTAATTCCTATTTCCTTCAGTTTCACCTCTATAAAATGAGGACATGCTGAAGAAGGAAATGTCAAACCACTCCAACAACTTTGCCTTGACATATTCCACAGGGAAAAAAAAAACAACTAAATTTTAACATTATATTATTTGATTATTAGTAATAATCTCTAATATTCTCTTAAAGAGAAACCTCCTGCTTTCTAAAGAATGACAAAAGCATTCCAGTTTTGCTCAAGCCCTAAAGGCTGGAAGTTTTCTCCCTAGGGGAAAGAACACTGTCCTTGAAACCCTTCATAAGAGTTTAGGGTGACCAGGGGCAGCTAGGTGGTGCAGTGGATAGAGCACCGGCCCTGGAGTCAGGAGTACCTGAGTTCAATTCCAGCCTCAGACACTTATTACCTAGCTGTGTGGCCTTGGGCAAGTCACTGAACCCCACTGCCTTGCAAAAACTAAGAAAAAAAAAGAGTTTAGGGTGACCCTAAACTCATGAAGTCAGAGCACTCTAGATGGAAATAGCTTCTCCTGCCCAGGCTGCTGAAACTCATCATCAAGCTAGTTTATCTGCAAGAGGAGCTAAAGATGTTCTAGCCCACCTCCTCATTAAATGTTTAACAATCAGGATCCGGTTTCCTTTGTTAGGAAGGTTGAGTGAAGGCGTTTGCAGAGTCTCCCTCCTGAGAGTAACCAATAACCGTTAATTAACTTAATTGTTGGTTAGCCTAATTAAGAGTGTTTATTAATACCTGGAAATCAGGTCTCTCGAGGTTTATTTGCCACAGGTTGGCGACCACCAAGTGATCAGAGGTTTCCCCCATTTTACTGGACTGCAGTGGAAAATCTGTGGGGGGGGGGGGGGCTTTGTTTTTAGCGATTCTGGCTGTATTTAGACCCTTCCTATTCCTCAAAATTAGATGATAATTAAAGCAAGAATAATCCACGTTCTGTGCCTGTGCTGGGAGTTTTCTAGGAGCCACAGCTCTGAACAACTGGCTGCTCTAAAAGGGGCGTCAATGGCCTTCTTTCTGAAGTCTCCCGGAAGTAGATTAGGGCGATACAGAACAACTTCCTGCTCCCTCAGGATTGGCTGGATTGGGTGGGGGCGGGGAACCTGTCCACAAATCCCAAGCTGCCTCACCATCTCCCAGTGGAGGCGGAGCTTCCAGCGGAAGTCCGGGCTGGAGAGGACAGGGGTCTGGGAGATCAGACGTGATGACTGACGTAAGTGGAGGCCTATCAGACGTCACGCTTCGGCACGCTGCCTGCAAAGGCCTGGTCGGCCAGCGAGGCCTCTGGGGGGTCTCTTTTTGCCTCCGCGGCCTGTGATGCAATCTTCGGAGATCAGCCCTCTGCTCCAAGAGCAAGGTCTTTGTTTTGTTTTTTTACTATATGCGTGTATGTCTGTATAGACTGGAACAAGAGAAGGGAATCTCTTGTAAACTAATTGGGAATTAGTAGGCCTCAATGGATCGTACACAGAGATTATGATAGTAACCCTTGAATTCACATTATTAGAAATTCGTTTGAAGAACCTTCAAAATTACTTTGAATATTGCAGGCAAACTTATTATTTTACAGCTAAGAGAGGAAGGAAGCAGGTTGTATAACCCCAAGTGATCTTTCCCCTGGCTTTTCTATGCCTGTGTATCTGAGTAAGGAGTTCTTTTCTTCCTTCTCCCTAAGCAATAGGTTGAGGAGAAGTTCAGGTAACAGGAGTGCCCTCGTCTTCAGCTCTAGTGTACAGGGGCGCTAGCAGAACAAAGCTCTTTAATTTATTTGGGAAAGAGATAAGTCTTCAGGTGGAGTGCCTTCCCCTCATCCCCCCCCCCCCCATTGGTTATGAACTCAGGAGCCCTGTACCTTTAATTCTTTTTTTTTTTTTAGTTTTTGCAAGGCAATGGGGTTAAGTGGCTTGCCCAAGGCCACACACCTAGGTAATTATTAAGTGTCTGAGGTCAGATTTGAACTCAGGTGCTCCACTGAGCCACCTAGCCACCCTGTATCTTTAATTCTTAAAAGACTGACCACCCGCATCTCAATTGTGATCTCTTTATAGTCTCCCACCCACCTGAGCTAAACTGCCCAAAAGACTGAGTTAGAAATTAAACTGGGGCAGCTAGGTTGTGCAGTGGATAGAGCACAGGCCCTGGAGTCAGGGGTGCCTGAGTTCAAATCTAGCCTCAGACAATGATTACCTAGCTGTGTGGCCTTGGGCAAGCCACTGAACCCCATTTGCCTTGCAAAAAAAATAAAAAAGAAATTAAACTGAAAGAATTAAACCTGGTCAGCTTAAAAATTTTTACATAGAATAGTAAAAGCCGCATAATGGAGGAGGTTCCCCAAAGGATGCAGAGAAAATAAAAAAAGGAAAGGCAATTAGTTCTTGTAAAACTTCTCCCCTTTGTCAAATCAGGTTAATATTTTTTTAAATAGATAATAAAGACCTCTTTTTTCCCCTCTGATCCTTTCACCTGTCCCTAAGTTTCAGAAGTTTCAAAAGAGGGTGAGAATTGGCTGTGCCAAAATGTTGATTGTTCTTTGTTCTTGTCTTCAGGGAGGTGAGTGAGTTGGATTGGACCAAGGAGGGGCTTTGCTAAATTACCAGCCTCACTTTCTCCTCTAGTGACATCTGGGTCTAGTGGCCAGATAGGAATCAGGACAACTAGAGATGGCCCTAGATGTGAGACAATCAGGATGACTTGCCCAAGTTCACCAAGCTAGTAGGTGTCAAGGGTCTAAGGTTAAATTTGAGCTCAGGTCCTAGTGATTTCAGAACTAGTGCACTAGCCACCACCTAGCTACTCCTGGGCAAAAAAAGATTAAACTTTTGATTTCCACCTTTAGCCCATGAAGTGATTGTTTTATCTGTACCCATTTGTTAATTAATCTTGTAAGACCCTGAGTCTCAAAATCTGTGAACTTTAGCCTGAATGCCTGTAAGATCCTGAGTGTTGAAATCTGTGAACAATAGCCTGTAAGACCCTGAATATCAAAACCTATGAACTGTTGCCTAAATTCTGCCCCTAAGTTCCTGCTTGGTCAGCTAGCTGATGTTAAGGTCTGAGAAACGTCCCCAATTAACAGAACAGAGGTACTCGACATGATGGAGATGCACTAGCAAGGGTTTATTAAACTAGCTCGAGCTAGGGTTCCGTCCTAGGTCAGGGCTAGGATCCTGGAACCCCGAGTAAAGTGAGGAGAGACCTTATATATGGTTTGGTAGGGGAGTTTCTAGCATCTGCCTGCAGATTGTCTTGAGATGGTGTGGCGTGGTCTTATTGGATGCAGGTCCTCGGCGAAGCCCCCTTGCTGCATGGTCCAAGGGCTGACCAGGCAGAATACTCAGGAGCTGATCTGGCAGAAATCCAGCTAGCTGACCAAGCAGAGACTTAGGGGCAGAATTTAGGCAACAGTTCATAGGTTTCGACATGCAGGATCTTATAGGCATTCAGGCTAAAGTTCACAGATTTCAAGACTCAGGGTCTTACACTGAGTTTCTGCCAGATCAGCTCCTGAGGATTCTTCTGGGTCAGCCCTCGGACCATGCAGCGGGGGGAGGGGGGCGGGGGGGGGCCTTCTCCGAGGACCTGCATCCAATAAGACCACGCCACACCATCTCAAGACAATCTGCAGTCAGATGCTTGAAACTCCCCTACCAAACCATTTATAAGGTCTCTCCTCACTTTACTCAGGGTTCCAGGATCCTAGCCCTGACCTAGGACGGAACCCTAGCTCGAGCTAGTTTAATAAACCCTTGCTATTGCATCTCCATCATGTCGAGTGCCTCTGTTCTGTAATTGGGGACATCTCTCTCGGACCTTAACAATCTCTGCCAGAAAAACAAAACCAACTAATACCCTAGTAGGTTTTTTAGCCTATTAAGCACATCAAATATATTGTTTTATATACTTTCTATGATTAAAGGGAAAGATGAGAGAAAGAAAAAAGGGGCAAGATTTGGAGAAAGAAATTTCAGGTTAGATTTTCTGAGCTGTCTTATCCTCAGACAAGAAGTCTACATCTCAAAATCCATGTCAATGGAACCACTGTGGGGAACAGAAAGGTCATATTGTCCAAAATAGAAGAAAGAAAAATCACCCCCCCCCAAAATAAGAAAGGAAATAGTAATAGTAATTAAGAAGTGGTAATTCAGGACCCCTTCATGGGGGTAGGACTGGATTCGAACTTGCCAGTCCTAGCTTTTTTCCTGGTGTTCCCTTTATCTACTTCTTGAACCCATTTTTAAAATTTGAACAAATCCTCTTTCTAACAATAAGGTATCCAGTAGAAACTTTACAAATACTAACTGAAGCTGAGTGTGAAAAGAAATTCTGTTTTAACTCAGAAGTAGCAGCTGGAGGGAAGTGCTTTTAAAGTAAAACTTTAATTGGAAAATGATCTTGAATATTGAAAGTTTGTAAATCCAGGTTTAAAATGGATCCCATAGCATAGAATATGTTTGGTTTAAATCTGAGGAATTGTGTGGCTATGGTAATTTGTTCCCTACATTTACCTATCCAATATCTGATTTTTTTAGGGCAATGTGTTTAAGACACACATCTATTAAAGGTTTCTCTATAGTGGCCCTAAATGCAATTCATTTAGAATTTCAGTAATTTATGTTTAAAATTTGTTACCATTATTAAAAACTGTATAAGAAATATTGATAAATATTGAAAAATGCAACTCTCTTGATTTGTGAATTCCAAAATATTAATTTTCTCCAGCTTCTGAAAAGTAAAGAGTAAAAAGGAAAAGAAAAGAGACTATGTTTCAGTCTGTAAATATGTTTTGAGTTGATCTTGGTAAACAACACAATAGACCTTGCTTGTGTTCAAGGTGCTCACTAGCACTGAAAGGGCTTAGAACCCTACTTCTGTGCTGGAGGAAAAGTCACCTCAGGCCTCCCAAAAGTCTTTGTTATTACTAAGAACATCTTAATGATTTTTTAAAGGGATTTGTTCCTTTAAACAAACTTCTTCATATACTGGGACTAGGAATCGGCAGTGGAATTTCTCAGAAAACACTTGAATTTGCAACTACTCAGGCATTAGAGTTTAATTGTTATAGGTAAAATTAATACGAAGAAATTTTATCACCTGAGTTGAAATTAGGTATAGAGCCTGGGAAAGAAAGGTTTTAGTAGTCATTAGATTTATATAATGACAATATCAACTAAAATTATAAGGGAAAAATTCAGTAGAATAAATATGGTCTGAAATATGGTGGAAATGGAGCATTTCAGCAAGCAAAGTTGTGTCATCTGAATAAAGGGTTTTGGAGATTTAGAAAAGGAGAAATAAGAAAGGTAATGTTTTCAATCCCACTGAAGGGATATGAATGTATGTATATATACATGCACACACAGATTCATATATGTGTTAATTATGTATGTTAATGAATGCAGGCACATGTATGTATGTTGCATGCATATTCCAAGTCTGAATGTATATATATGTATATATATATATGAAGAATTTGTGTTTTCAAAGCACAGCAAAGATGTATTAAAAATGAAAGTTTGAGCAAGTTTTTGGCTTTGCAACTTGATTTCAAAGTCTAAAGAGAAATTAACAGAGGGTTAAGAGTAGATTGCTAGGCAGTGGGTTCTTTCTGAAACTGTAAAACTCAGATTTGAACTTAAGTATAATGTGCTCTTAAGAGTAGCAATTGTAGGAGATTATTGCCTCTTTTAAATTCTTCTTAGGTTTTCAATTCGCTAGTAGATTGACTAGGATTAGTTTGCCCCATAATATATAGTGCTAAATAATTGAAATTATAAATTGAAATTCTGTATGATACCATTTGGAAAGTAGATTCAGGTATAATAAGATTTTTTCTGATCCCATTTTAAGTGAAATATGTCTTTCTTAAAATGATGCTTATAAATCAGAATTTATTATACTCTTTAGTATTAAGATAAATTGGAAAAAGGCATGGATCTGAGTAGGATGGGTGATCTTAAGCCAAGTTACCTCAGTTTATCAATCTGTGAGGTAGATAAAGATAATATTTTATATTGTCTTGGTAATTCATTGTATTAAGACTATTGGTAAAATGGTTAATCCCTTTTAGGTTAGTATTCTTTGGGGTTGTAAAGTCAATTGTAAAAGACTGATGTAATTATATTTGTAGAAATATAGGGGACTTAGGGGCAGCTAGATAGTACAGAGTACCGGCCCTGGAGTCAGGAGGACCTGAGGTCAAATCTGGCCTCAGACACTTAATAATTGTCTAGCTGTGTGTCCTTGGGCAAATCACTTAACCTCACTGTCTTAAGTAAATAAAATTTTAAAAAGAAAAGAAATATAGGAGATTAAGAGTTTGAAGTAGTTAAGTTTGAAACTTAGTTTTATTGGAGAACTAGGAATTCCAAAAAAGGGATTCAATCAATCCCTACCCACTATACCACACTGCCCTAAGAATTTTATGCAGCTTTGATTTCTTAGTCTCCTAGCAGAGTGAGATAAGCATTTGGGTAGTTATGTTCACTTACTCTTTTGAGGACTGTTTTTAGGGAACTCTTGCCCATGGAATGCTCAGCCTCAGGCCTTGCCCATAGCACACAGTAGGAACCATATAAATATTAGTTATCATAATATATGACTGTTAGTGAGTACTTAAATGTTTTCTTGTACCATTGAAATTGAAAATTATTTAAAACTCTGAAAAGTTTCTACCTAAGGATTAAGGGGCCAAACCCTGTCAGCACCTAACCTAATTCCTTAGAGCTTTTCTTTCTTGAATACTTACCAGAACTTTAAAATAAACCCCAATAATCACACGTGTGAATTCAAACTGGCAAAATATGTATACTGAGGTCACCTGACCTGAAATGAGTTTTGTTTCATGTTTCAAATCCATAATACTGTTATACTGTTTATGATGTTGTGCAGATATAATGCTAGGAATGCAACTTCTCTTTTAATCTGGATGTTGCTACATTATGAGCTGAACTATTAAAAGAAAAGAAAATGTTTGGCAACTGTTAATATTTTCAAGTACCTTAATTTAAGGAACTGGAAACTTATAGTTTATTTAGGGTAAAGAGGAAATTTTATTGGATATTCACTTAGAAAAATATCTGCTCCTCCATTGCAAATAGTTCTTGATGAAAGGGGGCTGCTCAATAGGAATTTGTGAATGATGAAGTATTCATATATGTGGATTGGCATATTTTATATATATGTTTTAACCAACTTATTCTTAAACTCCAATCTTAAAGATTTATTTTTTAGGGGGTTGAATAAGAGACAGTTATCTATCAGTCTTGAGCTATCCTATAATTCACTATATCAACTTACAGAATGTTATTTATTAGATTCTGACTGTCTTTTTTTTTTACATGACAGAAGTTTTAAGCTGTTTTTGAGGGGAAAATACTAGTAGAAAGAAATACTAAGTAAAATTTTTATGTGACTTTTTAAATATACCTGATCAATTTTATTTGCTAAATAATTTATTGTAACAACATGAAAGTATTTTATATCCATCCCTAAGCATGATTAGTGAAACTTGCTGACCAAGAGAAAATCTTATTAAACTGTAATTGATATTAAACTGAGTTTAATTCCAGGTATGATCATCAAGAAATGCTATTGAGACAATGATCATTAATTCCAGTAACCCCATGAGGGCAATATCTGGGAAATGCATTTAGAATTCTGTTTCATGGGAAGGCTAGGAGAATGTTTCTTGGCATGGATTAAGGTTGAATTTTCCTGACTTGATTTTCTCAGTATGATTATTACCTTTTGAATGAAAAGTTTTCTATCTAGCTGACTCTCAGTCTGACTAAGACATTTTCTCAATACAGTTGGTTGCCTATATGGCTCTAGCCTAGAATTTACATCAAGGTAGGAGACCATTTCCCCCCCATATGATAGCTATGTTCCTATTTTCCTTTTATGACAAGTTTCTACAGTCATAGCCAGGTGATGAGTGGGAGGTATAAATACTTTATTAAATCTTTATCTCTTAGGCTAATACTGAAATAAGATGCCTGTGTATAAGATCTGATCTATTCAGCCTAGAATATAATCCTTTCTATATCTTAAACAAGGAAGTAGATCCTCAGAATTGTTAACAGCCTGTTCCTAATTACATATATAAATATATATTTATATTTGATATAATATCCTTTAAATATTTTACAATACTATGGGAATAATTAGGCAATGATGTAGGGATTTGTGAAATCAAAATATAATTCTATATTTATTGAAGTTGTTATCATAAACTTTTTCCATTCTGTGTTAAAGAAAATAATTTCAGTGCTATTAGTTACTGATAACTACAGTTGTTATAAACTAAAGAATTGAAGTGTTTTTAAAAAATGAAAATTGTATTTGCTTCCTCATGATGCCATTTCTTGATCTAAAAATAGTGACTAGTTCTGTTCAGTATTTGAAGGCTCAAGAAACAACTGATGAATTGTGAATTCTTGACATTGACCAATCAGGTAGTGGCTCAGGTACTGGGAGCCAATGAGTGAAGAGCAGGGGTGAGGCTTAGACAGGTAACTGTAAAGGTTCAGTTAGCCACCTCTTCAGTGTCAAAGGGTCTTCTTCCCTGACAATTTCTCCTCCTGTGTTTAATTTGCCTCTTCACACAACCACAGCCTCAGAACCAGCCAGACTGCTGGAAACTGTCTCCTTTGCTCCTATCACTCAGGTTCCTAAATTATTCTCTCCAGTTCTTCCTCTTCTTCCTACCTGACCTTTAAATTCTTGGGCTGAATTCCAACTTTTTTTTGTTTGTTTGTTTTCATTCTGGTGCTGCCACCTAAGATAGTCTCTAGTCATCATAGTTCAAGTTAGATAATTCCCTATTGTCAAGAAAATACCATAATCATCCTCAGTGAGGATGTATTGATGATATATTGGTGTTCATCTTCACAGGTATTGAGAGCTGATTTCTGAACAAAGGAAGGACAGGTACCTGACCAACCATCAAGAGTGAAGACGCAATAAAAGTAAAGTAGATTAGATTGTATACCTGTTCTCCTATCTTCAGTTAATGATTAGACCTGATGTTTTATTGTGAGATAAATACTTTCCTGGTGGGAAACACATCTTCCTGTCTAGATGCTTGCATCCACAAGTACTTCAGATTAGGCATAGTTTTTGAATTGTCATTGGAATTATTAATTATTAATTAATATTATTTATCAGCCCTATTAACAAAGGTAATGAGTCAAGTACAATGCTAAGCATCAAAGATACAAGTGTAAAAGTAAAGATATCCCCTGACTTCAAAGGAATTTATATTCTAATGGGTGAGACAATACATATGACCTATGAGGGTCAGAAAAAGGAGTGATAGTCTGAGAAGTCACATGGATGGTGAGAGGAGCAATGGGGTCAATCCATAGGTGTGCTTTTATCAGAGAGCAAGAGTATTTGACTTGACTATAGCACATAGAACAAGTGGTAGGAAGGAGATTGAAGAAGGCAACCATTCAATGGTTGTGGTAGAATAGAAAATGGAAGGAAGATAAAATAGAAAACTTGGGTCCTTTTAGGCCTGGTCTGTGTTGAGAGTGGAGCAGCTGTTCACCTGTTATTGGCAAATGGTAAAATTTAGAGGGAAAAAGAAATGATTAACTCATTTTTCAAGGAGGAGATTGTTAATATAACTCTTTGCAGCATCAGTCAGAGAAGGAGGTACAATAGACAGAGCACTGGGTTTAGAATCAGGAAGATTCATCTTCATGAGTTCAAATCCAGCCTTAGATACTGACTAACTGTGTCACCCTGGACAAGTAACTTAACCCTATTTACTTCACTTTTTCCTCCAGTTTTTCCCATCTGTAAAATGAGCTGGAGAAGGAAATGGCAAACTATTCTAGCATCTTTTCCAAGAAAACCCCAAATGGGGTCAGGAATAATTGTACATGAATGAAAATAATAACAACGCTTTGCATTTTGATCTTATAAAGAAATGTAATTCTCTTTAACCATTGAAAAACCACATGATGGGTTTAAAAAGAGTTGTCTCAGGACAGCTAGGTGGCACAATGGATAGAGCACCAGTCCTGAAGTCAGGAGGATCTGAGTTCAAATGTGTCCTCAGACACTTAATTACCTAGCTGTGAGACCTTAGGCAAGTCACTTAACCCCATTGCATTGCCAAAACAAACAAAAAAAGAGTTGTCTCTACACAGGCAAAAAGAACAAATGAATTCAAGAATTCCCCAGTAAATTCAATCAAGATTCAATGCTAATTTTTGGTTTCTTACTCCATACATCTTTTCTTTCAGTAACAAGATTTGGTTATCACATTATCTAAATATTTTCCATGATAATATTTAAGTTAGTAAACAATTACTTTGTGGTATGTGGTAGGCATTGAAGAAACAAAAAGACAAATAACAGCAATAAATTCAGTCCTTGCCCTAAGGGACCTCACATAATAGTAGAGGAACATAAGTAAATACGATATAATCTGAAGAGAAAGAGAACTTTAATAAGTAAGAGGACCAAGAAAGGCTTTTCATAAAGGTGGAATCTAAAATAAGAGGCCTAGAAACTGGAGATGGAATGCCACCTTAAGGCATGGTGAAATCAGTCTTGAGTTTTTTTCACATAGTCAATATTACCCTAATTTTCAGGCACTGCCCTAAGCACTGGACATTTCTTTGAAGCTTCTCCTGCAGCCTTCCCTGCTTCCAGAATTGACTTCAGGCTGACTGAGAGTCCTGAGATTCTAACATATTAGGCAAATTTCCAGTGAAGTCAGTTCAGCAATTTTCTGGAACATCTATCAGGTTGAAGCCTGGATTTTAATCAGAAATGATTTGAAAGTGAAAGTTCTCTAGAGTTACATTCAGCATTATTTCTTATAAAATTTTCCATGAATAAATATAATTCCTTTTCTTGTAGAGGAAGTAGATAAGGAGATGTTTTTGTGGATTATGTATTTCTCTATATATTAGACTGTGAGTTAGGTGATTGTTAGTCAATCCATTAACCTTTGGGACACAAAGAAAATATCCCCTAAATTCCTCTCTACTCCCTCAAAAACAGTCCTTGCTTTCAAGGAGTTCAGAGTCTTGAAACATTTTCTAGAGATTCCCCCAAAACTTTTTCATAAATTCTCAAACTTAGTATGACACTATATGATTTAGTAATTCATGTAACTATAAAAAAATTTTTTTTGGAGAAAACAAGTTACTTTGGAAACTTGGAAGCTTTGCACATGAAATCTGGTTGCCTTCATGTCTATCTATGAAGACAATGGTACAACTTAAAAGAGGGCAAGCAAGCAGCTCGTTGCCTCCATAGTTCAGAGTTCTGGGCCTGGAGTCAGACCAACTCAACTTCATGAGTTTAAATCTAGCCTTGGACACTTAACAACCGTGTGACCCTGGACAAGCACTTAATCTTCTTTGCTTCATTTTCCTCATCTTACAAATGTGTCAGAGAAGGAAATAACAAAATACTGTAATATCTTTGCCAAGAAAATACCAAATGGGGTCATAATGAATCAGACATAACTGAAATTACTGAACAACAAAAAGAAGGCAAACAATAAATCTTCACAAGAAACCTACCATCATATGAAAGTGTAACTATGTGGATATGACTGAAGACTTCAAACATTTTACTGGTCTTCGATGGGGTTTTTGGATTTCCTGGTTTCAGTTTCTCCCTTTATCGTGGTGTAGAGTCACAGCTCCATCAGAACACAGACATAAGCTCTCCTCCAATAAGGTGTCTCTCTTGGATATATTAAAACTATGTAAGAGTCTTTCTTGAATAAAGTCAGACATAATTCAATTTTAAAATCCCTTTTTTACAAGTATTTTATAAATATAGGGCATGTGTGCTACCTTCCATCATCTTATTGTGACAATATATGTGTTGGACATGCTAGAATTAATGTTGGAGGTCCTAAAGGGTAATGGAAAGATGCATGCTCAATCTAATTAACCTTCAATATATGTGATAGTGATTAGGCATAATAGGCATAATAGTCCTAGGTTAGGATGATCTTCATACAATTAGGAAATATACTAATGAAATCCCATTATCCTAGATAGACATTTATTAAGTGCCTATATTGTGATAGATATTGTACTAAACCTTAAGGATAAAATGAGTAAAAAGAAAGATAGTCCCCTTTATTCAATGAGGGGAAGACAATATACAAAAGGAGACAACAAGAAAAGCAGGAGTGGGAAGAAGGATGGGATACCAGGAGGTACCTAGAGAGGGGACATTATATTCTAGGCAGGGCAGCAGATGCTATGTGGAGTGAGCTGAAAGTCCAGCTTCTGCTCCCTTTTTAGAAGGGTGTTAAGAGGAATGTTTGATACTCCAATTTCCAATCATCTAAACAGGGGAAAGGAGACCTAGGGAGGTAAAGTCAATGAAGACTTGAATTAATTTATGGTGATGAGATTAGAAATTATGAGTTTATCCTGGGAGGGCCATCCTGTTTTATGCAGTTGAAATCAGGCATGGAAGTAGATCAAAGTTCAATGGATGTCCTTCATGATCTATAATTCAGAGAGTTTTGAGCTCATACCTTTGTTTTATTCATTAAGAAATTGAGATTAGATGATTTTCCCAAGATCATACCAAAAATGTCCAAGTTAAAATTTGAGCCCATTATGTAATCGTAAAATGAATAGTGTGTGTGCTATGATGTGTAATGGTAGTAGCAATGATTGTCCATGACCCTTGTGATCCCAAAGCTCCCATCAACCTTAACAAATACAGTATGTTATTTTTGTTCTTTTCAATAAAAGTCATAAGGTCATAGGATTGAAAATGAGTTCATTTAGTCTTTTTTTTTAATCAATGAAGAAACTTCAAAAGGGGGAAAGTGAAGCAACTTGCCCATTAACCTAAAGTAAATGGTACAACTGGAACATGAGCTCAGATGATCTCATTTCAAATCCAGCAGACTTTCTGTTGCACAATTAATTAGTATTTAGAAATAGAAGACTTCTTAGAGATCAACAAACCTCAATTCCCACATCATTACAAATAAAAACTTGGATAAAGTTTTCTAGTCTTCTAAGTGCTATATGAATGTCAGCTATTATTTTCAACATCATCATCATTATCAGTAATACACATAACCACATAGTTATTAAGCAAAAGATCTGGGTTTTGAATCCATGTTTGGAAAAGCAAACAATTTTGTTTTGATGTTTTTGTATATTGTCTAGACTTAAGAAAATGATGGAGAACGTGCCAATAATGCAGATTAAACTTAAAAATGTATCTGATGATACATTGGCCCCTGGAGAGCTAGTTGTTAAAAATTTATTTCTATTCCTCTATCTTCTGATATCCGTGAAGCCCTTAGACATACCCCAAACCCAATTCCAACTTCTCCAGGACTTTGCTAGAAGTTCCTAAACCATTCTAGAGATCTGGTGCTATTGGTCATGTTGCCTAGTAGATGTTAGAAGAAGCCAGTTGTCTTTCAGGTTGAACTGACATAAGTAGCTGGGAATCATTGCAAATAGTAGAAAACTAAGGAAAGTACTATCGAAATACTATATAGGGTATGATGAAGAAAAGTCTATTTTTTTCTTATTTTGTCCTATGCAGGGAGAAGATTTCACAGTGAGATTATAAAACTTGACAGGATGAAACTCCTTTCCCTGAATGACAGCTGGATTTATTCCTCTAGTAATATTAGTGAACAAGCTGAAACCTGGCAACATTATTTTGAAAGCATGTTTTTCATCCCCAGACAATTTCTCTCCAGATTCATATTTGTGTTTTGTTTTATAAATTTAATTGGAGGTATGTATACAATTCTTCCTTAACATCCTATTCCATTTTCTTTTTTTGTCTGCTGTACCTTGAAAAGATCATCCTTCAGAATTAAGGCAGTATTGATTAAATAATTTGTAAGTTTTTCCCTAAGTCTATACCTTCATGCAATGAAGGACTTGAAATCTACTTTAGTTCCCTGCCAGTGGAGCCAAGTTAGGAACTTCTTCCCACATTCTTTTCCCATGTGGGAGAATGGCCTCATTCAGGGAAAACAATAGGAGCACCATACTTTTAAGTCCTCTTCCACCAAACTTGAGGGTGGATTTTCAAAGGGTGTCCTGAAAGTCTAGCCCTGTATCTTTGTAAGGGAATATGACTCTGATTTACTCAGAGAATGCTGAACCATAATGGCTATGTGAATGGCGAAATGACTTATTTCCATTTGTTGGACAGGTAATGTAAGAGAGGAAAGGTGTGTGGTCCTGCTGGGAACCTTTAGGAAAAAATGACCCCTATCATGTCTCTATACCTTCAGTTCCTGTATTGTTCTTCTGGTTTGAGCTGAAATATTAACTCAGTTCCAGCTGAAGAGCTCACTTGTGTATTTTTAGATATGTTAGGCAGTTAGTTGGCACGATGAATAGAACACTGGACATGGAGTCTAGAAGACTCGAGGTCAAATTCAGCTTCAGAACCAGTGGGATCCTGGGCAAATCACTTAACCTATTGTTTACCTCAGTTTCCTCAGCTGTAAAATGAGGACCATTATAGCATCTATCTCCCATGGTTTTTGTGAAAATCCAGTGGCATAATAATCATAAAGCACTTAATACAGGACTTGCCATATAGTAAGTAGTATATAAATGTTACCAGCAATAATTATTATTCTGTTCTTATCTGACTAATTTCTCTAGTTTCTTCTTGTAGCTTTCTTTGATTAAAAAATATTCATTATAGTCGTTTGTGTAAGTAGTGGCAAGAAAATGATAAGTAGATAAATATTTAAAATAGGAGGACAGTTCAAACAAATAGAAATAACTAGAGTTTTGTTTATCATGCTTTAAAATCAAGAAAAAGAGTAAATCACCAGATGAGCACTGACTCAACTTAATGACTGTGAACTTTCTTTATTCCAGATTTCTAATTGGATTTTCTCTTTAGGATTTACTTTGGTATCTTTCAGTTTAATCCCTTTATCAACCACTGCCTATAGGATTTGAGGGATGTGATGGTAACACCTGTGAAGAAAGGAAATGAAAAAGCATTTATTAAGGTTTTACTAAGAAATAATGTACTGTCCTAGACCCTAGAGGGACAGAGAGAATCAAGCAAGACGGTTTTTCCCCTTGAAGTCTGTATATGTTAACAAGGAAAGACAACTTACTTATTTCTTCCTTATTGCAACGTTCTTCCTCATGGTTTAGCTATATCTTGAGTTGGTAGAAGAGATTAATTGGGAATTTGGGGGGAGTTTTGTGGAAGCTTTAAATGATATAGAAAAGATTTAGAAACTCAGACATGCAGAAAATATATAGTATTATACATCAACATATTTTATATTTTAATACCAAAAAATTTTACTTGGATTTCACAGATTGCAGGGTGGCACTACCCTCCCCTCTGAGATATATACATACAGGAAAGTGATAGTTTAGAAAAAGTTTTTATGAATCAGAGTGAGTGTTGATAGGAGTCATAGAACATTTGATTGCTCTTAGGCTAAGATTTAAGTGATTTGACATGGAGATAACCATCAGGTGACATGGTTAGTCCAAGTGTGGGCAAGCTCAAGGGAAGCTCAAAAACTAGAGCCAACCACCAGAGAGATGGAACCATTGATTCTGAAAGATAGTAAGCACTTGTTAGTAAGAACCTCAGTCAGAGCTTGTTCCATTGCCACTGCTATGGGTTTGCCAAGAATCTTAGAAATGAGTCCACATTTGAGGAATGACTTTCTAAATTTTAGGAACCTCATAGGAGAGCAATGCAGCGGTTTTAATGGAGAAAATTAAATGAAATGTGATCATGTTTATAAATGTATCACTGTTATTCCTAGCCAGATGTCTCATCTGAAAATTGAATATATTCCTTCCACTAACTCCAATTATTTTTTTCGCAGCATTTTTGAAGATCAAGTTGAAAGATTCACAGTTTCCCCTCCCAATAATCTTGTTTGTAATAGGATGTACTTTTGAAATTCTAAGTTTTTCATCTTTTAAGGTTTGTATCATAATATTATAGTATAGTAAAAGGCAATAGAAATACAAACTGGGTTGAAGGAGTTCCTAAAACTTTTGTGTGACAAATGTCTTCTTGACACAGTTTAAGTTTTAATAGATCAGAAATAGAGAGCAGTGACTCACTCTGACAAGAGACAAAAGTTATTTTTGATACTGGAGTCCTGTGGCTACTGAGGAGAATGTGACAGGAAAACGGGGGAGAAATTCTCCTCCTTTTCCCTCATTGTGCTATAGGATTACAAGTAACCTTCCCCAGACTGATATCCATAATAAAAAGTGAGTATTCTGATCATTTATATATTAATTTCTACATTACTCAACTATTTGAACAATGGAGGAATAGTGGGATTTGAATCAATTATAATCAAGTAATCTGCAAATATGGGAGAGAAGAAAGGAAGATATTTTGAGATCATCATATTTGAGAGGTGGAAGGCATCTTTTGCTTGTTCAACTATTCATTCTATAGGTAAAGAACCTAAGTTTAGAACAATTGAATGACTTTCCCAAAGTTCCCCAGCTGAGTATAATAATTAACTGTCAAATCCAGGCTTCCTGACTTCTTGTCCAGTTAGATCTATGAGGAGATATATTAGATAAAGGGGTTTTTGTTTTATTTCCTATTTCTGTGTTCAATTCTGGGCATCACATTTTAGGGAAGATATTGACAGCCTGGAGCATGTTCAGAAATATGGTGACCAGAACAATAAAGGAACTGGAGAACATACTCTTATCAGAATCAATGGCAGTTATGGGGAAGAGAAAATAGATATGTTCTCTTTGGCACCAAGGCTTGCTTTGCAAAAGAACCACCTAACGCTTGGGAATATTCCCAAAGAAGAAGGGACTTTCCAGGAGATAACAGATTTCCCCATCACTAAAAATTGACAGATCCTTAAGAATATTGTGGGACAGGAAACTATACAGGCAGGGAGAGGTTGGAAGACATTGTGTCTGACTTCCCAACTTTTAGATTCTGTGTCAAATCTCAGTTTCTCATCTCTGGTGGTCTGGGCCTTTGACCCAACAATATATGACTCCTATTTTCTGCTCTGACATTTAGACAGACAGTAGGAAACATACATTATTGAGTCATCATTATAAGAACAACTTAAAGGTCATTTAGTCCTTTGGGTCTATTGGAAGGATCATTATGGGAATTATAAGTCATAGGCCCAGAATACCAGAGATGAGACTAGGCAAGGAAATTTGTCAAAAAATTGGCCCAGAAACCTCAACAAGTAGAGAACAAATCAGTATTTGGGTGGCACCAATAGCAAACAGAACTTTAATTCTTACATTAATAGCACTATAAAGACAAGATATTAAAAAGAATTGTTCATGCTTTAAAGTTTTATATTCACTTTGCATATACTAACTCATTTACTCTTCAGAATAACTCTGTGAGGTAAAGGTTGATGTTATCCCCTTTTGGGGGCAACTAGATGGCTCAGTGAATAGATCAGCCCTGGAGTCATAAGAGGACCCAAGTTCAAATTTGCCCCCCATATACTTACTAGCTGTGTGATCCTGGGCAAGTCATTTAACCATGTTTGCCTCAGTCATCCTATGATTCTAAAATGAGCTGAAAAAGAAAATGGCAAGCCATTCTAATGTCTCTGCCTAGAAAAATCCAAAGAACCAAATATGACTGAAATGATTCGACCACCCTCTTTTACAGTTAAGGAAACTAAGGTTGAGGTTGTGATTCAACCCAAGATAAGAATCTGAATCAGGATTTGAACCCAGGTCTTTTCTTGTCTCCAAGTACAGTGCTCTATCCACTATGATACCTAATATCCTCTTCATTAATTGAGTATCCATATCTTTGCTGTTTGGGGTAGACATCAGTTTGAGAAGGCAAGAAAAAAGTCCTTTGCTTCAAGATAGCTAAAATAACTTTTTATTAGTTTGGAAGTCACAGTCAGGAAAGCAATGCTTAACCAGGTTTACACAAGACTTCTCAAAAATTGATCACCTTTCATAACAACATTTATTCATTAAGTTTAGCAAGTATTTACTCAGTACTGTTCCTGCCAGCTACTGTACTTATCTTACATAGATAGATAGATCGATAGATTGATAGTTATACTTGGTAGTATGTATGCACTCAAGAGAACCTATATGGGTTTGGAGAACATATATACATATATATATATATATATATATATATATATATATATATGAACAGTAAGTTGGTCGCTTTGTCTAAAATGTAGGACTCATAAAAGGGAATTATATTCCGTGAACCTGGAAAGGCAAGATGATGCCAGATTGTGAGGAACTTCAAGAGGCAAAGCAGAGGCAATTATATTTTATCTTGGAAATAATACCATATTTTCCTGAAAATAAAATTGGATCTTATCTTAATTTTTCTCCAAAAGACACATTCAGGCTTATTTTCAGAGGATGTCTGGAATTAGGCAGTCATTCCTGCAGGAATCATTATTTGATCTATTCTTCTTTCCAAATCAGTTCTTCAAGTTTTAGTGCAGAGAAGCTGACTGAATCCCAGACTAGCAGACTGCTTTGTCCATCCCAAGTGACAGTGTTAAATTGACCCACTTCCTTATATCTGCCTGGTTGCACCAGGCTGTTTTCAGTATCAAGAGCATAAATACCTGAAACACATTCAATCTTAGCTTTCTTGCCCATAGTGATGATTAAGGGTGGGGGGGCTTTCTTTCCATCCAGACCTTATCAGATGTGCCCATTATTTGTTTGTTGTGTCTAGACTCCAACTGGTTATTCGACAATAAGTTTTGAGTTCATCAGTTTACATAGGTCCTCTAGGTATTGATAAATAATTGTAATTTTTATTTATATTAAATTATATATAATATTTTATAATTCAGTACATCTGTTGTGTGTTGCAACTGATATACTAAATACATGTACTAAATTTTCTAAATGCATCTGTCTAGCTGATGATCTTAACTGGAGCTGATTTTGGGAGTAGGGCTTTCATTGCAAGTATGTAAAAGTCATGCTAGGGTTTATTTTCTGGTTAGGTCTTATTTTCAGGGAAATGCAATAAGGAGTACACTGAAACTCCTTGAGGAGAATGGACATCCCTATATTCAGAGGCAGGGAACATCCAACCTGTGGGCCATTTGGTCTAACAATCACAGGCAGAACTCAAAATTCAGTAAATCAAGAGCATTTTAGGGGTGACAATTAAATGCTTGATCAAATAAAGCAGGCTAATGATGTTAAAAAATATCCAAATGGGCCTTGGCAGGAAAAAAAGGTTCCCCATCCCTGCCTTACAGTATAAATTTAATAGCTATTTGGAGGATAGGATTAGATAGGGGAGAGACTTGGAGAAGGGAAACCAACTAGAAAGCCACTGCTGTATAGTCCCAACTTAAAAATGACAAGTGACTAACCGTTATTGATAGGTGAGTAAAAAGAATGGCATTGGTCCCACTGAACTGGCTAAAGAATAAACAATAACTTAATGTACCATGTGATTTCAACAAAAGTTTTAACTTTGAAAAAGATTCAGTTGTTAAACACACATTGGCAACCTAAATGTTTGAAAATAATTTCATACTGGTTGGTTTTAGATACAGTTTTATATACCTGTTATCATTAATAATTATAATTTGTGAAGCTGGCATTTGTTCATGATGTAGAAACACTATACTTCTCATGTTCCCAGGTGGAAAAATTTACAGAGAGAATGCAATGGATGAATCCTGTCGTATTTATTAATTTGTTTACTCCAGTAATTATATTTTCAGTTTCATTTGATACAGATTTTTATATGCTCCAAAAACTATTTTGGCAGGTAAGCAATGTGATTTTCTCTCCTATAATGTGTTGAACATTAGCCTGCATGTTAGGAGGTGGACCAGAACATATAGAATATCTGGTTCCAGAAGTTAGTTGCAAATCCAACTAAAATTCTTAAGGAAAAAAAGTATTTCTTTTTTCTTTAGGTTCAAAGTTAGGGAGAAGCTATGTCTTAGAGATTAAAAAAATAATGTTAAAAAATAATTCAGTTGTTAGTCCCTTACTCTTGATTTAATCACTCCATTAAGTAAAAAAGAATGTAGAACTTACTGTACTCAGCCCTGAGGATACAAAGACAGATAAAGCATCTCTTATCTTTATAGCATTTATGTTCTATTGAAGAAAAGCAATGTTAATTACTACAAAATATGTATACAGTAAAAAAAAATAAGTAACAGCTTTAAATGAGAGGAAGAGCTTGTAGCAATAAAAACTTCTTATAAGAAACAGAATTTAACACATCACTCTGACAACTGAATAGAGAATGAGAAATTTTTAGGGAGCAGCTAGATGGCACAGTGGATAGAGTACCTCAACTCAAATCCATCCTCAGACACTTAAAAAAATTACCTAGGTGTCTGCCCTTGGGCAAATCACTTGACCCCATTGCCTTGTAGGAAAAAAAAAACTAAACTAAAAAAAAGTAAATTTGGGGATTTAATTTCTTAACTGAGGCCCAGTTTTTGAGTTTTATAGTGTGCTATAACTTGGAGTTAAGAATTGATTTTGTATCCTGCCTTTAACATACTAGCTGTGTAACTGTGACCATGTGACAAGTCCTTTGTCCTCTTTCAACCTTAATTCTTTCATCTGTAAAATGAGGATAAAAAACAGCATCTGCTTTACAGGATTAGGGATCAACAGTGTAAATATCAAACAAGATTATATATACAAAGCACTTCATAAACCTTAAATTGTTCTAGAAATACTAGCTATTTTTAATGGTCTCATTTTTCTGCAATCTTTGCTTAGATTCCATTTTCAATTACTTGGGCATCTGCAAATTTAGGGGAAAGGTAATGTAGTTTGTACTTAGAGTCATTAACTCAAATATTTTGGATGACACTTTCAGTCTACACAAGAAAAACATGTAAGTTTCAAAGAAAAAGAAAACTTTTGTGAAACTAGCTTTTTTATTGTTATTTTATTGTTCATCTACTAGCTAGTGGTCCTATCTTCTCAAGATCGGAATAAGTAGTAGAGTCATCTAAACAGTCAAAGAAATATGAAAGTTAACAGCTAAGTGCTAAAAGTTAACTAATAGAAGGTAGACTAACAGGTGTCATGGAAAGTGGAATGGATCACTAAGGGTCATCTGGAAAGGAGTGGGCTTCAATTCTTCAAGGCCCTACCTATCACATACCTTACAAGTTCATTTCAGAGAATTACTTCTTTGGCCACATCCTTCCCTGTTTGCCACCCCACCCCACTTCTCTCATGTCAGAAGCCCTATTAGTAGCCAATCGCTCATAGTAGTTAGGTGCCAAATTTGAATCAGAAAGACCTGAATTCAAGTCCTGACTTTGACACATTCTGGCTGGCTGTTCCTGTCCAATCTATTGAATCACTGCTATCATAAACTCTTAGAAAAAGAATAAAATTTGTAATTATAATTATTTTATATCCGGTTCTGATTAATAAGTTATCTAATATTTTCTTAGATATAAATAATACATGGAATTAAATTTTCTGAGTATATTATTCTCTTGCTATAATGTTATTGAGTTATGTATTACTAATAATGCTGAGTTTTATCTGGCTATTAATGGATATATGTTTTTAATCTCCTTGCAAATCTTGCAATAGATTACATGGATAATTTGCTAACAATACTAATCACTTTCAAGCTTTATATTTTGGGGAATTTTCCCTTTTTGAACTATCTTGGAAATCCACACTTGAGTTTCTTTAAAATTGTTTCACTTTGAGGTAGGTAGGTGGCACAGTGGATAGAGTACTGGCTGTGGAGTCAGGAATATCTGAGTTCAAATCTAGACTTAGACACTTAATAATTGCCTTAACCCCATTGTCTTAAAATTTAAAAAAAAATTTAATTTGTTTTACTTTAAGTAGAGGTCGCTTTTGTATGTATTTGTTCTGATCCAGCTACTCCTCCCCAACCTTGATATATTATCTTGGATTCTCATTTTTGGTCACATGGCATGGAAAAAGAAGTAAAAATCTTATCACTCCCTCATTCTCTGCTATAAACTAACTCATCCAGGTTTCTATTAAGTTTCTTATCAACTGAAAAACATTGTAGCTGAAAGGGATTTGAAGTATTATTTTGTACTTTTTAAGTCTTATTACCCTATTCTTTACCCTTCTACCCTTATTACCTTTTCTTTACTTTTCAATCAGTCAGTCAACAAGCAGTTGTAAAATGCCACACTCTGCATTGGTCATTGGACTAGAAACTAGAAACTGGAGAAACAAAAATGAAAATCAAAGATTTGTTCCCCAAGGAGCTTTTATTTTATATAAAGAGACAAATTATCTAGATATCCATCTACTTACTTATCCAAGCATCTATCTGTCTATCTATCTATTTTCTACTTATTTAGATAGATATATCAAAATAAATATAAATGCATAGATAGGAATTTTTTGTTGTGCAATTGTGTCAACTCTTTTGAACCCCATGGACCATAGATACTATATTCTTTTATACTCCACTATCACGCATTATCTATTTAAGCTCATGTTCAATGCCTCCATGACATCTATCTATCTAATCTTCTGCAGTTCCTTTCTCCTTTTACCTACAATCTTTCCCAACATCAAGATCTTTAGCAATGAGACCTGCATTCTCATTATGTGATCAAAGTAAATGCTTCAGTTTCAATATTTGCTTTTTCAATGAATAGTTCAAATTAATTTCTTTAAGTTTTGACTTAGTTGATCTGCTTTCTGTCCAAGAGACTCTTGAGTCTTTTCCAGTCCTGCAATTTAATAACATTGATTCTGTAATGCTTAGCTTTCCTCATACTTTAACTCTCATATTCATACTTTATTACTGGAAAAACTATAGCTTTGACTGTGTGAACTTTTGTTGGTAAGGTGATGTCTCTGCTTTTTAGTAAGCTCTCCAGACTTGCTAAAGCTTTCATTCCAAGGAGCAAGCATCTTTTCATTTCATGACTGTAGTCACCATCTGCAATGCTCTCTGAGCCCAAGAAAATAAATCTGTCACTCCATTTATTCTTCTATTTTCCAGTAAGTGATAGGACCAGTTGCTTTGATTTTAGGGGTTTTTTTGTGTTTCTTTTTGTTTTGTTTTAGGTTTTTGCAAGGCAAATGAGGTTAAGTGGCTTGCCCAAGGCCACACTGTTAGGTAATTATTAATTGTCAGAGGCCGGATTTGAACTCGGGTACTTCTGACTCCAGGGCCAGTGCTATATCCACTGCGCCACCTAGCTGCCTCAGGGTTTGTTTTTTAATGTTAAGCTTCATGTCAGCTTTTTGCATTTGCTCTTTTACCCTTATCAAGGAATTTCTTAATTTTTCTTCACTTTTTGTCATTAGAATGGCATCATCCACATATCTGAGATTATTGATATTTCTCCAAACAACTGGCTTTAGTCATTTAGCCTGGCATTTCTCATGATGTACTCTGCATGTAAGTTGAATAAATAAGGTGACAGCCTTTTCATTCTTCTTTTCCAATCTTAAACCAATTAGATGTTCCATGTTTGATTCTGTTGTTTCTTGATCTACCACTGTACTTTGTGACTCTGGAAAAGTTAGTAATGCTGATAACTTTGCAAAGCTTTGCCTCACTTAAAATTCAATTCATATGTAGAGTAGAGGAATCATTCTTGTGATGTTATTGATCCTCTTCAAGAATGAAGGATAACAATAACAACCATCACAAAAAAGTTCCTCAGGAGACAATAAGATAATCTAGTACTCCTATCTCTTTGAGGACTTGCCATATTTTGTTGTGATTTACACAATGGCTTTAGTTTCATCAATGAGGCAGAAGTAGATGTTTTTTCCTGGCACTTCCTTCATTTCTCTATAATACAGCAAATGTACAATATTGTGAATTTCTGCCTATCTTTATTCAGGAACTCAATCTCCCATATTTAATCATTAAAATCTACTTGTCTCTTCCACTTCACCTTCATAAAGTAGCATATTCCCCAGTAAGGGTAATAGGAATAAGGATGGAGATATATACCTATCTCTATCTTTACCCCCACCTTTTTCTATCTTTGTCTCCCTTTCTCTCAAAGATAATAGGAATTCAGTTGCTGTAATCAGTCAATCAACAAACATTAATTAAACATTTGCTATGTGCCTACACTGTACTAAATTCTGCAATACAAAGGAAAAAGTGGGGAAAAAAATTCCCAGGAAGATGTGTCTACCTTAGGTTCTTCTCCCTCTGGCATAGACTATCTCTGTGATCTTCATCAACTGTCCAAGACTCTTAAGTTGAAGAGCAGAGGTTTTGTGTGGAGTTTCCTCCCCAATAGAGGAAACAACTTCAATTTAAGTTAAAAACAAAATAATAGGCCTAAGCAAAGCAAATGTGGCTCTTTCTTTCCAGTTGGAGAGTTTGCCAGTAGAACAAACAACTCCTTCTAAAGCATCCATTTAAGGAAAGTTCCCCAGGTCAGCCATCTCTTTCTTTCCCATCAGGCTATACTCCCTTTGACTTAATTGGAGTTCATCATGACTTCATCTTCATCATTGGTACCCTGTTACCTTCCTATCAGCTTTTCAACTTCATTCCTTGAAGGGAAGGGACTATTTTTCCTTTCTGATTTATATTTCCAGCTCTTGGCCTAATGTTCAGCAAAGAGTAGAGGTTAATTGTTATTTACTGACTGATTTCACTGAGTGACCCCATCTTCTAGGCTGTCTCTCTCCATCTCTATGCTGGGAGTCAGGTCATTGGGTTTTATTGTGTAAGAGCTGCTTTCCTTTGTATAACCTGAGGTACAAAAGTTATATGGCTTTGGAAATATTAAGTATCATGTGGGTGTATTTAATGCTTTTTCTCAGAAAATAATTCCTTTTATACCTGACATTGCTTTAGGCTTAGAATCTTATTGACTGAAGCCTTTTTCTGAGGCTTACACTTACTGGTAATGTGACCCTGAACAAGTCATTTAACCCTGTTTGTCTCAATTTCCTCATCTATAAAATGGGTTAGAGGAGGAAATGTCAAACCACTTTGCCAAGAAAACACAAATGGACCAAGAAGTATTGGGCATGACTGATAGATAGATACCTAAATACATACAGAGATAGATACAAAGATAGATGCATAATACATATAGACATAGATAGTTAGCCATATACATACATATGGACATGCATATTGTGAGAAGTGAATTTTATCCTTTGAGTTTATATATATTTGAATAATTTTTCTGTGTCTTTAAGAGCAGAAATGTAGGTGAGGTCAACTTTCAGATGATCCCAAAGAAGGTCTTTTAATCAAATCAAATTAACTTTGAAAGTCTTTTGGATAAGTGAATAAAACACTCCTTCTGATGGAATGTTTGATGTTTGGCTGCCCCTTGCCTCAACCTGAGTTAATCCTACCTCATTCCATATTGCCATTGACTGTTCCTAGATTGCCCTGGTCCCATCCTGGTTTGGAGAGGGAATTCCCTTCTTTGATTGGACAAGTTGGAGGAGATGTTTCAGATTCTGCTTTCTGATAGTCAAAAACAATTTTTAAAAACCCAGCATAAGACTGCACTTTGGGTGGTTTGACTCTCTAGCTAGACATATACCCTCTATACACAGCTGCATAATAGAGAAATATTAATAAATATGGATATTAACCTAATTCTGTTTTGCTCTTTCTTAAGGACAAACTCTGTTAGTTCATATTTGTCCTTTAATGGGACAAACTCTAAAGATTAACACACATTTAATGTAATTATTATTTTTAAGGCCAAAACTCAGTGAGGACTCCTCCTTACCTTGGTGATTCCATCCAGCTAAGTATATTCATAAAGGTATCTACACATACACCACACACACACACAATTTCGGGGAAAAGGAGAGGATATAAAACTTTGATTTCATAAGTATCAAAAATTCCCAATGAGGAAACTCCCTCCACCAAAGTCAGTAGGTACCACTCTGCAACTTGGAGTCTGTGGGTACTGAAAGTTAAGTCACTTACCCAGGATCACCCAGCCAATATAGGTCAGAGGCAGGGCTGGAAGCCAGACCCTCCTGAATCAGAGACCCGCTCATTCTGTTTCACTGTCATTCTGCTTTTACATTCTGCTAATCTACTTTTATAAGGGTGAAACCTAAGACAATATAAATGGACTGACATCTTTGTCTTATAAAATGTCTCCACAGATATTAATTCTTACAGTCCCTGGTTTTTTCTTGAACTATATCTTAGTTGACTGGTATCTGAAGGCTATGAATAAATTAAATTTGGAAAACACTTCCAGGGTGTTATTTGCTCTCATCCTTATTTGTACAGATCCTATGCAGACAACAAGTGCCATAAAGAAACTGGGTATGTCACATTTTTCTCCTTATTCACCTAGATTCTCTAGATTAGCTGTTAATAGCTTTTCAATGAGTGTGGGGATCAGGAGGGAAGGGAAGATAGGATTTGGTAGATGGGTTAGAGCGTCTTTAAGCCAGTTTTGAGATGAAGCTGAAAGTTTAGATTATTCTGTTTTATACACAGTGCTTTCATCCAACCACTTAATGAAAGTAAATAAATTTAATAAATAACTAATTTTTTTCAAATTCAATAATAATAATTTAATAGGAATTGCATCTTTGAATAGTGTTTCATGGCTTGCAAAACACTATATCATAAGAGCCTCATTGCAATTCTATAAAGCAGGGATGGAAATGTTATTTATTCCCATTTTATAGGCATGGAAACTAAGGTTAAGAAAAATTAAGAATTATACATTTATGGGGCAGCTAGGTGGCTCAGTGGATAAAGCACCGGCCCTAGAGTCAGGAGTACCTGAGTTCAAATGCAGCCTGAGACACTTAATAATTACCTAGCTGTGGGGCCTTGGGCTAGCCACTTAACCTCATTTGCCTTGCAAAAAAAAAAAAAAAAAACCTAAAAAAAAAGAATTATGCATTTACTCAATGGCAGGCTCAGAATTCAAACCCAGGTGTTTAGACTCCTAGTCTGTTGCAAAAATATAATGGAAATATTGTACCATGTCAGTCAGGCCTGAGAGCTTGATTCAATTGTTTGTATGTATTATTAAGTTGTTCCACTCTAACATTTCTTTGCTTTTAAACATGATAGGACTTCAGGATATTATCATTTTAGGTTTTAATTTTTATGAAAGCTATAATCAACCATAAATCAATTGAATTAGTCAAGAATACAGAGTTAGCTTTAGCATATTTGTTAAACTTCATTTGCTTTTCCATGGAACTGACCAAGTTTTCTTGATCACCTTTTGTTTGGGTGAGTCAATGGGGTTATAAAGAAGAAAGATAAAAATGCCTTACAATTGGCAGTTAGACTGCCATTTACTAATAAATATACATCTTTTCACTTAATACCACTTTGAAAATCAATTTCTTTTTTCACAGGTCTTTCAAAGGGTCTTACACACTTGATTAAAGGAGAATGCATATTGTTGGCTGCTTTCACTGAAAATGCCTTCAGGATCACAATAAATGTTGCTGACAGTTATTATAAGGGCATTTCCACCAAATTAAGTAAAAACCTATTATTTTCTCCTTTCTGTTTTTTCCTACTTGAAACTCCCAGTTCCATTCTAACAACCTGTTGCCAAGACTTATTCATTTCACATTTGTAATATCTTAAAAACTCCCTATGACTCCAAAATTCCAATCTGCAACAAAAAGGGCATTGAAGCTCCAAGTAATTTTAGCTTATTAGGGAAACTAAGAAATTGGATCTTGGAACTCTCAGCTGTAGTCACAAACTCCATTCTTTTTTTAAAGGGGATATTTATGAAATTTGAGAGATAACTAAAAATAGAATGATGAAGTAAAATGTATTAATTGGCTAATTCTAATTAATTGGTTAATTACAATTAATTAATTAGGGGAATCTAATGATTGGCTAAGGGAAATGTCCATCAATCAAACATGTTTTTAACAGACTTTCCACAGATTATCCACTCTAGGTCTTTAAGCAGGGTGAGAAAGCAGGGCTTTCTAGAATTTTGGCTATACCATTCCTGAGAGTTTTTGTTTTGGGATCTCTTTTGGGAGGTGATCAGTGGATTTTTTTTTTTTACTATTTCTTTTTCCCCCTTAATCTAAGATATTGAGACAATTTCCCTTGATAATTTCTTGAACTATATCTATGCTCTTTTTCTAATCATGATTTTCAAGGTTGTCTAATAATTCTTAAATTATCTTCCCTTGATCTATTTTCCAAGTCACCTGCATTTCCAGTGAGAAATTTCACATTTTCTTCTAATTTTCCATTGCTTTGAACTTTGTTTACTGTTTCTTGATGCCTCATGGGATCATTAATTTCCACTTTCCCATTCTAGTTTTTCAGGAATTATTTTTTCATTGAGCTTTGGTGCCTCGTTTTTTGGGGGGGCAGTTCTGCTTTTTTAAGGGTTTTTTTTCCTCCTATGAAACCTCCTTTTCCATTTGACTTAGCTTGCTTTTTAAAAAAGCTCAGTGCTTCCAAGGGGTGTGATCCAGGGAGTGGTCACAGTTCTGGTCTACACTCTGATCTTTATACTCAAAGTACCCTTGCTCCACTGTAACCGCAAGTGCTAGTGTTTTTCAGGTCCCTGCTCATCTGTGACCAAACACAAGTGTTTCTCTCTGCTCTGGAAATGTGACCCAGAATGCATCAGGATCCTGTACCCTATCTCAGCTCAGGGTTCCCTATAATCTCTTTATGGTCAGTTGTCTGACTCAGAGCTTCCAAAGTTGCTGCTGCCACTATTGGAGGTGACCCACTACTGAATCTGCTAGAATGTGAACTTTTAGTTGGTCCCTACCTAAGTGTCATAAATATCTTCTGTTTAACCTCTTGAATTATCATGTGTTCGAAAAAATGCCTTAACTTGACATTTCCTTAATTCTGCCACTCTAGAATTCAATTTGAGGCTTTATTTTAAAGTTGTTTGGAGAAGAATGTTGATAGAACTTAACTGAGTGTTTCTTCTACTTCATCACCTTTGCTCTGCCCTTTGAAGTAAAAAATTAATAATGAAAACATGATATTTTGCTCTTTTGAATTAAATACTTTTGTGTAGTTAAAAATAATAAGCATTAGCAACAACTAGGTAAGCACAGTAGAAAGAGCACTGACCCTGGAGTAGGAGAACCTGAGTTGAAATCCAACCTCAGATACTTACTAGCTGTGTGACCTTGAACAAGTCACTTAACCTCATTATCTTGCAAAAAATAAAATGATAATCATAATATTAAGTATAGTGGGATTTCAATCAGTGGTATAATGGTAAGGATGTGATCTATTATGAAATATTATTTGTGAAAGCTTTCCTGCCTCTATCTTAACACTTTCATCAAGGATTTCCTTGATGAATGTATTATTGTTGTTTGGGTTTTCAATTGTGTCCAATTCCTTATGATTCCATTTGGAGTTTTCTTGACAAAGATACTTCTTTGCAAAAAGCAGTTTGCCATTTCCTTCTCCAGTTCATTTTATCAATGAGGAAACTGAGGTAAGCAACTGCCCAGGTCACATGGTTAGTAAGTGTCTGAGGTACTTGAATGTGAAGAGTATGCTTACAAATATTGTTTCAGGGATGTGGAAGTAGGCATATGATTTAATAAATATCTCTATTGGTTACCCTCTCCTTCCTCCTCTTTTTGATAATAGTATGGTCCTGGAGTTTTTCCTATTCACCCATTTATCATGACCTCTGTTCTTTGACAATCTATGAGTTCTCCTAGCCTTTCTCCACAAATGTAAATTTATTTGATTCCTGCTTAGTCTAGGCTCCACTGTCTACAATTTTAGCAATTCATTAAATACCCAAGGCCTAGTACTCATTTCCTTCCTCCATCTCAAATTTTCTGTCATTTTGGACTACTAGTCTCTGACTTTTTTACCCTTTATTATTGTACATTTTCTCTACTATTCCAAGACTGTTGCATTGGATTGATTAAAATCAGTCCTCAGTATTGCTTGTTAATTTACTCTTTTCTTAATGAATTTTTAATTCATCCTCTGCAATAACTGTTCCAAACTTTTTCTTCCTTCCTTTCATAAACACCGGAGTATCTTCAGCATCCACATTTATAGCACTTTTCTACTTCACTTAAAAGTCTGAGAAGCATCTAATATTCCAGCCCCTCCTGTGATCCTCAACATTTCTTCATAATATCTCCCATTACTTCCTCATTCTCTCCTTTCTCAGAGGATAAGGCAACCTCAGTCCAGGTAAAATTAATCCTCCATTTTTGTGTCATTGATACAATCTTCTATCTTCTTCATGTATTTATTCTAATAATTATTCCCTTTCTCTTTTGCATTTTTTAGTTTCTCTCTGTACTCTCTTTTATTTGTCTACAAATATACTTGGCATTCCACAATCTTAAAGGGAAAAAATCAACTAACAACTCAACTTGCCTTATCTAACATACTCAGTCACTGGCCTACCCCTCTCCCCCCCTAAATTTAGTCTATAACTAATGCCTCTATTGGGTCATTGACCCCTTTGCATTCTACTTTTTATCCCCATTTTTTTTAACTGAATATGTTCTCTCACACTCTCAAACATATCCTCAAACTTGTTTATCATCAAATCAAATGATTTTTCTGGATTTATCTTCTTTGACATTTTTCTAATTTTTTCTCTTCTTCCTCCCTTCTAATTAGTCTTTATTCCTTTGCATTTTACTAGATTATAAGCTCAAGAGAAGAAACTATGTCTTGTTTCACTTTTTTGTATACTCATTAACTAGCTTAATGCATTTCACAAAGTATTTAAGATCTGTTCTTGATTTGAATTGATTTGTGAATTCTAAGACCACACTCTCCTTACTTTGCATATTTATTTAGTATGATTCTAGCTGCCCCTTTGTTTTCTTGACTAGCTCTGCTCCATAAGTGTTTCTCAAGTGTCTAGTGATACTGATGATTTTGCACAGCCTTCCCTCACTTAAATCCAATTCACTTGCATTTTATGGCTTCACCTCCCTAGTGCCATGGTCCATGGACAAACAATAACAGTCCTATAGAAGTATTTATGTTGCTATTGTGCAAACAGCGATTTTTTAAATACTTTTAACAGCATACAACAAAATTACTTTCCTAATCATGATGTAGTATTGCTAATTTACCACATCATGGAAGAATTATTTTATTAATGCCTCTTTTTCCTTATTCAAAAGTAGTTTCCAGATAGGAAATTTAGGTGGACTTAGGGTGGGATTCATACAAGGGAAGAGATATTTAAACTTTCAATTTCCCTTTTTCAATTTTCTGCAGGTATTATTGTTATAAAAGCAATTATGAAAAAATTCCTAGGAAGTACTGTCTTTGGATTTGCAAGCTACAAAATGTTCCAGTTTGTACTCAGGGGTATATTTAATGATGATATCACTGAAGGAATGCTTAGTTTTTCAATAGTATACATCAACTTCTATGTGGGTAAGTGAAGAAATTATTCATGAACTTTTCATTCTGCTAATACTGTGGACTTTATGAGAGAAGGAAGAATGACTTATCTAAACTTTACTAGGGCTAATTATCTAATCTCTTGCTCTGCACATAGTAGACTTTTAATGGTTCCTCAATTTTTTTTTCATTGAATTATTTAGAAGTAATGATCATCTCTCAGAGAATCTAAGTGATGCAATAGATAGATCATGGGTTTGGAATCAGGAAGACTTGAACTCAAATCCAACTCCATTCACTTACTAACTGTGCTATCCTGGACAAATAATTTAATTTCTATCTGCCTCAATTTCTTCATATGTAAAATGAAAATAATAGCACCTGTTTCCTGGGGGTTGTTAGCAACTCCACTCAGGAGCAGAGCTCATCATAAATGACTATAATTTCCCAATGGGTTATACATTACCCAGTATAAATGTATAGCATGTAAATCCTAGTGATGTGGAAGATTTCCTAAGCACCCTTTTAATCATTGTGATAACTATGTGAAATTCAAGTATTTCTAAAGTGCTTCATATGGACAGTGTGCTAAATACTATATATGAAGGCAAAATCAAGATCCCTGCCCTCAAAGAACTAACATTCTTTTAAGAGAAGGTATGCAGTTGTGATCAGGGTAATTGGGAGGTCATTTCAGAGGGAAAACTAGCATTGCAGACTGGAGGGGAAGGAGGGAGACTGGGAAAGCTTTCCTGTCAAAGGTGGGGTTTTAGCTGAGACTTGAAAGTCAGAATAGCCAAGACACTGAGATGAAGAGGGAGCATATTCCAGGCATGGGCAATGGCAAGGGCAGAGGCATGAAAGTGAGAAAGGGAGTCTACTTAGATGAACATAGAATGAAGGCCAGCATGACTGGATCCTAGAGCACATGGAAGGAAGATGTGAGAAGAGACAGCAAATGTAAGAAGGAACAGTACTAAAAGACTTTGAGTAGAGGATTTTATCTTAGATCCAGTAATAGCTGACCATTTCAGTTTGTTAATCAAGAGGAGGGACACTGTCAGACCTATACTTTAGGAAAATCATTTTGGTAATTAAGAGTTAGATGGATTAGTGTGGGGCAAGGTGATAATGGTTTGCCCCAATATGGCCCCTGGGATAGTAAAGAGACCACCTATTTAGAGTTTTGGTGAATGTAAAATTGAGGGGACTTGGCAACAGATAAAATAAGGAGGAGTTGAAGATGACACTGAAATTAAGAAGGAGGATAAATGAGCATTGAGAGAAACAGAAAAATTGGGAAAAGGGTAAGATTTAGGGGGAAAAGTTTATGAATGTTTTTAGTCATGTTAAGTCTAAAGTTTCTACAGAACCTCCAATACAAGTTATTCTTAAGTATTTAGTAGTGTTAGTAGTAGTTAGTAATTCCATAAGGTCATTATACTATCAAATCATTTGATGTGATTATAAGTATCCCTTCCATATCTCAACTTTCCCCATGACAGAGTCATTATGTTACCTGTCATATAAGAAATTAATTGGAAATTTTTTTTGGGGGGGGGGTTGTGGAAACCAGACAACCCAGAGCTAAATATAACCCACTTATACAATAAGATACTATAAACACCCCATAAAAGAAAAAGGAAAAACATTCAGATTTTTTTTTCCTCTGGGCTTGAAGGGGAAGGCCAAAAAATTTTATGTGGATTTTCCAGGTCTTTTGTGAATGTATTTTGTGAATGCTCCTAATCCCTGTGATGTGGAAGGTATAACTGTACTCCTAAATGGAAGCAGCTCTATATCATCAATGACACTTTAACACTTTTGTTTGCTTCCTCAAATAGCTGAGTGGACTGGAATGTCTGGAATTGTTTCTTTGACTGTGTCAGCTCTTCTGCTAAATTCTACAAGCTTTAAATCAGGAGATCAGCTATTTCTTTTCAAGTGAGTAGCTGATATGTCTTCATATGATTTCACAAATCTGAATCTTGTAAGAGAAGTAACTTGCCAATGATCAGGAAACTAAACTTGAGGCCCAGATATGACCCTCCACCTCTTTCTATAAAGCCTTGGAACTAAAAATCATTTTGCATTTTAAATACAATAAAACTATATAAAAAAACTATTCTTAATTAGGAGTAATACAAAATAGATGGCTGTGAGGATTTGACTTTAGTGGTATTTTGCCAACCCTTGAAAAGTGAAGTATTGAATGGAACAATAAGGGTACTGTGGTTCCGTAGAACTATTACAGTTTGAGCAAAAAAGAAGGTAATAGCAAGAGAGCAGACCTGAGCCTTTCAGTCCATATGAACAAGGGGAACAATGCTGATTGACTGTAAAATAGGGCAGTTGACCAAAATTTATTGGATGAGTAAAGTCTCACTAGATATGATCCTTGAATAATAGGAATAACTATTAAGACATTTGCTATTGAGTATTTTTCTGATTATCTTCTAGATTCAAGTTTTCTTTTTAAATATAATTATAAATCAAATAGTTCACTTTTAATGGTTTTAGAGTTTATTTTTGTCAGTATTGAATATGATCTATTCAAAGAAATATTCCTGATGAACTGGAAGCAACTTTCTATGCCTCAGCAATAAAATGTCTTGAAAAGAAAATATTCAAGGAAAAGATAGGACAAAAATCATAAACATTTCTTCTCATAAAAATAGTTTAAATCCTAATGTTCTTTTTTCTAGAGATGTATAGAAACTTGATTGCATATAGTCATTAGAGGCTGTTAGTTCCAAAGCAGAACCTGGAATTGGGAAATAATTAAATTTACTTCCCTGTAGGTTGAAGTGACATTAAATCCTTAAATCATCACAGTGTCAAATGGGAACATGAAAACCACAGCATGAGATATCAGCTTCTTGTTTAGTAGATGCCGGTTACAATGGCAAAAATTTTAGATCTTGCTTTCATGAGAATCAGAGTAGGAATACCCCCATAAAACAGGCTGGGACTTCTGGGACACCTATAGAGGGCAGTGATCATATTACTGTAGTGTTTCAGTAATAACCAATCCTGTAGATTAGTATTTATACTTCTTTCAAATTAAGCTAGAAATGATATTTATTAAAATAATATTAAATTTTAAATATATTGGAATTATTTTTTAATTTTTAAATATATATATATATATATATGTTTTTCTTGAAAACACAGATTCTGGAAAAGTATCCGATTTTTTGCTTCTCTGATGATATTTACCCTTGTTGGAATGTTGGTCCCTGCACATGCCTACTTGCATATAACATTGTTAGATTTGTATTATGTACTGCACCTCTACTTCATACTGATTGTCATCAGGTATGAATGATTGTAACTGATAAGTAATTATAATTTAATTTCTCTTTTATACAGTAAAATCCTGATTAGGATGAATAGGGAATCCTCAGAAGTGCTCCTATATATTCAAATTCACTATTAGAAATTAAAATTATGTAAAATGTGGTAATTTATTCCAGCCCAATGGAAACAAGGTGTATAAATTCATAAATCAATCAATTAAACATTTATTAAAAGCAGCTTTTTGGTACAGTGAATAAAATGCCAGGTCTGAAGTTAGGAAGATTCGTATTCCTGGGTTCAAATCTAGTCTCAGACACTTAGAAAGGGAGAAAGTGAGAGCGGGGGGGAGGGGGAAATAAAAATAAATGAAAAAGGCAAGAGAAAAAGAAAAAAAGAAATTCCTACATTACAAAAATAATCAAATCATTCCCATATTGATCATACAAAAATGAAATCTTTATTTTATTGTCTTTATTGATAGATATCTAGAAATTGAACAACCTAAGAGCTAGCTTTCATTCCATACTACCAACCAATTCAGTGACCCATTTGGCTCTAAAGTAGATTATTTTAATTCCCTGTTTTCTCCAAAAATGCAAATTAATCCCCCCAATGAGGGAACTCTCTTTAGGCCAGTTGCTACAGGTATAGGTAAAGGACACAGAATTTCCAGACTACAAAAAGGATCAAATCATTAGACACTTCAAAGGTGAAATTCCTCCCAAAATGATCAAGCAAGGTACCCTGAGTTTCAAGATCATGGTCAACCCACCATTGATAAGTGAGCAGTCCTAAATGGGGTCCTGAGCTGTTGTTCTGGCTTAATATTTTTCAGTAGTAATAGATGGTTCCTAGGAATAGTTCACCTTTCTGATCAGGAGACACATCTTCTGGGAACTGGCAATTGTCACTGAGTACAATGAATTGGATAATGAAAAGAAGTAATGTTTCTTAACTGTTTCAGAATTCTGATCTTTCTGATCCTGAGCCCCATTTTGTCTCGTCTTGGCTATGGATTCACTTGGCGTTGGGCATTTACAATTGTCTGGAGTGAAATGAGGGGGCTACTTAACATAAACATGGCTCTTATACTTTCTTACTCTGATTGGTTCTTTGGAACAGAAAGGGAAAAATCTCAGGTAAAGAAAATTGTAGTTTTCTTTTGAGACTTTTGTAAAACCTTTGTTTCATCTTATTTCAAGTATTTCAGGGATCTATGATTTCATCACTATGGGCATTTCTCCACCAGTACTGTTTGTAGCTCTTTAGATCTTGGTAGTTGATTTCATAGATATTAATTGTAGCCAAGATGATATGCCTTTCTGAAGTCTTGTCCTTAGACAAAGGACACATTCCTGGACCAATAATCATATCACTATGGATAGAACAAACTAAAGCTTACACTTTGGTTTTAATCTCCAAGGGCCCAAGGTTATCTTGATGTTCCATTATGCTGTGAGTGTTTGTGTGTGTGTGTGTGTGTGTGTGTGTGTGTGTGTGTGTGTGTGTACACGCACATATGTGTGAAGGTTTCTTGGGTGGAATCTCTACTACCAATGCAAAGAAGAAGTTATTCTACAATTTATAATCACAGAGTGTTGCTTAAGGATACCAAGAGATTAATTGACCTTGTCCAGAATCACACAGCCAGTATGTTTAAGAGAGAGGCTTTGCACTAAGGTTTTCCTGACTCTGAGACTGGATATCCATCCATATGTCCTTCTGGTGTATATTACCTATATATATGTATATACACCATATACCTGGTATATAGTTCAGTGAAGTAAATCAATAGAACTTCTCTACATACAGAAGAAATGGTTTGGATCAGGGCTATGAAGTGGGGAGAAAAGACATCACCATCCCTAACCTAAAGGTACAAACCAAAAGTCCCTCTGTCTATTCCATTTAAGAATACCATTTCTCATATCTTTTCAAATTAGATTTAGACATACTCAAGACTTATATAAATACAATTTTTACAGACATAAAGTATGACTTTAATCCATTATTTATCCCAGTATAATAAAAAATGATGATACTACCTAAATTAATTTATGGACTTAGTACTATGCCAATCAGATTATAAGTGATTGCTTCATAATATCAGATAAAATAACTTAGGGATTAGGTAGAAGAAAACATCTAGAATCTCAGGGAAAATATTGGAATGCAACCAAGCATGGGCTGCCAATAGAAAGGCATTTTTGGACTTAATAAAGAACCTTCTAAAGTACAAATTTAGAAATTACAATTTCTCAAGTAATCACTTGATATAGTAACTAGATGATTAGAAATCTCTGTGTAGTGCAGATATAATCTAACTCTTAATTTAAATTTGTAAAGGCTTGATAACAGTATTATTAAACAAAGAAGTTAAAGGAGTCTCCTCTCCTTTAAAAGATCTTATATTTTATATTTTTACATTCATATATATATATATATATACATATATATATATACACACACAGAGAAAGGAAGAAAGAAAGAAAGAAAGAAAGAAAGAAAGAAAGAAAGAAAGAAAACATGAGTGCTCCTCCCACTGATATTAGCCCATTTCTCATCTCCCTTTTTAGTAGATGCTATAATCCAAAACAATTGCTGGGTGACCAGGGGTATGTATGGTGATGACTCCAGATGTAGCTAGACTTGTATTAAGATGGTAGGCCTCAGTTGCCATCCCCAGACTTGTACGACAAAAATATTTTAGATTGATAATGCCTGTCAGACCTCATTATGCACTTTTGAGAACCCCGAGGCTGCATTTCCCCCCATGTGCTATTGGAATAGAACCTGAGACCTCTTTCTAAGCACAGTATTATACTCAGTCAGTCAATAAACGCTAATTAAGTGCCTACAATGAATGTTCCAAACACTGTGATAAATCTGGAAATACAAAAAAAAAAGGCCAAAAAATAAGGTTCCTGTGTTCAAGGAGCTCTTAGCATATAGGAGAGATAGCATGTAAACAATTATGTACAAATAAGACATATACAGGATAAATCAGAAATAATCTCAGAAGGAAGACACTAACATTAAGAGTAAGGTCATTAGGAATCTTCTAGACAAATACTTGCATCTTCAATTGAGGAAACTGAGCCCTAAAAAGAGGAAGTGACTTACTTCAATTCATAGGTGGCAAAACTGCCATTAAAATCTTGGTCCTTTGGTGCTGAATTTGAAACTTTCATTGTACCCTTCATCCTCTTGACCAAATCAAATGAAGTGGTAGGTAGGAAATAAGAGTGAACTAGAAAAAATTTGAAATTGAATCCTGCCTCAGACACTTGTTAACTTTGTGATCCTGGAGGAATCACTTGAATATTTTTTCTCATCTACAACATGGAGATAGTAATAATATTTGCCTCCCATTGTTATTGTAGGGAAAAATGAGAAAAAAATGCAAAGTACTTGGTAAACCTTAAATGATCATATTAATGTCTCATTTTTCTATCAAAGAATTGTCAAACAAGTTTATCTCTGTTATTATATGTCAAGGAATTTTGTGTTGATTGTGTGATTATGTCACATAATTAACTTTTGTGGTGATTATGTTTGTCAGGGAGGACCATAACATTAGGGAGGTGATGCCATGACAAGCACATGAATTGGATTTGAGTTGGGAGGGAGCTGGGCTAAGTCACAAGCCTCACTTTCTCCTCCAGAGCCATGTGGGTTCAGCGGACAGATATGAATCAGGATGACTGGAGATGGTCCTGGATGTGAAGTAATCAGGGTTAAGTGACTTACCCAAGGTCAAACAGCTAGTAAGTGCCAAGTGTCTGAGGACAATTTCGAACTCAGGTGCTCCTGACTCCAGGACTATTACTCTATCCAGTGTACCAACTAGCTGCCAAATAGAGCTAGTATATAAAGTAACAAACAGCAAGAAGACCAGTTGGGCTGTAACAGAACCAGAAGGTAGAGCCTCATTGCATACTTTTTCCTTTCATACAACATATATGTGTTTTGGAACAGTGGAAAGTCCTCTGTACTTCAGAAGATATGGGTTTCAATCCTGTCTCAGCTATTTACAGGCCTGTTATAATGAGAGAGTTACTTAAGCTCTGTTACTCTCAGCATCCTCATCTAGAAAATGAGAGAGAATTGACCTAGATGACTTCTAAGATCCCTTCCACTTAAAATCCTGTTTTAGCCAGATTGGAATGCTAATTGTTCCCCATGTCATCCTGCTATTTCCAACTTCCATTCATTTATCTAGATTGTCATCCCTGCCAGTAACACACTTATATTCCTTCCTTAGATGAAGCTCTCTTTTACTCCTAAAATCTGCCTTTATACTTATTTTTGCATAAGTCATATTTGTACCCTCCTTATTCATCCCTCACAGACTTGAAGTTCTTTGAGGGGAGGATTTATATTTCTAGTGCCCAGTACAATGTCTTATGATGATTCTTTCTGATTGAATTAAAGGGTAGTCTGTTCAGTGGAAGGGATGTAAAATGAATCTGATGTGTAGAAGAGAACCTAGGACAAAGAAAAAAATTCCTGAATTCTATTCTCATTATAAAACTTGAGTTAGTTTATGAGTACAGAGAGATACTATACCAATAAAGGGACTTTTAAATAGCAAGGAATTTTGTATATTTTGTCAATAATTCATTAGGGGAAAAACCTTTAAAATGTCATATTTTCTTCTAAATAAATGCTTTTTTATAGTCAATAAACAATAAGCACTGTGGGATCTTGTATTTTCTATGCTTCTCATTCAGATGTGTTATATTAAAGATGAAAACATTTGCTTCTAATATTCTCATTAAGGATGCCTAGTATAGGTTATTATAACATAGGTTATACTTATGATTAGTTATTTTCACTAAAATTTAATATAGATGGGGAAATTGGCATTTAATTTGATAGGGGTTTTGTTTTGTTTTGTTTAGGTTTTTGCAAGGCAAATGGGGTTAAGTGGCTTGCCCAAGGCCACACAGCTAGGTAATTATTAAGTGTCTGAGACTGGATTTGAACCCAGGTACTCCTGACTCCAGAGCCTGTGCTTTATCTACTGCGCCACCTAGCCTCACCAACTACTTCTGCATTTTTATGAGTTCATTCATGGTTGATCATCCTTTCAAATAAAATTTTATAAATTTATATTCTAAATCAGTGATGCAGGCTAAAGCAGTTTCTAGGCTCTTTTGATGTATTCATCATGATAATTGACTTATATAAGTTAAACTTCTGTTATGATTGATATAGTTGAATTTTCCTCCATCCATCTCCCATTTTTGACATCCATAATATGTTTGAATAAAGTAAGGTTACATGTCTTAATTTCATATCAAATTATTTTGGTAATGAAATGATAGGTATGAAATATATTCATTACTCATTTTTATTCTTTGAATTTAGTATCAATTTTGATCTGCAATAACAAGTCATTTCAAGTCTGTTAAAATGCAATAGATTTTGGTTTTGGGAATTTTGAAGGCTATTTTCCACTGACTGTGATAACTGCTTGTGATAAATGAGAGATAAAATGACTGAGGAAACCAAGTTTCAAGTTTCTGAGCATTTAGATTTATTAAACAGTGAATGCCAATTACCTAACAAATCACGACTGATCATTTTCCTCAGCTTTAGCCATTGGACCATGATTATAGGAGGAGAATGATTTTGATATATTAAATATAATTATTCAAATAAAACTGGTTATTTAAGAGAAAACACTTAGCCAGGATACAATATTTAAGGAATTTGATTTCTGATAGGAAGAAAGATGAAGGATTTCCCTAGCTTGGAGGGCGAGAGTGAATAGTTTCAATTCCATGAGATCAGAAAAAGGTCCCACTTCCCCCCAAGTGCCTGCAAACAACCCAAGGAACATGAAAACAAATAACTGGGTGATTATGGGGCCAATTTTCAGACAAGACATGAGTTGCTTGAGATATGATTCTTCTTAAAACAATCTTTGAATCTGCTGTGGTTTCTGGTCAACATATTAATAAACCCTTAATTACGTGGGAGGAGATCTAGCTTCCCATCCGCAAAGGGCTAGGTTCAAACAGGTCATCTCTCCATGCCCATTATTGAATAAAGTTTTCTCACAGGAAAGAAGTTGAACTATAATTGAATAGAAGAGGAACTGAGCTAGCTCTAGAATTGAGTCACAAGATGAAATCTATATGGTTCACTCAGTACCCACATTTAGCTACTTGCTGTCCTTATCCTATCAATTCCCCCATGCCTCTTAGTCTTTTTATGGGGGGAAAAACATCTTATCTGTGTAGTCTACAAATCTTTAGCCTCTCTCATTCCTTACTCCTGAATCATATTTTTCAAAACATTTCTCATTGATTTTTTTTTATATTTACCTTGGTACTGAAGTAACTGAGTTTATCTGTCTATCTATTTATCTGTCTGTCTGTCTGTCACTTCTCTACCTATTATTTCATAAATATTTCCCAATGGCATTTAAAATTTTTTTAACTTTTAATTTAAAAAAAATTGACCTCCAAATTCTCTCCCTTTTAACCATCCTTTACCCCTTGAGAAGGCAAGCAGTGTGCTATTGATTATACATGTGAAGTCTTGCAAAATATATTTCTGTATTAGCCATGTTGCAAAAGAAACCACATACTCAAGCAAGAAAAATAAAGTGAAAAAAGTACACTTTACTTTTCACTCAGAGTTCATTAAGTTCTCTCTCTGGAGGTGGATAATACTTTTCATCATGACCCTTTGGAATTTTATGGAATCATGGTCTTTCAGTATTAGTTTTCAGAATTTATCATCATTACAATATTGCTGTTATTATATACAATGTTCTCATTCTGGTCACTTTACTTTCTATCAGTTTATATTAGATTTTCAAGGCTTTTCCTGAAACTTTACTATTTGTAATTTTCTTATAGTAAAATAATATTCCATCACAATCATGTACCATAACTTTTTCAACCATTCCCCAATTGATGGACATCCACTCAATTTCTAATTCTTTGCCATCCCCCCAAAAAAAGCTATCCTATTTTATTTTCTTTTATCTCTTTGAGATATAGACCTAGTAGTGGTTTTGCTAGGTCAAAGGGTATATACAATTTTATAGCCCTCGAAGCATAGTTCCAAATTGTTCTCCAGAATGGCTGGAACAGTTAACAATTCTACAAAAAGTATATTAGTTTCCCAAATTTCCCACATCCCTTCCAAAATTTGTCATTTTCCATTTCCAATATGTTGATCAATCTGTTGTGAGGTAATATCTCAGAGTTGTTTGAATTTTCATTTCTCTAATTGATAGTGATTTAAAACTTTTTTTCATGTAAATATTGATAGGCTTGATTTCTTCTTCTGAAAACTGCCTATTCAAACCTTTTGGAAGTCACCGAATTTTAAAATCTATGTTGATTTAATCTGGAAGGTTTCACTGAGTTCTTCATAAAATTTCAGCCTCCAAACTCTTTCTTCATAAATATGTAAAATAGATAGTATATGGCAAGATCACCAAAAGTACCCCAAAATTGTGTTCATTTTTGCCTTTGTACACAAAATAATATCAACACAGCTAACGCCATTATTTACCACTCTAGGGAGAACCTGTGAATCACCCTTCCACATAGCTACAACTTCATTTTCTATTTTCATACTTAGTAAAGATGTCAAGATTAATAAAATTTGTTTAGTTTAGTAGCATATTTACTTCTTAGATGTTGGACAAGTTTCTGCCTTTAGAGTACTAAAGGTCAAATTAATATTGATACACTATCTAAAAACTGATTCTTCACACTTTCTGCCCCATTTTCCTTCATTATTCCACCATCATTACAGAAATAGAAATGAACCACATAGCATAAGGACCACTTTCTCTTTTTTCTTTGTTTCATGGATTGCTTTGGAATCAGATAAAGTCCTTCTAGTACTCATCATCATGCCTTTTTTGGTAACAGTTTTCCTAGATTCTTCCCAGGCTCTGAAGATTGTCTGGGTCCCAATAATGCCTCTGTTTATTTAAGAATGACAAAAAAAATGATTTCTTACCCAGCAAATTTTGAGGGCAAGGGGTATTTTACAATGGTTTGCAAAAATTATACTCTTTATGTTTCTGCCTATGCTAACTAATGGTTAGGCATGCCCAAAATGCAGACTGGTCTTTTGACCAGAGGTGGTGAAAAGAAGGAAGGATCACCACTCTAGTTTCCCATCTATCTGGGAGAATTAAGAAGCAAATAAATCCTCAGAAGCAGAGGGATGTTATAGAGGTTGGGAGAATGAAAAAAAGAAACTAGGGAGAAAGAGGAACAAATAAATCCTAAAAACTATAAGATTTGAAACCAACCCCAGTGAGAATGGAGATGTGGACTTCTAAGAATACCACTTCTCATACACCAAAGAATGATGATAACAAGGACCTTGCAAGTGCCAGCAGGAAAAAAGAGCTTTCAATACAGTTAGAAAAAGAGTTGACTCATAATTGTTGGTGAACACTGGCTAAAAGGGCTCTAGTTATTTAACAAGTATAATTTAAATTTAATTACCTTCATTCTACCTAATTTCTCCATTTTGGTTGATTCTGCCTAATTTCTCCATCTTTCTAGTCATCCATGTATACAACCTCAGCATCATTCCCAGCTTTCACACCCTTTATATTCAAGCAGTTGCCATGTCTTATTGATTTATTATATCTGACATCTGTCCCCTTACCTTTACTCTCAAGGACATCACTCTAGTCCAGGCCTTTATTACCTTTCAACTATATAATAGCAATAGGATCTGAATCACTCTTGTTGCTTCTAATTTCTCCCTTCTCCAATTCATGCTCTGTACAATAGCCAGGCTGACATTCCCAAAGCACTCATCTGACCCTATTATTCCCTTGCTTCTTCTTACCTTTTGGATAATATACAAATTCCTCCATTAGGCTATTAAAGATCCTTTTAATTTGATTCTAGGCAATCTTTCCAAGTCTGTTACACATTACTCTCCAAACCACATCCCATTTCCTTGTGCTTGCATATGTTATCTCTCCCATGCCTTGAATGTACTCCTTCACCCTCACAGAATTCCTAGATTCCTTCAAATCTCAGTTTATTACTCCCTGCTACAGGAAGCCTACTCTGATCTCCCCAGTAACTTATGACCCCCAAGAAATTATTTTGTATTTAATTTTTCAATGTAAATATTCCTTTTCAATAGACTGTAAGCTCCTTGAAAGTAAGCATTGTTTTGATTTTGCCTATGTGTCCTAGAAAATACCTAATACACACATAGTAGATGCTTAAAAATACTTATCAAATTAAGTTGCATTAGTAGGGCAATGCCCAGCTTTAAGATCTGAAGGCTTACTTTCAACAATGTCTCTCAGGTTTATATTAAAATTATACAAGATTCTTTGATAAATCTTGCCTCAGAAGTAACTGTGTTTAATGACCCTCTCATTCAAATGAAGGGAGGATTTAAAGAGAGATAGAGGTTCACCAAAGGAATTTGCTGCTGATATTGAAAATATTCTTATAGAAGTAGAAATTTAAAAAAACCCTATAGATTACATATTGACTTAAACGTCAAATATCCTGTGCTTTCTTGTATTTTGTTAAATATTCCAAATTTCATTTTAATCTCATTTCACTGCACTTGTGAGTGCTACAGGTGAATTCTCATAACTGTTGGACACCTCAGCTGTAAAATTAGAGGAGAGTTTGTTTATAAATGGTGAGCATCTCTGTATTCTCTGCATTGCAAATGACATTTTTCTTATTACATCAAACTCCGGAATATTACAGACTATTTAAGTTTACCCAAGATGGATCAGCCTAACAACTCATATAGAAAAAAACTAAATGGATGAAAAATGAATCTATGAACTGTGCTATTCAGTTGGGTTGTTAGATAACCAATACAGTGTAATACATCACAACACAGGTGGACAATGATCTGTGCCCAGAAATGAATAGAAGGAAGAAAATGGCCTAAATTTGTTTTATCGAGATACTTTTTTCTTTTTCATAAATTTGTAAATTTTAAATTTAAATCCAAAATGAGGAAAGAAAGAAAATACATCCATGCACACAGCAAAACAAAAGAGAGGATTCAACATAAAACATAAATTTCCATTTCAAGAAAACTTTATAATTGGATTTATTTTCTCTCTCCATCCCTGTTCCAGAGAAAAACGCTAATTAAATGTAGATCTAAAAACATATGCATAAATTTCTACAAATGTATACATATATGTGCATAAAGCATATACATTCATAAATATATATATATGTAAGATTGTATTATACAAATTTCCACCTGTCATCTCTCTCTCTCTTTGGAGGGAGATAAAACCTTCCTTCTTAGGTCAAAGACTTTCCATGTTTTTCTAAATCAATGAGCTCATCATTCCTTATACCATGGAAGTACTATAACACGATTACATCCTCTCTAAGAAAATGTTTATGAAAGTTTTTCCCCAAATGTTTTACTTTCTTTCTAGTCTTAACATTGGTTTTGTTTATAAAAGTAAATTTTAATTTAAAGTAATCAAAATTATCCATTTTACACTTCAACATTACTCTCTCCTTATAATATAAAGTGATACTGCTGAATCTCTTTTCCTTTATCTTTTCTCCTCATTTCTTTGAAATTCTTGACCTTTTATTCTTCCAAATGAACTTTATTATTTTTTAAACAGTAAAATAATTTTTAATTATTTAATTGAGATGTCATTGAATAAATATATTAGATAAAACTAATTTTTATTATATTGACTTTACCCATGAACAATAAATATTACTCCAATTATTTAAATCTGGCTTTATATAAAAATATTTTATGTTTATGTTCATGTAGTATCTGTGTCTTTTTTGACAGTTATACTAAGTTTTTCATGCTGGATATAAATTTTCTCTTTTAATTAAATCCATTTTAGCTTTAACTTTGAGATCAGGATAACTACTATTTTTTTCAGAATAATTTCTATGCTATTACTTTATTCTATCTTGTATGTTTCACTTTTATTGTGTTTTCTGAAAGCATCAAATTGTCAAATTCAATTTTTTTTACCTGATATCCATTTTTGTTTTGGGGGTAAATTTACACATACATCACAAAATGCACAAAAATCTTTTAAACAATAATATCTCCCTTCTGATACTATAACATTGAGGTAAAATGAAAATTCCGTAATGCCAAAATTTTTGAAGATTCAAATTTGCAAAGGTTCATGGAGCACAAAAGTAAACCACAGCCTATTTCCAATAATGATCTACCTGCAAAATGTGTCATAAAAAATCTTCAAGAAATGGGTGATCTTAAAAAGAACTGGGACAATTATATATTTTTTAACTAAAAAAAAAAGTAATGTTTAACCTGAGTACTATCCTGTTACCAAGAAATATGTAAGGATCTAAGAGGAGGTTTCCAGTACAAGGACAAGAATTATTTAGGGATGGGGTGACTAGGCGAAGTGGATAGAGCACCGGCCCTGGAGTCAGGAGTACCTGAATTCAAATCTGGCCTCAGACACTTGATGATTACCTAGCTGTGTGGCCTTAGGCAAACTACTTAACCCCATTTGCCTTGAAAAAACTTAAAAAAAATACTTAGGGATAAAAAAATAATAAAATAAGAATGAGTTGTGCTCTGCATTGATAGAAAGAATATTCATGAGATTGAGAATCACAGATCCTTAGAAATATGCAGATGGGGGAGGGGTAGCCAGGTGGTACAGGGGATAGAGCACTGACCCTTGAGTCAGGAGGACCTGAGTTCATATCTGGTCTCAAACACTTAATACATGGTTGTGTGATCTTGGACAAGCCACTTAACTCCATTGTCTCATAAAAGCAAAAAAAAAAGATATTCAGATAGAAGTAAGCAAAATCTGATTAGCAATAGACGAGAAGAACTAGAATTTAAGAATACCTTGAAGGTGGCTAGGTGGTGCAGTGGATAGAGCACTGGCCTTGGAGTCAGGAGTACCTGAGTTCAAATCCAGCTTCAGATACTTAATAATTACCTAGCTGTGTGGCCTTGGGCAAGCCACTTAACCCCATTGCCTTGGAAAAACTAAAGGAAAAAAAAGAATACCTTGAAAGATCAAACTCCATCAATTGATACAATCCATTTATGCATACTTGTGGTGGTGAGATGAAAATTTGTATTTTAAAGTAAATATAAAATCTGCCCATAATTATTTATATTTAAAGTGCATTTACACAAAAAGACAAAATTGTAGTAAAATAATAATAAAATTTCCAAGAAGAATTTTTTTAAATTGACATGCTTGGTCCTTCTAGTGAAAAAACTCACCAGTAGTAGAAAGAACTACCTTAAGAGACTACAGATTAATCATGTGTAACCTTTAAGTTAAGCTACGGTGAGTTGTGTGACCCAGGTGATAGAATTCCAGGCCTGGAGTCAAGAAGAACCGAGTTCCATTACAGCTTCAGACATTTACTAGGTGTGTGAGACATTGGGCAATTCATTTAATCCTGTTGGTCTAAGTTACTTCCTCTGTAAAATGAGCCAGAGGTAGGAAATGTCAAACCACTCCAGAATCTTTGCCAAAAAAACTCCAAATATGGTCATCAAGAAACAAATACACCTGCAAATTTGATAACTAATGGTGAGTGATATTTTAGAGAAGATTAATGAAAAATTTCACCAGATGATCTCTGAGTTACCTCTTACCTCAGAACACTGGGTCCAAATTCTTATTAATGGCAAAATGAGAAGCTGGTTTCTCTAAGATTATAAAGACTACTTATGGCAGAATTCAGATTTCTTGACTCCCTTTTTTCCACTATGACACATGACATAAATTTTTAAATACTTTTATTCTATCTTCTCATTGGTCATTTACCTTTTTTATGCTATGGTCATTGAAAAAGGGGATCATTGATACTGTTGAGTATTTTCTAAACTGACACTTTTAAAATAAAGATGGCAACCAGGATGAGATGGAAGAGTTCTTAGTTCATGTCTCTACCTAATCTCTGCAAGGAGTTTTATAATGAAGCATAAGAAATGGAGACAAAAAAGAAGTAGCACTAAAAGTATGCAGTACTTTCTTCTGAAGAGCATAAAACGAAGCAGGCAAGAGAATTCACAGGGGACCTAGTGGATCTTTTTGCCATGCACAAGTCAGGTGAACACAGAGACACAAAGGGATGGATAGGGGAGCAAGGAAAAGAATAGCAGGACCACAATCTACTACCACATGGAGTGTTCAGGAAAATTGCTTTTTTTTTTACTAAAGTTAAGTCTTGTGTACAGGGTTATTGACATAGCTAAAGGGGAATCTTAATTTTACATTGGTAAAAATATATAAAGTGCCAGAAATATCTTATTTTGTTTTTCTGTTCTAGATATTACTTTATGGAGTGGCAATATGTTTAATTACTTTATCAATCAATTCAATCACATTACCTCGAGCAGCTATCCACTTAGGTAAATTATATTAATATCGCGGAGGCAAAATATATGTATGTGTGTGTGTGTTTGTAGAGAATCTAAGAAAAGGGATGGTAGAAGTTGTCTATCTAATACAACCTATTAATTTAACAAATGCGTAAACCCAGGTCCCAGAGAATTTAAATAAGTTGTCCAAGACTACATAGCCAATCAATGAAAAAGACCAAAATCCTAGGTAGCACTCATCCCAAAATAGCTTCTGCAATTCAAGCTAAAAGTTGGTTATTATGAATCCAAATAAGTTGCAAGCCAAATGAATATAATTCTACCCAGACAGAAACAAAAATTGGAACAAACTGGCAAATAAGGATAATTAGGATCAAGGTCAATTAAGCTCTTTGTCCTGACTCCTTTGTCTTCCCTGGCCTATTTTATGAGGTTTTAAATGACTATTAGTAAATGACTCCATTACTTTGGTTTATAAAGGGTAATCAGTAAAACAACAGAAACAAAACAAAACTTCTATACAGTAAGTCCTGGAACAAGAAGAGGTAAAAAGGCTATAATGGCAAAATGAAGTATGCTAGTGAGAAAAATAAAACCAAATGTGAACAAAATGTAATATGTGATGGATCAGTTATAAATTTAGGATCTTAGATGTAGACATTAGATGAGGAAACTCTGGCTACAAGGAAATCAAGGACAAACTATGAAATATCCCAAGGCAGGGTTTGAACTGAGTTTTTTTTTTTCCACTTTGAAACAACTGTTCAATTCATCAACCATTATGTGCAAGGCATGGGATAAAAATGAAAAAAAATGTACTAACTTTAGGAGGCTTTTATTTTAGGGAAAGATACATGATAGATAATGTAAATTGAAGACTATTTGAGGAGAAATTGGTTGGGGAAGAACCTAGGATGGAAAAGGCCTTATATGTGTTAAGGTATGAGTGAGGATAAAGATCTTGAGATGTCTGGACAAATGATAGACTATGGAGGAGATAAAAAAGAAGGATGAATAGGATGGCATTGAAATTATATACATGTGTAACTGAGGAATGGCAAGATAGTTAGGAGAAGCATAATGTTTAGCTTGTGGAGTTGAGAAGGTAATGAATTCCATTTTATACATGTTGAGTTTTAGGTGCTGACTAAACATCTAGTATCTAGCTATATCCAGTAGGACAATGACAATCTGGGATTTTGACAAGAGATGAGAGTTGGATGAAGATATTGAATCATCCACACATCTTCCACAAAACCATCAAAGGAATTTTCCTTAATGGAAATTCAGACCACATCATAGCCCCACTCCACTCCCATGCCCTAAATAAACTAAATAAACTCCAGTGACTCTCTATTACTTCTAGGATCAATTTAAATTCCTCTTCCTAGCCTTGAAATTTCATCAAAACCTGCCCCCCTTCAAGTTTTATACATCTTCTATATACTGTATTATCCAACCATACTGACCTTCTTGCTATTCTGCATACCTGCCATTTTGTTTCCCTTCTCTTTACTTTTCCATTGGATGCCCCCATATCTGGAATGTTTTACCTCCTTACCTCTACCTCTCTCTATCTCAGATTTCTTTAAACAGTCTGAGTGTTGCCTTCCTATATAAAGTCTCTCAGTTAATAGTTCTCTCCCTCTCAAAACTTTTAAATATATGTATGTATTCATGTGTATACATACATACACACAAATATACATGCAATAAATACAAATGTTCATAGGTACGCCTGTGTGTCTGTGTGCAGAGAGACAGTCTGTATAAACATATATAGGCATCTTGCATTCTCCCAGTAAGCTCCTTGAAGGCAGGGACTGTTTTACTTTTGTTGTTTTGGTCAGAGCTAGGTTGAAGTGAAGGAAATTGAAATAGAGGAGAGTTAGCACAAAGAACTTTTATTTTGACAGACCACAACTCTACATTCTGTATGGAACTTTTACTGAAAATCCGGGAGTCTGGGTAATTTTGCTCACAACTATTCTGACATTGATTTTCATTCTTCTAAATGAAAGGAAGTATGGAAACAAAATCATTTGAATTTCTAAGTTGATCCCTCCATAAAACTGGCTGATTTGAGTCTGTCAGTTTTCATTTCCATTCATATTTCTTAAAAAGACATTAAAAGCAGAATGAGTGAAAAAATCATATAACTCTGCATAGGAAGGTCAAGCCTTCCACAATTTAAAGACTCATTCTTTGTTTGATAGGTCTCCGTGATATTACATTAACAAAACGCAAGTCATTGCATTACACAGTTAAATATTTTCAAGAAATAACCAAGAATGTAGCCTCTGCTTTAAAATTTGATAGAGATCTGGCCAATGCAGATTGGAACTTGGTTGACAAAAAAATCACTTTTCAAAATCCATATAAGGTGAGCACTTAATCTGTCTTGTCTTGCTTATAGAGTCTGATATGTTTAGCATCAAGTAAATACAATTCATGAAATAAGTGCAGATTCAATGATTCTTGATCTTCAGGAACAATAGATAAGGTGCAGTTACTTTCTAGTGTTTAGCACAGTAGTAAGGATGGAAATTATGGATATTAATTGATTAATCAACAAATACAGAATGGGTTCCTATCTCCCAGGGTGGTTATGAGAATCCAATAAAATAATATTTGTAAAATGCTGTATAAATGTTAATTATTATCATTATTAGCACAATAGGAAGAACATTGATTCTGACCTGCCCCCACTGGAGTTTTGAGTCATATTTAAAGAGAAAGAGATCTTTCCACCCCAATCTACTACACCAGGTAGTATGGCAAATGCTCTCATAATATTTGTCATTATCGTACCTAACAGTATCCTTCACAGGATCTACTGTAGTGGAATGAGATGAAATTACCTCATGTTTCAGAGAATATATCAAAGGGAAAATGTTCCAAAGATAGGAAGGATATACTCCTATGATACTTAAGCAGTGATTCACCCTCCAGTGGAAGTAAGTCAAAACCAATCCATTTCCTTGTGGATAAATTCAACCCCAGTTCAGGGACTCTGGCAGTGAAAAGAAAGCCACTGGGGTTTTCTGGGTGATATTATAATCCAAATCCAAGGCTTCAGAATACAGTTCAGAAAAATAATTGGCTTCCTAAAATCAAATCTCTATAAGCTATCTATATAGTAAATGATAGCCTAACTATTTGGAGAATTTTGAACATCTAGAAAAATCTTAATCATTCAGAAAATAGGATCTTTGATGTTGAATAATTTTGATATCAAATAATTAAGCAAATAGAATCTTTAGAGAATTTTGAACATCTAGAAAATCTCATTATTTCAGAAAACAGAAATTTTTAATAGGCAAAAGATTCCTTATCTACCTTTTTTTTAGAAAATACCTTGTTTGCTAATTATTTGATGTATATATATTCATACTGTATTTATGCTAGTATATTTGATTTTTGCAATTAGTTGACACCAGAAGAAATAGAGCACCAGAAGCTCAAATGTGCAAAATGTAACAAGGAAGTGGCAGACATCAACATTAGCACTGAAATCATGGAACTGGCAAGAGTACGCCTCTTATCAGCACAAATAGTTAGTACTTTGCTTTGTTTCTTCTATTCATCTTTTAAAAAAATTCTAACATCTTACTTTGGTTAAATTGTGATTTATGTTCAATTTAATGTCCCATTCATGGTTATCTTCATAAGGAAATCCAACATTAAACAAATATCTGCACAGTTGACATTAAGTAGTATTGAAGTGAATAAAACTATTTTCAACCTAGATCTTAGCAGCCCCAAGTCCAGTACTGTACTTGGAGTGTCTCTACTATAGAACAATGTCTCTCCTGATATAGCTGGCCTATATAAAAACCAAGATACATAAAGCACTTCCCTAGCCTTGGTGCTGGGTGCCATATCACCCTCAAAGACATTCACCTTTCAGAGGTATTTGCAAGATCAGTAGATAGTATCTCTAAAGTCCCCCTCCCCCCACATTCAATGAATTTTGCATTTATGGATTAAGTTGACACTTTAGGACCACTCCTAGGCTGACCAGATAAATCCAATCCAAACCAACAAGCATGCATTAAGTACTTATCATATTTAAGATGCTGTGATAGATGTGGAAGGGATCTACGAAGACAAAATGAGAAACAAGCCCTTCCCTCAGTGAATTTTCTTTTTATTGTTAGGGGTGGGGTAAAGATCTAACCAAAAAAAAACATAACAGACAATAATTTAGAAGGGAAAATGCACTAAAGGGGAGAAGGCTTTTAAGTCCTTTTCTTTGACCTGTTATTCCCCAGTTTTATACCTGTTTGTTGCTGTTCTTCCTAATATTACATCCCACACACTTTTTCATGTACCTCAAACAGACATTGAAAGTGGTGCTGGGGAAGGATGTATTTAGAAAATTCAAGAAGTAACTAGAATGCATGTAAAAGTGTTGTCCATAATCTCATCATCTGAATACTATATGTAAGTCAAAAAGTAGCAAAAAAACCCCAAAACATAAATATATAAAATGTTTCAGCACTCATTATTCTACATGCAAAATTACTTTCCCTTGAGAAAAGGTCAGTAATTCATTTCATTATTTCTTTAAAGGCAAGCTATGAGAGGCAATATGCAAATGAAGTTTTGTCCCAAAGTGCAGTCAAAGTCTTGGTAGGTGCTGCAGGGAGTTTGGGCGATAAAAAGGGAGAGTGAGTACCTATTTAATGCTTTCATTCATTAATTTATTCAATAAATATTTCTTAAGAGTCAATTACATTCAAGGGACTGTCTTAGGCATTAGTACTACAAAAACAAAAAGAAAATAGTCTTTCTCTCATGAAGCTTATATCCTAGTAGGACAATCTAATCCAATAAATCTAACAAACATTGATTAAGGGCTTCTGTAGCAGCTAGGTGGCACCATAGGAAGATCTGAGTTCAAATTCGACCTTTGACTCCTGTAAGTTGTGTGTCACCCTGGGCAAGCCATTTTAACCCTATTTGTCTTGGTTTCCTTATGTATAAAATAACTGGAGAAGAAAATGACAACCCACTCCATTATCTTTTTTTTCTTTTTTTTTAAGGTTTTTACAAGGCAATGTTAAATAGGTTGCAAGGCAGTGGGGTTTGAGTGGCTTGCCCAAGGTCACACAGCTAGTTAATTAGTAAGTATCTGAGGCTGGATTTGAACTTAAGTTCTCCTAACTCTAGGGCCAATGTTCTATTCACTGTACCACCTAGCTGCCCCTCACTCTTTACCAAGAAAATCCCAAATAGTGTCACAAAGAATCAGACAAACTGAAAAAACAAATGAACAACAATAACAAAGGGCCTATTATGTGCCAATCACTGTGCTAAATTAAGTATTAGTGATACAAATTTGGGGAGGGGAGATAACACCGGAAAGGAAGAAAAGAAAATGAGAAAGATGCTAGGGGATACCATGCTGGGGCCATGAAATTCTGTAGAGTTGAGAAAAGTAGAACAAAAGATGCAAAGTGAATTGAGCTGAAAGTTCATTTTCTGCCCTCCATAAAGGAAGATATTTGGAGGAGTTTGGAACTCTACCTTCCAGCCCTCCATCAGAGGCAAGAGGAGGCTAGGTAGGGGAGATGGTGTCAATCAAGGTTTGAGTTAGCAGCATGATGGGGAAGTTAGAAGCGATAAATTTTTCCTGGTGGAGGGAAGGGAAATAGCTAGTAGGTCAACCAGACTAGAATTTAGACTCTGAACAGGTGCTATGTTAAATAGGTTGAGAGTGTGTGTATGTGTGTGTGTAGGTGTGCGTGTATTATTTGTGTGTGTATTAGTTTTGGAGGGGATTGATATGGTCAAACTTGAAAACATTAATTTGCTAGTTGTATAAAGGTTCAACTGGATAGGACAGTTGAAAGTAGGAAAAGCAGTTAGAAACTGTTACAAGAGGAGATATCCAAATAAAAAGTGATGAAATCCTGAATTAAGTTGGAATCTGGGTTAATGGAGACATTTGTAATAAATGTGTTATTTCATTGATGAGAAAAATCCCTCCAATGATACCTTTAGATTTTTTTCTGTTTTCTATTCTGAATTTACTAAACACTAAATAAAATAAGCATTTCCACATAAAATAAAAAAAGAAAATTATACTTGAAGCTTGTCATTCAGTCCTTCTAGTCATATACAACTCTTTATGACCCCATTTAAGGTTTTCTTGGCAAAAATACTAGAGTGCTTTGCCATTTCTTTTCCAAATCATTTGATAAATGAGGAACTGAGGCAGCATTAAGTGACTTGCCCAGGGTCATATAGTAAATGTGGAAGGCAGAATTTCAACTCATGAAAATGAGTCTGATTCCAAATCCAGTGCAGTATACATTGCACTACCTAGTTGCTCTACATGAAACTGTAGATCACTATTACACACGGGGTTGTTTAGCATTTTTTTTTTTTAGCATTTTTCAAAGGTGCCTTGCTTGTTTGTTCTTCTTTGAGGTCTTTTTTCTGCATTGTATTTTTACAAAAGATACTTCCTTTCTTTTTTCTTTCTTTCATCTTTCTTCCCTTTCTTTCCTCTTCCTTCCCTCCTTCCTTTTCTTTCTTTCCTTCCTTCTCCCCAGTTTTCTCTCCCTTTTCCCCCCTTTCCCTTCCCTCCCAGTACTGACCAAAAGTCAAAGAAAAGCAAAGCTCTTTTAACTAATATATAGTCCAGAAAAGCAAATTTCTCCGTTGTAGCCCTTTAAATTATTTAGGTTCTTTGGACTTCATCAAGTGAGGAAGGTTTCATCTTCTCAGAGTCAATGCAACATACTTTGTTTTGGTGATCCACATGCTTAAAAGAGGCTCTACAAAATTGGTACAAGTCAATTGAAAGATTTAGGTCATTTTTTTTTTCAGTCACTTTCCTGCTGACTTTCCAATAATCATTATGAATCATTTTGTATGATCTGACTAACCAGGAAATAAAACTTGCTTTCTGATGGACTTGAAGACAAAATACCCCAGAAATACATTTCAAGTTTCTCTTCTTTCTTTTTTATTTTAGATTTCTGAGTTTTCAAACAATGCAGGTTTATGCTGAAAAAAAGAAAATGTTTAATTTTTTCAGGAACATACTATTTAATTGGATTTATAATTCTAAAAGAGAAAAAGGAGTGGCACCAAAGTGAGTACGATACAACTCAAATGTAAATGTAATTACATTTATATAAACTGTTCCATGTTTTCAAGGTTTGATTCCTAATTTATAGTATAGTAATATAGAATAGTAATTATTAAAGATAGACATGTCTTTAATGAAAACTCATTTCCATAATGCACTAGAGTTGACAGAGTATCTTTCTTATAGATGCCTGGGAGTTAGATGGTACAAATAACCCAGACAGTAACTATGGTTACTCATATAGTAGTGATTGGCACTCAAATTTGAACTCAATTTTTTGACCTCCAAATCCTGAATTCTTTCCACTACTTCATCCTGCCTCTCTGAAATGGAAATTAGCTGAAAGTTTTTGTAAACCCAGCTAACTTTGCTCCACAAGTTTCTAATAATTGGTTCAATTGGTACTGGGAACAGAACTATTGCTTACTTTTTAGTTTACTTTTATGTCATCTGTATCCTTAAAGCTATGTCTTAAAAATAAAATTAAAAGCTACTGAAGGATGGTAAGAAGTCACTTCTTGGTTTAGGCCTTTTATCAATTTGTAAACAATGATATAAAGTTACAGACTAGGTTTAAAATATTAAGCCAATGAATATTTAAAAATTTTTCTTTTGTGAATTCATATAACATAAAAGTATACTTTTTCTTTATTAATTTAGCATGCTATTTAATTGCATGTCTATTCTAACCTATTTTTAATCAATCTTGAAGAAAAATTTGTATCAAAAAATTACTTCAAAATACATTATTGCATTCATTGCTTTTATTCTAAGGCAGATATTCAGAAACTCTGGACTTAAAACAATTTTGATAATATATTACAATATAATTTATTTCCTTTGTAATTGTGTTTTATCTTATACAATTTAAAATTTCATTGAGAGGTCAATGGGCTTCACCAGATTGAAAAATAGTCCATAAAACAAACAAAAACGAACTTGAGAACCTGTGTTCTAAGAGGATTATTTAATAAAGAGGTGATATGGTTTGTAATGCAAGTGTGTCAACACTAGCTTGCAGGAAAGAAAGGCAAAAATCAGTCAACAGGAAATTTCAATTGGGAGTGGACAAATCACTGGGAAAAGAAAGGCAAAACCAGTCCTTGCTTTTAGGCTTACAATCCAATTGAAGAGGCAACATGCAAATGACTTTGTAGAAACAAGTTATATACAGAATAAATTGGAGATAATAAACAGAGGGAAAGTACTAAAATTAAGGGAGATTGGGAAAGATGTTTTGAAGTGAGTGAAACTTTAGTTATGACTAAAGAAAACCAGAGAAGTAAGAATATACACTTGAGGAAGGAAAGAATTCCAGGTATGGAGGACAACTAGTGAAACTTCACAGAGTAAGGGAAATGAATTGTTTTATGTGAGGAATAGCAAGGAGTTTAGATCTCAATATGTTTGGGTGGGTAGTAGGGCAGAAGAAGACTGAAAAAGTTATAAGGTGATCAGGTTATGAAGGGCTTTGGATGTCAAACAGAGGATTTCATAGATTTGATACTTTTTACTGATTTGATATAGGTTATTGAGAAAGGAATTGATTTGGCAGATCTTGCTCTTTAGTTAGATCAATTTGGTGGTTAAGTGGAGGATGTACTGGAGTTGGGGAAGACAAGGCAAGACCAACCAATAGCCTATTGCACTAAGTCCCAAGCATGAGATGGTAAGATCCTGGAGCAGACTGGTGGCAGGATCAGAGGATAAATGGGGTCTTAATCAGAGATATTAAGGTAAGTTGACAAGATTTGGCAACCATTTGTATATATAAGTGATGAAGGTAAGAAATCGAGGATAACAACTAGGTTGTTAGCCTGGATGACTGGAAAGAAAGTTTGAAAAGGAAGGATATGGGAGAAAATGATAATGATTTCAGTTTTAGACATGTTGAGTTTAAGATGTCCAAAAGGCAATTGGGGATGCAAGTCTGAAGGTTAGAGTTGGATAAGTAGGTTTGAAAATCATCTGTATAGAGATGACAATTGAATCTTCTATGGGAGATGATGAGATCACCAGATGAAATATATATTATATGTAATATATAAGTATAAAAACATAGTATAAAATTTATATATATATATATATGCATATATCATAGAGAATGAATAGAAGGAGATGAATAGAAGAACAGATCCCTGGGGAATAGCCATTATTAATGGACATGACCCAGGTGAAGATCAATCAAAGGAGTCTTGAGAAGTGGACAGAGGGGTAGGAGGAAAATCAAGCTAGTGTAGTGTCACAGATGTGAGGAAAGAGGGTATCAATGGGAAGAAGATAATTAGTAGTGTTAAAGATTGCAGGCAGGTTGTGAAGGATGAAGACAGAGAAAAGGCAATTAGATTTGGCAATTAAGAATATAATATTAACTTTGGAAGAGAAAATATAGAGTTAAGAAGATAGTGAAAGGAAAAAAATTGGAGGCATATATTGTAGGTTACTTTCTCAGGAGCTTAACCATTAAAAAGAGGAAAGGTATGAGGACAGAGCTAGTGAGTATGGGTGGTGAAGTAAGAGTTTTTGGAGGGTAGTGAAGAGATGGGTGTGTGTGTAGGCAGGAACAACAGCAGACAGGAAGAGTGGAAATGATACAGTGGACAATCTGCTAGAAAAGATGGGATAAAAAAGGATCGCCTGTGCAGATAGAAGGACTTTACTTGGTAAGGAAAAAGGCCACCACTTCAAGTGAGAAGGGGCAGTAGAAGTGAGTGATACGGGAGAAGGAAAAGAGGTAGCTTTTAGCAAATGGCCTCAATTTTTTCCAGTGAAATTTAATAAGGCAAGATTCTCACCTGAGTGGGGCCAATAAAATAGTAGAATAAATTTACCATGAGAGTTACTTAATAGAAAAATCAAAGTCTAGGTGTCAGACCAATATGAAGGGTTACACAGAATGCCTTCTGTGGAGGGTGGGGTGAGGAAAGCAAGAAGGGGGGGACTGTAAAACTCAAAATAAATAAAATCTTTCTAAAAAAATGAGTGGTTACAGTAAAACTGTCGATAAGCAGAAGTCCAAACTGATATGAGCAGTATTGAAACACTGCAAAAAAATACAAGAAATCAAAAATATAGGAAAAAATTTTGGGTACATGCCAAAGATACTAGGAAGGAAATGGGTTTTGGAATAAGAGACCTGGAACTGTATCTCAAGACAAGAACACGTAGATGTGTCCACACAACTGTCAATCAGAGAGTAAAGGTTTTTAGTTTTCATTTTAAATTGTCTTTTTGTATTAGAATAAAAACTAGAAGATCTAAGCTATTTTTCTAGCATAAAGTAGGATTATACAGGTACTAATGATAGCAATAAGGAACTAGAGGGTTTTTTTTTTGTTTTGTTTCATTTTTTAGTTTTTGCAAGACAAATGGGGTTAAGTGGCTTGCCCAAGGCCACATAGCTAGGTAATTATTGTCTGAGGCCAGATTTGAACTTGGGTACTCCTGTCTCCAGGGCAGGTGCTCTATCTACTGTGCCACCTAGCAGCCCAGGAACTAGGTTTTCTGATGGGTCTTCATAGGTCTGACAAAGAGTTTAAGTATATAATATTGATATTGTTTTATTTCTATAAACTTTTTCTTAAACAGAAATCCAATTCTTTTATTTTGTCATAAAATCATGGTTAGTGATGAATTTGAATATACTGGATATCTTGTAATCATATTGAATATGATTCCTCTTCTGTTTTCTTGGATGCCACAATTAAATTTGATCTATGACAACGAAATCCATACCATAAGATATCCATTCCTTTTCTTTTACATATTGGAAATCATATTTAAGGTAATAGCCATCAATTGCCCATCTATATGTGTTCACATTAGCATGTATGTGTGATTTTAAATATGTTGTGTTTAAAGAAATGATTCCCAAACTTGATTTTGTCATAGCACTTAGGTATCACCAGTGACCTTCCTCAAATATCAGTACTAAAATAATGTTAATTTACACATTTCAATAGAGTAAATGTTTAGACATTAACAGATGCAACAAGAAAAATGAACATATTTCAGCTCTTGTCTTAGCTAAAAAACTATCAATTAAACAGTGAAAATTTCATCTGATATTTGAGAGATATAAATGCAGTTTGAAATGTTACTGGAAAATTGAAAACATGGTATAAGAGAAACTGTTCAGGCTAGAAGAAACAATAATACTTGGGTTAGAGGCAAAAGACTTTATTTCTAGTTCCTGATTTTATAACTTACTTAGTGAACTCAGGCAAAATACTTGAAAGTATCCCACCTACTTCATAGAGCTATTCTGAAGATCACAAGAAATAATGCATGTCTAGCACCTAGCACAGAGTCTCACAAATGCTTATGATTGATTAATAAATTAAAAAGTATTTTGCAATTGCATAGATAGTGTCATAATCATAATTATTATAATTAAAACCATAGAATTACAGATCTAAACTTTGAAAGCACCCTTGGGAAATTATCCAGGTCAAATCCTTCAGTTTGCAGAGGTGATGTCTGTGACCCAGAAAAGGAAAAAAGATTTTTACAAAGTCATTTAGCTAATACGCAAAAGAGCTGGTGTGAAGTCCAAGATTCTTTTCAAGATGTAGTAAAGGATCAAAGGGATTCTTTTTAAAGATCTTACTCGAATACCTTATCAGAATTTAAATGTTATGTTGGATTCTCAAAGGTAATTAATTCCAACAAAATAAAAGTTTTGGCAGATTCTACCCAGCTGGAAAAAAATTTGAATTTCAGTGTTCAATTGTCATCTGAGGACCAGCAGCTAAACTCAGAAAAACTAGGCATAAGGTTAGCCACCAAATAATCTGTGTTTATGGCTACAACAAATCATGAATACCTCTTCTAAGGTATGGAGATATTGTCATCTGTATTGATGGAGGGAGTACCCATACCAAGAAAATAATGGAACTCTAAAGGTATTTAATTATTAAGATACAAAGATAATGGAGACATACAGTTGAAACTAAATTACAAACAGATGTTATTTTCCAAGGTTATTTTATAAGTTGAAGATGTATTATTTGGACAACCATTTTGACACCTTAGAAAGTGCATTAGAATTTGCATTAGTGTGCCTATGTTCTATTCCTAACTGTATCAAAGACCAGCAATTTGATGCCGGGCAAGTTCCTTGAACTTGCTTTCTTGTATGCTTTCTTGTAACATTCTATTTCTTTTTATAAATCATTATATTGATTATAGATGTATGAATAGTGTATATTATGCTTGTCTACTAGGAAAGGATCCCTCAAAGACATGGACCTATTGATTGATAAACAGCTATATCTTCTATCATTCCTTTATTTTCTCACTCTGGTGTGTGTCCTTGAGATTTAGGTCAAACATGTGAGATACTTGCTATAATTCAGTGAAAATTCTGTCTGTAGACTTTTCTTGTGGTCTTCAGCTGTTAAATCTCAACTGATATATACATATCATGGATTTTTGTTCAAATCTTAACTGATATATACATATACGTGGATTTTTGTTCAAACAGATAATAGCAATGAGGAAGAGGTTTTTCCTACATATCTGGAACTTATTTGAGTTAGCAATAACCTTGTTTACCATCATTGAAGAAGTAATAAATACTACAGAAAATATTTCAATTTCTCACAGTCAACTTATGCTGTTTCTAAAAATTGTGCCGTTACTTCGTATATTTCGCCTCTTAAAGGTAAAGAATGATCAAATCATATCATTTTGGAGCTAAAAATATTGAATGTAGTTTTTTTTCCTGACTGTTTCAGCTAATACATAGTATTATATGTTATTATCCTTCATCAAACATTAACTGCTTTCACTGTGCCAGTACTTACCAGTACAAGTTGAAAGAAGGATAATCCTTTTGGCATAGTGAATATGGGTCTGGAGTCAGAAAGATATGAGTACAAATGTGGCCTTGGATACTCACAAGCTGTGAAATTCTGTCTGCCCCAGTTTCCTCAACTATAAAATAGGGCTATATCTTATCTTCCAGTTTGTTATGAAAATATGAGATATTTATATTTATAAAAGGCTTAGCACAGGATAAGCAAGGCTATAGCCAGCACTTAATAGATATTTATTTCCTTCCTGCCTGTCTTCAAGAGCTTAAATTCTAATGTGGAAGACAGCACATAAGAAGACTGAAAAGAGTTGGGGAGAGGGGAAAGGAGGAAAAGGTGCCCTTTGTAGGAGGAATATGGTAGAGGAAGTCTGGAGTGCGTGCAGCCTGGGAAGGATGAAATATGTTTGGCCTGGACATTTCTTAGATGGAGCCAATCAGAAAGAGAGCTGGCAGAAGTAGATATTTATACCTTGTGATCTAGGGGGTGTTAGATGACTGTAGTCCAGCTTAGAAAATGAATGATTTATGGAAATCATCTCGCTTAGTTACTGACAATAATGTTAGTGGTATAGTTCCCTCTTTGATGGTGAGCTTCATATCATTTTGTTTCTGAATCTAATTGTCAGTTTATGTTAATAATTTATTTTTTCAGATAGCATTTGACTCTGTAAATGTACTTTTTGTAGAAATTCTATTCTAAAATTATTTTTAAAATATTTACCTATAATCCCCCAGATAATTTGAGAATTATACTTTTTCATGTTTGATTTTGTCAGTTATGAATAAAATTAATCTTTTACATTAATTAGATTTCTATATTAAATATGATTACCTTTTCTTTTAGCTCATAACACCAGTGTTACTTCAACTAATGAATAGGAGAATGAGCCATCAGTTGTCCTTTAGATATGCCATGTTAAAAGGATATGTCCAAGGTGAAGCAGATATAGCATGTGTAATCGACCAGATTGCTAGTAGTAAAGCAGTTGCTCAGGTGAGAAAAACCATATGTGATTTATTTCTGCCTTCTTCATTCTTAGACTCATGTTGATAGATGTAAATACATAAATCCTGGGTTTCCAAGCTTGCTATTAATTTTATGATCTTAGGTAATAGAAAGGCAGTGATCCTTTATTCTACACCTGAGATTTCAAAACTACATTGACAAGAAAAGAGATCAATTTGTGTATGCAGTTATAATTCCCCTGTTCTTATCATTTGGACAGTTAGGTGGCTTGGTGGATAGAATCTCAGCCCCTGGAATTAGGAAGACTCTGACTCACTCTCTCTCTCTCTCTCTCTCTAACTTTTACCACAGACTTTGTATAGATTTGGCTATGTCATTCCCTTAACTCAAAACAGTAGAAATGGCCTCCTAATACCTTTAGTATAAAAATAGAACCTTCTCAGCCTGCCATTTAAATCCACCCGTCCTTCCAGACTAATTTCATATTACTTCCACTCTTGTATTCTTAATTTAAATCAAATTGGCCCAACTAACTGTTCCTTGTTTGTATTCTACCTCCGGGACTTTTCATTCCCCATTTCTGGAATGTAGTTTCCTCATTTATTCCCCTGAGAATTAATTCAAATTACAGTTCCAATACCTACAGGCAGGAGACATTTCCTCTTGTGTTTAAGCAGCTTCCTCCATTTCCATACGTTCCTTCATTTACAGTAACACGTTGTTAATGTTCTCCACCTGTTGAGATGTTTTACTTTGTTATGTTGTATCCCCCAAGAAAATGTAAGGCATTGTGGGCAGGGAGTTTTTAAATCCCATCTTGGTTTACCTCAAATAGTGTTTTTATATGTAGTAAAGCAATTCATAAAGTTAGTTCAGTTCAATTGAATTGAATTGAACTGGGTTGAGCATACTTATTTCCCTGCCTCTTTCCCTGGACTTGGGCTTTTGCATCATGCTCACATGTCTTTTGCATTAAACAAAGAAAAGGAAGAGGGAAGAGAACTAACAGAAGTTGCAACCTAAACAGAGCTCTGGCCCTGTCCCCAAATACTCAAGACCTCTCCCTCTTCTTCTTGCCTTCTTTTTTCCAGATAAGCTAAACAAAGAAAAGCAAGCAAGTGAGCTAGTACAATGAAAAAGTAGGAGGGGAAATTTGTAGTAGATCTAGAAGGTAACATAGTGATTACATAGTTTGTTTTAGTTTACTGAAAAGACCCAGAGAGATGAAGTAACTTGACTAAGATCAAGTGGCAACTTAGCACTAGGAAAAAAAAAAGCCCAGAATCTGGATTTCCTGAATTCCAGTCCATCATCATCACAATAAATATTTCAATAACTTGTATTGTATAGCACTTTATGGCTTGCAGTCTTTTTCATACATTATGTCATTGATTCTCATTGATTTGAATTATTATTATTATTATTATTATTATTATTATTATTATTATTATTATTATCCACATTTTACAGATAAGAAAACTGAAGTTTAAAAAATGTAAATGACTTTTTTCCAGGGACACAGTTGGTATCACATGAGATTCAAACCCAAGTTTTCTAACACTCTTGACACTCTACAAAACTACCTTAAAAATACTTTTATACTAAGACATTCCAGTCTGTTAAAGATGAGAACTGACACATGTGCCCATGGACAACATGGACAATAATTTCCTTGTTAACCTAAAACATTTTGCCTACTATTTTTCTTAAATCTATTTATATTGGAGCAATGTATAATAGGTACTGGAGTTAGGAGGAAACATTAGATCCCATCCTGGCCAATCCTTTATTTTTAAGAAAGAAGAAATTGAGGTTGAGTTAGTTTTTTTAATACAAGTTCTAATAAGTAGTAAGTAGAAGGGCTAAAGTTTTGATTCATTTCCTCTGACATCAATTTAGTCTTCTTTCCATAATACTATATGCCACTTGTGCTGAAAAATATATCAGCCTATTTCTTTATTTTATTGACAATCATTTTACCTATAAATTATTTTGGAACAAGTACTCTTAGAACAAAAAAAAATAGAAAAGATGTTATATTTTCTTAACATCAGGAAGAAATAAATGGAATGAACAATAGATAATTTTTATCCACATTGGGACTTTGCACTATTCCATTAAATTGAAGGAAAGATACCCTTGATTCAAGTAATTATTATTGCAGTTTCAGAAACATTTATGTGACACATTGAGTGTATAAAAATTAGAAAAATTTAGCTTTATTAAAATAAGGAAATCTTCATCAAAAAACTTTTCTTCAGAAATCATCCCCAAGTCTTGTTAACCAATCACAAGGCATCCTAGGAGTTATCCAAGCTAAATTATAGGGAAAATATCTTTTTTAAAGTAAAGGATAATTGAACAACTTAGGGGGAAAGATGTTAATTTCTGCATCCCTTCAATATTAGGTTTAAGTGTAAATACTGAATGAGAAGTTGGACTGGATAGCCTCCAGACTCCTTCCCATTTAGAAGAAACTTGTGTGTCTATTCATTCAGTTCAACTAAATGCAAAGAAATAGGTAAAATGGGAAAAGTGCTGGATTTGGAGCCAACATACCCTAACCTAAATCACATATGCTACTTACTATCTGTGTGACCTTGGACAAATTACTTAATTTCCCTAGACCTCATTTTTTGACCCTGTACATTGAAGTGCTTGGGCCAGGTACTTCCGAGGCCTCTTCTAACTCCAGAGTTATAATCTATGGAACTATGATCATTTCAGTTATGAATGATTAATCCTGTGACTGCTCAAACCAACTGCCTTGCTTGATGCCTCTCATATATGCAGGCTTTTATTACCTTCATAAGACAAGGTGGGGGGAAAAAAAAGTCTATCTTGTCATTGGAGAGTTGCCAAGGTGAGCAATAGCACCTTTATTCACTCAATAGAGCTGAGGATAGTTTTTTACCCTACACATTACCAGGGAAAGAGCTGTTTGTTCTTTGAGACTCTTGGAAATAATCTCATTGTCTCTTTTCAAGTTCTCCAGATTAATGTATTGGTTAAATATCATATATTAAATATTCCCATGAGGCAGTTTTGGGCTAAATAATTTCCTTGTTAACCTAAAAAAATGGAATGAACTAATACCATGTCATCCTTTCCTGAGGTTTGCTTGCAGTTACATTACATAGGTTATGAATTTGCACACTTTTTGTTTGATAGGTATTACGTAATCATGTGTACAAGAATGCAGAAAATGCTATGAAAGAGCTAGGTAGGTAACACTATGGCAAGTTTTACTCTCAATATATGGTGAGTATATTATGAACAAATTTCAAAGCCATGGGTTTCAAAAGGTTCAGAGAGTCTTTTTCCCCTGAAGAGAATTAGTTACAGGAAAATGGTTTCAGTTTCCAAAGTTTTTAGCCTTTTCTTTATTTCTATTGCATCATTCTAACTTAATTACTGTTCAAATAAGCAGCTTTTCTAGAATCAGCAGCAATAGACTTCTTTTTTTTCAAATGAGGAACTTGAAGAAGGTCACCTGGATACTAAATTATAAAACCCTGATATTGCTAAATAGTCTGCCTTGAAATCAATGTTCTTTATATTAAACTATACTGCTTCTAATGTGTTACTAGAAGACCTATAAGGTCCCTTCAAATTATAAAATCTCACTGATTCCTAGCTATAATACTATGAATAACAATATAATTAATGAATTTTCCAGAATTATTTTCACAGGTTTTTTTCTATCTCATAAATTTAATTACCACATGGTTATCTTACTGTTTTATTCATAAGATTACAGGAGTTAAGAGTTAGACAGTACCTCAGAGGCCATACATTCAAATCTTTAATTTTATAGATGAGAAACCTGAGACCCAAGAAGGTTAAAGGCTTGTAGGGAATTAGTGAGAGGCAAGATCTGAACCTGGATTTTCTGACTCCAGAGCCATTTTTTTTTTTTTTAGTTTTTGCAAGGCATTGGGGTTAAGTGGCTTGCCCAAGGCCACATGGCTAGGTAATTATTGTCTGAGGCCGGATTTGAACTCAGGTACTCCTGACTCCAAGGCCAGTGCTCTATCCACTGCACCACCTAGCCGCCCCACCAGAGCCATTTTTTTTACCATGTCAATCCCTTTCTATGTTTTTTTGGCCATGTTTCAGAAGGTTTTTGTGATCTCTAGTTGTACAATTAGGTATAAGCAGATCCACAGTTTCATCATGCTGTGCAGATTGAAACTTGTTCATATACTCTACCCATCTTTGGACATTTTCTTCCAATGATATCAAACAGATGACCCACCCAATGATCTTGAGATCACACTTTAGTTCTTTTTGTATTTTGTGGGCACCAAAAGAGATACTTGACTGTCTATGATTTATACCTCATTCTTACCCCATGACTGGTTAACTTCCATATGATCTTACATGTCCTTAATAATATTCCTGATTTCCCAACAAAATCTTAACCAAGTATGATACTGAGGCACTCAAGTGGTACTAGTACCACAGAATAATAAGCTATGGAAGTTTCTACTATCCTAGAAAATTTATGGGTACCATCCAAGTGACAGCCTGAACCTGTCATTCAAGGATCAACCCACCTAAGAATAAAGAAGTATATCACTGTAGTCTTGCCAGTAGGTGATGTCATTCAAGGATCGACCCACCTAAGAATAAAAAAGTGTATCACTGTGGTCTTGCCAGTAGATGATGGAGTCTTTTACCATGGCAACTCATGAAATCAAGTCAATCCCATTAACTGTTATTTATGTGGTAGAGGGAGAATTAGTCAGGATATTGATTTTCCCTTAAGTCTAATTACATCCTAGAAGAGGTAGGTAATAGAAACAGTGTGGGGTTGAAGTCTTAAATGAAATGCAAAGATAAATCTATTTGCTAGTATTCCTAGTCCTTTTTGAAGCTCTTCTTCATATGATCAGGGCAAATTTTTTCCTCTGGCAGTACTTAGGAGTACTTCTATTTTCTGATGGGCATAGTGTTTGCTATAGAGCAAGAAGAAAAATGCCTTGCCCAGTGGTGGGAGGAAAAACAGAGAAATTCTACCATCCTGCCTCCTGAGAGAGACAACTTTCTCTCAAAGATAAAGTTCTTTTTCTATAGATGTCTCTCCTCACTAAAGTAATTGTCTACCTTAATAATGTGTCATGCTTTTTAAAGTGATTCAGAGTAGGATTCAGAGTAGTTAGCTGCTGTTAATCCATCAATATTTGAATAGATCAGTGCCTTCACATCTCTCAAGAGGCAACTACTGCAACTTCATGTTACAGTAAAGATTTTGTAAACTCATCTTCTTGAGTTCAGATATTGTCTCTAATATTTACTAGCTGTGTGACTTCGGGCAAGTCATTTAATCCTGTTTGACCCAATTTCCTCATCTGTAAAATGAGCTGGAGAAGGAAATGGCAAACTATTCCAGTTTGTTTGTCAGAAATTGGCATGAGGAAGAGTTGGATGTTACTGAAATAACTGAACAACAACAACAGTATCAAAAGCTAGAAAGGATGACTCCAAAGAGTCTCTGCTAATATTTGTGACAGAGGCAGAGAACATGCCACCCCCCCTTACCTCCCTCACCCCTTCCTCACAGTTCTTAAAGGAGCATATACTATTTTTTATATTTTTGCAAGATAGGTGGGTTAAGTGACTTGCTCAGGTTCACACAGCTAGGTAACTGTTAAGTGTTTGTGGTCAGATTTGTATTCAGGTCCTCATAACTTCAGGGATGGTGCTCTATCCACTGTGCCACCCAGATGCCCTGGAGGCACATTATTCCTGTCACACAAATCTATAGAATTTTACAACAAGGACTTGGGCTTTAGCAAACTGATTTATGACATAATGGAAACATTATCTCTTCTTTTTCAGGCTATTTAGAATATGATCATCCAGATATTGCGATCACTATGAAAACCAAGGAGGAAATTTACACTTTGCTTAATATGGCTGAAGAGATTCTTATGAGTTTAGAGACAAAAGGAATAATTAGTAATACTGAAGTTTCTGTAATACGCAAGGTAATAAAGTTAATTCTACCAGTATTGATTAGATTATAAGGTCTTTGAAGACTGGGTCTTTCTTTTGTGTCCCCAGCATTTGCCATGGTAAACATAGTAGGCACTTAATAATGTATATGGGTTGATAGTTATTGTATGGACATGAGCTATTGTATGGACTTGTACTTTCTCTAACAGTTAACTGTGGGATAACAATAGCTGACTTACCAGTATCTCTTACATAAAATCATTTTAACACACTGCCAGAGACTCCATTTATTGCTACCACAGTAGATTTAATTCTTCTATTCTTGCTTCTCTAACAATACAATATGCCAATATGCTGCTTCTGTGCCATGACAGTACTTTCGGGAGCTGGCACAAAAGAAGTGACTTGAGAGAGGACTGTGACAGAGATCTTGAGCAGCTGAATGTCATTGCATAAGTTATTTGAGACTGATAGCAGCATAAAATAGGACATTGGGGATGGGGAGATTGGGGTAGTTAAGATTGTGAAGCAACACTCCACTCCCCATACAGAATATACCAATATGAAGTAAACGATGATCAATAGTTACAAGAGAAGATTCTGTCCAGCGCACACTTTAAGCATTCTGGCCTTCTGAGCTCTCTCCTGGGTTATGTTTCATATGGAGATTTTCAGAAAGACAAGGATCACCTAGGGTATAAAGCATCATGACACATGGCAGATAAGACAAAGGGAGAATAAAGATAGAAGTCCTGAATAGGAAAACCAGGAGAATACATCACTATTAACAATGGTTCAATTATCTCCATGTGGATAATTGCCATACTTTTATGTAGAGATAGGCATCCTCCACCCTACCTTCCCATCACCAATTTGCAGGGTAGCTGCCCAGAAGATAGTTTACTGAGGTGCAAAAATCTCTATGAATCTGCCACATAGAGTCATTGTGCATTTCATTATGCATTTCTGCTGTCTCTCTGGATCTCAATGTATCTATATCTCTTAAAAGTAGCTTTTATCTTCATCATCACTCTTCCATGTTCCTTCTTCCTCGACTACAGTAGTACCCCCCCCTTTAGAAAAGTTCACTCATGTCTCAAATAACCTGTAATCCTTATAATTTTATCATATTTCCTTCCAAGTAAACAAGACATGGTCCTGAAGTTGCCAGTTATTAGTCTTCACCTTCTTGAATCCATACTCTTTCTTGCTGAGCTCCATTTAATCTAATTTTCTCTATCACCAACTACCTATATTCTATAAATGCATCCATTATACTTTGCATTTATATTTCCCCTTAGTTTTCTGGTAAAAATTATTTTGGAAATGTTGTTCTCAACCCTCTTACCTAGGGAGGATAAGAATCTTGCATTTCTCAATCTAGAGGGGCAAAAAAAGCAAGTACATTTTCAAACACCTGGTTGTAAGCATGGGGTTGGTTCTTGTTATTGAAGACAAAAATGATATCGCTATGTTGGAGACAAATTACATGTTTGACTATGGTTAATTAGATCAATATAACCTCGGAATGCTCTACCACAGGTCAGGCACAAATAGTCCACGTGCACACCTGGGGTGGTTACCCTAAACTTACACCTCTCATGCTTCCTTTGAACTGCTTTCACTCTGCCTTGCTCATAAAATGCTGCACCCTCTCTGAGGGGAGTACACCTTGCTTGGCAGCCTGTGCCAGTCCCATGCTGCATAATCAATTCCTAAGTTTTCAAGAGAGATCTTCAGAGTGTCCCAGTATTGCTTCTTCTGACCCCTCTCTGAGCACTTGCCCTGCATGAGTTTCACCATAAAAGTCTTTTTGAAAAGCATGTATTTTGGTCTTTTAACAATGTAGCCAGCCCATTGAAGTTGTACTCTCTTTAGTATGTTTGACTAATTGGCAATTTAATTTGAGAAAGGAACTCAGTGTTTTATTCTAAGAGATTTTCAGAATCTTCCTAAGACATTTAACTTAAATGGAAGCAATTCCTGGGATGTCCAGATTTCACAGGCATATAGCAATGAGGTTAGCACAACATCTCTGTAGAATTTCAGTTTGGTAGTCAATCTATACCTCTTCTCTTCCACACTTTCTTTTGGAGCCTTCCAAATACTGAGCTAGCTCTGGCAATGTGTATGTCAATCCTCCCTGGAAAGGATACTACTAAGGTTAGTGAACTTGTCCACAGTACTCAAAACTTCTCCATTTGCTGTCATCAATGGATCCATATATGGATGGTGTGATGCTGTTTGATGAAATATTTGTGTTTTGTTGATGTTAATTTTGGGGCCCAAATGAGCACAAGCAGCATACTTGTTGCATCTCATCTTCAGAGGCTGCATTGCATATCCTCTGCAAACAAAAGATCATGCATCAACACTCTGTCCACTTTGATCTTGGCTTGTAGCTTTTTCAAATTGGAGAATTTACCATTGCAGTAGCTGACCTTGATGCCGTGTTCATCCTCAGTGAAGGGGTTTGATAAGATGGCTAAGAATATCATGCTAAACAGCATTGGAGCAAGGACACATCCTTGTTTCACTCCACTGATGACTGGGAAACTTTGAGAGCGTCGTCCACCATCCAGAACCTGGGCATGTACACCATCATGAAACTGACATACAATACTGATTAACTTCCAAATTTTAACAACCAAATTTTGGCATAATTTTCCATAAATCCTCATGACTGATAGTACCAAAGGACTTGGTCAGATTTATAAATGTTGTATACAGATCTCTTTTTCTGCTTTTGGCATTTTTCCCCAGAGTTATTGGGAAACAAACACTGTATTGACTGTTGCTCAACCTTTTCTGAAGCCACACTAGCTCACAGGTAGGTGACCAACCTGAGAAGGACTCTGGCAATGACTAAAAGAGAAACAACACTGTTCTTATACAGGACAGTATTCCCTTTACCTTTATAGAGAGGGACACTGGAAGTATCTTTTAAATCCTGGAGGATAATCTCTTCGAGTCATATAGCCAGGAAAATTTCAGTCAGCTTTTGTATGTGCATTGGGACCCCATCCCCACCTCTGTCTTGTATATCTCAGCTAAAAAAGAATCAGCACTGGGTGTTTTTGTCACATGAAAGGAACCTAAAGACATTCAAACTTCATCTTCAGTGGAAACCTTAGCTAGGGACAGATTGACTTCAACTTGAGTTGAATAGTCAATGACTTTTGCATTGATCGAAGATAAGATATTTATCTTGTCCTTTTCACTAATCAATGTGATTCCATCTTCATTGATCCACCATATGTCTTTGGCCTCTAAATAGCCTCTAGGGCATCATGAAACACTTTAGATGGTTACAATCTGCATAAAACTGAATTTCATCTGCTTTCTTCTTGAGTCAAGTTTCCTACATATCTCTAAGTTCTATTTTTACTTTACTTTTGATGGAATTAAATGCTGTCTTTTTAGAAATGGATAAACTATCCTGCTGTTAAACCCCTTTGGAGCTTTCATTTTTCATTTAGCAGCTTTGGTATTTCCCCATCATTTTCATCAAACCAGTGTTGATGTTTCCCAGTGTTCTGACCGAGAATGCGCAAACTCTTTGTGACCCATTTTCTTGACAAAGATGCCAGAGTGGTTCCCTATTTTCCTTCTCCAACTCATTTTACAGATGAGAAAACTGGGGCAAATGGGATTAAGTGACTTACCCAGGATCACACAGCCAGTAAATGTCTGAGATCAAATTTGAACTCAAGAAAAGGAAACTGTCTATAATTTTCTTGTTCGTTGGATTTGGTCCAATTTGAGATGTAAAGGTAAAAAACAATTGTCACAAAATTTATTTTCAGCTTGGCTTATGTTCAAATATGGGATCTGGAAAAACAGAACTTATTCAACAATTGAAAACAAACTGAGCAAGTCATTAAATATTATAAGGATAAACATAAAAATCATCAGCAACAACAAAAAGACAAACCTGTTATTCTGACTCATCACAAGTAGAATTTAGGCCTGAGAAAAGCCACAAACATAAGAACATTCAGTAAAGGTTCATTTATGAGAATGCTAATCAATGACATTGAAATGTTTGGGCTGGAAAAAATTATTTTAATTTATAACTATTTTAAACAAATTAACCTTGTTAAATGGTACTGAAGAAACAAAAGGAAAATGTCATTCATATCATCTGGGCAATCACAATATAAGGAAGTAGTGGAAGAGATAAAACGGAGTTTTATTATGAAGATAGCAGTTGGAAATTTCAGAAGAAAAAACATAAGAAATGTCATTATGTTAGCAACAATTGTTCTGGAGGTTCCATCAAAGTAATCTAGGACTGAATCTCTTTTTTGGTTGCTTCATAGGAGATTTTTGCCAGAAAAAAAGAAATGTTTGAATTTGAACCTGTTATCAAACTTCCTTCTCTTGATGAAATGTTATATAATATTCCATGGTTAAGCAAATCAAACATCCACATAGATTACATTAAGGTAATATTTTTGCTTCTACTTATTTTTATCTCCTCACTCTCCCAAGTTTTGTTTTCACCCTTTCATTCTGATTTAGTTTTTGAAATTATTTTGTTGTTTTATCTTGACTTCCCCTCAAATAAAAGCATTATTCTTTTTTTTTTTTAGGTTTTTACAAGGCAAATAGGGTTAAGTACCCTAAAAGCATTATTCTTATCTAAACATTTGATGATTTTTTTAGGAAAAAATCAACATCTTGACCTTTGATTGTGGAAATAACATTTTTGAAGAAGGTGATGATATGACAGGAATATATCTGATTATCTCTGGCAATATAAAGGTAATATTGCAATAAATACAAAATTTATATTAAGGTGATATCATTCAAAACTTTATAACACTAAGAATTTATTAAACTTTTCTCCTGCTATTCACTACCTGCATTACCTTGGTCAAATCATTTGACTTCTCTAGGTCTCAGTTTCTTCATCTGTAAAGTGAAGGAGTTAGACTTGATGATCTCTAAGGTCTCATTCAACTCTAAATTTGTATCCCATAGTCCTATGAACTTTCCCATCTTATTCTATATAAATAGACATGGAGGGGTTATTGTTGAGGAAAGCTAGTTCAGCAAGATCTTATCCATAAAACAGGGTTAAGTGGTGATAGATTATACAAGTCAAATACTAGGTTTTAATAACTCACGTCCACAAAGCTTACAGAAGTGAAATAATTTATTCCCAGGGCTGCATAGCTAGTCTGTATGAACTAGGATTTTGATCCTGGTGCCAAGTTCGGGACACTTTCGATTACATCAAACTGCCTCCTCCAATAGCACAGTTTTAACATTTGTGTGGAACAGGGAAGACTGATGACCACATACCAGTCTTTTCAGTTATACTCATAAATGGGCAACAATCACCACTCTGTTAAATTCAATGGAAGAAACATTAAGTGACTAGGAATATAAAAACAAAAACAAGATTTGTCTATCCTCAAGGAGCCTCCGTTCTTCTGAAGGGATTCAGTTGATACAAATAAGGGATACAAAATAAATTATGGAGGAAGAAAATATGGATGAATGGACAGATCAGGAAAAGCCTCATAGAGGAGGTAGTCCCTGAGCTGCACCTTAAGGAAAGTTGGGATTCAGAGTAGCTGAGCTGAGAAGTAATCTGAGGAAAGGGACAGAGATGATGAAGAGAAGGAAATTTTGGTTTTATATAAGAAAAAATTTCTAGACATTAGAACTATCCAGAAATGAGTCAAACTGTCTCAGGAATTAAATGATCTTCCCCATTAAAAATCTTAAGGCAAAGACTGATCGTGGCAGTCAGAGAATGTAATCTCTGTAAATAGAAGCAATTTGGCAGAAGTTCAAAAGAACAGAAGAAATAAGGGATTACAGAAAACTTCAGGATGAATAAGGATGGGTATAGAAAGTCTTGCCCAACTATTGGGCAGAAGAAAAAGAAGCAAACCAACAAACCTGTCATCTGCCCTCAACACATAAGTTGCTGCCTTCTCTTCTCTAGAAAAGGGAAAGGGAGGTAGCACTCACATGGATAAGTCATGTCTGGCTCATGATTCTCAAGGTAGAAGAATTATTAAAGGCAAGACATTTAAGGGATATTTCCCCACCACTTCATTTTCCTCATTTTAGTGATAACTTTTTAAAGGAATTTTTCTTCAAAAGAAATGAAAAATTACAAAAGTCATATTATAAGAAAGTATAAGAATAACAGGGAAAATGAACCATGAATTGAATGATTATTTGTAGTGTGGGGGGGTGTTGTTTGCATCATTAAGGGTTTGGGGTTTGGGTTTTGTAGGGGGTAATGAAAGATGATGGTATGTTTTATCTTGTTCTTATCTATGAACAGCGACAGAGTTCCAGACCTTTTTTTGGAATGAACCACATGACTCTGGAGACAGAACCAACAAATCATGCCTTTTATGCAGACTACCTCAACAGCGGGGCCATCATAGGAGAACTGAACTGCTTAACCAATGAGCCTGTGGAGTTTACTGCCACCTGTAAAACTGTAGTAGAGGTCAGGGAACAGTTAAATGTGCTGCTGCTTCTTCTTCTTCTTCTTCTTCTGAGAATTATTTCCTTTTATTAGCTATTAAGTTTGGATCCATTCCAAAAGATGTTTACATATTTAATACATTTACATGAAAGCTAAGGATGAAGGCATAAAAAAAGGAACAAAACCTGCATTAGGGTAACATTTATTAGGTGTCTTTTCTAATCTAATGAATTGCTTGATGAAGCTGGTTTGTGAAATTCAACAACCATAGGAAGGATTTCAAACAAATTAGCTAATAGGTGGTACTCATTAAGCTTTATTATGCATAATACTGAGACAATTATGTCAAAATTTAAACAATCAATTGATTTTATGTGAATATGCAAATATTTGTTGTTCTACATATACAAATGTAAATATGTATAATATGCTATATGTACAATAAAAATGAGGCAGTTAGACTTGGAGTCAGAAAGACCTTAGTTCAAATCCTGTCTCAGACTCTTATGAGTTGAATGACCCTGGGAAAGTCACTTAATCTCTGTTTATCTTAATCCACTGGAGAAGGAAATGGCAAATCAGTACAGTATTTCTGTCAAAACCTCATATGGGTCACAAAGAGTTTGATATTACTAAACAACAACAAATTTCATATATATATATATATATATATATATATATATATATATGTATGTATGTAAAATTAGCATGTGCTCAAACTAACATGCGAGAAGCAGAAGAATCGTCTTTCTGAGATTTTTTTCTTTATTTAGGCAATAAATTGCCTAAGCAAGGCATGTCTGCCTCTGGAGAGAGCAGAAGCACCCTGTCTGCTTCAGGTCTCTATGATGATGATGATGATGATGATGATGATAACAATAACAATAATAATAGTGGTTGTCCATTTTTTTTTTTTTAGGTTTTTGCAAGGCAAATGGGGTTAAATGGCTTGCCCAAGGCCACACAGCTAGGCAATTATTAAGTGTCTGAGACCAGATTTGAACGCAGGTACTCCTGACTCCAGGGCCGGTGCTTTGTCCACTGTGCCACCTAGCCACCTGGTTGTCCTTCATTTTCAAACAAGACCCTGACAACAGGGATGCAATGTCATGATGAGGATATGAATTAGATTTGAGTGAGGGAGTGCTGTGCTAAGTCACTAGCTTTACTTTCTCCTCCAGGGCTATCCAATGGCCAAATATGGATCAGGACTGGAGAAGGTTCTAGACATGAAGCAATGACTGCTAAGCAACTTGTCCAGGATCACTCAGCTAGTAAATGTATGAGACTGGATTCGAACTCCCATCAGTCTGACTCCTAGACCAGGGCCCTATCCACTGTGCCATCTAGAGAGTCAGGTCTCTATATTTCTTTTTATTCAAGTATCTTGAGGCTTGTAAAAGTTGCCAGACTGGTTGAGGTATCTTTGCCTACCCCTAAACTAGATATGGCAATTTACTAAATGATGGTCATCTTAGAAAGGGGACATGGAACATTGGAGGTTCATAGTTGAGGAAGACCTACTTTTCAGTCCTGCTTCCAGGATTATGTGAGACAACAGGCCAGTCCCTTAATTTCTCTGAGGTTGTTTCCTCATTTGTGAAATGGATAATAATAAGACTGGTGAAATGAGACCAAAATGAATTAATGCATGCAAATGAGCTGTATAAATCTTATGGAAAAAGGAAAAGAATTTAATTTTTCTCAGTGTTCTGTAAAATAAGAGAATTACCAAGAATTGTTTGACTTACAAGCCCAGCTTCCTTCCTCCCTCCTTCCCTTCCTCCCTTCTTCCCCTTCCTATTTTCCTTTTGTTTCTTCTGTCCACATAAGGTATCATACCCTTACCTGCAAGTGCTTTGCCTTAAAGAATGTAAATTTTTATCATTGAAACCTGGCAAGAGGGTTTACAGGTCCCACTCTCACTCTCATTGATTGGTCAACAATAGGGCCAAGGCCAAGCACTACTGAGTCATTGTTTAGGCCCTGTTGGGGCCTAAACTGAGGGTCTTCCCCTTCAAAATTGATTTTTTTTTTGACTAGGTAAAAGAGGGCACTCTGCATATTTCTAAGATCTAGGAAAGACTTTAGCTTAAAAAGTTCAAAGTCTCCCACTGTATCCAAGGCCATCTCTAGTCATCCTGATCTTTATATAGCCACTGGACCCAGATGACTCCCAAGGAGAAAGTAAAGTTGGTGTCATGGCATCAACTGTCTGATATCATGGTCCTCTTGGAGAACAAAGGACAAAAAGCAAAAGCAAAGGACTAATGTAAGTATTTAAACCCACATACTCTTGACTCCAAATCCAGTGATTTTTCTGCATCACACTGTATCACAGACCTGCATTCAGTAAGAAAATGTGAAGATCTAGCATAGACTTTTCCTAACTTTCTGGCTTTGCATATAAATTTTACCATTGATGTTATTGTTGTTAAGTTGTTTTCAGTCATGTCTGACTCTTCAAGATCCAATTTGGAGAGTTTTCTTGGCAAAGATTCTGAAATGGTTTGTCATTTCCTTTTCCAACTCATATTGCAGATGAGCAAACAGGGTTAATTGACTTGCCCAGGGTCACATGGCTAGTAGGTGTGCTCTCTATCCCTGTCACCTAATTGCCCCAAATTTTAACACTACTCATGTAATTTAGTTTTCCTTATGGACAGCAAAACTATCTACAACTACTAGAATTTGATATTGTTTTTAAATTTGTTTTGAAGGTAGTATTACAATAGGTTATGTTTGAAAGCACTGGACTTGGGTATAAATCCCTGTTCAGTCATTTCCTACCTATGTGACTTCATGTAGCTCACTTCCTCCCTTAGGGATTTAGTGTCTTTGAATCTATTAAAGTGAACTATATGAAATCAATTCCTTTTAGCTCAAAATTTATGATCTTATCTTTTTTTTCTTTTTGGTTTTTGCAAGGCAGTGGGATTACACTGCTAGGTAATTATTAAGTGTCTGACATCAAATTTGAACTCAGGTCCTCCTGATTCTAGGGCCACCTAGCTGCCCCCTATGATATTTCGATAGATACGGTGCAACTGCTGCACTAGAGTAAAATTTTGTGTGACCCAGTAATTCCTATTGTTCCTTGGAAGAACAGAATTTGCTTTTATCAATGGAATGTATATTTACTCTGATTGTCCACATTTTGAAAACCCATATAAATAATAGTCGATACAGAATAAAATATCTCATTAGCAGTAAGTCATTTAAGTGACCATATTAAAATTCTAAAAAAAAGATAAAAATGAAAAATTTCATAACAAGTTCAATGATAGTAATCCTACCCTTGATCCCAGTGACAAAAGAAAGTTATAGGCAGGGGTGTGATTAAAGAGTATGGCAAGAAGAGATAAGAAAGTTTTCTTAAATGAGCAATGAAAAAAAATAGAATGATAAAGACAAGATATCTCTTCAAGAAAATTAGAGATAAAATGGAATGTTTCATGCAAAATGGGCTTAATAAAAAACAAAAGTGGTAGGAATTTACAAATAAATGAGATTAAGAAGAGGTGACAAGACAAAAAAAGAAAGATAAGATAACACATAAATACACACATATAATTATATGAGAAAGATCTTAACATCACAGATAATCAATAACCATTATGGTTACTAATCTAAAGACAGAAATTCTGGAGAATGAAGTAGGCCTTAGGATGCATTGCTAACAAAAAGGATAGCCCATCTGAGCCATTTAAAAATCTTAAAAAGATGATGTTAAAACTGCTGCACTCAAAATGCCAGCAAATTTGGAAAATTAAACAGTGGTTACTGCATGGGACAAGATCAGTTTAGGTTCCAGTACTAAAGAAAGGCAATGCCAAATTGCTGAACTCATTTCACAAATCTGCAAGGTTAAATTAAGATTCTTCTAGTTAGGCTTCAGCAATATATGAACCAAGAAGGGTCAGATGTACAGAGTGGTTTTTGAAGAGGCAGAGAAACTAGAGATCAATTGCCAACATGCTCTGGATTATGAAGAAGGCAAAGAAGTTCCAGGAAAAAAATTCTACTTCTGTTTCATTGATGACACTAAAGCCTTTTGACTGTATGGATCCCCATAAGATGTGGCAAATCTTAAAAAGGATGTGAGAACCAGGCCACCTTACTTTTCTCCTGAGGAACCTGAAAATCAAATATGGAACAATTGATTGGTTTAAGATTCGAAAAGAAGTAAAACAAAGCTGTATAGTATCATCTTATGTATTTAGTTTATATGCAGATTACATCATATGAAATGCTAGATTGAGAATCAAATTTGCCAGGAGAAATATCAACAATCTTATATATATACAGGTGATACCATTCTGATAACACAAAGAGGAGAGGAATTAAGAAAACTTTTATTGAGGGTGCAAGAGGAGAGTATAAAAGCAGACTTGAAGCTTAATATTAAAAAAAAAACTAAGATCTTGGCAACAGGTCCCATCACTTCCTGACAAAACAGAGGGAGAAGAAGTAGAAGCAGTGTCAGATTTTGTATTCTTGGGTTCAAAGGCCTGCAGTCATGAAACTAAAAGACTACTTGGAAGAAAAGCTATAGCAAAACTGGAGAACATTCTGACAAAGCTGTCTGTATAATAAAGGCTATGGTTTTTCCAGAAGCAATGCATGACTATGAGAGTCGAACTATAAGGAAAGTAAAGCATCACAGAATCAACACTTTCAGAGTCCCTCAGACAGCAAGATCAAATCAGTCAATGCTTAAAGAAATTAATTCAGGCTATTCACTGGAAGGTCAAATATTAAAGCAGAGGTTTAAATATTTTGACCACATAATGAACAGATGGGACTCATTAGAAAAGACCACAATCCTGGTAAAGACTGAAAGCAGAAGGGGGGAAAAGTCAGCAAAGGATGAGATGGAAACAATAAACATGAACATGAACAGACTTTTGAAAAATAGTGAAGGGTCCATGAGTTGAACAACAACAAAAACAGATTAAAGAGTTAGAATTTGACAGGGTATTATATTTTTTACCTTCTCAATGGATGGGAGAGGAGGACTTGGATCTGAAAATTCTGAATATTCCTTACATTCCTTTTCCAGTTCGATATCTTTTCACCAGTATCTTCCATGCTTAGAAAGCACTCCCTAATTTGCTTCATTTCTTGGAAACCCTAGCCAACATGAGATCCAACCTGATTCCTTTTCCACCCCACCTAAAAAACATTTTTCTTCTTCATAAATTGGAATGAAAAAATTGAAAATCCTTGAGAGCATAGACTGTTTCATTTTTGCCTCAGGATCTTCTGCAGTACTTTTATTGATTCACTGATCTTTGGTTAAAAAGGATACATGAAGATGTCTTTTCCTTCCAGTACCCTCATAGGCTTGTGAATTTTAATACATCTAGAGGGCATGCACCATTCAGTTGAGCCAAAAGTTTGTATCTCTGGAGATCCAAATTCTTATGAGCAGCAGATAATTTAGCATTTTTTTTCTTGATAGATTGCCTTAAGAATACCTTTTCAAAATAAAGAAACACATATACTACACCTCTATGGTTTCTATAAACCCTTCTCTTCAAACCAAGATGGTTAGAATATTTTCATCTTTCTTAAAAGTGCGAAGACTGAAATGATAAATTTCTTCTTTTCCTTTTCCAGGCCTATTTCATCCCCAAATATCATTTGTATGATACATTTAAAGAGTGTTGTCCTTCCATAGAATATAAAATATGGCTCAAGTTGGCACTTGGTGTTGGAGCTCAAAAAGTCAAGGAAATTTTGGCTTATGAGGTAAGATATTAATTGTCCTTCCCCCTTCTGGTTCATCTAAAACCTTTGAGTCTACTTATACTTCTTAAATGAGACTAATTTTCATACACAAATAATTTATGTTGTTTCCTTTTTTTCCTGTAGGATTGGTCATACAACCTGCATTTACAACTCTGTAATGTGTATGTGAGAGATGTACCAAAAGATACCAAAGCTAACATCTATGATGAAACTGTGAACTATGTCATTCTTGTATATGGAAGTGCAGAAGATTGTCAGCTACAGAAAGTGTATTTTGCACCCACACTAATTCCTAAAACATGTCATCAGGTAAAGAAATGGTCTTATGTGCCCTCTAGGGAAATAGATCTTTTATATATAAAATTCCATATGTGACATGGTTTCTGAAAAGGTAAATATTATCTTAGGTTATAATAATAGAAGCATAATGTTATCCAGGGCAGATATAACAATGTCATATTAATATGCTTTAATTATGTCAGAGCTGAATTTTGATGTTCTGATCATGGTATGTCCCATTTAATAGGTATTAACAAAACTAGCCAATCCAGTAGATGCAAGTTTCTTGAGAGTAGGGGCCATTTTTTGGTTTTTGTCTTTGTACCTGACAAAGTATCTTGTAAAAAGTAGGTGCTTAATAAATGCTGGTTAAACTTAGTTCAGGAAAACCCCAAAATTGAGAATTCAAAAAACATTTTAAGATGTTAGTTAATTTAGGATGTTTGTTAATACCGAAGAATAACAATCAGAAGCATTAATTAGAAAATGTATTCTAAGAAGAGATGCTCAGAGTTATAACTGCATTTTACTATACTTTAGTGTTAATTCAGTCATTAATTTGTATTTTTTGACCCTTTAGATACAAGGTACTGCAAAGATAACAAAAATTCTAGTGATTCAGACATCAGCTGATCTAAAGAAATGCAGGAGCAACATTAAACTATATGTCCCTGTATGCAAACATGTAAAACAAAAATCTAGAGGTGAGTTTCCAGTTTTCCTGATATGAAAAGAAGTTTATATCAACACAGACATTTTAATTCAATTCTACTTCTGAAATTAAGATGAGTATTTGAAGACAACATTCTTACCTCCAAGTCCAAGATGCTCTCTCTGTTGCCTTTCTCTAGAGAATATTAGAATATCCTTTTCCTCTTCATACTCCTTGCTCTTATTATTTTGATTCTGTTGCATCCCCTCCTTCCACCAATGATTTCCCCAAACCCTGTCATTTTATATAATATCAAAAGATGAAAGAGAAAAAGAGAACCAAAGAATAATTGTGTTTACTTTGATTTTCCAATGTCAAGTACATCCTCTCTTAAAATTCTACAAAATCTGCTGCAGAAATAGCTCTGAAATAACTGTGACAGATTATAGATTTAGGACTTGAATCCAAACCAAAAATATCTTAAATTTATTCAATATTTTAAGGTTTTTAAACTGCACTAAGACTTTTGGGACACTGATAACTTCAAAAAGTTATTTCTATATCTCTCTGCCTTCATTGCAGCTTGAGGTGACTATGAATGTGGAATACTGCAAATATTACATATATGATAGTCTTTGCAGAATTTATTTTTTTTTCTTTAAAAAATCTTTATTTCAAAGAATGGCTCACTAAATGAGGGGAGAGTAGAAAAATTATAATTAAGCACTGAATGTGATGTGAAATGCTGTCAATTCTACCTTTGGAGCATTTCTTGTCTCTCCTCTGATGTCGCCACAACCCTGGTACAGGTTCTCATCACCTCATTACTGTAATAGTCTTCTGCTAAGCCTCCCTGATTCACATCTTTTCCCACTCCAGTCCATTCTCCACTTAGTTGTCAAATTGATCTTCCTAAAGGTCTGACTATGTCACCCCAAACGCATTCACTTGGTAATTGCTGCTGCTTTCCTCCAGGATCAAATATAGGATCCTCTGATGACTTTTAAAGCCATTCATAATCTGCCCCATTCTTACCTTTCCAGTCTTCTTTCACCTTCCTCAGTAGCCTGTGAGGCTACTGATAGTGGCCTCACAATTATTCTTTTTCACTATCTGCTCCCAGTTCCTGAAATTCTCTCCTTTTTTCTATCTCCTGACTTCCTTGACTTCCATCAGATCACAACTAAAATTCTACAAAGGTTTTTCTCAATCTTACTGAATGATAGTGCCTTTCCTCTGTTATCTCCAGTTTATCCTTTCTGTATGTTGTTTGTACATTGTTCTTTGCATATTGTTTCATAACATTAGACTGTGAGGTCCTTGCGGGCATGGATTGGATTTTTGTTCTTATTTTGTCTTTTTTTGTATCTCAGGAACTTAATGCAAGGATTGGCATGTTAATAAATGCTTAATAAATTCTTTTTAGCTTGATTTGATAGTTAAATAATGTTATCAATAAAAATAAGATTTTTAAAAAGTGATTTCTTATTCCCCAAAGCTGAAGTTCCAATTTGGCTCTAATCCCTGACTGTATGAACTGTTATTACTTGATTATTCTGAATTAATAGAAAGCATCAAATATTTCTCTAATTAGTCTAATATGATCTTATCTTTGTAGTTAATCAGCCAAAAAGCTCAACAGATTCTTTTTCTGACTTGGCCCTACCTTCAGAAGCCACTGTGGTAAATTAAAATAATCATTCTATGTTTATTATTGTTATCATTCAGTTGTTTCAATTAAGTGCCTCTATGAGGAATTTTTTTGCTAAAGATAACTAGAGTATGTTTGCCATTTCCTTTGCCAGTTCATTTTACAGATGAAGAAACTGAAGCAAATATAGGGTTAGTTGACTAATTCAGGGTCATACAGCTAGTGTGTGAAGATGAATTTGAACTCTGGTATTCCTGACTTTAGGCTCAGTACTCTACCCACTGCATCACCTAGCTAATTTCACAGTTTGGTAAATAAGAGGTCTGGACTATAGAATCTTAACCAATTTATTTTCTTCATTTTTGGAAAAAAAAAACATAATCTATTGAATTTTTGACAAGTATATTCAAAAATATGTTTGTTATTCAAATGATTGTGACCCAGAAGTCAATGGAGAGACTCATGATAGGCATAAGCAACAATTCTTCAAACAATGATCCATGTACATTGCCATGGTTCACTGACAGTATTAAATGGTACTTTGTAGAAGAATTAATGAGCCAGTCAATTCTGAAAGCAATAATTTCTTTTATTTGTTCTAGAATTTTCTAGATTGATTTCATATCATATCCCTCAGACATGCTGAAATAGATAAAAATAGATCTTATCATATTCCAGAATCACATTAACTACCAATAGAAATAAACAATCAATAAATGTATATATTTTGATTTGGATGTATATATTTTGATTTGGGAAGCCACAGTGTTTCTCTCCATTTGCCATTCCAAGAGGTTGCTAGGTGGTCCAGTGGATGGAACTCAGATCTAACCTCAGAACTTACTAGATGTGAAGCCTTGGGCAGCCTCAGCCTGACTCAGTTTTCTCATTGTAAAATGAAGATAAAAATAGCAACTACCTCCCAGGGTGGCTGTGAAGATGAAATAACATTTGTAAAGTGCTTTAAGCACTATATAAAGCCTAGCTAGTCAATTTGTTAGCAGCAGTAGGAATAGAATTAATATTTAGAAATATTTCTTTTTATTAACAAGAAATCATCAATTTCCTATCGCCTGCCTTTGTAGTCCAATAGTTCTCCACCAAGAGGAGGAGAAATTGAAAGTACAGTTATCCCTTCCACATTATAACTTTCCCCATCACAGTCTCAATATGTTGTAAGTCAGAATAAAAAAATAAATCAGAATTTGTGGGGAGCTTTGCTGCAGATGACACATGAAAACCAGCAGTTTAGAAACTCAGAAATGTACAAAAATATGTATTATGATGCTTAATATCAACATATTATATCTTTTAATATCATTATAATAATATCATAGTACTTCAAGACTTCTTCTGTGGTACAAAGGGAAGGCCAAAATTTTTACACAGATTTTCCAGATTTGGTGGGTACTGTGCCCTAATACCCATGATGTGGAAGAGATAACTGTAATAGGAGTCTAGACAACTCCAGGGAACAGAGGATACCTGACTGTCTATGACATACTAAGAAATCAGGAGTGATAAGAATATGGGATTGGGAAGGATTGACAGTACACGTGTAAATGTCCAGGCAACAACCCCAGGGTGGTGTCAAAAAGGGTCCTAGAAGTTGGTCATTATATCCCTTCTTGCTTCCTAGAATCTTCAGAAACATATGAAAGACTCTCCCACTGACATCAGGGTGAACCTGGAAGCACTTGAGAATTTCTGATTTTCTAGAATCAAAGAAGGTAAAGAACCCTTTCTTTGAATCATATTGTATTCTACCATTAAAATGGTTCTTCTGAGTTTCTGAGTATCATTTAGCTATAATCTTGGGAAAGCTTCTTTGCTCCTGGTTCCTGAAAATCCCTACATTCTAAATGATAATATCTGTCTCCTAGTTAATCTTTTATAGTCCAGATCAATTTCCAATACAACAAATTTATTAAGTCTATTCTTTACCCAGTGTTGTTCTAAGGAGAATATGAAATAGCTGTAAAATATATTCCCCAGAGATCTTTAGGAGGCTTAGCACCAAGGTCAGGAATTATAATTACTCTGGGCAGAGGAGCAGATGGGATGAATCTTGAAAGATGAACAGGATTCAGATAAGCAAAGAAAGACCAAAACAAAACAAACAGATAAAAAAAAAAACTCAAAGAATCCTAGAAAAGGGAAAACTGCCTTTTAAAAGGCACAATGTTTAAAAAAAAAAGAATCACTTAGAGGACCCATAGATCAATATTCCTAGAGAAAATGGGTTCATATATGAAAGAGATCTAGATAAGGTTGGACGTGTTGGTTAGATTAGATAGATCATGGAGGGCTTTGAATACCAAGCTTGATCTAGAATTTTTCTTATAAGCATAGGGGAGCCAAGGATTTTGAACAGATAAGTAACATAATGGAAGTGGCTTTTTAAAAAATAATTAAGATGAATCTCATATGGAAGAATTTGAAGTTCGATAAAAATGGAAGCAGAGAAGAGACACATTAGGAGGCAATTGAAATAAACTAGGAGTGTTAAAAACTGTGGGATAAAAAAATTTTAAAAAACTGGGATTTATATGAATGGACATATGTAGTAGACACATGATGTATACATGCCTACTCATACATGTATTATATGTGTACATGCTTGTTTTAGTCTTTAGCAATTCCTTTTTTGAGTCCACTAAAACATTCTTTATAAAGGATGAAAGGTTACCAAGCTTGGCTCTAGATAGGAGTTAAGAAAATATTCCTCCCTTTTCTCTTTGTAGAGGTGGTGGCTATGGATATAGTTTGCTTATACTGTCAGGTATACAGCATTTTATATATTGTCAAGTACAGTCAATATGTTGGTTGGTTTTTCTGAAGTTTTTTTTCTTTTAAAATCTTTTAAAATCTTTGTTCACTGGATATAGAGGGATATTTTCTGTAATGAAAAACGAAAATATATCAATTAAAATACAATAAAAGTAATTTTAAAAGGTTTAGGACTTTTAATCAAAATGTAAACTATTAAACTCTTTAAACTTAAAGAAATGGGAAAAGGAGTCACTGAGGACTTTGTAGAATTCACCTTGCTAATATAAAAACTTATTCACATGAGAAAATTCCATAGAAAAGAAGAAATGAAAGAACTTGGAAAACTCCAAAGTTTTTCAACGTAACATTGTTATCTTAACTATTACTTGGGTTAATAATTTCCCCTCACCATAAAAAGGCATTGTTAATAACATCATTTGGTGGGACCCAGTTAAGGGTGAGGCACTACCCAAAGTTCATTAACTGAAAATTGATTAGACTGTTATTTCTGTTCACCATCTATGTTCTTTCCTCTCGTAAACAAAGACTGAGTAAATATGGGAAAGTTAATCTCTCTCAGTGCTTTGAGTCACACTGTAAATTGCATATAAGGTGTCAATTGTGTTGGTCGTTCCTTATCCTAATGATACGACTTTATCTCCTTTATTGGAGAAAATACTCCAAATTACTCTCCCAAATGTTCAGGGAATTCATCATTAACCTTCTATCCAGTTGTCTCACACTTTAAGGATAAAAAAAAATGGGTAATCTCTCATTCTTTACACTCCCTTGCCCAATAATTTATTAACTACTTCAGGAAATGCTAATCTGCATTAATTTGACCTTCTATAATTACTGTAATTGATTGTAGCTAATTTTTAAGAATGTGCATTGCTATCTCAAAAGTCTTTAACATCTTAATTATTTTTTCACCCTCTTTCTTAGGACTGGTTAACAAGACTACACTCCTTCTTTGAAGCATCCATTTTGTGTTTGTGTGTGTGTGTGTGTGTGTGTGTGTGTGTGTGTGTGTGTGTGTGTGTGATGTTTCCCACTATTGGCTATCATCTTGTGGATAGATGAAGATGCAAAACTTCTTCAATGATTCTACCCTATCATCCCTTACTAATGACTTTATTAAACTTAAATTAGACTCATAACATTTTTCTTGAATATATTTTTAGAAATTCCTTATATCTAAATTGATGTTTTGTTCAAAGATTGAAGTTTAAAATTTTGATGTTTTCTTATACATAGATATGAAATAAACTTATAAATAATTAATATATTAATATTAGAGTTAAAATACTATAATGCTGTATTTAAAAAATTAAAGTAGCATATTTGAATTTGAAACATTGCTTCTGGACAAAGAGTCTTTCTACCTTGATTAGTGCTGTTTATGTATTTTTCTTATTTTGTATTTCATTTAGTGTGTTAAAGTGTTAGAGAAGGGAAAACTGAAATGGTAGAGGAAGAATTTATTGTTATTCAGTCATTTTTCAGATTTTTCTGATTCTTCATGACCCCATTTTGGATTTTCTTGGCAGATACACACACACACACACACACACACACAGAGGATTTTGCCATTTTCTTCTCCAGTTCATTTTACAGATGAGGAAACTGAGGCAAATGGGCTTAAGCAACCCAGGCTTACATGGCTAGTAAGTATTTGAGGTTGGATTTGAATTCATGAAGATGAGTCTTGATTTCAAGTTAAATCTACTTTATTCCAAGGAGCACCCCCTATATTCCTGGGCCAAACTTTGAGTGTTAGCCTAGAATATTACCTGTCACATCTTTTTTCCAGAATTATTGAGAAAAGTACCAAAACAAAAGGAGGGGAAAAGCAAGTAAATAATTGAGTTCTCCAGGAATATGTTAGATAGTGGGAGAGTAGGAAGCTCAGGTGTCTGAGGCACCTCTATATTCAGCAAAGAAGTCTTTATAATGTTTGTGGCTAGAGTCTGACTGCAAAATAGTGGGAATTCCAACATCTATGAGTTATCAAATAGTTTTTATTTAGTAACTGGATAAGCAGCTCATTTTAGAATGTCCAGACAAACTTTGCAAGTCCAGTACTGGGAGTGGAGAGTTGATTTGGGTTACTAATAAAAGAGCATAAAAAGATTTTATTTTTAAATTGAACTAAAAAACAGGACAAGAGATAATTTAATAATCATAGAACTCCTTGAAAATCCATCCCTTCCTCACAAAAGTTGGACACTATATTTTCAGAAACCACAACTGAAAGACATTTAGATCTATTAGAACCAGAGGACAAAGTGTAGATGGACTCTACCAATCACCTCCTAAAGAAAATTTCAAAAGGAAAGTCCCATATGTGTCATAGTCAAAAGCCAAAGTTCTCATAGAAAAAGAAAATAATAGAAGCAGCCAGGAAAAAGCAGTTTAAGATCACAAGTATTGAGTAGACACCTGAAAATGTGAAGAATGTAATATTCCAAAAGGAAAATGATATAAACTTATAATCAAAAATAAGTTATCTTATAATGTTAAGTATAATTCTGTAGGGGAAAATGGATATTTAATATAAATAAAGGACTTTTATGAATTTCTGAAGAAAAAGCTAGAGAATTAGGAATTTTGAAAGCAGACATATCTCTTTAAAAGGTTTCTTAATCTACCTTATTTGGATAGGTTCCTGAGGTTTCCTGAATTGGATGAGAAAATACAATTCTATCTTCATGAATTTCTAAATGAAATTTAAGATTTCCTTCAATTATTTACTAATTAAGAAGAGGTATACAGAAATCACGAGAATGAGAAAAGGGTTCATGATACATAATTTAAGATCCTAGCTTTCAAATCTAAATATTTTAAGAGTATATTGTAGGGAAGCTAGGTAGTGTGGATAAAGTACCAGTCCTGGAGTCAGGAGGACCTGGGTTCAAATCCAGCCTCAGACACTTAATAATTGCCTAGCTGTGTGACCTTGGGCAAGTCATTTAACCCCATTGCCTTAAATAAAAATGTTTTAAGAGAGTATATTGTAGGTGTTAAATAAGAAAAAACAAAAGTCTTGGAGATTGCTTAGAGGTTCAAAGAGAAAAGAGTTAAAAAATATACTAGTGTAGAAAGGATGAAGGCAGTGGAATTGATTTCTTCTAATTGAGATTATGAGTATACAAACATGGGAGAAGGGGTGAACATCAGATAAACCTCACTCATCTGAAATGGAAATGGAAAGTTGAACCCATATAAAGTGGGTTTTTGTATTTGATGCAAACATTTATTTTTTCCTTAATTAAAAAATTATAATGATCTTTTATCATTTTTGAAATTTTGAGTTCCAAGTTCTCTCCCTCCCTCATAATCATTGAGAAACCAAAATGAAATCATATAATTGATATATATGTGAAATCATGTAATACATTAAATATTAGCCATGTTGCAAAAAATTTCAATTTGCATCTAGAATTCATTAATTTTCTCTCTGGAGGTAGATAGCAGTTTTTAACATGAGTCCTTTGAAATTATCTTGAGTCTTTGTATTGATCAAAGTAGCTAAGTCTTCAATAGTTGACCATCATTACATCTTTACAATATTATTATTACTGTGTACAAGAATGTCCTGGTCATGTTTACTTCGCTCTGTTTTGATTCAAATAGGTCTTCTCAGATTTTTCTGAGACTAATTCTGTTTGTCATTTCTTATAGCACAACAATATTTCATCACAATTGTCTCCATAACTTGTTCAGCCATTTCCCAGTTGATGGGCACCTTTTGTTTCCAATTACTTTTCTGCCCAAGTTGTCTTGGGCTGGAAAATTGTTTCATTCCATCTTTTTGTGGGTTCTGACACTCCAGAAATCATTTTGGTTCCCCTTCTAAACAACTTTGGAGGGGAGAAATGAGAGTTCAAATAAGTCTGTCTTTTCTATACTATCTTGATTCCACCCCCCATGCCAAAATAATAAGAAAAAATGTATTTTACTCAGAATATCTTGGCAATTTTAGAAAGAATTGGAGTATGAATTACTCAATCATTTTATTTGATTTGGTCTTTTGGTGAAGGATCTAATTTTATCTCAGTTAATTTGTCATACATCATATATCTGCCACAAACAGAACTCAACAGTACTGCTCACCAAACCTTCATTAATGACCAGAAATTTGGCCTGATAAAAGAAAATGTATTATGACTGACTGGGTGCATATTCATTGGTTTCTAATCTTAGTTGCCTATTTCTTACTATAGTTTATGCATTTCCACCCTATTTTGTTCCTGTGACCTATGCCTAAGATGGTATCACAAAGTATTAAGAGTTCAGAGACATCTATGAAACAACTCTTAATCCCAAACCACCAATTTTTCAGACTCTTTCAGACTATGCTAATCCAGGCATAGTTCTGGATTACCTGATCACTAAATCAATTAAATCTGGTTTCTTCATCATGGAAACCAAAAGATATATCAAGAACAGGAGAAAGATGTATTGAACAAAGAGCACTCTACTTTTAGAATATCCTGAGTCCAGAGCTTCCTTATCTGTTAAATGAGTTGGATAAGATGGCTTTCAAAAGTAGAATGTTCAGAGTTCAAAAGCATATTTGACATCATCTAATCCAGCATCCCACACAATTCCTTCTCCAATATGCATAGCAGAGGGTCATCTAATCTTTTCTTGTTTTTAATAATGGAAAGTTTGTGATATCTTGAATACTTTTTTGAACCAGGCATTCTGTCTCTTATGTTGATAGGCCCTAGATTTAATTAAATTAATTTAATTTAATCATAGTTCCTGTGATTTAATTGTATTGAGAAAGCAGAAAATAGTGCAGCCTAACTTAAGGAACCAACAATCTGATGACCAGCCTGTAAACTATCCAACAGGGATTTGTCTAGCCACCAAATAGGAAGACTAGTTGATGGAGTAGCCTCTGGTAGGGTGACTGCAGATTCACCCAGACAATAGAAGGTAAAGGTGGTGAGATGAGAGACCACTCTGTACCTACAATTTAGATTCAGTCATACAATTGGAGGTGAAGGTGGTGAGATAAGACAGAGACCACTCTGTTCCTACAAGTTAGATTCAGTCATACAAGAGAAGGTGAGGATGGTGTGATAAGACAGAGACCACTCTGTACCTACAATTTAGAGATTTTTTTTCTAAAGTGAAAGTGGGCAATGATGCCAGAGAAAACTTCTAGGCAGGAATGCCTTAGGGATATTGTCTTAGGCTCCATATGGAAATTAAAAGTTATATATCTTGAAGTGCAAGGAGATTTGAACTTAAATTGGCATCAATTGCTTTGGGGAATGGGGGAGTGGTCTTTCAATTTAAAAATCTCTTTCCAGTAGAACTGTACAAGTTAGATTGTTGTTGGTCAGATTCTTCATGACCCTATTTGGGATATTCTTGGCAAAAATACTGGAGTAGTTTGCTATTTTCCTCTCCAATTCATCTGACAGATGAGGATACTAAGACAAACAGGATTAAGTGACTTGCCCAGGGTCACCAAACTAGAAAGTATCTGAGGTCAGATTTGAACTCAGGAAAATGAGCTTTCCTCACTCCAGATTCGGGTTTCTATCCACTGTGATACCTGGCTACCCACAAGTCACTGCATGTGATCCAGAAATTGTTGGAATAACCCCTGGCACCACTGTAGTTCTTCCTCATAAATTCTACGATACATGTCTAACTGTTAATAGCTACCATGAAATGTTAGGAAAGCTCTCAGAAAAAGAGTAAGAACATCTCTTGTTCCTTCCTTTTCTTACTACCGTCATTATCACTTCAGCTTCTGGTTTCCACAAGAACAGAATTCATTGATTTAGTACTCAGGAAACCTATAACCTTGTCTCTGGGTTAGCAAATTCCTGACAGATGAGTGTTTTAAGTTAAAGTTTGGTTTATATACTCTTCACTGTACTACAATACTCTGAAGCATGACCCTTTTTCTTCCCTTTTCTGAAAATTTCAACATTTGATTTTTTACAGTCCTGAAATATTTCTATTCATAAATTCTAAAAAGTCATTGACAATAAATTATCAAAAATACATGACCTAAATACCTGGATGCTACATCTAGCCTCCATAAAATTATCGACATAGAGACAGAATGCCTGGTTCAAAAAAGTATTCAGGATATCACAAACTTTCCATTATTAAAAACAAGATTAGATGACCCTCCGCTATGCATATTGGAGAAGGGATTGTGTGGGATGCTGGATCAGATGATGTCAAATATGCTTTTGAACTCTGAACATTCTATTTTTGAAAAATATAAGTTGTACTTATCAAAACTATCTATTGAGTAATGGTAACAGCATAAAGGCAATCCCCATATTTTATTCAACAAATTTGGATGAAAAAATGGTGAAAGCAGAGAACTACAATGCTATCTCAAGGAAAGGCATTGTGACTTGGTTTATCCTAACTCTGGAAGTCCTCCAGGTTTTTCCCAAATTGCTCCATTTTAACTACCATCAATATTCAGACCCATGTAATGTTTTTGTATTGCTCAATTAGAATATTAAATTCTCAAAAGTATTTTTATTCCCACAGTTTAAGAGTGTCTAGAAGAATTAGCAGTTAATAAATGGCACTGGTTTCCTATCTAACATCTATCAATCTATTTATCTTTCTATACCAATCTAGCTATAATCTAAGATCTATTTATTTATATATCATCTATCTACTATCTATTTTAACCTATCTACAATCTGCCTTCTATTTATTTACCTATTGTCTATTATCTCTCTATATATCATCTTTCCATCTGATGAAATCCATTTTTGTTCTGGAAGATTCTTTTCTGCACCTCTCCCCCCAAAGGAGAATATCTCTTTCCCTAGTGCATTATAAGCCCAAGTTTCCATCTTCACCAAATATGAAGGACGTTCTGAAATTTCTAGGCTCTTAAATCCTTCTATAATCCTAACAGTGAAGTTTCCTTCCCTCTGGTTTCCCAGAGAAACTGTCAAAGGCATAATGATAGTGAGTCTTGATATGTGTCCTCAGATGACACAAGAGTAAAACAACTTACCTCCTGATCTTGAATTTATAATTAAACTGATGTCCTTAATTCATAAGAAGTCTCATTCCTTTATTTCTTTTTTCTTTTTTAATTTTATTTTTTAATTCTCATTTTGTACAAATGATTTTTTTACATTAATAAAATATTCTTGTTTAAGAGTAAACAAAATACCCCTCCCCCCATGAATATAGACTTGCTTGGGCAATAAAGTAAAGGGGAAGAGAAAAAAAATTTAAAAAAGAATAATAGTAATAATTGTAGGTATGGCCAGGTGGTGCAATGGACAAAGCACCAGCCCTGGAGCCACGAGCATCTGAGCCCACATCCAGCCCCGTAGACCCAACAATCACCCAGCCGTGTGACATGCAAGCCACCTGATCCCCACTGCCCTGCAAAAAACCCAAATGAAGAAAAAAAAAGACCCAAAATAAAATAAAATAGTAATAATAGTAGGGGTGGCTGGGTGGCAGACAGAGCATTGGCCCTTGAGTCAGGAGCACCCAGCTCCAAATCCAGCCTCAGACACCCAAAGATCACCCTGCTATGTGGCCCCAGGCAGGCCACCCAGCCCCACTTGCCCTGCACCCTCCCCTAAATAATAATAATAATAATAATAAATGTGCTTCAGTCTTTGTTCCAACACCAACAACTCTGTCATGGGTGGATCACATTCTTTATGTTAAGTCCATCACAAAAGTTACTTCCGTATTTTTCCAACGTTGCCATTGCTGATCGCAACTCCCTCCTTTCTTATTTCTCCACTACCATGTACTATATTTTCTCTCTCCTTTCACTCTGACTCTGCTGTAGGGTCGCTGAGTGGTGCAGCAGACAGATCCCTGGTCCTGGGGCCAAGAAGCCCTGAGCCCCCATACCACCCCTTAGGCCCAGCATCTACCTGGCCCTATAGTCCTGGACAGGCCTTCCAATCCCAGCCCCTTGCAAGAAGTAAAAAAGAAAATGTGTTATATCTGACCACTCTCCCCCCATGGTCCATCCTATCCTCCTTTATTCACATCCCCACCCCTTCCCCCTGCTTCCCCCTCCTTCTTACTCCAGATGTCTATACCCCATTGAGTATATTTGCTGTTTCCTCTCCTAGCCACCTCTGATGAGAGCAAAGGTTCCCTCATTCCCCCTTGCCCCCCCTTCCATATCATTACAATAGCTCATTGTAATAATAAAAAAAAATCTTATATGAAATATCTTGGCCTATTCCCCCTCTATTTCTTTCTCCCATTACATTTCCCTTTTTTTCTATTGACTCCATTTTTACACCATATTTTATCTTTGAATTCAGCTTTCTCCTGTGCTTCAACTATAAAAGCTCCCTCTACCTGCTCTATTAACTGAGAAGGTTCATATGAGTATTATCAGTGTCACTTTTCTATGCAGGAATACATGCAGTTCATCATCATTAAGTCCCTCATATTTCCCCCCTCTCCTCCAATCTCCGTGCTTCACCTGAGTCCTGTATCTGAAGATGAAACCTTCTGCTCAGCTCTGGCCATTCCAAAAGGAACATTTGAAATTCTCCTGGTTCATTGAAAGTCCATCTTTTTCCCTGGAAGAGGACATTCAGCCTTGCTGGGTAGTTCATTCTTGGCTGCATTCTAAGCTCTTTTGCCTTCTGGTATATTATATTCCAAGCCCTATGAGCTTCCAATGTAGTTGCTGCTAAGTCCTGTGTGATCCTGACTGCAGCTCCACGATATTTGAACTGTGTCCTTCTGGCTGCTTGTAATATTTTCTCTTTGACTTGGGAGTTCTGGAACTTGGCTATAATATTGCTAGGGGTTGGTTTTTTGGGATCTTTTTCTCAGGGGGATCGGTGGATTCTCTCCATTTCTATTTTGCCCTCTGCTTCTAGAATATCAGGGCAATTTTCCTGTAGTAATTCTTTGAAAATGATGTCAAGGCTTTTTTCCTGATCATGACTTTCAGGTATTCCAATAAATTTTAAATTATCTTTCCTAAGCCTGTTTTCCATATCAGTTGTTTTTTCAATGAGATATTTCACATTTTCTTTTAATTTTTCATTTTTTTTTTGGTTTTGAAGTATTGATTCCTGATTTGTGGTAAATTCATCAATCTCCCTGAATTCTATTCTTTGTCTGAAGGATTTGTTCTCCTCAGAGAGTTTTCTTATCTCTTTTTCCATCTGGCCAATTTTGCTTTTTAAAGCATTCTTCTCCTCAATAACTCTTTGAACTGTTTTATCCATTTGACCTAAGCTGGTTTTTAGCATGCTATTTTCTTCAGCATTTTTTTGGATTTCCTTGACTAAGCTGCTGACTTCATTTTCATGTTTTTCCTGCATCTCTCTCCTTTCTTTTCCCAGTTTTTCTTCCAACTCCTTCATTTGATTTTCAGTCTTTTTTGAGCTCTGTCATAGCCTGAACCCAATTTCTTTTTTTCTTGGAGTCTTTAGATGCAGGAGCTTGTACCTCCTCATCTTCAGACTGAGTATTTTGATCCTTCTTGGGCTCATGAGCAAAATATTTCTCGTTCCGGCCAAGATGGCGGAGAGAAGACAGGCACAGTTCTAAAGTCTCCTGATCTCTTCCCCATATATCACGTGAAACAAACCTCTTAAAAGAAAGCCAAACCAGGAAACCCAGAAAGAAAAGCCAGGAGAGGAAGATCTACCTCAGGATTTGTCTCCCACAGCAGCCTTGGCTGAGTCCCGGTGGGTGAGTCTGGGCTCCAAGGGAGACGCAGCCTGGGATCAGCCAGATTAACAGCTGAATTGGAACCGGGAGTCTGAGGGCCTGAGAGCCGGACCTGCTGGATCAGCGGTGGGGCTGGACAAAAGGGGCTTGGGTCTGTGGGGAAGCAGAGGCACTGGTGTTGGTGCTGTCCCCCTGGAGCTCGGGGACCAGGCTGGGGGAAGAGTTCTGGTACAGGAGAACGGCAGACACCATCCCTAGGCTTCTCGGGTCTGTGAAGCTCTGAGGGCACGCCTCCATTGCACAGAGGCCTCTCCTCAAACAAAGGCAAATTACTTCTGCCTCAGGCCCAGGTGTCTGAGCAGAAGAACCAGCCCAGCTGAAGAATCACCTCAGGCCAGGGTAAAGCCCACCATTGATTGAAGGCAAAAGAATTCAATAGTTCCAACTCTTGCCTTTGGGCAAAGGGAGAAGGTCTCCCAACCAAGGTCACAGACACCCCAGAGAGGGCAACCAGCACCTCCTACTGGCCAGCCAGAGAAACTGCACTCAGTAAAGGCTTCAGCGATCTCAAGCCCAGTTGAACCAGTCCTCTCCCAACTCAAGGTCTTAGCATAATGAAGAAGGGTTAGCAGAAAGGTGGACCCATAGAAAAATTCCTGGAAGGGAAAGACCCCAACTCAGAGAGAACTGGAACCTCTGAAGAGAATACAATCTGGTCTCCAGCACAGAAAGACTTCCCTGAAGAAATAAGGAGGGAGCGTAAAAATTTGGGAGAAACAATTAATACCTTAGAAAGTACAAATGGACAAACACAAAAGGAGAATAAATCTCTCAGATCATCAATTGGACAATTACAAAATGAGAATAATTCTCTCAGATCATCAAACGAGCAAATGCAAAAAGAAATTAATTGTCTCAAAACCTCAATTGGTGAAATGGAAAGCTCTTTCAAAAGTAGAATTGACCAATTGGAAAAGGAGTTGCAAAAGGTTAAAGAAGAAAACTCCTCCCCCCCAAAAAGTAATGGAGTCTACAGAAACTAATGACTCCATGAGACAGCAAGAGTCAGTTAAACAAAATCAAAAAAATACAAAAAATAGAAGCAAATGTAAAATACCTCATCAACAAAAACACTGACCTCGAGAATACATGGAGGAGGGGCAACCTGAAAATTATAGGACTTCCTGAAAACATTGAAGAGAAAAAAAAGCCTGAACTTAATATTACAGGATCTAGTGATGGAAAACTGCCCTGATATCATGGAATCAGACTGCAAAGTAGTTATTGAAAGAGTACATCGATCCCCACCAGAAAAAGATCCTAAAATGAAAACACCAAGGAATGTTGTGGCCAAACTCCAGAACTATCAGATAAAAGAGAAAATCCTGCAAGCAGCCAGAAAGAAGCAATTTAAATATCAAGGAGCCACAGTAAGGATCACGCAGGACCTGGGTGCATCAACTTTAAGGGATCGAAGGGCCTGGAACAAAATATTTCAAAGAGCAAGGGAGCTTGGAATGCAGCCAAGAATCTACTTTCCTGCAAAGCTGAGCCTTCTCTTCCAGGGAAAAAGATGGACATTTAACGAAATGGAAGAATTCCAAAAATTCCTGATGAAAAGACCAAAGCTAAACAGAAAATTTGGGCATCAAACAGGAGGTTCAAGAGACACATGAAAAGGTAAAAAAAGGGGGGGGGGGAACGGTAAAAGGAAAAAAAATGCAATCGAGTAAATTGAAACTGGCTATATCCCAGCATGGGGGGGGGGGGCCATTCTCATAAACCTTGAGAAATGTAACTCTAACAGAATACACCTAGCCAGAAATGATGGACATCCATGACCGATCCATGAGACTGCTATCTAATGGGATGTAACTGGCTTTAACCCCACTTGGGAGAAAGACTCTAATAACTCTCAGGAATTTTGACTCTATTCAATAGAATATACTGAATTAGAAGGGACAGACACTCAGAATTTTCTATGACCTAGATAGAATGATCTAAAAAAATACACTGCCTCCCTAAAAAGGGGGACAGGAAAGAGATGGGAGGAGGGAGGGGACTGAATGGGACAAATCTCATTACACTAAGAGGTACAAAAAAACCCTATGGTAATAGAGGGGAAGAAGGGAGCAGAGGAGAAACATCTGAATCTTCTTCTCATCAGACTTGGCTTAAAGTCAGCCTACACATACTCAGTTAACTTATAAAACATCTAACCTTTCAAGTATTAGAAGGAGAAAAGGGGAGGGGGGGGATGGAGAAAGGGAAGGGGAGTGGGGAAAATAAGGGGAAATAAAAGGAAGGGAAGGGAAAAGGGAAAAAGGGAAAGGGGAAAGAAAGGGGAGGGTGTGATATAGGAGGGCAAACACACTGGAGGGGGTAGTATTCAAAAACAAAATTCTGGGAGATATGGATAAAAGGGGGGAAAGGGGGAAAATACAAACAGAGGGAAGATAGCACAGAGGGCAATAAAGAATTAGTAATCATAACCTTGAATGTGAATGGGATGAACTCTCCCTTAAAACAAACAAATAGCAGAGTAGATTAAAAACCAGAATCCTACAATATGCTGCTTACAAGAAACTCATTTGAAGCAGAGAGATACATATAGAGTAAAGGTAAAAGGTTGGAGCAAAATATATTTTGCCTCAACTGAAGTAAAAAAAGCAGGGGTAGCAATCCTTATCTCAGACAAAGCAGCAGCAAAAATAGATAGCGTTAAAAGTGATAATGAAGGAAACTTTATCCTCCTAAAAGATACCATAGACAAGTTATTTCAATATTGAATATATATGCACCCAGTGGGACAGCACCCAAATTCTTAGAGGAGAAGCTGAAAGAATTACAGGAAGACATAGACAGCAAAACTCTACTAGTGGGAGACCTCAACTTCCCGCTATCAGATCTAGATAAATCATAAACCAAACAAGAAAGAAATTAGGGAGGTAAATAGATTGTTAGAAAAATTAGATATGGTAGACTTATGGAGGAAACTGAATGGGGATAGAAAGGAATATACCTTTTTCTCAGCTGTACATGGAACTTATACAAAAATTGACCATGTACTAGGACATAAAAACCTAATGATCAACTGCAGAAAGACAGAAATAGTGAATACATCTTTCTCAGATCACAATGCAATAAAAGTCATATGCAATACTGGGCCAAGGAGATATAGACCCAGAACAAATTGGAAACTGAATAACCTCATCTTAAAAAATGAGTGGACCAAAAAACAAATTATAGAAAGAATTAACCATTTTATCCTAGATAATGATAATGATGAAACAACATATCAAAACCTATGGGATTCATTCAAAGCAACTCTCAGGGTATATATTATAGCTCTAAATGCTTATATGAATAAATTGGAGAAAGAGGAAATCAATGAACTAAACATGCAACTAAAAAAATTAGAGAATGAACAAATCAAAAATCCCTAATTAAATACTAAATTAGAAATTTTAAAAATTAAAGGAGAAATTAATAAAATCGAAAGCAAAAAACTATTGAATTAATAAATAAAACCAAAAGTTGGTATTATGAAAAAAACAATAAAATTGATAAACCTCTGGTCAATTTGATTAAAAATAAGAAAGAAGAAAACCAAATTTCTAGTATCATAAATGAAAAAGATAAACTTACTACAAATGAGAAGAAAATTAAAGTGATAATTTGAAATTATTTTGCCCAACTCTATGCCAATAAATTTGATAATCTAAGTGAAATGGATGAATATTTACAAAAATATAAATTGCCCAAGTTAAATGAAGAAGAGATTAAATACCTAAACAACCCTATCTCAGAAAAAGAAATTCAACAAGCCATTATTGAACTCCCTAAAAAAAAACTCCAGGGCCAGATGGATTCACAAGTGAATTCTACCAAACATTTAAGGAACAATTGGTTCCAATCCTATATAAACTCTTTGGAAAAATAGGGAAAGATGGAACTCTGCCTAACTCTTTCTATGAGACCAACATGGTACTGTTACCTAAACCAGGAAGAGTTAAAACAGAGAAAGAAAATTATAGACCTATTTCCCTGATGAATATAGATGCAAAAATCCTAAATAAAATCTTAGCAAAATGACTACAAGTCATCACAAGGATAATACATTATGATCAAGTAAGATTCATTCCAGGAATGCAGGGATAGTTCAATATTAGGAAAACTGTTAGTATACTCAATTATATCAACAACAAACCTATCAGAAATCATATGATCATATCAATAGATGCTGAAAAAGCTTTTGACAAAATACAGCATCCATTCCTATTAAAAAGACTAGAGAGTATAGGAATAAATGGACTGTTCCTTAAAATAATTAGCAGTATCTATCTGAAACCATCAACAAGCATTATATTCAATGGGGAGAGGCCAGGGGCATTCCCAATAAGATCAGGGGTGAAATAAGGGTGCCCATTATCACCACTACTATTCAATATTGTATTAGAAATGTTAGCATCAGCAATTAGAGAAGAAAAAGAAATTGAAGGAATTAGAATTGGGAAGGAAGAGACAAAACTCTCACTCTTCGCAGATGACATGATAGTCTACCTAGAGAATCCCAAGAAATCATCTAAAAAACTACTGGAAACAATTAGCAATTTTAGCAAAGTTGCAGGTTATAAAATAAACCCTCATAAATCCTCAACTTTTCTATATATGTCTAGCAAGAAACAGCAGGAAGAGCTAGAAAGAGAAATCCCATTCAAAGTAACCTCAGACAATGTAAAATATTTGGGAGTCTATTTGCCAAGACAGTCTCAGAATCTTTTTTAAAACAATTATAAAACACTTCTCACACAAATTAAATCAGATTTAAATAACTGGGCAAATATAGGGAGAGCTAATATAATAAAAATGACAATTCTACCAAAACTAAACTATCTGCTTAGTGCCTTACCAATCAAAATTCCAAAAAATTACTTTAATGAGTTAGAAAAAATTGTAAGTAAATTCATATGGAGAAATAAAAAGTCAAGAATTGCCAGGAGCTTAATGAAAAAAAATGCAAACGAAGGTGGCTTAGCACTACCCAATCTAAAATTATATTATAAAGCATCAGTCATCAAAACTGTTTGGTATTGCCTAAGAAATAGAGTGGTAGACCAGTGGAATAGACTAGGGCTAAAAGCAGGAGAGGATTATAGTAATCTGCTGTTTGATAAACCCAAAGAGTCCGGCCATTGGGATAAAAACTCCCTCTTTGATAAAAACTGCTGGGATAATTGGAAGTTAGTATGGAAGAAACTTAGATTAGACCAACACCTCACACGCTTTACCAAGATAAAATCCAAATGGTTACAGGACATAGACATAAAAAACAATACTATAAGCAAAGTAGAAGACCAAGGACTAGTCTACCTGTCAGATCTATGGAAGGGGGAACAGTTTATGACTAGGGAAGAGTTGGAGAACATCACTAAAAACCAATTAGATGATTTTGATTACATTAAATTAAAAAGCTTTTGCACAGATAAAACCAATGTAATCAAGATCAAAAGAAAAGTAGTAAATTGAGAAACAATCTTTACAACTAATGATTCTGACAAAGGACTCATTTCTAAAATATATAGAGAACTGAGTCATATTTTTAAAACAAAAAGCCATTCCCCAATTGACAAATGGTCAAAGGATATGCAAAGGCAATTTACAGATGAGATCAAAGTAATCCATAGCCATATGAAAAAATGATCTAAATCATTAATTATTAGAGAAATGCAAATTCAAACTTCTCTGATTGGCCTCTCAGATTGGCCAGTATGACCAGGAAGAATAATGATCATTGTTGGAAGGGATGTGGGAAATCTGGGACACTATTACACTGTTGGTGGAGCTGTGAACTCATCCAACCCTTCTGGAGAGCTATTTGGAACTATGCCCAAAGGGCAACAAAAATGTGCATACCCTTGACCCAGCAATACCACTACTGGGTCTATACCCTGAAGAGATGAGGAAAAAGGGTAAATACATTACTTGTACAAAAATATTTATAGCAGCCCTGTTTGTGGTGGCAAAGAATTGGAAATCCAGTAAATGTCCTTCAATTGGGGAAAGGTTTTGCAAACTGTGGCATATGTATGTCATTGAACACTACTGTTCTATTAGAAATCAGGAGGGACGGGATTTCAGGGAAACCTGGAGGGATTTGCATGAAATGATGCTGAGTGAGATGAGCAGAACCAGAAAAACACTGTATACCCTAACAGCAACATGGGAGTGATATTCAACCTTGAAGGACTTGCTCATTCCATCACTGCAACAATTGGGAACATTTCTGGGCTGTCTGCAAAGGAGAGTGCCATCTGTATCCAGATAAGGAGCTGTAGAGTTTGAACAAAGTACAAGGACTATTCCCTTTAATTTAGGAAAAAACAGATATTTTATTGTCTGATTTTGTTACCTCTGAGAATTCTGTTCTCTTTAAGGATATGATTTCTCTCTCATCACACCCAAATTCGATCAAGGTAAAACATGGAAACAAAGTAAAGACTAACAGAGTGCTATCTGTGGGGTGGGGGTGGGGGAGGGAAGCAAGATTGGGGGAAAATTGTAAAACTCAAATAATATCTTTAATAAAAATAAAAAAGAAATATAAAAAAGAAATGAAGAAAGCAAAAAAAATATTTCTCAGTGGTCTTCCTCTTATTTCTCTGCTTACTCATTTTCCCAGGCTGAGCCTAGTTTCGGGGTGCTTCCTGAGCTTTTGTTTTTTTTTTTTTTAGGTTTTTGCAAGGCAAATGGGGTTAAGTGGCTTGCCCAAGGCCATACAGCTAGGTAATTATTAAGTGTCTGAGACCAGATTTGAACCCAGGTACTCCTGACTCCAAGGCCAGTGCTTTAACCACTACGCCACCTAGCCGCCCCCTTCCTGAGCTTTTGGGACACTCCCACAAGGGTCTCAGTGTGTGAGGTTCTGTCCTCCCTCCTGGTCTGTGAATGACCATAAGCACCTCCCTCTGCCACGGGGCTGAGGTGGGGGGGGCCCTGCTGTTCTATGGGGGGCCTAAACTGCAATCAAGATCTGAATGTGGTCAGAGCCCCAGATTCCTGTTCCAGAGACAGAGGACAGAGCTCTGCAGTCTCTCTTCACTCCCCTCCCTATGTTCAATGGGCTCATGCCCTGGGGGGGCTCCTGCTTACCGGCTCCGCCTGCTTCTGTTTCCTGGATCAGGGCTGGGGAAAGACCAAGCTGCTTGCTGTGTGCCCTGAGGGCTGGGCTCCACGTGCTTGCTGTGGCAGAGGTCCCCCAGCTGTTCCCCCACTTTGTGCCCAGTGCTCCTCGGGGTGCAGCTCAGGAGACTCCCCCGCTGCTGTGAGCCGTGGCTCCCAGCGCCCTGGGGCTGCCTCCAGGAGGCTGAAGTTCTTTCGCTCTGGCGGGCCACCCCTCCGGCGGCCGCCTCTACAACCCTGGGGAGCAGAGTCTTTCTGCTCTTTTCCAGGTTACCTTGATTAGGAGAATTGCCTCACTGGGTCCCTTTGTGGGTTCTGTCTCTTGAAAGTTTAGTTAGAGTCCTTAGTTTATCAGAGAGCGCCTAAGACTTGATCCCTTCTTGTCGCCATCTTGGCTCCGCCCCCCAGTCTCATTCCTTTAAAAAAAAGTTTGCAAATTGTTTTTTCATCAAAATGCTCAGGGCTATCTTACTAGTCGAAACTTGTTATTTATCCTTTATTCTTAGAGGCCCAATGCCATCACAAGGATTACTCTAGTTAGACTAAGTCCTTTCCTCTTATCTCCCACCCCCTTTGATAATTCCTGCAAGCCAGAACCACTCAAATTTTCTGAAATTGGATTGTCCAGTCTCTATTTAATTCTTTGTTAATTTCTTATGTTCAGTTTTGCTAGCAGATGATTTTTTGTTGTTGTCATTTGGCCTGGTTCATTTTAAAAATTACTATTTTGGTAAAGTGATTTTCTTTCTTCCTTTTGAGCAGGTTGAATTTACTAGTCTAGGGATAGAATTTCAGAATTTATAGATGTTGATTAGGAGAGATGTGGAGGTATTTGAGATCATAAAGTCTCAGCACTACTCTAATTACATTATGAAGTTGGCACATGTCCTGCTTCGTCCAGTCCAATCTAGGTAAAAGGGTTAGAATGTTTGTGGTAGAATAATGAAATGGACAGCTGGCAAAAATATAGAGCATCCTGTTCCCCATGATTCCTGAGAGAGACAAGGGGTACTTTGAATGGATATGACTAAAAGCTAAGAAATATTAGGATTTTTGCAGATGGAAACATCCCATTCAACATAAGGTAATGTTTTTGGCCAGCCCTTGAAAAATTCAGAACAAATTCTTCTACTTTTCTTCTTCCTTCTCAGAGTAGTTTTTATTGAAAACAGCATCAGATCCAATCATGCTCTCGATCTGTCAGTCTGGCCCCCTCAAACACACACTTCTCAAACACCACTCCAGGAAACCAGATATGATAGCCTTCTCTACATCAGGAAGACAAATTCTGCTCTTATGGTCTGAGAATGAATTCTCTCTTTATAGGACTGACTTTCCCCACCCTCTTCTCACGGTGCCCCTTCTTACCCTTTATCCCCATTGTGCACACCTCAAGTTGGATGCCATATGGTTAAATCAGAGATGTCCAAAGTTTATACTGTAGACCTTGAAAATATGCTAGTGATTGATGTAGGATATTCTTGCCATGTTAACAGACTCTCATGATCCTCCTGACAATATATCTGTTACTTCTGATTACATGCAGTTATATTCACATCTTTCATAAATATGCCTGTTTCCACATATCTTCTAACATTGATTATTTTACTTTCTTACATAGCAATACACACGCATATACGCATAAATTTCTATTTTCTAATAAGAGGACACTTACTAGCTGTGTAACCCTCGGTAAGTCATAAGGTGTCTCTGCCTGAGTTTACTCATCTGTAAAATTGCATAATAACAGCACTATCTCCTAAGGGTATGGTAAGAATCAAATGTGATATTTGTAAATCATTTTGTATTCATCAAAGTAGTATATAAATGCAAGCTATCTTTTTAAAAATAATTCATCAGTAAAGATTTCTACACAATTTAAACTAAGTTTGATTCTAATATGTTTTTATCAGTGTAGAGAATTATGTTTAATTACTACTGAGGCGGATCAACAACTTAAGTACGCTGTCTCTGAGATCTCTACTAATACTTAGTAATAGCTGTCATATAATCAGAAGACTAACAGACAGAAGAGGGGCCTTCTAGAACAGGTGTGTCCAACTTGTAGCCTGGGGGCCATATGTGGCCTTCAAAAGTCTATTCAAAGTCCACATGGGGCCCATATCATACAATCAGAATATGAAGGAATGGGTAAGCACATGCACCAACTGCAACATCGCAACAGCTTAATGCTTAACTAACAGTGCTCAACTTTTCAAATAGCTATTGTGAGACCATTGCGTGGTCTCAGTCCACCAATTTTGTTAAATTTTTCTTACAAAAGATATGTATGTGAGAATTGGGATCTTTATTTTTAAATGTTATATACTTCATTGTTATTGCAACAGACAACTTTATTGTATGCAGTGTCAATTGCTATTTTGTCAGCGGACTTTTGAGAATAGATTTCAAGACTGCATTTTCAGTATATTTGCCACTCCATTCTCAGTTGAAATCATACATTGCCTGCAAACTTGCAAATAGAATGTTGCAATTAAATATGCAATGTAAAGAAAAGTTTAGTCATATGTCTTCATTGGACTTTTAAAAGCTGTACCTGCCTAAAAGAAATATCCCACATTTCATAAACATGCCCTGGTTCATGATGTCTCTTTTGGGGAATACGTATATTTGCTAGCAATCTTCTTCCCTTATGAAGCATACAAAAAGAAAAAACAGAACAAAAGTTTCAGATGAGCACCTTGAAAATATTCTTCCCATTGCTACAACTTCTATCAAATCAGATATAGATATCCTGGTATGGAAAAAGCAGGCTGTATTTACATTAAAAATGTCATGTTCTTATTTTTTTGTTTAAAAAGTAAATGTTTTATTATTATGCTCATTCTTTTTATTATACTTTATTACATTATTACATATTAATATTATACTCACTGGTAATATGGGTTAAATTCCATATGCTACCCTTGACAAACTTTTGTTGGGCAATGTAGCCCAGAAGAGCTAAAAAGCTGGACACAGGCTTTTCTGGGCCACACTGCACAATAAAAACTTGCCAAGGGCTACATACAGAATTTAATATTTATGACTACAGTGTAACCCATGATGCCATTAAGCATAACAAAATGTAATAATGCCACATGAATGGGCTTTAAGGGCCATGTTTTAGAAACACCTGTTCTAGATCTTCTAGTCCAATACTTTTATTTATAAGGAAACTGAGGCTAAGAGAGAAATTCATGCATTGTTCAGTTGTTTCAATTATGTCAGACTCTCATGTGGAATGGATATCGTATCACTTGCCTTCTTAATAGATAAAGGTGGTTAAATGGTGGGAGAGAACCTGAAATTCAGAATTTTTTAAATGTTTAAAATTGGCTGATTTTTTTTAATGGAGAAGTCAATTGACTGCCTAAAGTCATAAGGAAAGGAGCAGAACCAAGATCTAAACCTGTTTTCTGAATCCAAGTCCAATATCTTACTATATCATATTTCATTAATAAAAGTTGGATAGTAGCATATAGATTAATATTAGTGCAAATTTAATAACTTTCTTATTTCTGTCAACTGAGTGTTAAGTAGAAAAACAGCTCAAGTTCATTTACATATTCTTTTTACTATTTACATCCTCTGCCTGAAACTCTCAGTTTAGTTTCCCCACCTAGTGACTTGATGAGGAATTTCAGTTCTTAAATCTTTTTTTTTTTTTAGGTTTTTGCAAGGCAAATGAGGTTAAGTGGTTTGCCCAAGGCCACACAGCTAGGTAATTATTAAGTGTCTGAGACTGGATTTGAACCCAGGTACTCCTGACTCCAAGGCCAGCGCTTTATCCACTGCGCCACCTAGCCGCCCCTCAGTTCTTAAATCTTAACCAAATAATCCCCAGTACTGCTCTTGATAGAAGAGAGATTTTATACATATATATATATATATATATATATATATATATATATATATGTATGTTTATGGATAGCACTGATATTGAACTCAAAGTACACGAGTTCAAATCCAATTGTGTATCTATTGCCTGTGTGATACTGGACAAGTTATGTAACTTCTCTGGAACTTAGTTTCCTCATCTGTAAAGTAAGAATGATTAGCATTGACTTTATCTATCTCACCAGGACGTTATCTATCTCACCAGGATGTTGTATAGTAAGTTCTTTGGAAGATTTAAAGTGCTTTGTAAATATTGTTATTCCCTACCCAAGATTACTTGAGAGTTCAAGAACCCTTCCAATAGCATATATTGACTTAGCAAAACAATGGTGAGATCATAATGTTGAGATCCCAGACACTGTACCTAATCTGATAACATCCTCTTGTTTAGAACACTTGCTTGTGTTTAAGGAATAGATTTACCCTTTTTCTCTTCCTAGCTAATCTATGGTCATGTGAGCAAAAACACAAACTCTCTCTCACCCTCACTATTTAGTTTAATGAGTTAATTTACTTCAACTTAGAAAAAAATATGGGCATACCTACTACTATTATCCACATAAACAATGTAGATACAGAGCGCTCCTCAATTTGTCCAGTTAGGAGATGATTTCCTTTTTAAGTAATTGCATTATTATTTTGCTGGATCCCAGTCAGTCCCACAGTGTGATTTTGTCAGTTATAACTAAGGGTGCAGTAGTTAAAAGGCCCGGAGTCAAGAAGACACATCTTCCTGGGTCGAAATCCAGCTTCAGAAACTTTCTAGCTGTATTACCCTGATCAAGTCATTTAATCCTCTTTGACTCAGTCTCTTCATCTGGAAATGAACTGAAGGAATCACAAAGTATTCCAGTATATTTGCCAAGAAAACTCCAAATAGGGTCACAAAGAATTGGACATGAATGAAATGGCTCAACAACAAATAACTAGGGGGAGGTGAGGAGAATTTTGCCCCCCCCCATTAAAAAAGAATGTCATAAGCTAAAATAAATACTTTAAATGATAATTTAAATATTTTTATGTTTATATTTTAACAGCATTTGCATTCCTCAGGAATAGAGAAACGATCATGCTAAAGACCTAGGTAGTTAGAATATTCAGTTTAAAAGGAAAGCTACAGAAAATGGCTTTTTACTTCCAGTAGCTTTTACTTCCACTCCAAAAGAGCCCCTTTTCTATCACCCAGTTTCACTACTCAGTGGACTCTTCTTCATCCTAGATTTCCTAGATTCCTAAGAAGACAAGGCAGTGAAGATCTCTCCTTGCTCAAAGGAAAACTGGGTAACAATTTCTTGAGGTTTTGCTTCATGGGGCTGGTATCCTAAGATTTTCATTAATGGTCCAGTAAATGTGTCTTAATTACTTTTTGTTTTATTTTAACCTGATGAACTTTTTTTTTTAGTTTTTTTGTAAAGGCAGTGGGGTTAAGTGGCTTGCCCAAGGCCACACGGCTAGGTAATTATTAAATGTCTAAGGTCGGACTTGAACCCGGGTACTCCTGACTCCAAGGCTGGTGCTCTATTCACTGTGCCACCTAGCCGCCCCCCCAAAACTGAACTTAATGTTTTTTCTTTCTTTCTTTCTTTTTTTGCAAGGCAAATGGGGTTAAGTGGCTTGCCCAAGGCCACACAGCTAGGTAATTATTAAGTGAGACCCTCATTTGAACCCAGGTCCTCCTGACTCCAGGGCTGGTGCTTTATCCACTGTGCCACCTAGCTGCCCCCAATGAACTTTTAAGAACTGATTTTAGGGACTTGCAAAGCATGCTTTGTGCTGCTTGCTCCAAGAATCAAAATTTGCTGTTTTATAGTGATCTGTTTCAGGACACCTGAGAGCCTCTCTACCCACATAAAACCTCTCTACTGTAGAAATAATCCAAAAGAATTCTTAGAATCACAGATCATCAGAATTATAGTTCAGATCCCTCCTAAGTCATACTTTTTCTTAATTAAGTATTATTTTATCTGTTACTTCCTCCCCTCCTTTCTAGAAAATGAAGCAAAAACTAAAACCTGTATAATAAGCAAAAGCATCTCCACCATGACCATGTCCAAAATTGGAGCTTGGTATGCACCTTTAATCCATGGGATTGTCAGGAGCTAAATGGCACCTTAGTTGAAACTTGGAGAAGTTACGTGTTCTAAAAGGTAGAAGTGAGGGAGGGTTCTAGTCCACACCTGGGCAAAAGTACAGAGGCATGAGAAGAAATCTTAAATTCAAAGAAATAGAAGAAAGTAAATGATGGGCATAACACAGAGTTGGGGTTAGGCAATGATAGTAAAGAAATTAAGAGCAGAAATTCAAAGGGGAAGGGACAGCATACAGTTGAATTGATTAATTTGTAGAGCTAAGACTGCAATTAGAGGAAGATGAGGAAAGAGCAAAGGGGTGGAGGTCATGGTGAGAACCCAAAAACAGGGTTTAAAGAGGAAAGATAAAAGGTGGTGATATGAGAAAATTTCAGAGTTTAGCATCAAAAGGTAGAAGTTAGGAGTAAATGTAAGGTGTAAAATGAAATGGATAAATATTTACAAAATATCAAATATTTAGATAAATGAGTAAGAAAGAATTTAAATTACCCAACCTTGGAAATTGAAATTGGACATGTCATAAATGAACTCCCAAAGGGGAAAGAACCACCAGGATTTATATGCGAGTCCTATAAAACACATAACAATTCTAATATTACATAAACTATTTGCAAAAAGTGTGAAAGGTAAAGAAATTCTACAAAATTTCAAATGATTCACATTTTGTCTTTATAGATAAACCAGAGAAATAAAACCACAGTTCATATCCCAAATGATACAAAAATTTTAAATTAAATATTAGCTTATATGTTGAAGAGGTAAAACCCAGAAGACAATAAATAATTAGACAATAAATTCAAGTTATGCATCAAAGACTGACTTGTCCACAAATACTTATAAGTCCCTGGGGAAAAAAAATGAAGAAATCTAAAAAATGTATTTTTACATGAAATAAAAGCTTTGGAGGGAATAATGGGAAGGAGAATCAATACCTTAGAAGCCTTCTCCAAGAAAATGGGACTCTTAAAGATGAGAAAGAAGTAAACAACGAAACAAAAGTGACTCTGTGAGTCAACAGAAAGATATAAAAATGAAAGGGTTGAAAAGAATTTACGAAAAAAGGCGGATGCCATCAAAAAGAACTGCTGGAAAACAGGCAGAGTGAGCCTAAGCATCGCTGGACTATCTAGACATCTGAATTTTTAGAGAACCTGTGTGCAAACTGCCTGGCTGTTTTAGAAGCGGGAGGGGCCTGGGCAGGTCCCGGGGAACGTGCGGAGTTGCGGTTCCAACTGGGCTCGGGCCCCCTCACGGGGTGCCGGTGGACTTCTGGATCTGCTCCTTGAGGATGAGGATGCTCTGGCGCTGCTCGGGCGGCAGCATGGCGATCTGGTCCGCCGTCAGCTGCAGCACCTGCATGATGAGCGCCGCCTTCTCGTGGTCCTGCGGGGTCACCTGGCTCTGGCCCGGGCTGAAGGCGCCGGGCTGGCCGGAGCCCTGCAGGCCCGGGACCGGCCGGGGCCCCGGGGGGCCCGCCGCCCCCATCGCCAGGGGCCCCGGGCCCGGCAGCGCCCCCGGCAGCGGGCCCCGCGGCCCCGGGCCCCTGGCCTCCAGGGCCCGGGGGTCGCGCCCGCCCCGGGCGTCCATGGGCGGGCCCCGCTGGTCCAGCAGGGCCCCCCGCGGCTCGCCCATCAGCGGCCGCGGCTCCCCCAGGGGCGCCCCGCGCAGGTCGTGGGCCGGCAGGTGGTGCAGGGGGGGCCCCAGGTAGCCCCGGGGCTCCACCTCCCCGGTGACGGTCAGCAGGGTGCCCCCGTGCGGGTCGTTGGGCGCGTCCCCCAGCAGCCCCCGCGGCGGCGGGCCCCCGGCGGGCAGCGGGCCCCGCGGCAGGGGCGCGCGGGGGTCGGGCAGGGCCACGGGGACGCGCTCCAGGGGCGCGGGCCGGGCGGGCCCCGCGGGCGAGTGCTGCAGGCCGCCGGGGCCGCCGCCCGCCATGCCCACCTTGGGGCCCAGCGCGCCGGGCGGCGCGGCGGGCAGCGCGCCGGGCGCGGGCGGCAGCAGGGGCGGCGCGCCGTTGCCGTGCAGGCCGGCCAGCGGCGGGGCCGGGGCCGGGGCCGGGGCCGGGGCCGGGGCGGCGGCCGCGGCGGGGCCGGGCCCGGGGGCGGCCGGCGGGGCCGGGCCCGGCAGCAGCGGCGGCACGCCGGCCGGCCGGTGCAGGATCTTGAGCGCGATCTCGGGGTCCACGATGCGCATGACCACCTGCGCCTGCAGCAGCGCGTAGGCCAGCTGCGGGTTCTGCAGCAGCATGCTGCGGGCCTCCTGCGGGCTGTTCTGCACGCACAGCTTCATCTGCTTCATCAGCTCGAACATCTGCTCGGGCGGCAGGCTGGCCACGGCGCGGCTGATGGACTCGGGCGCGTCCTCGGGGCTGATGGGGTCGCCGTAGGGGGACTCGATGACGGGCGCGCCGCTGCCCAGGCTCTTGAGCTCCTCCTTGTTCTTCTCGCTGGCCGCGTTGTCCACCCGCAGGGCGCGGCCGCTGAACTCGCGCCCGTTGAGGTTGCGCATGGCGCTCAGCGCCGTCTCCTGGTCCTGGTACTCGCAGAAGCCGTAGCCCTTGGGCTTCCCGGTCTCCCGGTCGTACACCAGGCGGAAGCTGACCACGGGCCCCACCTCGGAGAAGATGTCCTTCAGCTGCTCCTCCGTGGCCTCGTAGGGGATGTTGCCCACGAACACGGAGCGCAGGGAGCGGTCCACCGCGGGGTCGCGGACCGCCAGGCCCGCCATCCTGCCCGGTTCCGGCTTCCGGCGCCCGCGCGAGAGAGCGGCGGGGGGCGCGGCGGGGGCGCGGCGGGGGCGCGGCGGGGGCGCGGCGGGGGCGCGGCCAGGTCCAGAGCCACCTAGCGGCGAGCGGGAGGGCGGGCGGCGGGGCGGCGAGCGGCGAGCGGCGAGCGGCGAGCGGGAGGGCGGGCGGCGGGGCGCGCCCCGGCCACTGCGTCACAGACGCGCACCACGAATTGTTTTTTCTTTCTGCTAAACTGATTTGACTCTTTGCAAATGCATTTTGCATCATTTTCTATGAATCTGACTTGACTCTTTTGCAAATGCACTTTGCACCTTTTTCTCTCTATTAATCTGATTTTACTCTTGCAAACACATTTTGCATCTTTTTCCTCTCTATTAACCTGATTTTCCTCTTTTGCAAACACTTTTTTTTACCATTTTTTCTCTCTATTAATCTGATTTTACTCTTTTGCAAACACATTTTGTCCCTTTTTTGCTCTCAATCTGATTTTACTCGATTTTGCAAACACATTTTGTACCTTTTTTGCTCTCTATTAATCTAATTTTACTCTTTTGCAAGCACATTTTGCATTTTTTCCTCTCTATTAACCTGCATCTCTTTTTGATCTCTATTAACCTGATTTTACTCTTTTGCAAACACTTTTTCACATTTTGTCTCTCTGTTAATCTAATTTTACCCTTTTGCAGACACATTTTGTACTCTTTTTTACTCTCTATTAATCTGATTTTACTCTTTTGCAAGCACATTTTGCATCTTTTCCCTCTCTATTAATATGATTTTCCTCTTTTGCAAACACTTTTTTTTACCATTTTTTCTCTCTATTAATCTGATTTTACTCTTTTGCAAACACATTTTGTCCCTTTTTTGCTCTCAATCTGATTTTACTCTTGCAAACACATTTTGTACCTTTTTTGCTCTCTATTAATCTAATTTTACTCTTTTGCAAGCACATTTTGCATCTTTTTCCTCTCTATTAACCTGATTTTCCTCTTTTGCAAACACTTTTTTTTACCATTTTTTCTCTCTATTAATCTGATTTTACTCTTTTGCAAACACATTTTGTCCCTTTTTTGCTCTCAATCTGATTTTACTCTTTTGCAAACACATTTTGTACCTTTTTTGCTCTCTATTAATCTAATTTTACTCTTTTGCAAGCACATTTTGCATCTTTTTCCTCTCTATTAACCTGATTTTCCTCTTTTGCAAACACTTTTTTACCATTTTTTCTCTCTATTAATCTGATTTTACTCTTTTGCAAACACATTTTGTACCTTTTTTACTCTCTATTAATCTGATTTTACTCTTTTGCAAACACATTTTGCACCTTTTTCTCTCTCTTAATCTAATTTTGTTAATCTAATTTTACCCTTTTGCAGACACATTTTGTACCTTTTTTCTATTAATCTGATTTTACTCTTTTGCAAGCACATTTTGCATCTTTTCCCTCTCTATTAATCTGATTTTCCTCTTTTGCAAACACTTTTTTTACCATTTTTTCTCTCTATTAATCTGATTTTACTCTTTTGCAAACACATTTTGCACCTTTTTCTCTCTCTTAATCTAATTTTACCCTTTTGCAGACACGTTTTGTACCTTTTTTTCTATTAATCTGATTTTACTCTTTTGCAAGCACATTTTGCATCTTTTCCCTCTCTATTAATGTGATTTTCCTCTTTTGCAAACACTTTTTTTTACCATTTTCTCTCTCTATTAATCTGATTTTACTCTTTTGCAAACACATTTTGCACCTTTTTCTCTCTCTTAATCTAATTTTACCCTTTTGCAGACACATTTTGTACCTTTTTTCTATTAATCTGATTTTACTCTTTTGCAAGCACATTTTGCATCTTTTCCCTCTCTATTAATGTGATTTTCCTCTTTTGCAAACACTTTTTTTTACCATTTTCTCTCTCTATTAATGTGATTTTCCTCTTTTGCAAACACTTTTTTTACCATTTTCTCTCTCTCTGTTAATATGATTTTACTCTTTTGCAAACACATTTTGCACCTTTTTCTCTCTTAATCTAATTTTACCCTTTTGCAGACACATTTTGTACCTTTTTTCTATTAATCTGATTTTACTCTTTTGCAAGCACATTTTTCATCTTTTCCCTTTCTTTTAATCTGATTTTCCTCTTTTGCAAATACTTTTTTTTACCATTTTTTCTCTCTATTAATTTGATTTTACTCTTTTGCAAACACACTTTACATCCTTTTTTCTATTTATCTGATTTTACTCTTTTGCAAGCACATTTTGAACCTTTTTTCTCTGTTAATCTGATTCTACTCTTGCAAACACATTTTGTACCTTTTTTCTTTGTTAATCTAATTTTACTCTTTTACCATTATTCTCTCTATTAATCTAATTTTACTCTTTTGCAAACATTTTTGTATCCATTTCATTTAAATAAAGTTAAATTAACTATCATGACTTCTTTTTAAATTTTCTTCTGATCATTTTTTAACCTTTTTTTAAAAAAAAAGGAGACTTAAGTCTTTTTAAACAGCTCCAAGTTTTTTTTGACTCAATGTTTTTTCTTGGAATTTTGTTTACCTCCTTTTTTAATTTTTTTCATAATCTCTAACTTGATGTTTAGTTTATTTGTTGCTTTTCAATTTTTTTGCTTGCATTCCCAATTCATTGATCTATCCCCCCCTCTTTTTCTTTTTTAGAGATTATTCCTTAAAGACTGTTTTGACTGAATCTCAAAAGTTTTGGTATAAGTTTTCCTTGTCACTTTTTGATAAAATCCTTTTTGTGATTTATTATTTTTTTAAACAATTCTTGAGGATTTAATTAGGCTGTAATTAATTTTAATTTTTTTCTTCACAGGTACTTTATTAAGTATAATTTTGTTGTATTATGGTCAACAAAAGATGTGTTGAATATTTGTTTTTGAATATTTTAAGGTGTTTATCACCTAATTCATGGTCAGATTTTTTTAAAGGTACCATCATAGTTAGGAATTATATGGATTTTTTTGATCCCACTCAGTAATTACCAGATTTATCACATCTAAGCAGTCCGCCCCCCCACTACTAAAATCGTATGTTTTCAATTTCTTATCTGCTTTGTTAGTTTATTTAGTTCTGTCCTCTATACACTGAATTCCCCATTATTTTAGGGGTTTTTTGGTTTTAGTTTTTTTTTTGGGGGGGGGGGGGCTAGGCAATGGGTTTAAGAGATTTGCCCAAGGTCACACATCTAGGTAATTATTAAGTGTCTGAGGTCAAATTTGAACTCAGGTCCTCCTGACTCCAGGACAGATGCTCTATGCACTGCACCACCTAGCTGCCCTTATTTTAGTTTTAATCTGTATTAACCCTAAAATTAATTTTTCTTTTGTGTTGCTATTTCATTTTGCACATAGATTTTCAGTATCAATTGTATCACTTTATCATCTCTGTTGCTTTTGACATAATGCAGTTTGCAAATCTCTCTTAATGCTGTCTGTTTTTCCTGTAGTCTTATCAGAGATAATAATAACCAGTCTGTGCGAATCTTTCTGTTTCTTGTCAACTTCTTGTAAACAATGTAAATTATTGAGTGGGAGCAATGTGATTTTATGATTTTTTTTACTAGTTTTGTTTTCTAAACCTTCCATTCTCTTCCTTAAAGGTGATTTCATCCCTTTCAATTTCATCTTTATGATTTGTTGTTTATTTTCTTTCATTCTATCCTTAGACTTTTTTCTCTTTACTCCTCACCCCACCATCAAAAAAAAAAAAGGAAAAAAGGGGAATCGTTGAAACTACAGAATAGAATAGAAGGAAGTCTAGAAAGAAGTGGCAACAAGCAGAATACTTCAAAACATAGCTTCAGATAGGTTGAATTTATTAAATACTTTAAAGAAAAAACTAGCTGTATGTAATAGAGATTTGCTATTTAGGCACAATCCTCTTGTCTTTGATGTGGAAATGCTTGTTTTATTGTGTAAATTTGGAATTAAAAAAAAAAGCAAAAAAACCCAATAGGAAACTAGATTTCATTTAATGCTTTAGGCCAAGGATGGGGAATCTTTTTTCTGCCAGGAGCCATTTGGATATTTGTAACATCATACAAAATAATCAACTTAAAAATTAGCCTGTTATGATTGGTTAAATATTTTTAAAAGTTCCCCCCTAAAAAGCTCCTAGATTCAATGAATTTTGAGTCCTGCCTGTGGTTGCACAACAGGGTCAGACTAATGATAATTTTCTCCATCACTACTTTAAGAAAAAGAAAACACAATGAAGACTATTGTACATATGTTTTTACTTCCTATCCCATGGTTTTCTTTCTTTACTCTTAGTTCTAATTACTCTTGTATAAAATGACTAATGTGTAAACATGTTAAACACAAATAAACATATATAACTTTTCCTAGATTGTTTGTCACTAAGGGGAGTAGGGAGGGAGGGTGGTAGAAAAATGTGTAATTTATAAATATGACAGGGTACATTCATTCTATTAGACTTCATTAAATCCTATAAATACAGCAATGAATCCCAAAGGATTCACATTAAATTGAAATGGCTTGAAATCCCTTAATTCTCACTTTCCTTGACTTCACTGCATTCCCACTGTGTTCATATTCTCCAAGTCAACTAAGTAAATTCCTTTACTATTATAGATATTGCCCACTCCAGCCTTATAACCACTGAACTCATTTGGAATGCCTTACCCAGAGCAGCATACCATTCCAAAAAGAACATTCCTCTAAAATCTTGAACAAATCACTCTTGTAACCTGGACTCTTGGTCTGCCTCTTGACCTGAATGAGGCCTCTATGAGCCTCAGTTTTCATTGTCAGAAAGGATGAGGTGTGGTGGTGGTGGGGGGCAGTGGAGGGGACATAATCACTAAATCTCTAGGTTATAAAATTCTACAATTAGTCAAGTATTTTAAGTGCTGATTTCCGGCTGGACAATGAACTGAGGGTGAGGAGTCGGGAAGTATCAAGACAAAGTGAAGCTCCAAAATTACTTTTCCCATGCAACTTTCATTCTCAGATTAGTCCTACCTGCATTTAGGTAATATAGTTACTTCTTCCCTCTTTTTTCCTACCTTTCCAAATGCCATCTTGCTTCCTTTTTTACATTTATGTTTTTCTGCTGAGGTCTATAGAGGGAGTAACAAATAAAATTGTGCCCTAAATATAATTGTGGTAGCCAATAGGACTTTTATTGATTCATTTTTCTGCCAGACAAAAATCCTCTCCATGTTTCTGTGTATAGTGGAGCTCTACTCACAAACCCATTGTATCTAATGACTGCTGGGTCAAAATTAACAAACTCCTCTCTTCCTTTTCATTTGAAGTGTCCTACTCTTCTGAAAGATGGGATGCAAATTTTCTTTTTTTTTTAAACTGTTACCAAGCAAGCTAATATAGACTATGTAAATATTGGTAATACCTGTTTCTCCCTGCTGTAAGTATTGAAACTCTCCTGTACTCCCATGACCAACATCTTTGACCAAGCTCTGTTAATACCTAAATCCCCAAATGGTGTCAATTTTCTATCAACATGGTCTTTAAGGTAAAAATTTCTTATATATATATATATTTTTTCTTTACTATTTTAGTAATCAATAGGTGATTGTGGATTATTTTCATTTTAATTGATTTTATCTTATTTTTCCCAGTTATCTATTATGAAAGTATTTTTTAACATTCATCCACTTGTATGTTTATGTTACACATTTTTCTACCACCCTTCCTCCCTACTCCATTTAGTGACAGTCTAGTAAAAGTTGTATATGTTTATTTGTGCTTAACATGTTTATATATTAGTCATTTTGTGCATGAGGAATTAGAACTAAGAGTAAAGAAAGAAAACCATGGAACAGGAAGGGAAAAACATAAGTTTTAAAAAAGTGAGCATAGTATCCATTCAGATTTTGTGGGATTTTTTGGTTTTATTTTTCCCTCTGAAAAATGGATGGCTTTGTCCATAAAAGGACTCCTAGGATTATACTAGCTCACTGAACTGCCGAGAGGAACAACATCCATCATAGTTGATCAGCTCACAATGTTGTTCTTTTTTTTTTAGGTTTTTTTGCAAGGCAAATGGGGTTAAGTGGCTTTCCCAAGGCCACACAACTAGGTCATTATTAAGTGTCTGAGACCGGATTTGAACCCAGGTACTCCTGACTCCGGGGCCGGTGCTTTATCCACTGCGCCACCTAGCGGCCCCTTATAATGTTATTCTTAATGTGTACAATGTTCTCTTGATTTTGCTTCCTTCTGGGCTTGAGTTTCTTATACAAGGGTATATATAGATGTTTTGTCATTTCTTCTACCATAAACTCCAAGGTCAAAAGGATGACAACTATACAGACTGGATACTCATGAAATGTTACAGTTAGTTGCAATTGGTTGATCAATACATTACTTTAAGAATTAAATAGATTATGATATTCTACTGCTATTGAGATTTGTTTGAGTTAAATTGAAGAAGCAATAGTCAAACTTAATAACTTCTTAGATTCTCATCCATTTCTATTATTCTGTAGTTGGATATGCATGAAAAGTCAACAAGTCTGTTTCTAAGTAATTATATTAATTGATTCATCAATTAATCCAAATCATGGCAATTGACCTACATTTCCAATATTATTTTATAATATTTTTCATAATATTTGTATGTAAAATACACATACATATATAAATATATAGATATATAGATAGATAGATAGATAGATAGATAGATAGATAGATAGATAGATAGAGAGAGAGATTTCTCACATAAGAAAACCATTTTATGGCATTTCCAAAATGATTTTTTATATAGTGCTAATTTGCCCACAGACCTGGGGAAGAGTGAGGGAGGGAAGAAGGGATGAGGCTAGATATGGTTTAAAGTCACCTAAGGCCTCGGGATAGAGAAGCAAGATAGAAAGAGGAACATATAGACTGGGGGGGGGTGAAGGTGGAGGAGGGCTGACACCTGGGAGCTGACATGAATACAGACAGGAGAGAACAGGTGATGTGTTGGAGAATGGGGACAGGCATGGTACTCAAGCATCAATCAACAGAAGACAGAAGCACAGATAGGTGGCCTGGTTCTTCCCTCATTGCTGGAGGTCTCAAGTCCAGCCCCCAATCCTATATGATTTGTTACTTCTGCTTTCATTTAGAGGGTTTTTTTAAATTTTTTATTTATTTTTTTTCATTTATTTTTGGAGACTGGGTGGGAGGTTGAGCTGAGAGGCAAAAGTGGAGATTGCATCTTAATGTGCAGTAATATTAAAATAGGAGGGTTTTTTGGAATGCAGATTTCTTTCAGAATTTTTTACATAAAGTTGAATTTGGGTAGTGTGAATTTATGTAATGTAAAGTGAAAACTATCTTACTTCATTCTGGTCAAGCAAGTCAAGTAGATTCCTAGACAGGATACCCCATTGGCGTTCAAAACCCTTCATAACTAACCCCCCCCCCCCATTATCTTCCAGTCTCCCTATCACATCCTCTTTGATTCAGTGACATGGATCTTCTGACTGTTGCCAAAATAAGACACTCCCTCTCTTAATTCTGGGATTTTTCTTTGGCTGTCCCCTGCCTGATTCCTCCTTTCTATTTGCTGTTCCTTCAAGTCCCAACTAAAGCCCCTCCTTCTATAGGAAGCTTTCTCCAACCCCTCTAATTCTTATGCCTTTCTTCTATTAATTATTTCCTATTTATTTGCATATATTTGCTTGCTTGTCACTGCCATTAGACTGTTAGCTCCCTGAGGGCAGCAACTATCTTTTGCCTGCTTTTGTACCCCTAGAACATAGAAAAGTGCCTGGCATGTAGTAGTTTAATAGATGTTTATTGCCTGACATTGGCATGACATAGTTCAGGTGAGTTTTCTTGGAATTTAGTGGAGAAAACACTGGACTTAAGTCAGGAAGCCCTGGGTTCAAATCCTATCTCAGACAATTGACTAGCTATGTGACCCTGGGTAAGTCACAACCTCTTTGGACTCAGTCTCTTCATCTACAAAATTAAGGGACTTATTTGATGACCTCTAAAATCCTTTTCATCTCTAAATCTTATTGTTGTTCAATCATTCCAGTGGTGTCTGACTTTTGATACTGGAGCAGTTTGCCATTTCCTTCACCTCATTTTACAGATGAGGCAAACAAGGTTATATGACTTGGCTAGGGTCACACAGCAGGGGGTGTCTGAGGTCAAATTTGAACTCAGAAATGAGACTTCCTGACCCCTAAGTCTGGTGCTAGATCCCACTGTGCCGCCTAAAAACACATCATACGCCTTTGCTTTGATGGCCACCTATAGTGGCCTGGTTAGACTCTTGACATGTCGCTTACTAGAATCCTGTGCAGCTGGGTTAATACCTCTGAAGTTGGGACTTCTGCTAATAGTGTGCCACTGGGGGAAAAACCCTGGAGAAAGGGTTTTAAGATGACATAGATGAAAGGGCTCTGGACTGAGAGAAGTGGACCTAGATTCTAATACCAGTTTTGTCACTTGGCTTTCTGTGTGAGCTATACTCAATTTCTTTCTCTATAAAATGTGTGATTTTTTTTTTAGTTTTTTTTTTGCAAGGCAATGGGGTTAAGTGGCTTGCCCAGGGCCAACAACTAGGTAATTATTAAGTGTCTGTGGTCGAATTTGAACTCAGGTCGGATTTGAACTCCTGACCCAGGGCTGGTGCTCTATCCACTGCGCCACCTAGCCACCCCAAAATGTGTGATTTCTAAAGGTCCCCCTAAGTCCTATGATCCTTTATTTCCTGTCTTGTGCTTTATAATCAACAGATCATTTCTGAGAATTGATCACTTCCTCTAAACACCAGCCCCAAGTCTTTTCATGGTCCTTCCCTTTCTCATCATCATCCTGTCATTTATCATAGGATCAGACACTTAGAGCTATGAGAGATTTCCAAGTTCCTTTAGTCACAATAGTTCAGCTCTCTCATTTTAGTGATGAGCTTTTAACTTCCCAAGAGATGAAAAGAAATAGAAAAGGAAATCATTCAATTTTTTTCCCCCTTTCCCTTTCCTAAAGAAATATACAACAAAGCTGAAAAATGCATTTGGGATAAGGTTGTGCAAGGTTTTAAAAAGGTAAGCAGAGAGCCTAGATTTCATCTTAGAGGCACTTAGAGACATCAAAGCTTAAGAAATGGCAAAGTGACTTGGCTAAATCTGCTCCTAAGAAACATCATTTTGACAATTCTAAAAGACTTGGGATGGAAAATGCCATGCCACCTACAATAAAAGAAAGAACTAGGGAGTTTGAATGTGGATTGAAGCATATTTTTTTCACTTTTAAAATTTTATAAATTTTTTTCTTTCTTGTTGTTTTCCCTTTTGTTCCGATTCTTTTTTTCACACTATGACTAATGTGGAGATGTATTTGGAATGAGTGTACATGTACAATTTATATTGGATTAATTGGGGAAAGGGGAGGCAAGGATGAGAAGGGGAAAAAATTTGGAACTTAAAATCTTACCAAAAAATGAATATTGAAAACTATCTTTACATGTAATTGGAAAAAAAAACACACAAAAAGGTCACTTTGACAGCCATGTGGAGGATGGACTAGGGAAAGACTTGTGGTAGGGAGGCCAACTTGGATACCATTGAAATCACCTAGGAGAGAGGCTCTGAGGGTCTGCATTGTGAGATTTCACACTAGCTGGCACATTCTGTCTCCTCGGGGCATTGATATGAACAGTGAGATGAGGACCACAAGTTTCATTATCTCACTCTCTAGCATTTCAGGAAGTCACATGCAGACCCAGGAACGCTTTCTTCTACTTTCTTCCTTTCTTCCCCTCCTTCGCTTTTCTTCTTATCATCTTCCTCCCCTCTTTTCCTCTAGATTGAGTCCTGGACTAGCAGTTCAATAATGACACCACCCTCATCACATTAGCCTTCCCCCCCTTTCTGAAGTCTGGTACAGGGCAGATGAAGCAGGAAGTGAAACAAGAAACTGGGCTTAAGACTCCCAAAAGAGAGGATGGGGAACTGTCTTCAAAGAAGATTCAGGTGAGTCCAAGCAGACTCTGCTCTGTGGGGGACCTGGCAGGGGTGGACAAGATAGCTGCCAAACCAGAAGAAACTTTGCAGTTGGAAAAGCTTTGCACTTTTACATCTGGGATGAGCATGAGTTGGGGATATGGGTAACAGAAGAAAGTCACATAATCTAAGACAGACCTGGGCTCCCACTACAGTTCCATGTGAATGAAGCATATTCGATTGAGAGGGAGACATTTTACAGATGAGGAATGTGGGGTCCCTGGAGGTCAGGTCACTTACCCTAGGTCATACAGCTAGTAAGTGTCCAGATTGGGAATCTGGGGTTCATTATTTGTGTGACCTTGAGGATGTCACTTAATTGCTTTGGACAATCTCAGATGGCCTTTCGTAAAACAATAGCACTGGAGATTGCTTCTGAGTCTCCTCTAGCTCTAGACCTATGATTCTATGATCCAAGCATCACTCTGTCCACTACAGCAGTTACCTGGCCTAGTGGATAGAATGCTGGACCTGGAGTCAGTAAGACTCATCTTACAGAGTTCAAATTTGCTCTCAGTGACCTACTAATCGTGTGGACCATGGGCAAGTCACTTAACCTCTGTTTGCTTCAGCTTCTTCAACTGTAAAATAAGAATAATAAAAGCACCTACTACTCAAGGTTTTGTGAAAATCAAAAGAGCTAATACTTACTATAGAATTGGCCACTTAGCTCTATATAAAGCCTTATTCCCTTCCCCTGCTTCTCCCCCGCCTAGCCTTTCCCCAAAAAAATTTCCACAGAAGGGACTCATTTTCTGTGGAGCAAATTCACTTAAGCCTTTTTGTGTCTCAGTTTTCTCAATGAGATTTACATCCTTTAGATCCTTGAACATTCCGATTTTCTTGAAAATAAAACATGCCTCAATTTTTCTTTTCTGTGACAAGTGATTTCACTAGAGTAAAGAAATCCCAATATAGAACCTTTCTCTGCATAGACAGTGCAGCAACTCATCTGAAACTGATCACTTTAGAGCAAAGGTTCTCAACTTGGGTCCGCAGATCCAAAGAGATGCCATGAATCGATATTAAGGGGTCTGTGAACTTGAATGAGAAAAGAATTATCTTTATTTTCACTAATATCTTGCTTCCTTTGTAATCCCATGTATTTTACTAACTGTATTTAAAAATATAATTCTGAGAAGGGGTTTAGAAGCTTCAACAGACTGCTAAAAGGGTCTCTATAGTATAAAAAAAGGTGAGAATCTCCCAATTTTAGAAAGTTAGTTGCCTCTGACCTGAGAGGTCTAGTGCAGTTGCGGGCAAGAGCAGGGGGCATGGGGGGCGGTTAGAGAGGGCGAGGGGGCACTCAGGGTGGGGATCATCACATAGGTTTGTGTCAGAGGCAAGACTTATATAATGTCTACTATGTGTCTATACTAAAGACCAGGATACAAAAACAAGAATATAATAGATCTTTTTCTTTTTTCCTTAATAGTATTTTCCCCCAATTACAAGATAGTTTCAACAATCATTTTATAAAAAATATTTTATTTGTTTTTCCAATTACATGCAACAAGTAGTTTTTTACCAACCATTTTTGCAGGGTTTTGAATTTTACAGTTTTCTCCCTCCTTCCCTTCCTTCTCCCTCTCCCTGATAGAAAGCAATCTAATATAGGCACTACTACATTTATTACCATAGATCCATATTGATAATGTTGTGAGAGAAGAATCAAATACAAACAGAAGGAAAACATTAAAGAGGGGTAAAAATTACATAATGCATAAGACAAATTTTTAAAATCGAAGTTAATAGGTTTTGGTCTTCATTTAAACTTTGTACTTCCTTCTCTGAATATGGCTGGTATTTTTCACCCCAAGTCTTTTAAAATTATCTTTGATTATTGTACTGCTGAAATGAACAAGTCCATCAGAATTGATCATCATTCCATGTTGTTAATGTGTAGACAACATTCATTTTTGTAAGATTTTGAGTTCCAAATTTTTCTCTCTCCCTTCACTCCCCCCCTCCCCAAGACAGCAAGTAATCTGATATTGGTTATGCATATACCACTCATATGAAACATATTTCCATATTAGACATGTGAAAAAAAGAATCAGAGCAAAAAGGAAAAACCATGAGGGAAAAAAAACCCAGAATCAAAAAAGTGAAAAGAGGATGCTTTGGTTTACCTTCAAACACCATAGTTCTTTCTCTGGATGTGGATGGCATTTGTCATCGCAAGTCTTTTGGAATATCTAGTATTATTGTATCCTTATTGATCATTACACAATGTTTCTCTTATTGTGTACAATGTTCTCCTAGTCCTGCTCACTTTATATCACTTTGTGTAAATCTTTCCAGAAAACAGGCCTTTTTTTCAAAATTGCTTAATTCTATTTTATGATTTTACACACACACACACACACACACACACACACACACACACACACACACATTCATACATACTGGCACATGGACAAACCTACACTCACATATGGACACATGCAGACTCTAAAAGCACAAGTGTTTGGGGGAGTTTTAAGTCTCTAAAACTGAATCTCCTCTTCTTCTGCCAGAGACCTGTAAGGTTAGCTTCTCTGTTTGAGGGTGAATAGAATGAATGAGATTTCTATCCAGATATAACCCTTTTGATATTTGGGAGTTCAAAATAGAACGGTGAGGAGGGACAGTTCAGGATACTGAATGAGTGATGTGTGCTGAGGGCTATTTGAGGAACTTTTCTGCTTTGAAATTTAATAAGATATCACTGGTGCAGGATTCTGGAAAAGAGGGTGAGCTATTGTTCTTTCTACAAAGTTTTGTTTTTGTTGTTAAGTTGCAGAAGAAAGTGTCTGGGGAAGAGATTGAAACTGTTGGCCAAAATATCTGGGGGGGGGGGGGCATCTGGGAGGACATCAGTGAAATGATGAATGATAGTTGAAAGACATAGATCAGAGAAGGAAGAATTGGACTAATTAAAAAGTCAGAGAGCTAGGGAAATCCTTGGAAAGTCACACTATTACACAGGATAAAGCAAAGAAATGATAGTTTTTCACTTGAAGTTCACAGCTTCTTCTACTTAGCCACCAACAAGTAGCTAAGAAATAGCTGTTCTCTCTGCAACATTTCATCCAATAAGAAAAAATAAAGAGGGGAAAACATAATATATAGAAATCTAATTCAAAAAATAGGAAATGATGGTGTTTTTTTAAATAAGACTTTTCTCATCCCCAAGGGGTTTTTCTGTCCTTCCCAGAATCCCACATATTGTGTCTGCATCAGTATTATCTCTGAAAAAAGGCAAGTCCCAATGGTCAGAAATCTTTGCATCTTTATTTCCTCTTATGCTAGTCACTGCCATATTCAAACAAGTGTAGGAAAGTAAGGAAACTTGCTTCTAAATTGGATTTGGTTTCCAGCTCTGCTCCTTAATAGCTGTGTGACCCTGGGTAAGTGTCTATACCTTTCTGTAAGTGTCCGTACCTTTCTGGTCCTCATCTTCCTTAACTGAAAAATTTAGGATAATAAGACTTGTATTGCTTCCTTCAGAGTTAGTGGAAAAATTAAATGACATAATAAATAGAAAGTAATTGTAAATTGTGAAGCACAACATAAATGTATTATTAATACTCCTCACTAAATAGGAGGATGATTTGGTGCAATTCAACAAGTATTCATTAAAATCCTATTATAAAGCAGGTACTGGGCTAGGCTGGGGAACAGAAAGAAAAATCTGATATAGCCTTTGTCCTCAAGGGGGATTATATTCTCTTTGAGTCATAAAACAGACATGTAAATTTAACACATGTGCAACACATACAACATAAATACAGAGCCTATTAGGTAGCAATAGGGCATTGGTATATATATGTGTGTATATATATATGTATATATATATATATATATATATATATATATATATATATATACATATATATATACACACATATATATAATGACACTAACTCCAATTTGCCCCAACTTGTATTCTTATTGGGCAAGTCTGGGAGTTTGCCCAGAAAAGGGGCCAGCCACAAGCTACCAGCCTGCTAGATGGCACTCTTCAAACCATAGGGGTAACCTGGGGTGGGGGGGAGGAGTGGAGGAATATACATATCTGGTCATCAATGCCTAGCTACTTTCCACTTACATAAATCAATCACAATGACACCATTAACTCTTTTTATGTTTGTTTTTTGCAAGGCAATAGAGTTAAGTAACTTGCTCAAGGCCACACAGCTAGGTAATTATTAAGTGTCTGAGATAGGATTTGAACTCAGGTACTCCTGACTCCAGGGTTGATGTGCCACCTAGCTGCCCTGGACAACATTAACTCTTTTTTTTCTTTAGATTTTTCAAGGCAATGGGGTTAAGTGGCTTGCCCAAAGCCACACAGCTAGGTAATTATTAAGTGTCTGAGGTCAGATTTGAACCCAGGTCCTCCTGACTCCAAGGCCGGTGCTCTATTCACTGCACCACCCAGCCGCCCCCAACTTTAACTCTTAAGAATAAAATATTTGTTGAACAGGCAAGCAAAAAACCACACCCCAAAACAAGAATAATATTTACTAAAGAGAAGTAAAAATAATGAACTATCAAAACATAACAATCAGGGTCAGCTAGATGGATAGAGCATCAGCCCTGGAGTCAGGAGGACCTGAGTTCAAGTCTGACTTCAGACACTTAATAATTACCTAGCTGTGTGGCTGTGGGCAAGCCACTTAATCATTGCCTTACAAAAGCCTAAAACAAGCAAACAAACAAACAAACCAAAAAAAAAAAACCACCCCATAACAATCCTTCCATAAATCTGGACCATATAAATCCCACCAGTGGACACAGATTTATGTTGTTTTGTTTTTAATTTGATGAGGAGAGAGTTAGTAGCTTAGTGGCACAGTGGCTAGAGTACTAGCCTTGGAATCAGGAGGATGGGAGTTCAAATCCAGCCTCAGACACTTAATAATTGCCTAGCTGTGTGGCCTTGGGCAAGCCACTTAACCCTGATTGCCTCATATCCAGAGACATCCCCAGTTATCCTGATTCATATCTGCCCACTGGACCCAGATGACTCTGGAGGACTAAGTGAAGCTGGTGACTTAGCACAGCATCCCCTCACTCAAATCCAATTATTGTGCTTGTCATGGCATCACTCTCTAATGTCATAGTCTTCTTTGGGACTCAGAAACACCTAGCAGTGAGGAACATGTGTAGGGAAACTGATGTGTTTTAGGCAACTCTTCTCTCTGACCCCCATGTCTGGATGTCTATGGCCTCTTTAGGGGACTGTCTCAACACTGATCCTCCTCTGATCCTTTCTTCTTCTCAGGCTATTGAAAGAGTGATAAGTTCTTTTAACTAATGGCAATTTTAAGCCTGGCAATCTGCAGAATTTCCCATGTGTCTGTTCTTTTAACTATTGTGACACTCTTTCATCAAAAAACATTCATCTTTTTAATGCTAGAATCTATAAAGAAATTTTGGTTTTGGTTTTTTAATTAGTTTTAAAAGATTTCCACCCTAAAGCCAATAAAGGGCCAAAAATGGCAAAATGAGCATGCCTTTGAGGAGGTTTCTCTTATCTCATGCTGTACCTGTCACCATAGATCACGGAAGCTAGTTCTTCAACTATAGCAGAAGATTCCCCTTTCCAGCAATCAGCTCTTTCAAACAGAGAAGCTTTTCTCCAGACAGATGAGTTCCTCACATAAACAACAGACCAACTAGTTAACTGGACTCTGCTTTCATCAGTAGCTTCTGAGTTTGTCTTTTCTCTTCACCCTTCTGATGTTTCAACTCTTCCCATCAGCTTCTCTCATTGTCTCAGTGTCTCCTATGTTTCATTCAGCAGCTCCTTTGGTTGCTAATCCCTGATTGACTGCAAATCAGAACTGCTTAGTGTTCTTGTAATCAATAATCTCATGGGCAACTAGATGGCACAAAGGATAGAGTGAGGGGCCTAGAGTCAGGAAGACCCTGGATGAGGCTTTGGACAATTGCCTGGGGCGCTAAAGCAGATGGAGAGTGCCAGGAAGCAGGAAGACTCATCTTCCTGACCTCAGATACTTGCTAACTATGTGACCCTGGGCAAGTCACTTAACCCTATTTGCCTCAGTTTTTTTCATCTAAAAAATGAGCTGGAGAAGGAAACAGCAAAACACTCAAATATCTTGGGGTCATGAAGAGTTGATAAAAAAAATGACTCAATAGCAATCTCTCTCTCTCTCTCTCTCTCTCTCTCTCTCTCTCTCTCTCACACACACACACACACAGAGAAACACATTCCTTGGTAAATACATAAAGACAATAATAGTGCTAATACACAAAGTATTTGTAATTTGATCACTAATACAGAATATGAATTGACTGTCTCAAAAAGGTATCTCCTTAACTATAAAGAGCCCAAGACATAGGCCTAGGAGGAACCTTATCTTGTTTAACTTCCTCCTTTTACAAATGGAGAAACCATGGCCCATAAAAATTGGGGGAAATTTGTCCAAGGGTACCCAGATAATCAATAAGAGAGGCAGAATTTGAACCTATTAAGATCACTTTTTGGGGCAGCTAGGTGGCGCAGTGGATAAAGCACTGGTCCTGGAGTCAGGAGGACCTAAGTTCAAATCCAGCCTCAGACACTTAATAATTACCTAGTTGTGTGACCTTGGGCAAGTCACTTAACCCCATTGCCTTGCCCAAAAAAAGCCTAAAAAAAGATCATTTTTTCACTGTACTATGTCTACTACTGTTTCAGAAGAAGGGTTTTCTCTCTGAAGATGCATTTGATTTGCAATTAATAAATTGGAGAGGATTTGGATAGTTTGGTTTGGGGGATTATTTGTTTCTTATTTTGTTTTGTTCTGGCATAAGAGCCCAAAATGTAAATACCACCTGAGGAGACTTTTGTTTTGCTTTTCTTCCAAAATCATATCAGAAACAGAACTGAGAACTCTCCTTCCCTGTCATTATTGTTATTGTATTATTGTGATTGATTTATACAAGCATTTGAGTCACATGGGCTAACATGGAACCTGCCTCATCCTGAGAGGAGAATCTCTCCAGGGTTTCCTACAAAAGTAAAGGGTTCCATTTTAACCCTATGTGTAGCATTGTGAAGGTTGTTTAGTTTTTTGGAGTTTTTTTGGAGTTTTTTTTTTTAACAAAAAGAATATTTACTTCAAAAAGTATAATCACAAATATACAAATTTACTTCCCAAATGGGGGAGGCATAAACTCCCTCCCTACTAGCAATCCCTGGGGAGGGGAAAGGAATTAGGTTCATAGTTTATTTTGGTTTCCACAGAGCCCAGGGCCAGGTTCAAGTCCAAAAAAACTCTCTCTTGGGCTAGGATTCCAGGTGCTAGGCTTCTCAAGGCTTCCTTGCCAATCTGTCTGGCTGCACCACCCTGGAGGCAATCTGGCCTTCAGATTGGTGTGCCCCAAACTCCCTCTCCAATGGTGATTACCTCCCATCCGTGAATTGAGGACAAAGTAACACATAACAGAAACAAACTTTGCCAGGGTCATTTTTCAGTGCCAAGGGAGAGCAGGAGGAGGATTTTTCTTCTTTTCTCTCAGGTCTAGCTCATAGCACCCATGCAGAGTAGGCATAGTGAATATGAATCATTGGACTCAGAAATATGGTGGAAAAAAAGAGTTAATGACTCAGTCTTTCCACTTTACAGATTTAGACAGAGCTGCCCAAAAGATAGGTGATAAAGAGGGCTCCATCTTAACCCATGATATACTTGGAACAAATGGCAGAGAGTGTCTTACTGGACTTTTAAGGTTTTGGCCTTTGGAATAGAATGGAAGACACTGTGATGGCTTAATGGAGAAATTCTAGATTTGAAGTCAGAGTGACCTGGGTTCTTATCCTACCTTTTTTATTTGTATGACCTTGACTTGTACCTTAGTTTCCTTATCTGTGAAACAAAAAATAATAATAGCATCTGTCTAAGAGTTATGAAGATCACATAAAATAATATATATTTCTTACAGCAAACCTTAAAGTTATCATACCAATATGAGATTTTTATTAGACTCATGAAGCTAAAGCTAGAAGGGATTTCAAAGGACATCCTGACCAATGTCTGCATTTCACAAATGAGAAAACTGAGACCCAAGGAGGTTAAATAATTTTTATTACAATTGGAAACCTTTAGTAGGGGTTGTGGGACAAAAATCAAGAGATACATTGTATGGTGACCCCAAAACCCAACTGAAGGACAGAGAGGGCAGGACTATTGCTGCTGCTGCTGCTATCTATAAAAGACCAGGATTTGGGGTGCTAGGTGTTACAGTGGATAGAGTACCAGCCCTGAAGTTACGATGACCTGAGTTCAAGTCTAGTTAATTAGCTGTGTGACCCTGGGCAAGTCACTTTATTCTATTTGTCTAAAATATAAAGAATAAAAGATTGTAAGACTGGAAAGGGATTGGGAAGGACTATAAGAAGCACTGAATCTGGTGTGTTTTATTATAGTTGGCCAAAGGATACCCAAGAGGAGTCCAGGAAACCCAAAGCTGAAAACCCAGAGCAGAAAAAATTCAGGTGAGAACTGAACTGAGCAGTATTTATTGCCAAACTGAATGTCATTTTATAGGACCTATGTGTTAAGGTCTTTTAACTTCAAAGAATCCCTGTGAAGGAGACTGTACTCCCTGCTTCAAGCCTCTCTTCTCTCCAGTCTTTCCTTTACATAATTGTGAAACTGATACCTAAGCAGCTCAAAAAGCTCCTTTGGCTCCCTATGTCCTAGAGCAGGGATGAGGAACATTTTTTCCTGCCATTAGGATATTTATGACATCATTTGCCTACTATATTTATCAAAAGTTTAATAAATTCACCCCTAGGGGCAGCTAGGTGGTGCAGTGGATAGAGCACCGGCCCTGGAGTCAGGAGTACCTGAGTTCAAATCCAGCCTTGGACAATGATTACCTAGCTGTGTGGCCTTAGGCAAGCCACTTAACCCTATTTGCCTTGCAAAAATATAAAAAAAATAAAAATAAAATAAATTCACCCTCTAAAAAGCTTCTAGATTTATTAAATTTCAATTTTTTCCTGCAGTTGCCATGGTGACACCAGACTAAATGACCTAGAGAATCAAATACCAACTCCTTCACAAGACCCTTCATAATCTAACTGCTGCCTAATCTTTGCTAACTCATTAAACATTACTTCCTTAGACAAGTTGACTTTCTTGTTATTCTTCAAATAAGACAATGTGTCGTCTGTGTCCTTGCAGTACTTCGAATGCCCCCATTCCTCATCTATATCTCTTAGAATACCTAGATTCCTTTAATTTTTTTTTGAGGAGGGGTGTGTTGTAATTGTTTTTATTTTTTAATATTATTTTATTTTTTCAAATTACATGAGATAGTTTTCAACATTCATCTTTTTTCCTAAACTTTTAAGTTCCACATTTTTCTACCTTCCTCCCCTCCCTCCTCATGACAGAGAGTGATATGATATAGGTTACACATGTAGAATCATATTTATATATTTCCATATTGATCTTGTTGTGAAAGAAGAATCTGAACCAAAGGACAAAAAATACCACATGATAAAGAAAAAAAAATCCCACCTAGATTCCTTTAAAGTCCAGCCCAAGCTCCACTTTTTTACATAAAGCCCTTGCTGAAGCCTTCCTCCGGCCCCAACTAGTAGTCTAGCACCTAGATTCAAGAAGATCTGAGTTAAAATTGACTTGAGACACTATCTGTGTGACCCTGGGCAAGTCACCTAACTACTGTCTGTCTCAGTTTCCTTAACTTCAAAATAGAGATAATTTATTATATTGTTATATATGTACCAAATATTATGTGCTTGTTGTATCACAAAATAATAGTTTGGGGGGAAGATAAAATGAGATAAGATTTATAAAGTGCTTAACACAGTGACTAGCATTTAATAGGTAATAAATAAATGCCTATTCCATCCCCTTCTCCAAACTTATCTCATATTTACTTTGTATTTTATATCTACTTATTTATCTCTTTTAATTATTTTGTTTTGTCTTTTCATTCCCCAATACACCATGTCTGTCACATAAAAGTGTTTAAGAAATGCTTCTTGTTGATGACTGATTGTCCCCTTTAGACTCAGAAGTCACCTTCCAACAGTGACCCACTGAAGAAAAGGGAGAGGCAAGGGAGATCTCATGTGCTCTGAAGACTTTTGTCCCGCCAGGATCCATATGAACAGAAACGCAATCAGACCAAGTCGCTATTTTGCACACTCATTTCACATTTTTGCACCCAATCTCTTAGCCAATCGTTTCATCTGTAGCTCTGGGCTTGTTTCTTGAGCTGGCCACTTCCTTTCCCTCCTGCTTCACGGATATTATTTGGAGGTTTGTGGGAAAGGGCCTCTGCTGTCAGTTACTCCAAATTAAACTTTTTTGGCCCACGCCCACCCCTTTCACAGTAGCCTGGTCTCAATACCAGAGGAGACTGGGAAACCTCAGATGACAAGAGAGTCTTTGATGATAATAAAGTCTGTGCAGCAACTTTTGCTTGTTGCATTTTTTTAAGAGGAGGTGAAAGATGAAAGAGCTATGAATCAGACTAGACATTCAATAAACATAAACGTATGCCCAGGGTTGGGTTAGACCTAAAGGACCCATCCGACGACTGCAGTACTTCAGATTTGGAAGGAACTTTAGACATCATCTAATCCAAACAATATTTGAAAACAAGATTTTCTTCTCAAAAAAATATATCTAGAAGACCCCAAGCCTTTTCAAAAGACCTACAGAGGGATCAGTATGTACTGAGGGAGCAGGGAAGGAACTGGGAAGGGGGTTTAAGAGAGGTTTAATCTCAAAGCGCAAAACAAACATCTGGTATGTGTCACTCTGAATGGTCCAGGTCTCACAGAGTCTGTGGAACAAGGATTTAATCTTGAAGAATAAATGAAAGAGGCAGAATGGGAAACCAGCTCTCCTGACTCCTAAACTTGGCTTTTATAAGAATGTAAACTACAATAGCTACAATATAAAATCAAGGTCAAGGTCAGAGATACTGGAGAACTCAAGGATTAATTTTGTGTCTTTCACATTTTTTTTTCCTTCCTTGTAAAGAAAAGGCTATCTTAAGTATGGTGATGCAAAGGTGACTTTGGGAATTCCACTTTTATGTCTGTTAAGCCCTAGTGGCTCTAATAATAAATTAGTGCAATTGAATAAATATAAATAAATAATAAAGCACCCACCTACCGGAGTGCTTATGAGGATCAAATGAGATAATATTTACAAAGTATTTAGTTTTAGCATGATATAATAATAGCAATTATTATTGTTGTTGTTCTATCGCTGGACCTTTTAGTCCAGGTTGTCCTTGCCATCTCATGCTGGATGAATGGAGGAAAATATTTTTAGGTGGTTGACAAGCTTTTTGGCTCCTCAAATAGCCTACAGAGAGATGGCTAATCATTTTGTCCCCCAAAAAACCTGGTTTAGGGGTGACTAGGTGGCACAGTGGATACAGCACCAGCCCTGGACTCAGTAGTACCTGAGTTCAAATCCAGCCTCAGACATGTAATAATTACCTAGCTGTGTGGCCTCGGGCAAGCCACTTAGCCCCATTTGCCTTGCAAAAACTAAAAAAAAAAACAAAAAAAAAACAAAAAAAAACCTGGTTTAAATGATAACAAAACTTTCCATTTGAGAAAGTAATTGAATAGTTGAGCTGTGCTAGAGGCTAGCAATACAAAGGCTAAAAAAAGAAGACGGCGGTTCCCTGAGTAACCGGATGATTATATTTATCTAACACTAAAGAAGCAGCAGAGCAGAAGAAATCAAGAGCCATCCTTGAACCTGGAATTGGGTTCGAGGCCTGCCTTTGGAACAACCTGACTGAGAGATCTTAGTCAAGTCTCATCCTCAAGTCTGAGGATTCTAAGAAACTCAAGACTCTAAAGAAAAAGTGTTGACAGGCTTTAAAGAACAAGGCTTCTTCATCCAGCAGTCCACTGGACTAGTGCAATACAAGTCCAGACCTTATCCATGTTCCAGGGCCTCATGAAACACAGGATTTTACTCAATGAAAGCCCATGATATGAGCAAAACAGTGATTGCCATTTTACAGATGAAGAAATAGAATCTCCAAGAGATAAATTCACACATATACACATGCACAGACGCATGCCCACATGCACACACACACACACACGGTTAATAGGGTAGCATTCAAAGCCAGCTAATTCTGATTTCGAGTATTGCTCTCTGTCCATTTTACAATTGTGAAATCCATGCCATGGTCTGACCTTTGCCCTCTCTGATTGAGGGCCCTGGACAAAATTTCACCTGGTCATTAATGCACTAAAGCTTTGGGTTTTTTGGCAGATATGGTAGATATTGAAATTTATACAATTTCCTTTCTTTTTAGACAAATATTGAAGAAAAAAAAAGAAAGAGTTCCACAAGGAAAGTAAGTTCTGAATTCCTTTTTATCCCCCATATTGGCACATCTCTTTTATGAAGATTAAATTGATAAAGGATAAATGTAAAATCCTATACATGGATCTACAAAATTGACTATTCAGTGTTGGATATATCCAAACAAGCATTCAAGCATTCAAATGAAAAAGATCTGTAGTTTTAGAAAAAAATTTGAGCTAAATGCAAGTTAACACCTCTTAAATTGCTCATCTGAATTTAGACTGCATTAATAAATAGACTATCAAGCAGGGTTAAGGAAGCACTTAGTGCTCATCCCCGGATCATATATCTGAGGCATTGTGACAAAAAATTAGATATTTTGTAAAGGACATTGGTAAACTAGCATGTTTTCAAAAGAGGGTAAATAGGATGGTGACAGGAAAACAATCAGAATTGCAATTAAAGGAACTGGGGATATTAATGTGGAGAAGTTTTAGGGAAGATGATGAGAATGAGGATGATGATGATGATGATGGTCAAAAGTATAGGGATGCTGACTTTTGAATAAATATAAGGAAAATTTTCTTAGTAATTAGTACTCTCCATAAATGGAACAGGTTGCCCTAGATAGATATGGACTATTTCTAGAGATAGCTAAGCAGATGTTGGATGACCACTTGTCAGGGATATATATTTAATTCTCTATGTCCCTGTGATATCTATTTAGATAGATGATAGAGAGATAGAGAGATCTATATCTTTTATCTTCTTATAAAAGAAATCTTTAGATAAGCAATGGCCTAAATGACCTCTGAGGTTCAATCCAGTTTGAAGATTTTGATTTTAAATGTCTAAGCTGACTGAATTATCTGCATGTGGAAGGAGTTTGAAGGCACCTATTTTAGTTGCTTTGGACAAGGTGGAATGGACCTTTAAAAGGGGAGAGAGGGGATGCATTTAAGGGCAACAATGAAGAAAAAGAGTATCATTGATCTTTGACTCATCCCAATGGATATGATAATTAAAATCATGATCCTAGAAAAAATAATAGAAGAAAAAAATTCTCAGTAAGGAGTCTAGGCATTCATCCACAATTAAAGGACATAATATTGATGACTCAGCAAAAGTTGTCTGAGGCATGGTGAGACAAGTAGAAGGAAAATGAAGAGGGGACAGTTTCATAAAACCCCAGAAAAGAGAGAGAATCTAGGAAGAGAAGGTGACTAACATTGTCAAATGCAGTAGAGGGATCAAGGAGAATGAGGACTGAAAAAAGACCATTAGATTTGTTAATTAAGAGGTCATTGGGAGCGGCTAGGTGGCACAGTGGATACAGCACTGGCCCTGGAGTCAGGAGGACCTGAGTTCAAATTTGGCCTCAGACACTTAATAATTACCTAGTTGTGTGGCCTTGGGCAAGTCACTTAACCCCATTGCCTTGAAAAAAACTAAAAAAATAAAAAAAGTCATTGATCACTTTGGGAAAAGCCAAGTGAGTGATGACACTGGAAGTCAAAAATGTTATCCCATGAATTCACTATATTGATCCACATTCCATTCTGGAATCCTCCTCACTCTTTCTTGACATCACAAGGATAGTTGTGATATGCTCTGGCTGCCCATCTGTCATCTTCTCTCTACCTTAACACATGACCAGTTCATCTTTTCTTCCTCTTATAACCCTAGTATGGCTAGCAGCCCTAAAATTCAAAGTCAAGTCTTTTTTCTTTAGAATCAGTATTTTTTTAATTATATGATCTTATCAACTGAGTGTGTTATTGAACCTCTGAGTCTCACTTTCCTCATTACCACATTCATATCATTGTGATTATACCATGCTTCCTCTCATTCTACTAAATGAAATTCTTTCTTATAACTTCAGTTGGGATATATTTATATATGCAAATATATTTGCATATGCCCACATGGTTACATGTATATATTGGGATATATTTATTGTATGTTTATACAAGTGAAAATAAAATGAATATAAATTCATATATAAATATAATATAAAATGCATATTCAATGTATCTGTGTGTATGTATGTGTGTTGCTATTTGTCCTTTGCTCTCTAAGAAGACCATGAAATCAAGGAGGTGATGCCATGACAAGCATGTGAATTGGATTTGAGTGAGGGGGAGCTGTGCTAAGTCACCAGCCTGACTTTCTCTTTCAGAATTATCTGGGTCCAGTGGCCAGATATGAATCAGACCACTGGAGATGGGAGGTAATCAAGGTTAAGTGACTTGTCTAAGGTCACACAGTGACTAGGTGTTAAGTGTCTGAGGTCTTATTTGAACTTTGGTCCTTTTGACTCCAGGGTCAATACTCTATACACTCTACCACTGCATATGTGAATACATAATATGTGTGTATAATCCAAGTTGAGCTTCAGGCCTACATTGCCAATTGCCAATTGGACATTTTAAATTGTAGTATATACAGACATCTCAAAGTCAACATATCCAAGACAACTTGTTATCTTTCCACCCAGTCATACCCCATCATCTCTAAACTCTCTGTCTTGAAGGAAGCATAGTTCCTCCAGACCTGTAGGTTTAAAACCTCAGTGTTAACCTCAGCAACTCCTTCTATCTCATGTCACATATGCAATTGATTGCCCAATATTGCTATTTTTATCCTGAAGAATCTCTTACATCTGACATCTTCCTCTTATCTTGACATAGATACCTGATTAGTTCAAGCCCTCATCAATTCTTAATTACACTAACAGGAACTGATTCCTTAATTCCTTCCTACCTCAAGTTTCTTCCTAATCAAATTTGTTCTTCACATGGCTGCCAAAGTGATTTTCCTTAAACTCAGATCTAACCATGTCACTAAGTCAATTCTGCCTTAAGTTCAATTCACTTAAAGATTTTATTTATTTTGAGTTTTACAATTTCCCCCCTAATCTTACTTCCCTCTCCCAACCTCCACAGAAAGCAATTTTGCCAATCTTTACATTGTTTCCATAGTATACATTAAGTTCAGTTCACAAATGAGTCAAGACATCACCCCATGATGTCATTGGTGCTCTTTGAAAATGGAGGATAAACAACAACTGTGTCACTCTCCTACTCAGTACATTCTAGTGGCCCTTCTTTCGCCTCTGCAACAAAATGTAAATCCCCCTTCTTTTATTAGTTATTCATGGTATTTAGAGTTTTTTTTCCATTTTAAGTTTGTTTTTTCAATTAACAGAAATATTTTTTTCTCTTCCTCTACCCATTAGAAAAAAAAGGGGGCGGCTAGGTGGCACAGTAGATAGAGTGCTCTGGAGTCAGGAATACCTGAGTTCAAATCCGGCCTCAAACACTTAATAATTACCTAGCTGTGTGGCCTTGGGCAAGCCACTCAACCCCATTGCCTTGTAAAAACTAAAAAAAAAAATTATAACAAATATTGCATAGTCAAGCAAAAAAATTTCCAAGTTGATCATGTGCAAAAAATATCTCTTTTATTTTGGTTTTTTCAAATGCCTTACAATTTTCTCCAACCTCTTTCCAAACTAATTCTACATTCTTCTCTTTCCTACATTCTATAGTGCAACTAAACTAGACTTCTTTCTGTTCCTCATACATGGCCCTCCATCTCTTATCTCCATGCAATGGTGCCATTTATATACCATTTCTAGAATGAGTGAATGAATGAATGAATACATAATATATGCAATGCATTATGCTAAGAGCTGGAGATAAAGTAAAACAAAACAGTTCTCCAAACTCCCAAAGAGCACACATTCTAATTAGGGAAACAAAAAAGATAGGAGATTTCTTCTATAAATCAGATAGAAAAACTTCATTGACCTTAGAATGAAGGAGCAAAACATATGGTAATACATTTTTGTTTAAGATCATTTATTGCTAAGACTGGATATTAGAACATTTTATGGTACCTTGGGCTTTTATTACTATCTAAAACTTTCTTTTCTGGATCTTCAAAGGATATCTCTGCTGTGGAGCTAAAGCACCAGCAGAGAGAGGCCTTGAAGACAACACATCTCCATATAGAGGTTGCTTCCTGAGCTAATTTAGGAGGCAGGATAGAAGTGGGACCAGTGCTCTTGGGGCACTGTTGTTACTAGGGATTTTAGGTTCTGGATTTTAGGTTGAATTACACAGGACAGGTAGATATACCTGGTTCATGAGCTACACTGCTTAGACAGGATCATAGATCCATTAAAATATTTGAATTTATAGCAATAATTGCTTTCCAATTTCTTTTTTCCTTTTTGTTCTAGATTTACTGCTTTTTTGTTGCTCATGAGTGTTTTATTTGACTCTGGCTAATAATAAAATCTTTCTATTTTTGTCTCTTGTAACTTCTCTATTTCTTGAATAGATAAGAATTATCCATCTCACCCCAACTGTAATATTTTCCATTAGCTCATCATATCTTGTAAAATTATTTGTCTTATCAGAAGACATATAATTTTTTTATTTCATTAGCACTAATCTCATCCCAACTATAACACACACACACACACACACACACACACACACACACACACACACACACACACACACTACTTTCTGCCCATTTTACCCTCTTTGCCCTGCTCTTTTCCTTTTTTCCTCATTTATAAGGATTTCTGAAATCAACATTTTCCTTTTCTCCATTTTTCCTTTCAAGTCTGTTTGTATCACTCATTTATTGAAACAACATGATCATTTTGTATAATTTGTCAGGCATATTTCTTTCTTCTTCTTCTTCTGTTTCTAATTTTATATACTCCAGTAAAATACTTCTGATTTTAACTGAGTCAGTTGTTTCATTTATATGTCCTTCAAGGTTTTTCTTACCTGCTATTTTATTATTTTACTCTAAGATTTTTTATGAGAACCCAGTTCTTTATTGCATCATGATTTTTTAAAATTTCATTTCTTCTTTTTTGTGTCAATATATTCATCTACTCTACTGTATCTTTAGAAAATTCTAATTTTAGTTTCGATATTTCTGTTGTTTTTCTACAATATTTTTCTTCTTACAGGCTGTCTCTCTTAATTTACCATTGTTTCAGAAAGTTTTTGCTATTAATTTTTGGAGTTTCCTCTAAAAGCAAAGTTCCTTTAGGAATTTTTGATAATTTGAAATTTTTTTTGGAATTCTGCTGCTGTTCTTTTAAGGGTAGCATTCAGGAGCTATTTTGTCTTGTATTTGAACTCTGACATGCTCCTAAAAATTCTATCTTGGGGGCAGCTAGGTGGCGCAGTGGATAGAGCGCTGGACTTGGAGTCAGGAGAATCTGAGTTCAAATTTGGCCTCAGACTCTTAATAATTACTTAGCTACTTAGGCAAGTCACTTAATCCTATTGCTTTAAATAATTTAAAAGAATCTATCTTATTTTATATATCCTGGTAGCACAAAATTCTACACATGGCCAAGTAATTAATAACTTAAATTTTAGTTTGGTCCCATCTAATTAAATCTATGTCCAACTAAGGATTACTTTAAAAAGTAGATGGTATTTTCCCACAGTCAGTGGGTTTACTTCTTTTATTCAAGGGAGTAAGTAGTAGTGGTTGGCTGCTCTGAAGACTGAATGCTTGTCTGATATCTTGGGGCAGTATGAAGGTCATCAATTAAGTCCAAAATCATAGTATCTTTATGATGCCATTGTGTATAATACATAAAAAAATTAAACCTTACTGGTTATTTAATGGACTTATTTAGCCTTTGATTATGCTATTATTCAGTCACTGATTTAAGATGGAAATAATTTTTCAAATTCAGTAGGTTAGAAAATTTTCCATTATCCTACATCCACTCCCCAATTTCTACCACTGACCAAAAGGGACTGTAAATAATTCCCCAAATAAATTGTTTATGTCTTCAGCACTACATGTGTCATGTTTATTATTAAAAACCACATTAAAAGTGTTTTTAAATAACCATGTCTAACACTTTGATGTCAAACTCTAACCACAATGCCAAACCACATCTTTAACTCTTTCATTTGATCATAAAAATTTTCCTTCTGTTACTGTAGTAGCAAAATTCTATAAATTATATACTATATTGTATATCTACATATGTATATATAATTCTATAAATTCCTGGGTAGTATATTATTTAGCTTCATTCATGATACTTTTTTTCTTTCTTCCTTCCTTCCTTTAGTCTGAAGAACTTTTCCATGACCATTCTTTAGTAAGATTTGGTGACTGATTGACTCTTCTAGCCAAAAACAGGTCTTCTAAGTCCAGGCCTGCTTCCTTGGGTAACTGTTTTTCACCTTTCATGAAGCAGATGATAGAACAAAAAGTATGTTTTCCCTCCATTCAGATATGCCCAACTGCAAGATTTTTCCCTCTAATCAACTCTGCACCAAACTTTTCTCATCAATTTTATCTTCCAAGCAGCAGATGGCAGTTCAGGTTCTGAAATTTGAAAGTGATTTCTGGGACCCAACACCAAGCACCCTCCAAAGCACTGAGAAGTCTGATCTTGACTTATCCTGGCTCTTATGCAGGATCTCTTGTATGAAATGATTTACTTCTATCTTGTAAGAAACTGAAAATCCACATTTCTATCTTCACTTTCAAAATCATGTGTAGGATGGATTGGATTGGGGAGATACCAGAGGCAAAGAGGTCATTGTAGTAGAACAGGATAAAAATGATCAGGATCTGAAATAAGGAAGTGGTAAAATGAGAAAAAAGAGGAACTTTGTGGAGGCAGAAACTATAAGATCTGGCAATTGATTGTTTAGAGAAGAAGAATCAGAGGTAAGGGAAGAGACTGAAAGGATGGTTATACTGTCAAAAGAAAGGAAATTTAGAAGAGGGGTAGATTTGGGGGAATACACTATTTTGGACATCATCAATATCACATTAACTAACATTTACATAGCACTTTATCTCAATTGATCTTTGGAACAATCCTGTAAAATAACTGATTATTCCATTTTACAGTTACACAGCTAATAAATTTCTAAGGCCTGAGTTTGAAGACAGGTCTTCCTGACTGCAGATCCAGTGACATCTAGTTACCTAGGACATATTGAGTTTGAGGTGTTTGGGAATATTCAACTTGAAGTGACCAATGGTCATTTGATGATTTGAAATTGTAGTTTGGGAGAAAAGAGTTTTCAAAGAGATAATAATTCAAATTACAGAATCTGAGAGAGCCAAACAAGAGAAAAATTATAGAGAAATTAGAATAGTTCTAGAACAGATTCTTGGTTATACCTTCAGTGAGGGGAGTGTGGCATGGATGAAGAATCAGCAAAACACTGAGGAGTGGATAGACAGAAGAAGAACCAAGAGAGGACAATCTCATGAAAGTCCAGAGAAGAGTTAAGACAACAGTGTTAAATCTTGCAGATGAGTCAAAAAAGAAGAGGTCTGAGAAAATGTCATTAGATCTGCCAATTAAATAAATCAAAGCTAAAGTTGAATGAGGAAACCAGACTGCAAAGGGTTGAGGAGCGAGAAAAGAGGAAAATAGGGAATTGGTTGTAAACAGTCTTTTCTTGAGGTTTGACTGGAAAGGGAGAAAAATATAAATTGAAGGACCAGTGAAGGTTTCTTAAGGATGAAGAAGATTGATCTTGTTTGTGGGCAGAAGGGAGGGAATCATTAGATAGGAAGAGAGAGAAGATGGATGAGAGGTGGAAAGGTGAGGAAAGGGGCAATATGCTAGAGAAGATGAGAGGGAATGGGATGAAGAATGCATGGAGAGGGAGGCTAGGTGACACAGTGGATAGAACACCAGACCTGGAGTCAGAAGGACTTGAGTTCAAATCTGACCTCAGACACTTAATTTAGCTTTAGCTTAACCCCCATGCCTTGCAAAAAAAAAAATCTAAAAAAAAAGAATGCATGGAGAGACTTGGTGTTACTCAGGAAAAAACTACCTCATTATCAGAGACTAAAGGAAGCATGAGAGATTATGGCAAAGGATTTTGAGATAAAGAGAAAGGAAGGAGAACACAAAGTGAATAGCTTCTATTTTCTCAATAAAATAATAGAAGAAGTCATCTGCTTAAAAAAGTGGGGAGAGGGAGAAAGCAGTATGGGAGCTTTGAGTAAAGAAAGTTTGATTAACTTTTGGGAGGAGTGGGAAAAAGTAAAATAATTGCTTTGCCTCCCTAAAGCTAAATACCAAGGATTTGGAGAGGGCCCAGTAACCTCGTCATGACTTTCTTCTGTTCTGTTCAGCAGTTTATGGTGGTGGGTCCCAATAGGACTGGCCTCCATGTCTGTTCCCTCTCAGTCCTGCACCCCTGGAAGATTTCCCTAGAGTAATTGTTTTACTCTTCTCCTAGGTGAAGATGTTTCACCTTCTTATCATCAGGTAAGGAGAAGCTCATTTTGGTTATCAGAAACAGATCTAAGAATATGGACCCCACAGAGGAGGGTGCACCTCAAGATCATCACGCCACGGGGTGTCTATACAGGCTTGGCCCAGTGGAGCATCATCTGAAGTCCATAAAAGGAACCTCTTCTCCCTTCCACTGCCACAGAGTTTGAGACTATTTACATGAAATGTTCACTTCTCAAGTTTGAGAAATGCGGGCCTTAGAAGGGGAACATACTAAACTTTTTGTCACAAATCTTCAATGAAATGTTCATTGATGAAGCTCTCCTCTATGATAGCTAGCTTAGAGCAGGGCACCCTACCAAGTGGGGTACCACTTGGATAGGGTGGGCCTGGGAGAGCACAGCAGGGGAAGAGGAGGAGGAGAGGCAGTTTAGGGGTAGAGAAGAAGACAACCCTGGAGGAGGGCTGCAAAAGAGAGGGAGGTAGGAGAGCACCTGAGGCAAAATGGCTTTTTTTTTTTATCATTTGGCAGGAAAAACATGAAGACAATACAAAGGAGCCGTTCTATGCTCTCATCATGCACAAACCCCAAAGAAGGCCTTCTACAAACTCCACAGATTACTGCCACGAGAATATTCTCCCTAATCATAAGAGGACCATGAAGCAGGAGACTGAATATGCTTCCCTAAGGATTCCTTCTAGCCCTCAGCCTTCCTACAGCTCCCAGGATGAGGAATACGAACTTATCATGCCCTTTACTTCCACCCATTATCCGTCCCATCTCAACTTGATGAATTCAAGGAGCCTGAATATTTAGAATCTCTGAGAAAAAGAAAGTAAGATAATCACCTACAACATCAACAACAACAATAATAGTAATAGCCAGTTCATCATATTCCTAGAATGCTTTGTGGTTTCAGAGAACTTTCACATACTTTCTCCTGTTTTGATATTTGCAACAACTCCATGTTAGGGCTGATATTATGGGACCTACTTTACAGATGAGGTAACTAAAATTGAGGGTTTTATATAAACACATATGTGTGTATCACACACACACACACACACACACGTATATATATATATATATATATATACAATATATATATATATATATATATATATATATATATATGTATATATATATTAGCTGTGAGTCTGGATAAGTCACTTAAAGCTCTCTCCATGTCTAAAATGAGGGCTGGGGGAAGAAGGGTAGAGGAGGGGGTTGGATTGGATGGAATGACTGGACCAACCGAAAAAGCCAGGACTCCTGCCTCTCACCTCCAGGTTCAGTGCTCTCCCTACTTCTCACGCTCTCACTGAAGACCATGAAGTCACAAGAAAGCCTCACCTGAAAGGTGACATTCCCAGGCAGTAGCTCGGGGAACCCATCTCCCCAGACGTGTGGAACCGATTCCAAACCCCTAACCTTTGCAGTCAGCCTTCCTCACTCAAGAGAGAGGTCTTCCTGTACAAGAAAGCGGCAAGAGGTGGAGCGAGATCCTAAGGTAACTGGTTGGTTTCATGGTCCACCTGCCAATGGTTTTTGTCTGCCTTGCCATTTTGTATATATGGAAGCAGGGAAAACTTCATCCAAATTCTCTAAGATTTAATTCATTTGATGAATCCCTCCTTTCCTTCCTTTTTCATTAACAATTCCTAACCTATAATGTTAGAGCTAGAGGGATTCTTAGAGATTCTTAGAGCTAGAAGAGATTCTTAGTGATTATTTTTACAATTTATTTTTAAACATTTATTTTACTCCTTCCCCAAATCCTCCCATTTAAAAGAAAAAGAAACTTTAACAAATATGTGTAGTCAAGCAAAACAAATTCCTATATTGTCCACATTTTACAGATGAAGAAATTGAGGGTCAGGGAGATAACCAGTCACCTTGGGTCATGCACTGGTGGAGCTGGAACTGTAACTTAGTCCTCCTGACCCCGGTCCAGTCCTTCTTACACCCCATCTGGGAAACATCCCAAGTGTGATGATAATCAAGAATCAAAAGAAAACCCTGCACAAGAAAGTTTAAAAAAAAACACTAATGAATTATCTTTAAGCTCTATAATCAGGGCTTAAGAAAGAAGAAGGGCTTCTTTGGTATTTGGGAATAAGCACTGCATTTCCCTAGATTGAACTCATGGCTGATAGAAGCATTTGGGGGTTATGTATTCTTAGATGTTTTTTGTTTATTGCTTTTTTTTTATTTTGAACAAACCAAGTCATGCAGAGAGGAAGATGTGCTAGAGTCAACTCTAACTGGCCAATAGAGTAATTGTTAAAAAATTTCAGTATGAATATTTACCTCAGAAATCAGTAAATACTAAAAATTATGACTGATTCATTGTTTTAGTTATTTTTAGACTTAAAGTGATAAAGAAAAATGTTAAGTATTTCATATCTACATTGTTTTCAGAGAGACAGTTATTAATCATTTACTGGCACACCCATATCCTGCTTAAATTTTGCTTTTGTTCCAAAATGTAATTCATTTAAAAGATTGAATTTAAAAGAATGTGCTGACTGTTAGGTCTATATCCCAAAGAGAGCAAAAAAAGAGGGGGGAAAGGAACCCATTTGAACGAAAAATATTTATAGCAACTCTCTTTGTGGTGGTTAAGACATAGAATCAAAGGGATCCCATCAATTGAGGATTGGCTAAACAAACTGCTATGTAATTGTGATGGAATACTGTTAATGCTGTAAAAAATCTTAAGTAGAAAAACTTGGAAAGACTTTTATGAACTGATGCAGCCAAGAGAGCATTGTACATGTAAGAGCAACATTGTGTGATGATCAACAGATTCAAGAGAATCCCAAAGGATTAATGATAAAGCATACTACTCTGCCTGAAGAGAAAGAACTGAGATTGTTTGAATACAGACTGAAGCATTCTACTTTTCACTTTCTTTCTTTCATTCTTTTTCTTTTTTTCCAGTCATTTTATACAAAATGACTACTACAGAAATGTTTTACTTGTATAACCAACCTATAATCAGATTGCTTACCATTTAAGGGAGCAGGAAATGGAGGACAAGGGAGGGAAAGATAGAATTTAGAACTCAAAATTTTTTTTAAATGTTTTAAAAAATTGTTTTAATGTGTAATTGGGGAAAAGTAAACTGTTATTTCTTTTAAAAAATAAAATAATGTGCTGAGTTCCCAAACAATAATTAAATAGAAGAAAATGTTTCATTGGTAATAGACCTATCAGCAGAATTACAATTCACTAAGCAAGCATAAATGGACTTTAGTTAAAACTTTGACATTTTACAAACACAAAATCCTAAAATCTTACTCCTCTTTTAATAACTCCTGTGAGTTGCTGGCTGTCTCATTTCTTTTTTTTTTTATTTAATTTTATTCTGAACTTAAGAAATAAAGCATTTCAATAACACAACAGAATAGAGGGGGAAAGATAATTGTATATATAACATGAAACTGCAAACCTATCATGTACAACTAACTATTCCTTTTAAATATGTAATAAAGTTATTATATTATTTTCTTTTTCTTTCTCCCCCCCATGAGTATGTGTGTGTGTGTGTGGGGGGGGGATGGCTACCATTAGGCACAGTTATGTGCTTGTGTGTGTGTATATATATATGTATATATGTCTCTCTATATATATATGTCTATACATATATGTCTATACATATATATGTGTATATGTGTGTGTGTGTGTGTGTGTGTGTGTGTGTGTGAAGCTATTCTATACCTAATTCTTTCAGTTCTTTCTTTGGACACAGATAGTGTCTTCCTTCATGTGCTAAGTGCCCCACTTATTGCCAGGCAGGGATAAGATCTAGATATAAGCCAGCAAGGTATATATGGGCATTGCCCTGTAGAAGTAAGAGATACCATATTTACACTGTTCTGTTTTTTCTGGCCTCAATTATTTACTCCCTCTGTGAGTTCATGCAAATATTGTTTCTGGGATTGTTTGCTGATCTGCAATGAGAGGTTGAATTAGTTGCTGCCTAAAGTCCTTTCTAGCTTTCTATCCTGATTGTCTTTATTTACTCACTAAATTACAACCATTCTTTAAAACTCAAATGCCACCTTCTCTAAGGAAGTCTTTCCTGTTCTTCCCTTCACCTCCCCACCCCAGTCATTGCTGATAATCTTCTCCCATCAAATCTCATATAACACGGTTTTATAATTCTCTAATGCATTTTATTATCTATCATGATAGCTACTTATGCTGAGGTCTTGCCCCTTGAAGGGCCATTATCTCCTTGGTGTCAGAGACTATGTCTTGTTTAAGCTTTCTATCTTCACCAGTACTCACATAATGCTCTGAATACCATAAGTGCTTAATAAATGCCTGTGGTTACATGAATCAAACAAAGTCAACACATTGCTACTTCTTACTCACCTCTCTCTTCTAATTCGATGAGGTAAAAACTTCCATAACAAAACTCTTACCTGAGACCACAACATGAAAACTATGTCTCTGCTGATATTTGGGGACTGAGTTCTCTCTTTAATGTTTCAAGAGCCACAAGTAATACACTTTTCTAAAAGTTTCATTCTATTTACATTTTAGAGTTTTGAAGAGAAAGGGAATAATCCTACTTTTGATATTTGCTTCCTATGTGATTTTGGTCAAGTTTTTTAACCTCCCGGGACTTACTAGTCCCTTCTGTAAAATGAGAACTGACTTACATAAAACTTACAGATGTGAAGCCTAATTTTTACTAAATTTTAAATTACTATTGTAAATTTACTAATTTGCAAAAAATAAGACCTAATTCATTTATATAAATATATACAACCCCTTCTAGTCCTAGATCTGGGTTTTTGAGCATAATTATGAATGATTATTCTACTCAAGATCCAACTCTACTGCCTTGGCTAACTGATTTTAGGTTTTCAATATAAGCATTTACTTCCTGTGTGATTTTGGACAAGTTATTTAACCTCCCTGGGACTCCCTGGTCCCTTCTGTAAAATAAGAACTGACTTACATATAATTTACAGGTATGAAGACTAATTTTTGTTTATTGCATTACTGTCTAGAGAAAGCATAATACAGATTAAATTTGAGTGTATACTTTTTTTTTTGAAGAATTGGATGTTAAATATTTACCAACATATCACTAGTCATACCACAAAACAATAAATATTGATTGTGCTTAGAAATTTCTGTGCTTTGCTCTGAGGGCTTGCCAAGCCCTCTTTTTAGGGCTGCTTATTCACCTTGGTGTACAGCTGATTGCCAACTCTCTCCCCTGTGGCTCCCAGAAGTTGTAGCATGTACAGCAGCCATATCCCAGTAAGCCATCTCAGCATGAGAGCTAAACCAGGCTGAAGGTAACCCATGGTCTTAAAATTTGTCTGTAAATTAGAGGGATGTCTACCTCAAGTACAAATGGAATGGACAGGTGAGAACAATTTGTTGATTAAAGTTGATTAAAGCAAGTGAATATGGAGCTCTTATGGCTCGACATTGAAGATACCAAGGTCATCCATTGTATCCCAGGGCAATTTTGTCTTGCACTGGACTTTGATGACTGAGAGTGAGACTCAGCCTCATTTAAATCCAGTTCATATGCAAATCAAGACATTATCCCATGATTCCCTTGGTTCTCTTCAAAAATGAAATACAAACAACTCATAGATAACACTTTCATTTTTTTTAATTGGTGATGTTTAACAATTGGTGAAGTCTGGGGGGAGTGATGGTTTAAACAAGGAAAAATGCTTAGTATCATAAGATGGTAGAGAAAGGTACATGGGTGCAGAGAAAGTAATAACTTAGACAAGATCACACAGTTGTTGGTCAAAGAGGAACTAGAAGCTGGGTCTCCCAAAACACAATCCAATGTACTTTCCCCAGAAAGGTTTCAAGGCTAACCCTTGAGGAGTTAATTTTGGATAAGGAAAATCTCCTTAGGAGCCCCCCTAAACCACCTTCAAAATTAAAACTGTTTCATTCTATCAGCTGAAAATAGTCTTCTTATACAAATACATCAAAAATTAAAAAACAAAATATTACAAAATTAAAAAGTACAAGGGGCAGCTAGGGTGGCGCAGTGGATAGAGCACTGGCCCTGGAGTCAGGAGTACCTGAGTTCAAATCAGACCTCAAACATTTAATAATTACCTAGCTGTGTGGTCTTGGGTAAGCCATTTAACCAAATGGCCTTGCAAAAAAAAAAAAAACACATAAAAAAATAAAAAGTACAAACTTTATTACTTAATAAATATGATAATAAGTAGTTGAAATTGGAAACAAGATAGCTTTTCAATTGGAAAACACATGATCCAGCAAACCATACAAGCTCTTTTCAGATATTTTTGCCTTATATTTGACAATTTCATTTTACCCTCAAAGTGCTACTTTCTTCTTTGCTTAAGATATCTGTTCTGTTCTCTACTTTCCAAAAGGTGGAGCAAAAAATGAAGCTGAGTTTAAATAACTTTCTCAAGGTCATAAATATATGCCATACTGGTTAGTCTTTGTTTGGCAGCATGCTAAATGTAAATAGCCCAGGATTTACCATTTCAAAAGTCAGCTCTCTTATTTGCTTCCAGTGTGAACTTGAGCAAGTTGTTTCTTCTGTGGGCCTCAGTTTTCTCATTACCAAAATGATGGGCTAGATAAGAATCATCTTTAAAGTTTTCCCCTCTAGCTATCCAATACACAGACCCTCTTGTGTTTTCCATTCTATACCTAAAAGTAACCATATGCTCACAAATAAATAAATAAATCTTTGTTTTAAATAAAATACAAAGGAGATAATCAAAGTCAAATCAAACAAGGGAACAAGTTTGGTCTAACATTCCCAAGTCTTGCCAGCTTGGGGTAAAACTCACTTTAAATGTCTCCATCGTGTTCAAGAAGAGATCACAGAGGGGCAGCTAGGTGGCACAGTGGATAGAGCACCTGCCCTGGAGTCAGGAGGATCTGAGTTCAAATGTGACCTCAGACACTTAGTAATTACCTAGCTGTGTGGCCTTGGGGCAAGTCACTTAACCCCAATGCCTTGCAGAAAAGAAAAAAAAAGACAATCGAGACCAGGACTCCTTCACTTTTCAATAACGAAACATTTCTTTGTGGAAAACACCAAAGGAATCTCCTCCACAGCATAAAATCAGTTTAAGACTGGAGATCCTACTTCAGTGATTACCAGCAGATGGTGCTGCTGAGTTACAGGCCGATAAGCTTATAAAGTGAATCCAGTGCAATGAGAGAATGGCTTCTTTTTGACTAGCACATCAGTTTACTTCTTCAAGACAGTGCCAAAATCTCAGTATTTGGAGTTACTGAGTAATCAATCATATGACTGATTGTTTATTTGTGAGTGATTATCCTTCAATGAACAATCTTGATCTTATTTATCAAATGCTTTGCCCATTTTCCCAAAAATAGCCTATCTGATACTCACCACAACTCAATGTTGTTATTGTTATTTCAGTTGTGTCAGACTCTTTGTGATCCATTTGGGCTTTTCAAGGCAAAGATACTGGAGTGTTTTACAGATGAAGAAACTGAGGCAAATAGGGTTAAGTGACTTGCCCACAGCTAGTAAGTGTCTGAGACCAGATTTGAATTTAGGAAGATGAGTTCCTGACTCTAGGCTCAATGGTCTATTCACTACACCATCTAGCTTTTCCTAGTGGATCTCTGTCTACTTATCAAAGTGCTAGAAAATTAGAAGGAACCCCCCCAAAAATTCAAAAACAGTAATGTTTTATCCATGATTAAAATAGTTTTTTAATTTAATAATGAGTCCTAGTTCTCAAATTTTTGTTATATATATATATATATATATATATATATATATATATATCTGCCTCTTCTCCCAAACTGGAATTTTCTTGGTAAAGATACTAAAATTAATTTGCCATTTTCTTCTCCAGAAATATATAGGAGAAAAGTGAGGCAGGCAGGATGAAATGACTTGCCCAAGGTCACACAGCTAGGAAGTTTCTGAGACCAAATTTGAACTCAGAATCTTCCTGACTCTAGGTTTGGTATCCATTGTATCACTTAGGCTGCCTTCAATTCCCAACAGGGTAACCTATATACAAGAACCAATGTATTGTCATATAATAGCAAAAGAAGGCTACATTACAGAATAAACACAAGGTTCCATAAATTAACGTGGTAAGCAGTGTACTAGGGCCTCCTACTGTCATATATGTGATCATCCTTGGTACACTGCATTACCCCAAAGTAAAGTGCTAGGAGGTAGATCAAATTGTACCATCTGCTGTTCAGAAACACATAGAAGTGATTTATTCAATTCTTTCCTTCACCACTGGGAAATTTCAAGTCTTTTTTCCCCCTCATCAGGGTTCTATGAGCCACTAGTCTCCCACATTAACCAAGCTACCAATTACCTAAAAAAGCTGTTTCAAATAACAATTGAAAATGCAGCTGTCACATAATAGGGAGGAAAAATAGGCACAAGAAATGTGCCTGTTTGGTAAGGCCACTGAATCCCCTCCCAAGAGATTCCTTCCACTCCCATCTGCCTTCGAAAGCTTATGCAGCTGGGGTTATTCTGCACAGTGTCCTGACTGGCTGTAGGAAATGATGATTTCTTTATACTCCATGTAATGAAGAGGGTATCTCTGTGCTGAAACTGCCCCCACAGCAGGAAGAGTCACGAACCAGTGCTGCTCCACTATGGCAGAATAAGGATTCCAAAGGACATCTGAGTCTCTAGTTAATGCAGTCTTCAGAATGATGGTGTTAGATTTCTGTCTCTGATATGAAATGAGTTTTTCTCTTTCCAGAAAAGTACAAGATACTAGAAGACTGACCTTCAGAAACCTTCAGAAACCTCCATTTCACTCTAGAAAAGAAAAGAAAAAAGAAAAAGTTCTGTTATTAGAATTCCATTATTATTTTTAAAAGGAGTACACTTTTAAAAAAAGGTATTTTTATTTTTTTATTTACTCAGTTTTTCCTATTCTGAACTCCTGAACAAAAATCTGAACTCCTGAACAAAAATCAAAAGTTTCTTCTCCATTCCACATATACGCACCTCTAA